>NC_092726.1:137929632-138675725 GCF_047496885.1 Scyliorhinus torazame | reverse complement strand
GGCGCGGCTCTGTAGATACAAACAAAATAAGCACCATTATAGCAAGTAAAATTATGTGCAACATCTTCTTCGTACCATCGGTCTGTGGAATTACCATCAGCAGTAAATTGTACAAACCTGTCGCTGGGGAGGAAACAAGAGAATCCTCTATTAGCACTAAATTGTATTTGTATGCCCTGCTTACATGAAAATAATGTGTCCCATTTCCTGGCCCTCAGGGTGATGACTTGTCAAACATATTGATCAGTTTTCAGAAAAGGTGGTGGTAGATTTATAGGCGGAGGATTCAGGTCCCGATGGCAAATTGGTTGGTACCTCCCTGAAAAGTTAGTCAATGGGTAACCTGCAGACCTCCACCACTGAGCCTTCCTTATCACTCAGACAAGGATTTGTTTCCACCTGCATGCATTGGCTACCTGTCGAACTAAACGGGCGATGCATTGAAAAATGTGCCATTCTGCTGATTGAGAAATACAAAAAGCAACTGAATAAAAACATATATCAAATAATGCAGAAACTGGTCAGAATATAGCGAAAAACACAAAATATCAACGCATAAAAAAAGTATAAATAAATCACTTTTCAACAAAATTAATCCATAGATGTTTCAAAGATTCGGGAAGGCACAAATTGGCCATAAAACCATCGACCACGAGGTCTTACTTTTAAGGAAATCAACATCTGAGCTCTAATCCCTCATTTACTCTCATTGGCTTCTAATTGCCAGTTGAAACCTCCTGATTCGTTCAAATGGACATCTCTACCTAGAGGATGATTTATTGATCAAACATTGGCAAATCCTTATGATTGCCAGATGACCATCAAGGTTAGTTGAGGGTAATACCATGAGAATAAGTTTTTCACGCCGCTGCTGAACACAGACCTTGATGTAACGAATTGAATTGATGTATTTTGTTACTAAGTTCTCTAAAAACATGTCGTTTCATTTTTCAGGAACGACCATTGTCACACTATGCTCCAGTCAATTATTCACATGGAAAATTCTGTGAAACAATGTCTATACTCCTACAGACATGACAACAAAGTTGAATAATTCAAATAATGACTGTGTTGCCACAGTAATTGTCTTGGAAAATCATTTCACATTTTCACCCATGCATTCAATGAGTAACCAAACCCATGAATGAATCAATGAATCAATAAATCAAGAACATATCACAGATACACTGTCGGTGAATTCTGTCCGTAATACACCCCCCCCCCCGGACCCCCCCCCCCCACTATATCAGGGACACTGTCGGTGATTGCTGTGCTTCTTTCTCCAACCCCGTCGATCAGGGACACTGTCGTTGAACTCTATCCCTCAACTCATTCTCCAACCCCCTTTTCTCAGGGACACTGTCGCCGAACTCTGTCTCTCATCCCACCAACACCCATTTATCAAGGTCACTGTTGGTGAACTGCGTCCATCACCCCTCACCCACCCACTCACAACCCACCGTTTATCAGGTAAACTCTTTGAGTGGAGGGCATGATCTCAGGCTGCAATTAGTAAATGTGGGGGCAGTTATCAGAAGTTAATCCTTTTCAGAATGAGAGTTCGTGGGACCTTTGCTGAAACTCTCTCATTCACTGACACATTCTAAATGTTGTTGTTGTTTTTCAATTTCATGAAATTGCTGAGAAGGGAATTATCTTCATTTCACAAACTTGGCTGTGTGAATATGTTTGGAAACATCAAAATACTATTTCTGTCAGTGGATATATATTTTTTGAGATAACTTCCAGGCTTTTCCCCAATGTGGCTGTTGCTGTTGCTCCTCTTCCTTCTCCTCTCCCGCCGGCAGGCCCGCTACAGTTCTCGCTGCGTCGGCTGCTACTCCTCTCGGAGTCATCCCTTGGCCACGCACACCTGGCCCTGCCTCCCACACGCACAGAAAATGCAAGATACCGACGGCCAACTCTCCGGCAACGCAAGATGACTTCCGACTGTCTCTCCGGCAATGCAGGATGGGCGCCGACTATCTGCCCCGCAATGCAAGGTGGACCCCGACCGACTCCACGGCAAACAACATGGTCATGCCCTTCTCCCCTTGTAATGCAAAATGCCCCCCCCCCCCCCCCCACTGATTCCCCTGGTCATGCAGGATGGTAAATCAGGGTGAGGCTGGCTGTTGATGGCCAGTTCCACCGGAAGTGGGGTGGGGAGAGGGATGCCGTGTGTGTGTGTTTTCTTCTCAGGATTTAATGAATTGAAGAATTGGATTAAAGGGTAATTTCAGCACATTCGTCAACTGCTGTCTGAACTGAGTCTGTGTCACGGCATAAATCGCAGTGTTTGTGCAGCAGCTCAGGAGCTGCAACATGAAGCCCAATTCCATAACGTAATAATCTAAAGTTATAGATTTATACCCCAGAAAAGCCATCCGGCTCCATATAGAATAAATCATTATCACTGACCATAACAGGATGAAATTGGCCGAGATAATAAACAGTAAAATGACGGATTTCCTACGACTCTCCATTTCTGGGTCTCTGGGACTCTCCCCACTGCTGTGAGCCCGGAGTCTCCTGCGGGCCCTGCTGCTCTCGACAATGTGTCTGACAGTGAAAACATTGAACATCAGAACCAGGGCAAATGGAACACACGGGGTTAGAATGTAGTGAATGAATTCGATTGTTCCCCAGACCGGAGAGTACTGAACATCCATTGTGGCTTCACAAAACCATGGGTTGTTCCCCAGCCGATAGTCACCTCTGAACATAAAATACCAGAAAATGTTCTTCAAACAGCTCAGCACAGTCACTGTTCCAAGAACCACAGCCGCCGTTTTCCTCGCTGCAATATTTACTTTTCAGCTTCGGACAACAAATGGCCACAAAACGATCAAATGTGAAAGTGACAGTGAACCAGACAGAACAGTCGGTGGCTGCATAAAGCAGGACGGCGTGAATATTACACACGTGGATGTCCCACAGGAACTGAAAACTTCCAGCATAAACAATAGGGAATGTGTCTCAATATCAGGTCGAGTATAACGACCAACAGATCCCCCATGCCATGGCCACCAGGTACCAAGTGACACATTCGGACAGTCCACAGTTCTTTCTCTTCAGGATCACAATTGTGAGGAGGTTCACTGAAAGGAAGGGAAATAAACAATGAAATTATACTTCAGGCTGGGGGAGACATTACCAGGTTGACTGAGGTAGTGCTGACAAAGACAAGAATATACACACAAATTAATACACAAATAGATACACACACATACAAACACTCACCGACACACAGTGACACAAAAACACACTCACAGACACAGGGAAATAAATACACACACTCACAGACATTCAGAGACACAAATATACACACTCACACACACACACACACACACAGACACAACTACACACACTCACAGACACAGGGGAATAAATACACACACTCACAGACACACAGTGACACAAAAAACACTCACAGGCACAGGGAAATACATACACAAACTCACAGAGATTCAGAAACACAAATACACACGCGCACACAGAGACACAACTACACACACTCACAGACACAGAGACACAAGGGCACAGTCGAGACCATAACACACACTCACAATCACAGAGTCACAAATAAACGCACTCACGGGTACAAGTAGGGAACTCAGCGACACACTTGTAAAGACACATACAAACATCTTCACAAATACACAGAGACTGATAAACATAATCATTTGACAGAAACACTATTACACACACTCAGACTCAGAGACACATACATTCACACACAGAGAGAAACAGGCGCAAATGAACACACACTATCATACATTGAGACAGAAATACACACACTCAGAGAAACATAATGAGGTAAATATACCCACTTACAGACACAGGGACACAAATACACAACACTCACAGACAAATGTTAACAAAGACACAAATGCACACACTCACACACAGAGACACAACTACACACACTCACAGACACACAGTGACACAAAAACACACTCACAGACACAGGGAAATAAATACACACACTCACAGATATTCAGAGACACAAATATACACACTCACACACACAGAGACACAACTACACACACTCACAGGCACACAGTGACACAAAAACACACTCACAGACACAGGGAAATAAATACACACACTCACAGACATTCAGAGACACAAATATACACACTCACACACACACACAGACACAACTACACACACTCACAAACACAGGGAAATAAATACACACACTCACAGACATTCAGAGACACAAATATACACACTCACACACACAGAGACACAACTACACACACTCACAGACACAGGGAAATAAATACACACACTCACAGGCACACAGTGACACAAAAACACTCACAGGCACAGGGAAATAAATACACACACTCACAGAGATTCAGAGACACAAAAATACACACTCACACACACAGAGACACAACTACACACACTCACAGACACAGGGAAATAAATACACACACTCACAGACACACAGTGACACAAAAAATACTCATAGGCACAGGGAAATAAATACACAAACTCACAGAGATTCAGAAACACAAATACACACGCGCACACAGAGACACAACTACACACACTCTCAGACACAAGGGCACAGTCGAGACCCATAACACACACTCACAATCACAGAGTAACAAATAAACGCACTCACGGGTACAAGTACGGACTCAGAGACACACTTGCAAAGACACATACAAACACATTCACAAATACACAGAGACTGATAAACATAATCATTTGACAGAAACACTATTACACACACTCAGGCTCAGAGACACAAACATTCACACACAGAGAGAAACAGAGACGCAAATGAACACACACTCTCATACATTGAGACAGAAATACACACATTCAGAGATACATAATGAGATAAATATACCCACTTACAGACACAGGGACACAAATACACAACACTCACAGACAAATGTTAACAAAGACACAAATGCACACACTCACAGACACACAAATATACAACACTCAAGACAGATGGCAACACAGACTCAAATACTCAGTCACAGACAAACAGACAGAACAACTAAGACACACGCAAAGAGAGACACAAACACACGCACATGCACCTGGAAACATAAAAGGCGCTCACTCAAGAGATACAGAAATACACTCACGCATGCAATCAAACAGACACACACGTCCACACCTAGGCTTGTAGACGCATACACATACAGACATGAGCTCTCACTCACACACCCACATCCGCCACAAAGACTCACAAACTCTCTCACTCACACAAATGCGCAACCACACACACGCAGACAGACACATTCACAGACACACACACTCCCCCACTCGCACAAGCACACATATACAAACACACACGCAAACTCCCCAACACACACATGCACACATACACATACGCACCCAGGGATCCACGCACATACATCCACACACTCACCTAAACACACCACACACATACACATAAATGTACGTGCACACACGCAAACACTCACCCACACATACAGAATACATACGCAAGCCCCGATATGCACACGCACATACCTGCACAACCCACCCACACAAACCCACTCAAATACACCCTCACACATACCTAGCATATACACACGAATACGCTCATACTGAGAAACAGACATACTCCCCCACACACATATGCTCACAGGCCCTTCACACTTCGCCACAAACACTTACACGTACACAATGACACGCGCACATATACACCCACATTCACTCACAGTCATCCACGTCCACCCACACGCAAACCCCCCCCCACACACAACCACACAAACAAACGCATCCTCACACACCCACACGCATCCACACACACCAAGGGCCACAATGCAAGATACCCACACGCACTCTGACACGCACACAAACTCCCACACGCACAGACTCCCACAAGCATACACACACTCCCAGTGGCAGAAAGCCCCAAACGAAATTGTCATGCACACCCATAAACACTCTCTCACACACATATAAATACTCACACATAGTCACACACACTTAGATAATCACTCTCACACGGATACACGCACTCATACACATATAGTTACACAATCCCTCCTAAATACTCTCCTACAAAACCACATGCTCACACACACTCACATGCACATTCACAGGCACCCACTTACTGACATACACCCAGACACACACACTTGAACACACTCAGGCATACAGACCCACACCCATAAACACACGCACACAATTTCACACCTACAAACGCACCCACATAGACGCACACACACTCATAAGCACATTCACACGAAATGCATCTACACACACATACTCTCACACACAAACACACCCACATGCACACACACAGCTCATGAACATACACACAAACATAAGCACACCCACACTAGCACCCACGCGCCCAGAGCCACACACATCGAGACACTGACACAAACACATGCACAGAGACACGCACCCCTACACAAATTGACAAACACACGGAGACTCACAGGAACTCACATTCACCCATACGCAAATGACACACACATACCCAGACGCACAGAAGCTCATATACTCACATACGCCACATACTCAAGACAACCACACACACACACTCTGAAAAACACGCTCGGGCACCACGGTGGCGCAGTGGGTTAGCCCTGCTGCCTCACGGTGCCGGGGTTCCTCATTCGATCCGGCTCTGGGTCACTGTCCGTATGGTGTAGCACATTCTCCCCGTGTTTGTGTGGGTTACTCCTCCACAACCCACAAGATGTGTAGGATAGGTGGATTGGCCATGCTAAATTGCCCTTGAATTGAAAAAATGAATTGGGGACTCTACGGTTATGAAAAAAATTAATTGCACGCTCACGTGCATACACATTCTCTCACACTCACATCCACATCCACCCACATACAGACACACGCATGCTCACACTCACACATACTCACTCTCACACGAGTGCAGCATCACACACGTGCCCACACACAACCTCACACTCAGATAGATACGTACTTATCCAGACATGCTCAGATCCTCATTCTCACACGCGCATCCCGGCCCACACACACCGCCTCACTCAAACCCTCAACCACACACTCACCCACAGATCCACACATTCACACACACATATAAATACACACATACTCACCCACATGCACTCACACAGATCTAAACACGGCCACACACATCCTGCCCAAAAAACATACTCTCTCTCTCTCTCTCACGCACACGCACTCTCATACCCATACCCACACAGTCACTCTTAAAAAGATATACCTACCCACTCTCAGATTCCAGCTCTCAGACGCACATATTCCCGGTACTGGTATTGAACCCGCGCTGTTTACATTACAGCTGGCTTGGAATGCAGCACAATGCCCGTAGCGCGGGTTCAATTCTGTACCGGCCTCCGCGAACAGGCGCGGGAATGTGGCGACTAGGGGCTTTTCACAGTAACTTCATTGAAGTCTATTTGTGACAATAAGCGATTATTAATATTATTATTTTATGGACCCATACTTACCTTCTCACACAGGCTTCAAGGACAGTAACACATAGCCACACACACTCACTTGCACACCAACATACGCACGCACACACATTCACCCACATACACTCACACACATCCAAACACACCTCCACACATATACCTCCACAAAAACACTCCAACACACACACACAGCAACTCACAGACCAGCAACCACATAAAATCACACACATACAGAAGCATAAACACATATTTTCTTGCGCAGAACCGGACACACACACGCATATACCCACACGCACACACAGATTACCAACGCACACACACAGATTACCACACGCACACACACACACAGCCGCAATCACACTCACATACATACCAATGCACACACATTCGCCCACACATGCTCAGAACCACGCAGACATATCCAAATATTCACACACTCACAAACACAAAGTTGAGAAAAATGAAAAGATGTAATTTGAAACATGAAGATGTGATGGAAAAATAAACCAAGAAACATGAGAAAAGTTCCCATCAAAGTAAATGTAATGCAATGTTTAAATGAAACAGCAGAAGGCGCTCGGAGGGTTAACTGCAGACAAAGGTTCTTTAGAAAGCAGACAGCCATCATCACACAGGCCTTGAGATCAGGAAGCAGTTCATGCTGCAAATTAATATCTTTAGATCAACAAATTCTTATAAAAAATTAAGTTTTAAGTTAAATAAAGAGAATTAGTGTTATACCCTTTAATACAATTAATTAGTTTAGTAAGCAATTGATTGTAATTGTCGGAATCTTAATTTTGAATAATTTGAAACACTTAAAAATACAAGAAAATACAATGCTTTCAAAAGATAAGGGAATGAAAGGCTGGAATGCCCCCGAATAATTAACAAGGAAACCTCCCTTCCAGTAAACTGGCAGACCAAGGTCAGCTTTACACGAAGGGCCTCTCATGATATTATGAGGACTTGAAGTGGAATCACATGGGCAGAAAAAGTATTGCGTTCAGGAGCAGAAGAAAATGTTTTAGAATAATATCATGTAATCAGCAAAGCTGTTTTAAAGGTGTTATATATCCAAGATCGCCCACAGCCAGGCACTCATTATCAGCCTGCAGGGTGATTTCGGTACATGGGACTGACAGGAGACGAAAGTCGAGCAGAACCGCAGAACAACCGGGAGGGGACCAACAGATAAAGGAGAGATTGTCGAGGAGGCCCAGGAAGGTCTGATCAACCGACCAGGAGAATCCAGAAGCGATCTTTTTTTTTCTGGAAAGACAGTGATTTTATATTTTAAAAGAAAAAATAAAATAGCTTAAAGTTGAAACCTGAAACAGTGGTTTATTACAAAAGTCTACTTTACATATCTAGCAACGCGGGGCCCAGGATCGAGGCTACTAGGTGGTAAGTAGATAAAATTATTCTACAAAGATCCGGTTTATCCGTGGAATAACTTGAAACAATAGTTTGACCTGAATAGCACCCGCTTACGTCTGTGTAGGAGTCGGGGAGTGTGAATCCCTGCCCATCATTTAGAATCTCTTCACCCTTGTTCCGTAAAGGGGAAACCTAAGAATTCTAAGAATCGTGGTGAGGTTTCAATACATGGCGCCCAAACGTGGTTCATTTTGAAAGTTGAATGTTTGTGGGACATCAGAACCCAGCGGGTTGTTTTGAATTACTCCATGGCACCCGGCGTGGAGGCCTAGAATATTAGAACTTTCTACGTAAAGCGGGGCTAGAATATTAGAAGTTTCTCGTTTCGCAGAGTGGGTGCTGGAATATTCGAAGTTTCTAGTTCAGCAAGTGGGGGCTAGAATATAAGAAGTTTCTAGTTGAGCAGAGTGGGGGCTAGAATATCAGAAGTTTCTACGTAAAGAGAGGCTAGAATATTAGAAGTTTCTAGTTAAGCAGAGTGGGGGCTAGAATATTAAAAGTTTCTCGTTGAGCAGAGTGGGGGCTAGAATATTAGAAGTTTCTAGTTGAGCAGAGTGGGGGCTAGAATATTAGAAGTTTCTAGTTTCCAGATAACGGTGAGAATACTAGAAATTTCTAACCGGTACAAAGGCTGGAATATTAGAAGTTTTTGGTCTATGTGTGAGGCGAGCTTTACCTACCGAGCTTAGTTCGGAAAGTCTTATGTGATTAACTTTTGGAAGGATACTCTGTGGACCGAGGGGACTGAAAACTCAGGTTGGGTGTGGAGATCAGTAGACTAGAAGATACTGACCCTGAGTAAAAGTCTGCGAGACATCTGAGTGACAGCGCTAAAAATCTTGCATCCATTACTGGTAAAAGGAGGCCAAAAAATAAATCACCCTTAAAGTAAGGCAGATTGGGAGGAAATCCTAGAGGAATATGGACGTCTAGAACCCATTAGAGAACCAATAACCAATCGACCCTTAACTAAAACAGGAAGATAGTGCCTTAGTTAGTCTTGGGTAGGGCCAGAAAGGGTACTTGTCCTAAATTTCAGATTGCAACTGAAAGGGATAACCAGGAACAGAAGTTAGGAATCCAAAAAATGGCAACTAAACTTATCCTCTTGCCCTGGAGTACGGACGAGAGAAATGATATAATGAGGCGAGAGTGGAAAAGATTAAAAGAGGCAAAAGACTCCTGGATAAGAGAGACTTATCAGAAGGGAGGGGTCTCAATTTTTGTTAGAATACCTAAAGCCCTGCAACAAAGAGATCCAATCGGGATCCTTAAAACACTTTGTAAATGTGCAAATGAAAATCAAGCTATACCACTAATTGTGAGCCGAGACAAACAGAACCAAGCAGCTGCTCGAGTTTGGGTCAGCACAGGACAGAAGTTTGGTTAGGAGACTGAAGAATGGAGACCATTGTCCGCTATATTGAGTTTTCTTTGCAAATTCAACCTTTTATTTGCACTTTGTTGGGATGAATGAAAGTAGAATGCTTTGAATTCCTTTCGTTTGAGTGGAGACTTCAGTGGATGAATGAGTGTATGTGTGTTTGTTAAGGATTTGTGAATTTACTTTGGTGTTTCTAGTTTTTTAAATATTGTATTTTTAACGAGTTTCACATTTATTAGAAGTTATAAACGGCAGGTAGAAATGTGATCAGTATTATAAGGTAGTAAATTAGTATGTTCAGAACTAAATTGGTCTTGGCATAAGCAGAAAGAGAAGTTTTACTCACGAGCAGTCAGAGCTCAGTGCAGGAAATTACTTTGAAACTAACACGTTTAAATTGACACGGCACAGCTCCACCAGGGTCCTAGTGACCGGAAATTCGCAAGATAGTCACGAGCAGGGAAAATGTGGGCGCGATTCTCCACTCCCACGCCGGTTGGGAGAATCGCCTGGGCCGCCAGAATTTCCAGGGCCGCTGGCCCGACGCCCTCCCGCGACTCTCCGAAGCGGCGGGAACGACCCGGACGGGTTTCGCGGGCCGCAGGCAAGAGAATCGCCGGAGACACCCAAAATGGCGATTCTCCGGCACCCCCGCCATTCTGAGGCCCAGATGGGCCGAGCGGCCAGGCCAAAACGGCGGGTTCACCCTGGCGCCGTCCACACCAGTTCGCTCCAATCGTGGGCGGTGCGTGAACGCTGGGGGGGGGCGGCCTGTGGGGGGGGTCGAGGGGGGATCCTGCACGGTCTTTACCTGAAATGTGGGGTGGCCGGCGATCAGTGCTCACCGATCGTCGGGCCGTCCTCTCTGAAGGAGGACCTCCATCCTTCCGTGGCCCCGCAAGATCCGTCCCCCATCTTCTTGCGGGGCGGACATGGAGAGGACGGCAACCACGCATGCGCGTGTTGACGCCGGCCATCCCGCGCATGCGCGGATCATGCCCGTTATGCGGCGACGGCCGCGTCATCTATGCGGTGCCGCCTTTATGCGGGCGGCAAGGCCTGGCACGTGCAGATGAAGCGGCACCGATCCTGGCCCATTGACAGGGCCTGAATCGGTCGGGACCGGGGCCGTTCCGTGCCTTCGTGTACCTCGATGGCCTTCACGACGGCGTGGCCACTTCGGCGTGGGAGTGGAGTATCGCGCCCTCATTCTCTCGCTTCCAAGTGCAAATAGAGGATGCTCAATGTCCACCGCTCCCAGGGAATATTGCTGCAATTTCTTCACCATGCTTTTCAACCATCGCACTTCATGCTACCTGTCTTTTGAGCTATAGTCTAGCTTCATTCTTATTGCCTCAGCTTTAATCTATTGGTTCATATCTGGTAACGTCAGCATTTAATGGCATTCGATAATAAACAATTTGAATTTTCGTGCAGGAAATTTCGACATCTTCTCCTCAACATTGAACCATCAGGTTAACAATGCTATTATTCTCCTCAACATTGAACCATCAGGTTAACAATGCTGTTATTCTCCTTAACATTGAACCATCAGGTTAACAATGCTATTATTCTCCTTAACATTGAACCATCAGGTTAACAATGCTATTATTCTCCTCAACATTGAACCATCAGGTTAACAATGCTATTATTCTCCTTAACATTGAACCATCATGTTAACAATGCTATTATTCTCCTTAACATTGAATCATCAGGTTAACAATGCTATTATTCTCCTTAACATTGAACCATCAGGTTAACAATGCTATTATTCTCCTTAACATTGAATCATCAGGTTAACAATGCTATTATTCTCCTTAACATTGAACCATCAGGTTAACAATGCTATTATTCTCCTTAACATTGGACCATCAGGTTAACAATGCTATTATTCTCCTCAACATTGAACCATCAGGTTAACAATGCTGTTATTCTCCTTAACATTGAACCATCAGGTTAACAATGCTATTATTCTCCTTAACATTGAACCATCAGGTTAACAATGCTATTATTCTCCTCAACATTGAACCATCAGGTTAACAATGCTGTTATTCTCCTTAACATTGAACCATCAGGTTAACAATGCTATTATTCTCCTTAACATTGAACCATCAGGTTAACAATGCTATTATTCTCCTCAACATTGAACCATCAGGTTAACACTGCTATTATTCTCCTTAACATTGAATCATCAGGTTAACACTGCTATTATTCTCCTTGACATTTACCTGTTTATTTTCATTGAAAGCTCCCAATTCACCAGTTACTTTCTCCAATATTATGAATTAAGTGTGCCCCAATCTTTAATCGACATTATGCTGACTGCTCTATTGTTCCAGCTTTAGAGTTCTCCACTTTTAAGAATAGGGTGTGGCAATTAGCACAATCTATTCCGTTTGAACTACTACCGTATTAAAAAAGGATTCAATGTGGTGGGCCGTCCTTCCACAATTCCCATTTGTTTTTCGGTTAGCGAGGTTCAGACAGATTGGGAGATGTTCAACTTGAATACCATATTTTAAAAAAAAGTTTGGAAGGAAAGGGTTAAACATTTGTTCAGTGACAAGAATTAATTTAGTCCCCTTGGATCCTAATTTGCCACTAGTGCGCATCCAGGTACTATTACTACGGGACTCTGCCGTGGTGATTTGCACAATGTCAGTGAGAGCATGTTTCAGTAAACCAGATGAGAGGCCCCAGAAAAATCGATTGGAGAGATCAACATGTGAGACAAATGGAATGCAAAGTTACTACAATGAATGAGAATCTGTCAAAAAAAAGAATGGGTCAGAATCAGAGAGCCATCGATTTGAATATTACAACATTTGACAGGGGCTTATATTGGACGCTTTACTACCTTGATCAAGATTGGATATCTTTGGCTGCACGAATCAAATATGTACTGATCGTTATCCAGCACTTTTACTATCCCATCCTGGCTGTCGTTGGAGTCCCCGGTAAGGTTTTCTAACCGTTTAGTAGTTATGTTGACTCTGTTGAAACGAGACACTTTCCTTGTTATTTACTCTGCCCAGCTTACTGCTGTTGCTTCTAGTGTGTGTCTCTGTACAAAGAAGAAAGAACAATACAGCACAGGAACAGGCCTTTCGGCCCTCCAACCCTGAGCCGATCTTAGTACCTGCCTAAACTAAAACCATCTGCACCTATGGAGTCCGTATCTTTCACTTCCCACGTTATTCATATATTTGTCTAGATGTCCTCAAATGCCACTATCGTACATGCTCTCACCACCTCCCCAGGCAGCGCGTCCCATATATTTACCACCCTCTGTGTAAGAAACGTGCCTCGCACATCTATTCTAAACTTTTCCCCACCTATGCCCCCTGGTACTGAACTCTGCTACACTATGAAAAAACAACTGACTATCCACTCTGTACATGGCACTCAGAAACTTATGCACCTCTACCAGGTTGCCTCTCATCCTCCGTCATTCAAGTGAGAACAGACCGCGTTTATCTAACCTCTCCTCATAACTATGTCCTCCATACCACGCAACGTCATGGTAAACGCCTTCTGAACCCACCGCAAAGCACCCACATCCTTCTGGTCGTGTGGCGCTCAGAATTGTACACAATATTTCAAATGAGGCTTAACTAAGGTCCTAATCAGCTGCAACATCACTTACCAATTTTTATGTTGAATGCCGCGACTGATGAAGGCCAGCATGCCGTAAGCCTTCTAGACCGCCTTATCCACATTGTTTGCCATTTTCAGTGTTCGGTGGACATGCGCGCCCAGATCTCTCTGCCTGTCAGCACTCACAAGAGATCTACCATTTATTGCATAATTCCTACATGTGCTGGACCTTCCAAAGTGCATTACCATACGCTTGTCCGGATTAATCTCCAAAAGCCATTTCTGCACACAAGACTCCAATCGGTTTATATTCTGCTGTATCATCTGACAATCCTCTCCACTATCCGTAACTCCACTAATATCTGAGACGTCTGCAAACATAACATTCAAACCAGTTACACTTTCATCCAAATCATTTATATACAGCACGAACAACGAATGCCCTAGAACCGATCCCTGTGGAACGCCGCGAGTCGAAGCCTACCAGTCACAAAAGTACCCTTTTACAGGGCAGCACGGTGCACAGTGGTTAGCATTGCTGCCTCACGGCGCTGAAGTCCCAGGTTCGATCCCGGCTCTGGGTCACTGTCCCTGCGGAATTTGCACATTTTCCCCGTGTTTGCGTGGTTTTCGCCCCCACAATCCAAAAAGATGTGCATGGTAGGTGGATTGGTCACGCTAAATTGCCCCTTAATTGAAAAAAAATAATTGGGTACTCTAAAAAAAAAATTAATTTCCCTTTTACTGCTACACTCTGTCTTCTGTACCCAAGCCAGTTCTGTATCCAACTTTCCAGCTCACCCCTGATCCCATATGACTTCACCTTTTGTACCAATCTACCATGGGGTACCTTGACAAAGGCTTTACTGAAGTCCATGTAATCAACATTTCATGCCTCTCCGTCATATATCATCTTTGTCACTTCCTCGAAAAACGCATTAAATTAGAAAGAACAAAGAACAAAGAAAATTACAGCACAGGAACAGGCCCTTCGGCCCTCACAGCCTGCGCCGATCAAGATACTTTATCGAAACCTGTCGCCTATTTTCCAAGGATCTACTTTCTTCTGTTCCCCACCCGGTCATATATCTGTCTAGATGCATGTTAAATGATGCTCTCGTGCCCGTCTCTACCACCTCCTCTGGCAAAGCGTTCCAGGCACCCACCAGCCTCTGCGTTAAAAGCTTTCCAAGCACATATCCCGTAAACGTCCCCCTCTCACCTTCGAATCGTGACCCCTTGTAATTGACACCTCCACTATTGGAAAAAAGCTTGTTTCTATCCACCCTGTCCATACCTCTCATAATTCTGTAGACCTCAATCAGATCCCCCCTCAACCTCCGTCTTTCCAAACGAAAACAATCCTAATCTACTCAACCTTTCTTCATAGCTAGCACCCTCCATACCAGGCAACATCCTGGTGAACCTCCTTTGCACCCTCGCTAAAACATCCACATCCTTCTGGTAATGTGGCGACCAGAACTGCATGCAGTATTCCAAATGTGGCCTAACCAAAGTCCTATGATCTGTAAAATGACCTGCCGACTCCTGTACTCAATACCCCGTCCGATAAAGCCAAGCATGCTGTATGCCTTCTTGACCACTCTATCGACCTGCCTTGCCACCTTCAGGGTACAATGAGCCTGAACTCCCAGATCTCTCTGTACATCATATTACTCTTCCATTGACCATCTAGCCCGCTCTTGAATTAGATCTTCCAAAATGCATCACCTCGCATTTGCCTGGATTGAACTCCATCTGCCAAAATCGCTGGCTTTGAAAGCAGATCAAGGCAGGCCAGCAGCACGGTTCAGTTCCCGTACCAGCCTCCCCGAACAGGCGCCGGAATGTGGTGAATCGGGGCTTTTCACAGTAACTTCATTTGAAGCCGACTTGTGGCAATAAGCGATTTTCATTTCATTTTCATTCCATTTCATTTCTCTGCCCAACTCTCCAATGTATCTTTATTTTGCTGTATTCTCTGACAGTCCTCCTCACTATCTGCAACTCCATCAATCTTAGTATCATCTGCAAGCTTGCTAATCGGACCACCTATTCCTTCGTCCAGATCAATTATCTATATCCCAAACAACAGTGGTCCGAGCACGGCTCCCTGTGGCATACCACTAGTCACCTCTTTTCATTTTGAGACACTCTCTTCCACCACTACTCTCTGTCTCCTGTTGCCCAGCCAGTTCTATCCAACTAGCTAGTCCACCCTGAACCCCATACGACTTCACTGATTCGATCAACCTGCCATGGGGAATTTTATCAAACGCCTTACTGAAGTCCATGTATATGACATCTACAGTGAGGCTCGACATCCCCTTCACAAAACCATGCTGTCCATCACTAAGTCCATTTGTTCCCAAATGTGAGTAAATTCTATCTCTCTGAATCCATTCGAATGTGTGCCTACCACTGACATAAGGATCATGCGCCTATAATTACCTGTATTATCCCTACTGCCCTTCTTAAAAAATGGAAGAACATTGGCTACTCACCAGTCCTCTGGAACTTCATCTGTTACCAGTGAGGTACAACAAACACTGCAAGGCGCCCGCATTGTCCTCCCTTGCCTCCCGCAGTATTTTGGAGTAGATCCCATCAGGCCCACCGGACTTATCTCATTTAATGCTTTTTTAAGATGCCCAACACCTCTTCTTTATCAATATCAACATAACTCAGGATATCTACACACTCTACACTACCCTCCTGATCCACTTTTTGATGAATAATGAGGCAAAGTATGAATGTATTATCACTCCCATTTCCTCTGGTTCCATACATAGATTTCCTACAATATCCTTGAATGGACCAAACCTTTCTCTGGCTACCCTCTTCCACTTTACATATGGGTAGAACACCGAGCGGCATTCTTTGATTTCATTTCATAGATCTTCCAAAGCCTGCATAGATTGTACAGTGAAGAGGGAGCCCATTCGGTATCGATTCTGCACCAGCCTTTGGAAAGAGCATTTTACACAAGCCCACACTATCCCTGTATCCCAGTAACCCCAGCCAACCTTTTATGGAATTAAGGGCAATTTAGCATGGCAAATCCACCTAAGCTGCACATCTTTGGACTGCGGGAGGAAACCGGAGCACCTGGAGGAAACCCACGCAGACATGGGAAGAATGTGCGGACTGCGCACAGGCAGTGACACAAGCCGGGAATCGAGTCTGGCATCCTGGAGCTTTGAAGCAACTGTGCTGACCACTATGCTACCGTGCTGCTAGCGCTATTGGCGAGGGCTTAAACTAATATGGCAGGATGATGGCAACCAATGCAGGAAGTCAGGGGTTAGTAAAGAGGGACAGAAACAAAAGCTAGGAAGCTGAAAAGTGGAAGGAGAAAAACAGATTGTGCTCCCTGGTATGGCAGGGGGTGGGAACCAGACCAGTAGGTCAGCGGGAGAAATAACTGAGGGAGAGCGACAGATTAAGGGCATTAAGGTTAAGTGGAAGAGCACGCGGTGAGTGGTTGGTCAATGCAAGGTGCTGGTGGGCTGAAGTGCATTAGTTTATATGTGAGGAGTATTTCAGTTAAGACAGATGAACTTGGCGCTTGGATTAATCCGTGGAATTATGATGTTGTTGCTATTACAGAAACTTGGTTGAAAGTGGGACAGAATTGGGAAGTAAACATTCCAGGATTTCGATGCTTCAAGCAGAAGAGAGGGGGTGCAAAATGGGTGGAGAAGCTGCATGATTGGTTAAGAAGAATATCACAGCTGAGGGAAGACACCTTGGAGGGTTCAGGCAGTGACGCAATCTGGATGAGCTCAGGAATAGGAAGGGTGCTGTCACAATGTAGGGGGTTTACTACAGGCCTCCTAACATCCAGCGAGAGATAGAATCCACCTGATCCGCACATCTTTGGATTCGATTCTGGGAGGAAACCGGAGCAGCCGGGGGAAACCCAAGGAGACACGGGGAGAACAGACTCCGCACAGACAGTGACATTAGCCGGGAATCGAACGTGGGACCCTGGAGCTGTGAAACAACAGTGCTAACCACTGTGCTACCGTGCTGCCCACTCTACTGACCACCCGTCCACTTACTTTGTTTGCACTTTAGTGCTTACGGTGGGCTGCATTAAATTGTGAAAGTGGGAGTTCGGCGATTGAGGGATATGCAGGGTTTATTTCTATCTGATATCTAGTCCTTCGTGTATTTAGTAAATTAACTTAAAAGTTGCTGTTTGGGTTCGAAGACGGTGGGTTTTAAACCAGCTTGAAACAGAGTATACTTCGGCTGTACTTGCAGCTGCAGCTTGTTAATTAGTGAATGAGATAACTGGATTAAGCCAGTTTTCAGAGGCTAGAGTCAGGCAGTATGAAATTGGTCAGGCTTACAGTGCTGATTTTGGGCTGCATTCGAGTGCTAACGTTGGAGTTCGGTGATAGAGGCCCCTTGGTGAGGTGAGAGCAAGGTGCTCCTTTCATTTCCTGCATTTCCTCAAAGAGCGTAAGGGGAGGGCAGCACGGTGGCGCAGTGGTTAGCATTGCTATCTCATGGTTCTAAAGTCTCAGGTACGATCCCGACTCTGGGTCACTGCCCGTGTAGAGTTTGTATATTCTCCCCGTGTTTGCGTGGGTTTCACCCCCACAACCCAAAGTTGTGCAGGGTAGGTGGATTGGCCACGCTAAATTGCCGCTTAAATGGAAAAAATGAATTGGGTACGCTAAACAAAATTGTAAAGATCGTTAGGGGAGCCGGAGGTGGGGAGCGGAATCCCAGCTGGTTCACAGGGAAGTATCTCAGCTACAATCTGTAAGGTGAGAGTTGTTTTTTTAGCGAGGCAGCAAGCGATATTTGAATGATTCAACAATTTTAGAGGGTTCACATGATAGAGTAGCAGCTGTACATATATATGTATATATTAAGGGCCTAAAATATGTTTAATCTTTATTTTATTTTCATTTTAAAACACGTTGGTATTTCAGATCAGAGTGGATGGAAGCTGGGGCAGTTGCATGTTCCTCTGTAGGATGTGGGTAGTAAGGGACACCAGTAGTGTTCCCATTGGCTACACCTCCGGGAAGTGCATCCAACTGCAGCATCTCGGAGACCGCGTTAAGAAACTCGACCTGGAGCTGGATGAAATTTGGATCATCCGGGATGCAGAGGAGCTGATAGAGAGAAGTTACAGGGAGGTAGCCACACCCAAGGTTCAGCGAAGGAGTATCTGAGTAAAAGTCAGGGGAAGGAAAGTAAACGGGCAGACAGTGCCGGGATCCGCTGTAGCCGTTCCCCGCCAAAACCTCTGTACCATTTTGGATGCTGTTGGGGGGTGGGGGCTACCAAGGGAAGGCCATAGTGGCCAGGTCATCTCGTACGGAGCCGGGCTCTGTGGCTCATAAGGGAAAGGGGGAGGTTAGAAAAGCGATAGTGATAGGAGGCTTAATGATGAGGGGAACGGGTAGGAGATTATGTGGTCACGAACGAGACTCCCGGGAAGTATATTGCCTCCCCGGTGCTAGGATCAGGGATGATTCGCATCGTGTCCATAGGATTATGAAGGCGGAGCGGGAGAAAAACCAAGTCGTGGTGTACATGGGCGCCATAGCTAGGAAAAGGGATGAGGATCTAAAGCGTGATTTAAGAGAGTTAGGTTGGACCTAAAGAGCAGGACAAGTGGAGTAGTAATCTCAGGAATGCTACCGGTATCACGTGCTAGTGAGGAAAGTAACACAAAGAACAAAGAGCAAAGAAAAGTACAGCACAGGAACAGGCCATTCTGCCCTCCAAGCCTACCGCCGACCATGCTGCCCGTATGAACAAATATATTCTGCCTTCCTGGGATCGGATCCCTCTATTCCCATCCTATTCATGTATTTGTCAAGATGCCCCTTAAACGTCACTACATTCCCTCCTTCCACCACCACCTCAATCAGTGAGTTCCAGACAGCCACTTTTGTGTAAAAAACTTGCCTCGTACAACTCCTCTGAACCTTGCCCCTCACACCTTAAACCTATGCCGCCTAGTAATTGACCCCTCTTCCCTGGGAAAAAGCCTCCGACTAGCCACCCTCTCTGTGCCCCTTATACTTTTGTAGGCGTCTGTCAGGTCACCCGTCAACCGCCGTCGTTCCAGTGAGAACAAACCGAGTTTTTTCAACCGCTCCTCACAGCCAATGCCCTCCACAACATCCTGGTAAATCTCTTCTGCACCCTCTCTAAAGCCTCCCCATCTTTCTGGGAGTGTGCCGACCAGATTTGAACACTATACTCCTGTCTGGCCGCACTAAGGTTCTGGACAGCTGCAACTTGACGTGCCAAATTTTATACGCAATGCCCCGGCCAATGAAGGCAAGCATGCCGTATGTCTTCTTGACTACCTTCTCCAACTGTGTTGCCCCGTTCGGTGACCTGTGGACCTGTATGTCTAGATCTCTCTGACAGTCAATACTCTTGAGGGTTCTACCATTGTATATTCCCTACCAGCATTAGACCTTCCAAAATGCATTACCTCATATTTGTCTGGATTAAACTCCGTCTGCCATCTCTCCGCCCAAGTCTCCAAACAATCGAAATCCTGCTGTATCCTCTGACAGTCCTCATCGCTATCCGCAATTCCACCAACCTTTGTGTCGTCTGCAAACTTACTAATCAGACCAGTTACATTTTCCTCCAAATCATTTATATTTTCCACGAATGCCAAAAGACCCAGCACTTATCCCTGCGGAACACCACTAATCACAGCCCTGCAATCAGAAAATCACCCTTCCATTGCTACTCTCTGCCTTCTTTGACCCTGGGCACACTAGGCTAAATCGCTGGCTTTGAAAGCAGACCAAGGCAGGCCAGCAGCACGGTTCAATTCCCGTAACAGCCTCCCCGAACAGGCGCCGGAATGTGGCGACTAGGGGCTTTTCACAGTACCTTCGTTGAAGCCTACTTGTGACAATAAGCGATTTTCATTTCATTTCATACCTAGCCAGTTCTGTATCCATCATGCCAGCTCACCCCTGATCCCGTGTGACTTCACCTTTTGTACCAGTCTGCCATGAGGGACCTTATCAAAGACTTGCTGATGTTCATTAAGACAGCATTCACTCCCCTACCTGCATGAATCAGCTTTGTAACCTCCTCGAAAAACTCTATCAAGTTAGTGAGACACGCCCTCCCCTTCACAAAACCTCTCACTAATATGTCCAGTTGCATCCAAATGGGAGAAAATCCTGTCTCGAAGTATTCTCTCCAATAATTTCCCTAACTCTGACGTAAGGCTCACCGGCCTGTAGTTCCCTGGATTATCCTTGCTACCCTTCTTCAACAAAGGAACAACATTGGCTCGTCTCCAGTCCTCCGGAACATCACCTGAAGACAGTGAGGATCCAAAGATTTCTGTCAAGGCCTCAGCAATTTCCTCTCTAGCCTCCTTCAGTATTCTGGGGTAGATCCCATCAGGCCCTGGGGACTAATCGACCTGAATATTTTTCAAGACGCCCGACACCTCGTCTTTTTGGATCTCAATGTGAACCAGGCTATCTACACACCCTTCTCCAGACACAACATCCATCAATTCCTTCTCTTTGGTGAACACAGAAGCACTGTTCCCGAAATGCTCCCCAACTGAAACTTCTACCAACTTCAGCCCCCAATACCAGATCCAAGATAGCCCCTCCTTAGTTGGACTATCTACATATTGTTTTAAGAAGCCCTCCTGGATGCTCCTTACAAACTCTGCCCCGTCCAAGCCCCGAGCAGTAAGTGAGTCCCAGTCAATATTGGGGAAGATAAAGTCTCCCATCACAACAACCCTGTTGCTTTTACTCCTTTCCAAAATCTGTGTACCTATCTGCTCCTCTATCTCCCGCTTGCTGTTGGGAGGCCTTTAGTAAACCCCCAACATTGTGACTGCACCCTTCTTATTCCTGATCTCTACGCATATAGCCTCGCTGCCCTCAGAGGTGACCTCCCGCAGTGTATTTGGTGAACCACGCCCATTTCCTCTCGCTCCACACATATATTCCCTCGCCTGTCCTTCTGTGGGCCAACGCATTCCCTGGCTACCCTCTTGCTTTTTATGAACGTGTAAAAAGCCTTGGGATTTTCCTTAACCCTATTTGCTAATGACTTTTCGTGACCCCTTTTAGCCCTCCTGATTTCTGGCTTATGTTCCTTCCTACTTTCCTTATATTTCACACAAGCTTCGTCTGTTCCAAGCCTTCTAGCCCTCAGAAATGCCTCCTTTTTCTTTTTGACGAGGCCTACATTATCTCTCGTTATCCAAGGTTCCCGAAATTTTTCTTATTTATCCTTCTTCCTCACAGGAACATGCCGGTCCTGAATTCCTTTCAACGGACATTTGAAAGCCTCCCACATGTCAGATGTTGATTTACCCTCAAACATCCGCCGCCATGAAGAGGTCAGCTTCTTCCCCACTGTCACCAGACTCCGAAATGACCCTCTTATGGACTGACCTCATTAACACTACACCCTCTATATTTAATCCGCTGCCGGTGCTTATGTAGTTACATTGTATATCTTGAGTTGCCCTATTATGTATTTTCTTTTAATCCCTTTTCTTCCCATGTACTTAATGATCTGTTGAGCTGCTCGCAGAAAAATACTTTTCACTGTGCCTCGGTACACGTGACAATAACCAAATCCAATCCAATCCAATCCGATCCAATCTAAATTCTTCAGTTCTCGCCTAATATTGTTATAATTAGCTTTCCCCCATTTTAGCACATTCACCCGAGGACCATTCGTTTCCTTGTCCACCAGCACATTAAATGTTCCTGAATTGTGGTCACTGTTCCCGAAACGCTCCCCTACTGAAACTTCTATCACCTGCCCGGTCTCATTCCCCAATACCAGATCCAGTATAGCCCTTTCCCTAGTTGAACTATCTAAATATTGTTTTAAAAGCCCTCCTGGATGCTCCTTACAAACTCTGCCCCGTCCAAACCCCGAGCATTAAGTGAGTCCCAGTCATTATTGGGGAAGGTAAAATCTTCCATCACAACAACCCTGTTGCTTTTACTCCTTTCCAAAATCTGTCTACCTATCTTCTCCTCTATCTTCCGTTTGCTGTTGGGAGGCCTCTAGTAAACCCCCAACATTGCGACTGCACCCTTCTTATTCCTGATCTCTACGCATATAGCCTCGCTGCCCTCTGAGGTGATCTCCCGCAGTGCTGATGTGATATTCTCCCTAACCAGTAGCACAACTCCTCAACCCCTTTTACATCCCCCTCTATCCCGCCTGAAACATCAGAATCCTGGAACGTTTAGCTGCCAATCATGTCCTTCCCTCAACCAGGTCTCTATTATGGCAACTACATCATAGTTCGAAGTACTAATCCAATCTCGAAGTTCATCCGCCTTACCTGTTATACATCTTGCATTAAAACATACGCACTTCAGGCCACCAGTCCCGCTGTTTTCAGCAATATCTCCCTGCCTGCTCTTCCTCAGAGCCATACTGGCCGTATTCCCTAGTTCTTCATCAAATGTTTCACCTTCTGACCTATTACTCCGGTCCCCACCCCCTTCCATACACGTTTAAATCGCCCCGTGTGACACTAGCAAACCTTGCGGTCAGGATATGTATGCCTCTCCAGTTTAGATGCAACCCGTCCTTCCTATACAGGTCATACCTGCCCCGGAAGAGTTCCAAATAACGAAAATCCGCACTCCTACTCCAGATGTTTAGCCACGTGTTTAGCTGCTATATATTCATATATCGAGCCTCACTGGCGCGTGGCACAGGGAGTAATCCCGTGATTAGAACCCCAGAAGTCCTATCTTTTAATTTTCTGCCTGGCTCCCTGAACTCCTCACAGAGACTGTGCAGCTGAAAACGTGGCAACAGAGCTGGTGCAGGAGGGAAGGCTTCAGTTATGGAGGTCATCTGAATAATTCTGATAAAGTGGGACCAGTACATGAAGGGCAGGTTGCACCTAAACTGGATGGGTACGAATATGTTGGGCGGGAGGTTTGCTAGAACTCTTCGCAAGGGTTTAAACTAGTTTTGCAGGGGCATGGGTACGAGAGCTATCGATCAGAGGAAAGGGAAGCTGTTCAACAGTCAAAAATAGTATGCAACGTGTTTGTGAGGATGGATAGACGGTAAATAGGGTGAAGTTGTACTCAGTGGGATGGGTTAAATTGTGTCTCTTTCAATGCGAGGAGTGCCAGGAATAAGGGAGATGAACTTAGATCATGAATCAGTACTTGGAACTATGATGTTCTGACCATTATGGAGACATGGATTTCACAGGGGCAGGAATGGTTGTTAGATGTTCCGTGATGTAGATATTTTAAGAAGAATAGGGGGGGGGAAGGTAAAATGAAGTGAAGTTGCACTGTCAATTAGAGAGTGCATCACAGCTGCCGAACAGGAGGTAATCGATGAGGATTTGTCTACCCAGTTAGTATGGGTGGAAAGTCAGAAACAAGAAAGGAGCAGTCATTTTGTTGGGAGTTTTCTATAAACCCCCCCCAGTAGAAGCAGAGAGATGGAGGAACAGATTGGGCGGCTGATAGTGGAATGGTGCAGAGGTAACAGAGTTGTTGTCATGGCTGACTTCAACTTCCCTGATATTAACTGAAACCTCCTTCGTCCAAATGGTTTGTATGGGCCAGGTTGTGTCAGGTTCGTCCAGGAACAATTCCTGACTCTATATGTAAATCGGCCGACTAGGGGGTGAGGCTATATTATATTTGGTGCTTGGCAACGAACCCGGCCAGGTGGCAGATGTCCCGGTGGACGAGCATTACGGTGACAGTGACCACAACTCCTCAACGTTTATCATAGTCATGGATAGGGATAGGAACAACATGGGATAGGACTGTATGGGAAAGCATTTGATTAGGGGAGGGGAAATTATAATGGCATTAGAATGGAGCTGAGGAACATAAATTGGGAATAGTTGTTCTCAGGGAAATGCATAACAGTAATGTGGGGGTTGTTTATGGAGTACTTGATGCGAGTGCTGGATAGTTTTGCCCGACTCAGCTAATGAAGGAATGATAAGATGAAGGAGCCTTGGAGGGCAAGAGAAGTCAAGAAGAAGAAGGATGCTTACGTAAGGTTGAGGAGGAACATTTCTGGTACGGAGAGGATTAATAGGTAGCCAGGATGATCTGAGTGATAGTATGGCCGATCAGCGACAGTGGAGTAATTTGTGCCTAGAGTCTGAGGAGGTAAAGGAGGCCCTAAATTGTGCTTCAGTAATCACGAGAGAGAGGGACCTTGTTGCTCGTCAGAAAAGCGTGAACCAGATTAATAGACATGGACAGGTGGATATTAAGAAGGAGGATGTGCTGGGAATTCTGAAAAGCATCAGGATAGATATGTCCCCTGGGCCTGACGGGCTACACCCAAGGTTACTACGGAAAGCGAGGGAGGCGATGCTGCTGCGTTGGCGATGATCTTTGCGTCCTCACTCACCACTGGAGCAGTGCCGGATTATTGGAAGGAGTCTAATGTTGTTCCCTGGTTCATGAAAGGGAATCTGGAAATCCCTGGGAATTACAGACTAGGCAGTCTTACGTATGTGGTGAGCGAAAGACTGGAAAGGATTATGACAGATCGGATTGATGATTCGTTGGAAGAACATAGTTTGATTAACGATAGTCAGCATTGCTTTGTGAGGGGCAGGTCCTGCCTCACAAGCCTCATTGAATTCGTTAAGCATGTGACGTGACACATTGGTGAAGGTCGGGCAGTGAATATGGTGCATCTGGATATCAGGAAGGCATTTGATAAGGTTCCCCATGGTAGGCTCGTATAGAAAGTTAGGGGGCATGAGATACAGGGAAATGTGTCTGGTTGGATACAGAATTGGCGGCCGAAAGAAGAGAGCGAGTGGTAGTGGGTGTAAGTATTCCGCTTGGTGATCGGTGACCAATGGTGTCACGCAAGGATCTGTTCTGGGACCTCTGCTCCTTGTGCTTTTTATAAATGACATGGATGAGGGAGTGGAAGGATGGGTTCATACGTTTTCCGATGATACGATGGACGATGGTTGTTGGAGTTGCAGATAGTGTCAACAGGGTAATAAGAGGATGCAGAGTTTGGCTGTAAAGTGGCAGATGGAGTTCAACCTCGATAAATGTGAAGTAATTCATTTTGTAAGGTGGAATTTGAATGCTGACGACAGGGTTAAAGGCAGAATTTTTGGAAGTGTGGCGGAACAGAGGGGTCTTGGAGTCCACCCACATAGATCCCTCAAATATGCCACCCAGGTTAATAGGGTTGTTAGCTTGGCTTTCATTAACAGGGGATTGAGTTTAAGAGCCGCGAGGTTTTGCTGCAGCTTTATAAAAGACCACACACGAAAGATTATGTCCAGCTCAGGTCGCCTTATAATAGGAAGGATGTGGATGCTTTGGGGAGGGTGCAGATGAGATTTACCAGGCTGCTGCCTGGACTGGAGGGCATTTCTTATGAAAAACGTTTGAGGGAAATGCGACTTTTATCCCTGGTGCGAAGAAGGCAGAGTGGTAACTTGATAGAGGTGTTCAAGCTGATGATAAACATGGATAGAATGGACAGCCAGAGCCTTTTCAACAGGGCGGAAACGACTGTCAGGAGGCGACATAATTCTAAGGTGATTGGAGGAAGGTATAGGGGAAATGTCATAGTTAGGTTTTCTTACACAGAGAGTGGTGGGTGCGTGGACTGAACTGCCAGCCGAGGTGGTGGAGTCAGAGTCATTAGGGACATTTAAGCGACTCTTGGACAGGAACTCGGACAGCAGGAAATTGAAGGGGTGTATGTTAGGTTGATCTTCGTTTAGTAAAAATAGAAAATAGTCGTCACAACATCGTGGCCGAAGGGCCTGCACTGTGTTCTACTGTTATATGTTCCATGTAAAGATTCAGAGGTAAAGAACATGCAGATTCTCCTGCCTCTGCCAACACTCGTACTATCCAGTTTAACCGGCGTAGCCATTTCTGGATTTTACTATGCCCAACCATGGATTTCGATGCCTTCTGCGGCCTCACGCCTTTGTTCCATTTTCCACACATTTTAAACTGCTCCCAGTTCAACAACTGTGCAACTTTCTGTTTAAAGAATTTTTTTTTGTCTCGGTATTTCCACCTGCTTTTGATTTCGAGCTCTATGCAGTCTCTGGTGTTGGCGTATCAGACGTTATGAAACAAATAATCATAGAATCATAAAATCTTAGAATCACTGCTATACAGAAGGAGACCATTCGTCCATTATGCGCGTTCATTTGAAGAAGTACCATACCTCGGCCCTCGTCCCCATCTATACTCATAACCCAGTAACCCCACCTAACGAGTTGGAGACTACTGATGGCCATGGCCAAGCTACCAAGCCTGCACAACTCTAGACTGTGGGAAGGAACCAGAACACTCGGGGGAAACCGACTCAGACACGGGGAGAACGTGGAAACGCAACACAGCCACCCAAGGCTGGAATTGAAAGCTGGTCACTGTCGGATGTGTAGTCGTATTTTAGCTGAGGTGTATTGAATCACTCTTTATTGGGAAGATATACGAGATGCTGGGAATGGTTGCCAGGTATGTGTTGTGACTCCTTTATAAATATAGGGAGTTAAGCTCATAAGGGGATCTACCTTTGGAATAGGTAGCACTGCAACTGGGTCTGAGCATCAGATGAAGTTCAGGACACAAGGAAGGGCAAGGGGGCTTCAAACCAGGTATAACGAATTTTAGAGGAATACTTAACCGGACAACATCTAACCCAGGTGCAGAGTGTGGGGCAGTTCTAATTCAGCAGTGAAATGGTAACAGAGCGGTGTCAGCTCCATTCATGTGCCCTTACATCATGTTGCCTTATATGAGGGCGGGAACGCTACTCTCAGTGACCGTGTATTGTACCGTGTAAATGACCTTCTATGCATCTGCAACTTAACAGGCCGATACTATTTTGATACTTAACAGGCCGATACATGCTGCTACAGCCCCATCCATTCTCGTCGCAATAACGAGGCGCACACATCTGCTGCGTGGATCCATGTCGAATGTCTTTTTAATAATCCATTAACACCACAAACTGAATATTCTGTAACCCCTTCGAAGTTAGTTGCAGCTCATAAGGAGGCAATTGTGCCCAACGTGTCCATGACAGACCGAGGACACTCTGGTTCCGTTTCAAATCCCAGCTTCATTCACCCAGTCAACAGCCCTGTGGCTAACAGCACGTAAGGTGCAGATTCAGATATTTTTAAAAAACCCTTTGGGGCATCCGTCTCGACCAGCAACTCGGGCAGCCCTATTCTTTGCAAAATAAAGCTCTTCCTCATGCCCCCTCTACACCATCTGCCACTTATATTGAGCCAAAGTCCCCTGGTTCTTGAATACACTGCCAGTAATTGTATGCCCAATGATTGTTCCGAGATGTTGAGAGCGGCAGGGTGGGCACAGTTGTTAGACCTGCGCACAGCGCCAGTGATGCAGGTCCGGTTCCCGCCTTCGGTGACTGTTTGCTTCGGGGTCTCCCGGTATCTGCGTCCTTTCCCTTCTGCTCCAGTTTCCTCCCAAGCTGCAAAAATGTGCAGCTTAGGTGGATTGGCCACAATAAATTCATTTCAGTATCCGAAGGCTGGGTGGTCTTTTATAATTTTTCTTTTTAATAATTTACTTTAAGGAATGTGAGCGTCGCTGTTCGGCCAGAATTCCTTGCACATCCGAAGTTGCCCTTCAGAATGTCGTGGTGAGTTGCCTTCTTGAACAGCTGCAGCCATTCAGGTGTAGGTACACCAATAAGAACATAAGACATAGAAGCGGAAGTAAGGCCATTCGGCCCATCGAGTCCACTCCGCCATTCAATCATGGCTGATTTCAACTCCATTTACCCGCTCGCTCTCCATAGCCCTTAATTGCTCGAGAATCAAGAATTTATCAACTTCTGTCTTAAAAACACTCAACGACCCGGCCTCCACCGCCCTCTGTGGCAATGAATTCCACAGACCCACCACTCTCTGGCTGAAGTAATTTCTCCTCATCTCTATTCTAAAGTGACTCCCATTTATTCTAAGGCTGTGCCTCCGGGTCCTAGTTTCCCCTGCTAATGGAAACAACTTCCCTACGTCCACCCTATCTAAGCCATTCATTATCTTGTAAATTTCTATTAGATCTCCTCTCAACCTCCTAAACTCCAATGAATATAACCCCAGGATCCTCAGACGTTCATCGTATGTTAGGCCTACCATTCCTGGGACCATCCGTGTGAATCTCCCCTTGGACCCGCTCCAGTACCAATATGTCCTTCCTGAGGTGTGGCGACCAAAATTGCTCACAGTATTCTAAATGGGGCTTAACTAGTTCAGAGGTACATCCCTGCTTTTAAATTCCAAGCCTCTTGAGATACATGACAACATTGCATATGCTTTGTTAATTACGGACTCAACCTGCAAGTTTACCATTAGAGAATCCTGGACTAGGACTCCCAATTCCCTTTGCACTTCAGCATTATGAATTCTGTCACCGTTTAGAAAATAGTCCATGCCTCTATTCTTTTTTCCAAAGTGTAAGACCTCGCACTTGCCCACGTTGAATTTCATCAGCCATTTCTTGGACCACTCTCCTGAACTGTCTAAATCTTTCTGCAGCCTCCCCACCTCCTCAATACGACCTGCCCCTCCACCTATCTTTGTATCATCGGCAAACTTAGCCAGAATGTCCCCAGTCCCGTCACCTAGATCGTTAATATATAAATAGTACAGCTGTGGCCCCAACAGTGAACGCTGCGGGACACCACTCGTCACCGGTTGCCATTCCGAAAAAGAACCTTTTATCCCAACTGTCTGCCTTGTGCCTGACAGCCAATCGTCAATCCATGTTAGTACCTTGCCTCGAATACTATGGGCCCTAATTTTACTCAGCAGTCTCCCGTGAGGCATCTTACCAAAGGCCTTTTGGAAGTCAAGATAGATAACATCCATTGCTCTCTTTGATCTAACCTATTTGTTATCTCTTCAAAGAACTCTAACAGGTTTGTCAGGCACGACCTCCCCTTACTAAATCCATGCTGACTTGTCCCAATCTGACCCTGCACTTCCACGAATTTAGAAATCTCATCCTTAACGATGGATTCTAGAATCTTGCCAACAACCGAGGTAGGCTAATTGGCCTATAATTTTCCAATTTTTTTCTTGTTCCCTTCTTGAACAGGGGAGTTACAACAGCGATTTTCAAATCCTCTGGCACTTTCCCTGACTCCAATGACTTTTGAAAGATCTGTGTTGGTAGCCACTGTGGTGTTAGCCAGGGAGTTGCAGAATATGTCCCAGCGACAACGAAAGCGCGTTGAAATATTTCTAAGTCAGCGTGTTGAGTGACTTGGATAGGACGCAACCTATTTTGGGGTTCCCAGATATCTGCTACTCTTGTCCTTCTAGGTGGTATTCGTCAATGAGTTCGGACGGTGCTTTCAAGGGAACCTTGGTGAGTTACTGCAGTGCATCTTGCAAGTGATACACGAGGCAGCCACTGTTAATGGGTGGAGAAGGGTTTGAATGTTTGTGAAAGGAGGAACAATTAAGCGTGTTGCTTTGCCCTGGATGTTTTTGAGGTTCTTGAGAGTTTTTGGAGCTGCACTCATGCAGACAAGCTTGTGCCTTGTAGATGGCTGACCCTCTTTGTGGGGGAGGGGATGGACAATTAGGTGATAATACCGCCGTTGAAATCCTAGCGTTTGACCTTCGCTGGTAGCCACGGTATAAATGCGACTAATCCAGTTCAATTTCTGATGAATGGTAACCCGCAGGAACATAGATAAATTCAGCACAGAGGCCTTTGGCCCACGATGTTGTGCCGAACCTTTGTCCCAGATTAATCATAGATTATCATATAAATTACAGTGCAGATGGAGGCCACTCGGCCCGTCGAGTCCGCACCGGCTCTTGGAAAGAGCACCCTACCCAAGGTCAACACCTCCACGCTGTCCTCATAACCCAGTAACCCCATCCAACACTAAGGGCAATATTGGACACTAAGGGCAATTTATGATGGCGAATCCACCAAACCAGCACATCTTTGCACTGAGGGAGGAAACCGGAGGATCCGGAAGAAACCCACGCACACACGGGGAGGATGTGCAGACTCCGCACAGACAGTGACCCAAGTCGGAATCGAAACTGGGACCCTGGAGCTGTGAAGCAATTGTGCTATCCACAATGCTACCGTGCTGCCCTTAAGAACAAATTAATCTACACTCCAACATTCTACCGTAATCCATGTAGCTATCCAATAGCCGCTTGAAGGTTCCTAATGTTTCCGACTCAACTACGTCCACAGGCAGTGCATTCCATGCCCCCACTACTTTCTAGATAAAGAAACTACCTCTGACAAACTCACTATACACCATTCACCTTAAATTTATGTCCCCTTGTAATGGTCTGTTCCACGCGGGGAAAAATTCTCTGAGTGTCTACTCTATCTATTCCCCTGATCATCTTAGAAACCTCTATCAAGTCGCCCCTCATCCTTCTCCGTTCTAATGAGAAAAGGCCTAGCATCCTGAACCTTTCCTCGTAAGACCCACTTTCCATTCCAGGCAACATCCTGGTAAATCTCCTTTGCACCTTTTCCAAAGCTTCCACATCCTTCCTAAAATGAGGCGACCAGAACTGAACACAATACTCCAAATGTGCCCTTACCAAGGTATTGTACAGCTGCATAATCACCTCATGACTCTTAAATTCAACCCCTCTGCTCATGAACGCTATCACACCATAGGCCTTCTTCAGATCTCTATCCACTTGAGTGGCAACTTTCAAAGATCGATGAACATATACCCCAAGAGATCTCTGCTCCTCCACATTGCCAAGAAGTCTACCGTTAACCCTGTATTCCGCATTCATATCTGTCCTTCCAAAATTGACAACCTCACACTTTTCAGGGTTAAACTCTATCTGCCACTTCTCAGCCCAGCTCTGCATCCTATTTATGTCTCTTTGCTGCCGACAACAGCCCTCCTCACTATCCACAACTCCACCAATTTTCGTATCGCTTGCAAATGTACTGACCCACCCTTCAACTCCCTCATCCAAATCGTTAATGAAAATCACAAACAGCAGAGGACCCAGAACTGATCCCGGCGGTACGCCACTGATTGTGGGGGATCCAGCCATGGTAATGCCATTGAATGTCAAGTCGCGATGGTTAGATACTCTCTTGTAACAGATGGTTGGCGCAGGCTTGGAGGGAAGGATGGCCTGTTCCTGCGCTGCAATTTTTATTTTCTTTGTTCTTTCATGGTCATTGCCTGGCACTTGTGAGGCACGAATGTAACTTGTCACTTTTCAGCCTAAGCCTATATATTGTCTATGTCTTGCTGCAGTTGGACTCGGACTGCTTCAGCGGATAGGGTGGGGCAGTGGGCCTCATTAGAATGCCCTTTCAGAGGCTCGGTGAAGACTTGCTGGGCCGAATGGATTGTTTCTGCACTGGAAGGGTTATGTGACTCGATGAAGTCACCCCACAATTGAGTATAACTGGGCTTAACTGTTGCAATCCTTTTTTGTGTTAATAAAGGTGCTTTGTTCGCAAATTTACAGTCCTCTTGGCTCTCCCCTGAATCGACGAAAGACAGGACGATTATGGCCAGTATCACTTCAATTTGCACTTGCACTTCTGTCTACATGCTTGGTAGAATCTCATTCAGTCCGGGTGCTTTTTCAAAACTAATTGTCAACTGTGTGCCTAAAACATCTCCCTTATCAGTTTTAAATCATTCTAGTGACAATGTTTCCTTCTCTGCTACCGTAAAGGTAAATACAGATGAAAGTACTGTTTTAATACCTCAGCCATGGAGTCAGGTAAAGTCACATCAGCCACATAGCTGGCAAAGACGGGCGTCACTGTTGTCTACAACGTGTACTATTCAGTGAAACATTTGCAATTATATAATTGGTCATGTGTGTTGCATCCTCTCACTTCCACGTTGTTGTGATTAAGGGGCAGCAGCAGCCCCATCAAGGACGTGATGTTGCAGATGTCAGCAGATTCAACACTGTGTGCAGTAATGAGGCTTCTGAGATTCAGTGAGAAGCCGAAGAGTATTTACATGAACATAATCAATTACCAAATTCTGATAGAGAGAATGCAAAATAAGTCTGGAATTCTCCAATGATGCCGTGTCACAGAGGTTTGCCTTTCTCTACACTCGCCTGCAGATACGTGTTTCCCGAATATGCAATGCTGGACTAATTGAAGCTCATTCACGTGTGACTGCACTCATGCTGTGCTGTAGGTTCCCTCACAGAATTTGGACCACCATTTAAATTGTGGCATAATGGCACAGTGATTAGCACTTCTCCCTCACACTGCCAGTGACCCGGGTTCGATTTCGGCCTTGTGTGTCTGTGAGGAATTTGCACATTCTTTTATGTTGCCGGGGTTCCTCCGGGTGCTTTGCTTCCTCCCAACGTCCTAAATTTGCACCTTAGTGTCAAGGGTTGTGTCCATTGGATTACAGGGATAGAGCACGGTGGGCGTGAACATCGGCAGAGCGCTCTTTGGAAGATTCTGTGAGGATTTGATCGGCCAAATTAGCTCCTTCTACACTGAAGGTAATCTATAATTCCATGAATTGAATGTCACAATTTTCATGTGGAGGTGTTCGAACAAAAGACGGACCTTCAGGACTGATAGATTTAGTGTTACCCCCAAATCGTTTATTCTACGTGAATTCACACGTGAATGAGCTCCCTCGAATGCTGGTACCGACCCAAAATCTGGGTTGATTGATAATAGGAGAACAGGTGCACCCTCTGATGACATAACTGTTGAAACCTGTAAGACATGTCAAGGCAGTTTTTAAAAGAATCCATAAAACTGTTAACTGACAACAAGCGTTTTAGATTGAAATGAAAAAATAATAGAATCATTTTGTCATGAATGTGAAAGACTATTAGGCAGCTGTTTAGCATACATGCTCTTTAATAAGACCACGCAAAAGGGAATATTGCAATACAAATGATCAAATCATGGACCAACCTTAAAAAAAAATATTGTACACGTGCCTCAGAAACAGATAAATGAACGTGATACAACGTTTAAACCCATTAAAGGGTATCTAATGCGCCCATGGCATTTTTTCAACGTTTTAAATATTAACATTTAAGATAGAATAGTTTAATCGACCCGATATTCACATTTTACAATACATGTTAGTTTTTCCAAAATTATACTTTCTTCATGAACCTTTCGAAAGTATATTACAACAACTATACAATCAAATTGAGCAGCAGATGCAGCGAAATGTATATTTTCTCCATTCAGCAGTTAATCTCTGAGTTCCTACCATACATTTACAATTCTCTTGACATTTTCCCTGCACAGGCACCGAAAAACTTTTCACACAGTTTGGACCCCGTCATTGCACTCTGGCTGTAAGGGTTTAGGCTGTGTCTTTCCTCAATGTGTATCTCCGATGTGGCTCATGCTTTAGTGCATCCCTCAGCGCCGAATCTTGCTTCACAAACTGAAATGTGCCAGTTTGCAATACTCAGTCGTGGATGCGCGTTTGCATTGCAATGCCAAAAATTCTCTGGTGGGACAAAACAAGTCTTACAGCAACTGTTTATGTTTCTTTCCATGTATACCGTTGGGAACAGCCCAACAAGCATAGTGCAGCCTCACAATGATACACACATACCACCCGTGAAACCTGCGCAGCCAATCGACAACACATTTTGAGCTGATTGTAAAGTCAACTTGACAATTCCAACTCGACCCGATAAGACAGCACATGCTTGCTTGCCAGGAATACATGTAACTCTTCATAATAATTGTGCTTTGACCGACGTTTGGAAACATATTAAATGTCTCTCTCGCAAATGAGAGACATCTGCTGCGGAATTATCCAGCAGCGCACCCACGACCGTGCATTTCCCTACGGCGTGGGCTGACCTTTAGTCTGAAAACTTTCCACACACACCCATTCCCGCCATTGGCCGGCTGCGCAAAGGAAGAATCCCCACTGCGAGCGGGGCGGAGAACCCCATCTTCCAATCTCTGGTTTAAATATGTGACTCTTCATTTTGGAAGAGTACCTATTTGTTCTAGATTCTCCCACAAGAGCACATATGCCCAAGTCCACCATGTCAACACTCTTCAGGGTACAACCTTTTTCAAACATGCCGACTTCTGTCTTCTAAATCCAGCATATGCAAGTCTAGTCTATGCAAACGTTCTTCATAGGGCAGCCCTTTACTTTGAGATATTAGCCCAGGAAAAGTTCTGTCAAATAATTCTGTAGCATGCCTATCCTTCCTTAAATAACACTGTACATAATGCTCCAGATCTTGCATCGACAATGCCCCAGCAATATGCCGCCACTTCTGTACTGTGTTTTCTCGCTATGGTGAATACCCTTCAAATATCTTTATGATTGTATTCCTGTATGTAGATGGCAACAACGTGCGATTATGCAGGGGGTCACCCATATCTCTCTGCCTTCTATATGTCAAACATTCTACATTATAACTTCCAACGTTTCCTCCAGCTTGATGAATCATAGTACTGTTAATTTGTCGTTTTTGCAATGAACGGAGTCACGATTGTGATCCTCACTCGTGAAAAATGTGGTCTGTCTAAATGTGTGACTCGTTATTTGGTGGCCATGGCAGTGGGGGATCTACTGGTCGTTATCCTTGACCTCATATTGAGACACATTCCGATTGTTTATGATGAAGAATTTAACTTCCTGTTGTCACTCCCCGTGTGTAACATCCACGCCGTCCTCCTTTATGCAGCCACTGACTGTTCTGTCTGGTTCACCGTCACTTTTACCTTTGATCGCTTTGTGGCCATTTGTTGTTCAAAACTAAAGAGTAAATATTGCACCGAAAAAACGGCAGTGGTTGTTATCGGAACAGTGACTGTGTTCAGCTGTTTAAAAAACATTTTCTGGTATTTTATGCTATTAGGTGAATATTGGCTGATGAACTTTCCCTGGTTTTGCGATTTCAACATAGACGTTATGGAGTCTCCGGTCTGGGTAACAATAGAGTTCCTCCACAACATTATAAACCCTTTTATCCCATTTGTGCTGATTCTGCTGCTCAATATTTTCACCGTCAAATACATTTTAGTGAGTAGCAGGACCCGGAGAAGGCTCAAATTTCACAGTCGTGCGCAGAGTCCCAATGACCCAGAGTTGGAGATTCGAAGGAAATCGATCATTCTACTGTTTGTTATCTCTGCGAATTTTATTCTGCTATGGTCAATGTTAATGGTATTTTCTATCTGGAGGCGCATGTATGATATGGGATATCAGTCTGTCTGGATCGATTATTTTGTTCAGGAATTGGGCTTCATGCTCCAGCTGCTGAGTTGCGGCACAAACACTGTTATTTATGCGGTGACACAGTCTAAGTTCAGAGGTCAGCTGAAAGATTTGATCAACTATCCATTTACTCGAATTCTGCAGTCACTTCAAAGATGAATCAGTGACAGTTTGCATAGCATCCCCGTGCTATTTGAATTTTAAAACCGGGAGGTGCATTTTCCCGGAGTAGGCATGGAGAGTGGGGAGATTGCCGGCCTTAACTGATTTAACAGCCATCACCCCAATTGGACGGGAAACCAGCGCTCTTCATCTCCGCCCTGACATTTGGTTTCGCCAGAACTTGAAAGAGATAGAGAGAGCGACACAGAGAGAGAAAGGGAGCAAGAGAGAAAGAGAGGTAGAGCGCGAGGCAGAGACAGAGTGTCATGTGAGAATACCTTTAAGAAATGGGTGTTTATAAATGGGTATGTATATAAATCTATAGTGAGCGTATCTTTAGGAACTGGGTGTTCACTGCTGCAGTGACGTCAAAGAGTTGTTGGAGGTGGGCTGTATCTCAGCTTTTTACTTTCGCTTTAGGCTTTTTGCTGCAGAGTGGGTTTTTTCCATTTTAGTTTTGGAGAAGCTGCAACCACAGCAGGATGTGTATGAGTCTCTGCAAGCTTATGAGTGTCCATTTGCTGATTTCACCGTGGTAACTGTTCTCAGTCGTGAATTTAAACCTGATGTGCTTCTGTTAAAAGGTGCTTTTAAGTCTAATGGATGTTAAAATGAAAATAATGTTTACTTAGTGTTGTATTCCGTGGGGGTTTTATTTGAATTGATGGTTGCTCAGATGTTCACTGTATGTTCTAAAAAGGTTAACTTGTGATCATAGAATAAACATTGTTTTGCTTTAAAAAATATATTTCCATTTCTGCTGTACACTGTACAGTGGGCCGTGTGCTCCCCATACCACAATCAATTAAACGTTGTGGGTCAGGTGAACTCCATGATACACTTTGGGGTTCTCTAAACCCTGGCCCATAACAAATTGGGTGCTGGAGGGGAATAAAAGTCTATCTATTAGATTGGCTTAGTGAACTTAAATACAGTGAGGGGTGATCATATTGTGGTTGCTTTTCAGGTGTCGAATTTAATTTAAGTAGCGGGTGTGTTATGGACAGTGGCTCTTTCCGAGGCTCTGACGTTTTGGGGGTGGAGAATGTCACACGGACAGAGACTAAAATCAGACTTTTTTGGAAAAACATTGCAGTTAACATCACCTGACAAAATGCGAAAAGATGAGGTAATTATGACGGCGGCTAAGCATTCAAAGGCACCTGAGATACAGTTTGACTAATTGGGAATGGCAAAAATTCAGTTACAAATTGAACAAATGTAACATGAGTAATAATTAGAGCAGCTTGAATACGAAAGAGAGCAAGAGGACAGAGAAAGAGAGAGAGGAAAAGCAGAGAGAAGAAAGGAAAACAGAAATAACAGCCCGAGCATTACAAAAAAGAAAGAGAAAGGGAGATTCGGATCAGGGAAAAAGATAAAGAGAGAGAGTTTGAACTTCAGAAAATGGCCATGAAACATGACAGTCAGTTAAAATTGGCAGAGGTAAAGGGAAACGTACATTTATTAGGATAGTGGGAAAGAGCGTCAAAGTTGAAAGATCGGTGGGGATCTATTTAAATATGTCAAAGCATTGTCAAGGTTTCACGAGGAGGAGGTAGAAGCCTATTTCATTTCATTTTAGAAGATGGCTAAACAAATGAAATGGCTACAGGACATGTGTGCATTACTGATTCAAACAAAGTTGGTAGGTTGGGCTAGTGAAGTGTTTGCATCACAATCGGAGGAGGTATTCGGGACGTATGAGGAGGTGAAAAAATCCATCTTAGATGCATATGAACTCGTGCCTGAAGCCAACAGACAAATGTTTAGAAATTTAAGGAAATAATTTGGTCAAACAGACATGGAGTTTGAATGGATCAAACAGAGTAATTTTGAGAGGTGAATCGGAGCTTTGAAAATTGACCAAACGTATGAAGCTCTCAGGGAAATTATGCTTTTGGAGGAGTTTAAAAATTCAATTCCCGATGTAGTGAGTACTGATGTGGAAGAGCAAAGGGTAAAAACTGAGGTTTGCGGCAGGGATGGCAAATGATTATGAATTAGTTCACAAATCAAAGCTTCAGTTTTTGCCTGCGAGGGATCGAAACTTGGGGCATGAGAAATACTCAAGTGGTAAAGTTAAAGGTGATCTGGCGGGAGATAATAAGGAGAGTGTACCTCAGGGTAAAAAAGAAATCAAGGAGGGTGGAAAAGAAATGAAAAGTTTCAAATGTTTTCACTGTAATAAACTCGGCCACGTAAAGTCACAGTGTTCGTGGTTGAAGAAAAGCACTGGGAAGATTGATGTGGTAAAACAGAAGAAGACAGTGGGGTTTGTTAAAGTGGTAAAGGAAAGCCCAAGTGAAGCGAAGCAGGTGCAAAAGATTGTACAGCCTGATCAAGAGATGAGTGACAAGAAGGTGCCAGATCCCTTGAAAGAATTTACTTGTGAGGGTAAAGTTTACTCATTTGTATCAGGAGGAGCAGATAAAGAAGTCACAATTTTAAGATATATGGGAGCTAGTCAATCTTTAATGGTAAGAGATGAAGAGTTATGTAGTTTGGAAAGAATATGGTAATATGTTGACTTCAGGGTGAGAGGAGTAGCGTTCCATTATATATGTTAAGGTTGGAAAGTCCAGTGAAGAGTGGTGAAGTGGTAGTAGGAGAAATAGAGAAACTGTCTTGTCCAGGAATATAGTTTATTAGGGTATTGATATAGATGGATCACAAGTGGGAGATGCCATCTGTGGTTGATGGGCCAGTGGAAAATCAGACAACTGAAGTGTTGAAGGACGAATATCCTGGAAATTTTTTCCGGATTGTGTAGTGACACGGTCGCAAAGTCACAGGTTAAGACAAGAGGAGAAACCAAAGAGTGAAGATGAAGTTGAAGTGCAATTATCAGAAACGATTTTTGATCACATGGTTGCAAAAGAAGAAGAACAGTTGGAGGATGAGGCGGATATTTTGAGTTCAGGAAAATTGGCGGAGTTAGAAAACAAACATCTAGAAATAAAACGGATTTATCAGAAACCATACACGGAAGTGGAATCTGAGTGAATGCCACAGTGTTATTATCGTAAAAGTGATGTCTTGATGAGAAAATGGAGACCTTTACATAGGCAGGCGGATGAAAAGTGGGCAGACGTTCATCAGGCAGTATTGCCGGTGGGGTATAGAAAGGAGGTGTTGCGAGTTGCACATGAGGTACCAGTGGGAGGTCATTTCGGAATAAGTGAAACTCAAGCTAAAATACAAAAACATTTTTATTTGCATGACCGACATAAAGATGTAGTTAAATTCTGGCAATCATGTCCCACATGTCAAGTGGTAGGGAAACCTCAAGCAGTGATAAAACCAGCGCCATTAATCCCCTTCCAGCATTTGTAGAAGATTTTACAAGGGTCCTAATTGATTGCGTAGGACCGCTTCCGAAAACGAAAAGTGGGAATCAATATCTTTTGACAATAATTGATGCGCCTACTAGGTTCCCAGAGGCCATTCCAGTACGTAATATTACAGTTAAAAACAAGTTACTGAAATTCTTTACTAGATATGGAATACCCACAGAAATACAATCGGATCAAGGATCAAATTGTACCTCACGGTTATTCAAAGAAGTTATGGATAGCTTAGGAATAAAACAATTTATATCAACGGTGTACCATCCAGAATCGTAGGGAGTGTTAGAAAAGTGGCATCGGACATTAAAGACAATGTTGAGGGCTTATTGGCACGATTATCCAGAGGATTGAGATAAAGGAATTCCATTCGTCCTGTTTGCAATTAGGGATGCACCTAATGATTCTACCAAATTTAGTCCTTTTGAACTAATTGTTAGTCATGAGGTAAGAGGGCCACTTAAATTGATTAAGGAAAAATTGGTGAGTGAGCAGTCGGAAGTTACATTATTGGATTACGTGTCAAGTTTTAGGGAATGATAAAATAGAGCTGGTGAATTGGCAACACATCTAAAAGTTGCACAAAATGTGATGAAACGTGGAGCGGACAAGAAATCCAAAGTTCGCAGTTTTGCCAGTGGAGATAAAGTTTTAGTATTGTTACCAGTGGGAGGTGAACCTTTAAAAGTTAGGTTTTGTGGACCTTATCAGATTGAAAGTAAATTAAGTGAGGTAAATGATGTGGTAAAAACACCAGATAGAAGGAAGACTCACGGAGTGTCTGTCATGTCAATATGCTTAAAATGTACTTTGAAAGAGAAGGAGAGACAAAGGAGGAGGTTTTAATGATTCTAACTCAAAGTGACGAACCAAATCCAGATGACTGTGAATTTGACATACCTCAAATTAAATTGGAAAACGAGAATGCTCTTAAAAATTGGGATACATTATTGAGTTACCTTCCTGAGGAAAAACGAACTGACCTCAAAGAGTTGTTGATACGTGGACAAGAATGTAGAGATAAATTGAGAAGTACTAAAGTGGCTATACATGATGTAGACCATCATACAGGTACCAAAGAAGAACCAGGCAACTTGCCTCAATGACTACCGACCAGTGGCCCTGACGTCAGTCGTAATGAAGTGCTTCGAGAGGTTGGTCATGAAACGCATCACCTCCATGCTCACAGAACGCCTTGATCCACTGCAATTCGCATACCGCTGCAACCGGTCCACATCAGACACTATTTCTCTGGCCCTACACTCATCCCTAGAGCATCTCGAAAACAAGGACTCCTACATCAGATTCCTATTTAATGACTACAGCTCCGCCTTCTACACAATAATCCCAGCCAAGTTCATATCAAAGCTCCAAAACCTAGGACTTGGCTCACAATCTGCAACTGGATCCTCGATTTTCTGACCAACAGACCACAATCAGTAAGAACGACATCTCCTCCACAATAGTCCTCAATACCGGGGCTCCGCAAAGCTTCGTACTTATCCCCCTACTCTACTCCCTGTGCACACACGACTGTATGGCAAAACTTGGTTCCAACTCAATTTACAAGCTTTCTGACGATACGACCATAGTGGGCCGGATCTCGAATAACGATGAGTTCGAATACAGGAGGGAGATGGAGAACCTAGTGAAGTCGTATAGCGACAACAATCTCTCCCTCAATGCCAGCAAAACTAAAGAGCTCGTCACTGACTTCAGGAAGCAAAGCACTGTACACACCCCTGTCTGCATCAACGGGGCCGAGGTGGAGATGGTTAGCAGTTTCAATTCCTAGGGTTGCACATCTCCAAAAATCTCTCCAGGTCCACCCACGTCGACGCTACCACCAAGAAAGCACAGCAGCGCCTATACTTCCTCAGGAAACTAAGGAAATTCGGCATGTCCACATTAACCCTTACCAACGTTTACAGATGCACCATAGAAAGCATCCTGTCGGGCTGCATCACAGCCTGGTATGGCAACTGCTCGGCCCAGGACTACAAGAAACTTCAGAGAGTCGTGATCGCCGCCCAGTCCATCACACGAACCTGCCTCCCATCCATTGACTCCATCTACGCCTCCCGCTGCCTGGGGATAGCGGGCACCATAATCAAAGACCCCTCCCACCCGGCTTACTCATTCTTCCAACTTCTTCCATCAGGCAGGCGATACAGAAGGCTGAGAACGCGCACGAACAGACTCAAAAACAGCTTTTCCCCCACTGTCACCAGACTCGTAAATGACCCTCTTATGGACTAACCTCATTAACACTACACCCTGTATGCTTCATCGGATCCAGTGCTTATGTAGGTACATTGTCCTATCATGTATTTTCTTTTCTTCCCTTTTCTTCCCATGTACTTAATGATCTGTTGAGCTGCTCGCAGAAAAATACTTTTCACTGTATCTCGGTACACGTGACAGTAAACAAATCCAATCCAATCCAGATGTGGAAGTGCTGTTCCAATCAAACAACATTCATATAGACTTAACGCTTTCAAATTGGCACAGGTTAACACAGAGATTGAGGGTATGCTTAGAAATGGCATTATTGAAGTGGGTTGCAACCAATGGAGCTCAACCATAGTGATGGTACCAAAACCAAAAGGTACCCAACGGATGTGTGTGGACTATAGAAAGGTTACTGCAGTTGCAAGAACCGACTCTTATCCTATCCCACGTTTGGAGGATTGCATTGAGAAAGTGGGACAATCAGTTTTATTTCAAAACTGGATTTACTTTAAGGTTACTGGTAGGTACCTTTATCCGAAAGGGCGAAGGAGATTTCAGCTTGTGTGACTCTGGATGGCATAGATCAATTTAAGGATATGTAATTTGGCATGAAAAACGCCCCAGCCACATTTCAACCATTAACTAACAAAATCTTTTCAGGATTACCCAAATATACAACGACGATCTGGTAATTTTCAGCCACACATGGGAAGAACTTTTGAAACATCTGATGGAGTCATTCGGTCGACTTCAGGAGGCGGGTTTGGTTATAAACCGAGCCAAAAGTGAATTTGGAAAAGCCCAAGTCACTTTCCTTGGCTATACAATCGGACAGGGTCGACTGGTCCCACGGGATGTGAAAACAAAAGTTATTGGGGAGGTTCCGATACCCTCGACACGACGGAAAATATTGCGATTTCTTGGTATGAGTGGAATAGACCGGAAATTTGTACCAGATTTTAGCAGTGTGGTCGCTCCACTGACAGACTTGCTCAAGTAGCGTAACAAATTCCAGTCGACAGCGGAGTGTCAACAGGCATTTGACAGCCTGAAGGCTGTGTTAACCACTGCTCCTGTGTTAGTCATCCCAAATTATACCAAACCATTCAAACTGGCTGTTGATGCGAGCGATGTGGGCGTAGGTGCTTCTCCAAGACGACGACGAAGGGCTCGAGCGGCCAATTGGTTAATTTTCAAACAAATTCTATTTTCACCACAAAACGTATTCAACGATTGAAAAGGAGACTTAGAATTTGGTGCTGTCTTTGCAACATTTTCACATTTATGTGACCAGCAATCCGTCTGACACCATTATATCTCGGGATTATAATCCGTTAACGTTTTTGGAGCGATTCCGGAATAACAATGCGCGGCTGTTTCGCTGGACATTTTTGTTACAGCCATTTCATTTAATAATAGTACATGCGGCAGGCGGAGAAAACGTGATAGTCGATGTTTTGTCACGAATGTGATGAACAGAAGCAGGTCCAGTTGGAGGAAGAAGAGCAAAAAAATGGACTATATTATTATACCTGTTTGCGTGTGTTGTTTTTTTAAACGAAAATGTATATTTACTGTGTGCATTTCTTAAAAAACAGTGAAAAGATGAAAAAGGAAACGATCTTGAAGTTGTTGGTTTGTTTATTTTTCTTGGGTGATGGTGTACATTTAGGGGACCTTTAAGGGTGTTTATTAATGGGTATGTATGTTAATATCTGCAGTAAATGTACCTTTAAGAAAGAGGTGTTTACTACTGAAGTGATGTCAGAGAGTGGGTGGAGCTGTGCTGTCTGTCAGCTTTTTACTTTCGCTTTCGGCTTTTTGCTGCAGGGTAGGTTTGGTTTCATTTTAGTTTTGGAGAAGCTGAATTTTAGTTTTGGAGAAGCAATTGCAGTCGTTTCTCGTTCACCCAGGAAATTACGGATCTCATTCAAGGGAATGCTAGAAAGACAGTGAATGTGTTTTGCAGTAGCTCGCAATGGAGAGTCACAGTTGCGAAGCTGTAGCTGTGAATTAAAAACTCGTTGTACAGCTTCTTATCAAATACCTGATCCATGCCGCAATGCTGATTGTCAACCGCAGGAATAGACTTCGCAGAAGCAATGATCTACCTTCAAAATTGGAAATTAAGAATTGTCTGCAAAAGATTGCTGCAATCGCAAATAAATCATGAAGCGTGACTGATTATGAAATGAAATGAAATGAAAATTGCTTATTGTCACAAGTAGGCTTCAAATGAAGATACTGTGAAAAGCCCCTAGTCGCCACATTCCGGCACCTTTTCGGGGAGGCTGTTACGGCAATTGAACCGTGCAGCTAGCCTGCCTCGGTCTGCTTTCAACGCCAGCGATTATGGAACCGTATTTGCGACTGCCTTCCATTGTTCTAGCACAGGACACAGCAACAATAATCTTGGCACGTGGGCGTTTTGCAAAAGACCAGTGAAATAACTCGAGGCGTGCAATGACAGATTAGGGGAATTGTATACAAGTGTTAAACGAAACCTAGTCCTCCAAAGGAGGGAAATGATTGACGTCCCTGTCATCTGATCAACTGACACACATTGGGATCGGGATTGGGCGAAAGAACAACAGGTACAAATATCAAAGCTTATCTTGAGAAAAATAAAAGCACGGCATTAAAACAAACTTTTCACCAGGGAACGAATTTACTTTCTAGCTTAAAGATATAGATTGGACCTTATTGTGTCAAATATGAATTCGACACATTTACTTTCGGAAAATCAGCCGGAAAAGGCAATTAAGCCAACAGCCAACAAGAAAATCAACGATTGGTCTGCGGACATTAGCCAAATGTTATTTCCAGCTTTCAATTCAGCACATTATTGTTCTATGTTACCATTGTTTGAGACCGGTCTTTGCAATTGTCTAAGGTTTCTGAACTGGGGAAGAACGATTCTCCACCTGGAAAAGGCATTCGAATCGGTTTTGTCACCTCATTTCACTTTGTATACTGCTGCACAACGTGAAAGGCTCATGCTGTTGCGGATGTTGTGTACCCGAGAGTAATTAACCAAGAGGCTAAATTTCCTCCCGTTGCTCCTCTCGATGATCCTGACACCCCTGATTAGAAATGGCGGAGACGTTAATCTTCTGATTTTCGTGTACTTCAGTTCTTTTTAATATATTTTTTCTTTAAATTTAGAGTACCCAGTTCATTTTTTCCAATCAGGGGGCAATTTAGCGTGTTCAACCCACCGACCTTGCACATTTTGGGTTGTGGGTGCGAAACCCACGCAAACACGGGGAGAATGTGCAAACTCCACACGAACAGTGACCCTGAACCGGGATCGAACCTGGGACCCCGGCGCCGTGAGGCAGCACTGCTAACCCACTGTGCTACCGTGCTGCCCTGTGAACTTCAGTTCTGAGGGTCAGATTGGTCTCTTGTTCTTGTTTGAAAGGCACGTACTTGGAATCTTAGTGGAACAGTGGCAGACTGGTTTGCACCATTGCCTCAAAGCGGCAGGGCCTCTGGTTCAAATTCGGACTTCGGTGCCTGCGTGGAGTTTGGCACGTTCACCCCATATCTGTATCTGCCGGAGTTTCCTTCGGCTGCTCTGGTTTCCTCCAAACGATGTGTACATTCGGCGACTTAGCCATGTAAAACTCCCTTACCGTCCAGGTGTGCAGGTTAGGTGGGGTTACGGCGATAGGATGCGGGATGTGGGCCTGTGTGGGGTGTTTTTTCACTGTCTGAGCACAGACTAGATAGGCCGACTGCACCTTCGGCACTGCTGGTGTTCTATGGTGCTATAATTGCTCCATTATTATAGAATGGGGCGAAATGATCTCCTTTTTCGGCTTCCAATGGGTGACTGTTTCGTTGACGTGTTTCTCTTACTGTACTCGGGAACACGGACACAGTTTTCATTTGAAAATTAGCATTTTTAGAAAATAAATGGCGGGATTCTCCGTTCCTGAGACTAAGTGTTGACGCCAGGGCACGATTCGTGGACTTCCACAACAGGAAAACTGGCACCGCACCTGGATTACTTCAGCGACTATGGAGAGCTGTAATCTGCACCACGTGGAAAAAATAAATTCCAATGAGAAATGGTGCCGGATTCGTCAGGTCCGTGATTAACACTAAGGAGGCTGACGCGCAGCAGCTGCATATACACATTACACTGCCCACACACACTCAGCCCAGCCAACACGATTGCACGGGTTGCGCTAGAGCGCGTCGGTCCAGTGATTGTTCGACTGGGGCCAGACGGCACGTCGAGGGGTATCCTCGGGAGCCACCACTACTACCTGTACTGCTACGTTCACAGTGTGCAGTCAGTGGCAAGTGCAGATCGTCCACGCCGACACCACTGCACACCTACTGGCCATCCCCCGCTACTCTCCCTGGCTCTAAAAGAAGCCTCTCGGCTAGCAGCACAACTGTCAGCACACAATGCCGATGTTGTACTCTTGCCGGATACCCTCCCACCCCCTCAGCAGCCAAGGCGCCTGTTCCGCCAGTTTTAAATGCACAAGGATAGCACGGTAGCATTGTGGATAGCACAACTGCTTCACAGCTCCAGGGTCCCAGTTTCGATCCCCGGCTTACGTCACTGTCTGTGCGGTGTCTGCACATCCTCCCCGTGTGTGCCTGGGTTTCCTCCGGGGGCTCCGGTTTCCTCCCACAGCCCAAAGATGTGCAGGTTAGGTGGATTGGCCACGCTAAATTGCACTTAGTGTCCAAAATTGCTCTTAGTGTTGGGTGGGGTTACTGGGTTATGGGGATAGGGTGGAGGTGTTGACCTTGGGTAGGGTGCTCTTTCCAAGAGCCGGTGCAGACTGGATGGGCCGAATGGCTTCCTTCTGCACTGTAAATTCTATGAAAGCTATGAAGTGAACCTCACCATTGGAATTCGGCTCATTGGCGGAGGAGAATCACGTAGGACCAAAGAATAGCGGGTCGAGTCCACTAGTGATATGCCGAAAGCGTTTACAGTGTTTTTTCTGAAACGTATTGGCGCCCCTGTCGAGGTGACAGAAATCGGAGATTTGCCGTGAAATCAGCACCTGATGTGATTTCGGCATCAGAACCGATTCTCCGCCCAATCATCTTTCCTGATTCCGTGTCGGCCAATGGAAAATCCCGCCCAAGGTAGAGACTTAAGTGTGTTTAATTCAGCTGTCCGGTGTAAGAGGAGCAGAACTCCAGTTTGATTCATGCTCGGAAAGGGTACTGGTATATGTCTGAACCCTGTGCTGTAAAAGTGTTGCTGCGTGTAAAGTAAACACGTTTGGAGAAGTATAATGTCACTCTTTAGCTTCCTTTAGAGTATGAAGGCAGTTTGAGTTAGTGTTATAGGGTAACGCTGCAGTGGGTGATGGGCAGTTAGAGGGGAAACGTCTCCCTCAGTTTTGTGTCAATGGAACATTGGTTAGGAAAGCCCTTTCCAGAAAACTAAAAAAAGCTAGAAAGGAAACGAGACAATTGCAGAGCTGTTTTACAAGCTAAGAAGAGAAGAAAATAAGAAGAGAAGAACATACGAACTAGGAGCAGGACTGAGCCATCTAGCCCCTCGAGTCTGCTACGCCATTCAATGAGATCATGGCTGATCTTTTATGGACTCAGCTCCACTTCCCCCCCCCCCCCCGAACACCATAACCCTTTATTCCTCAAAAAATAGCTATCTTTATCTTGAAAACATTCAATGAAAGAGCCTCAACTGCTTCACTGGGCAGGGAATTCCATAGATTCACAACCCTTTGGGTGAAGAAGTTCCCCCTGTGCTCAGTCCGAAATCTAGTTCCCCTTATTTTGAGGCTAGTTCTGCTTTCACCCGCCAGTGGAATCAACCTGCCCACTTCTATCCTCTCTATTCCCTTCATATTTTAATATTCTATAAGATTCCCCCAGCAGGCTTCTAAATTCCAACAAGTACAGTCTCCTCATAATACAATCCCTTCAATTCTGGGATTAACCTAGTCAATCGTCTCTGCACACACTCCAGCGCCAGTACGTCCTTTCTCAGATAAGGAGACCAAAACTGAACACAATACTGTAGGTGTGGCCTCAAAACACCTTATACAGTTGCAGCATAACCTCCCTAGTCTTAAATTCCATTCCTCTAGCAATGAAGGACAATACTGCATTTGTCTTCTTAATCACCTGTTGCACCTGTAAACCGACTTTTTGCGACTCATGCACTAGCACACCCAGGTCCCTCTGCACATCAGTATATTTTAGTATTTTATAATTTAAATAATAATCTCTTTTGCTGTTATTCCTTCAAACATGGATTACCTCACTTCTGTCAACATTGTACTCCATCTGCCAGACCCTAGACCATTCCCTTCAACTATCTAAATCCCTCTGCAGACTCCCAGTGTCCTCTGCACGTTTTGCTTTACGACTCATTTTCAAGACTGAAGTGAAAGGGTCAGAGCAAAGAACAACTGGAAAAGGACACGGTGCAATAAAGTCACAGAGAGCACAAAATCAATTTGGCCATGAAATACCAAATATATATCTGAAGTAGGTCTGCTGTTTGTGAGGCCATGTTGCATGCTGCGAGACATTATGCAGGAATACTTATGGAAATCGATCACTGGATAAGCACATATACTGAGGAGAATTTAAAAGGAAAGATGGAAAGCCTGGCGCTATATTCCAAACGGAAATAGTGGAAATGTGGTGTGATTGACAGGATGGCTAGAAAATAAAAGCGGAATGCGGGTGAAAACAGCTCACCTGACAATCATTTGGAGGTAACTTGAGGAGAAACTCACAGGAAACTGGCTGAGGGCCGTTTGCCATTTTGGTTAGTGGGCAGCACGGTAGCACAGTGGTTAGCACGGTGACGTCCCAGTACCAGGGTCCCAGGTTCGGTTCCCGGATGGTTCACTGCCTGTGCAGAGTCTGCACCTTCTCCTCGTGTCTGCGTGGGTTTCCTCCGGCTGCTGCGGTTTCCTCCCACTCGTCCCGAAAACGAGCTGTTAGGTAATTTGGACATTCTGAATTCTCCCCTCTGTGTACTGGAACAGGTGCCATAATATGGAGACTCGGGGCTGTTTCACTTCAGATTACCACAATAATACCACACTCGTGATTTTATTTTATTTTATTTATAGTTACATGTACCGAAGTACAGTGAAATGTATTTTTCTGCGGCCAAGGAAACGTACACAGTACGTCCATAGCAGACAAAAGAATAACCAAAAGAAAGTATTCACAAATGGTACATCGACAAACAGCGATTGGTTACAGTGAGGAACAAGGGACCAAGCAAAGCAAACATAGCAAATACATGAGCAAGAGCAGCATAGGGCGTCGTGAATAGTGTTTTTAAAGGGAACAGATCAGTCCGAGCGGGAGTCATATAAGAGTCTTGTAATTGCGGGGAAGAAGCTGTTCCTATGTCTAAATGTGCGAGTTTTCAGACTCCTGTTCTTTCTGCCTGATGGAAGAGTCTAGAAGAAGGCAATGCCTGGGTGGTAGGAGGCTCTGATAATGCCTTCCTGAGGCAGCGGGTGGTGGATGCAGAGTCAATGTGGTGGTGGCAAGCTTGTGTAATGCGTTGGGCTGAGTTAGACCATAAGACTATAAGACAGAGGAGCAGAATTAGGGCACTCGGCCCATCGGGTCTGCTCCGCCATTCAATCATGGCTGATATTTTCTCATACCCAATCTCCTGCCTTCTCCCCATAACCCTTATGAATCAAGAATCTATCTATCTCTGTCTTAAAGAAACTCAGTGAATTCGCCTCCACAGCCTCCTGCGGCAAAGCATTATACAGATTTACCATCCTTGCACTGAAGAAATTCCTCCTCATCTCTGTTAAAGGATCGTCCCTTTAATCTGAGATGGTGCCTCTGGTTCTAGTTTTTCCTACAAGTGGAAACATCCTCTCCACGTCCACTCTATCCAGGCCACGCAGTATCTTGCACGGTTCAATATGATCCCCTCTCATCCTTCTAAACTCCAACAAGTACAGACCCAGAGTCCTCAACCGTTCCTCACACGACAAGTTCTTCGTTCCAGGGATCATTGTTGTGAACCGCCTCTGGACTCTCTCCAATGCCAGCACATCCTTCATTAGATATGGGGTCTAAAACTGCTCACAATACTCCAAATGGGGTCTGACCAGAGCCTTATACAGCCTCAGACGTGCATCACTAGTCTTATATTCTGGCCCTCTTGACATGAATGTCAACATTGCATTTACCTTCTCAACTGCCGACTGAACCTGCACATTAACCTTAAGAGAATCAGGAACAAGAACTCCGAAGCCTCTTTGTGCTTCTGCTTTCCGAAGCATTTCCCTATTTAGAAAATAGTCTAGGCCTAGATTGCTCCTTCCAAAGCGCATAACCTCACTCTTTTCCACATTGTATTTCATTTGCCACTTCATTGCCCGCTCTCCTAGCTTGTCCAAGTCTTTATGCAGCTCCCGTGCTTCCTCAATACTACCTGTCCCTCTACAGATCTTTGTATCATCTGCAGACCTAGCAACAATGCCTTCAGTACCTTCTTTCAGATCATTAATGTATATTGTAAAATGTTGTGGTCCCCGCACAGACCGCTGAGGCACACCACTAGTCACTGGCTCCCATTCTGAAAAATACCCCTTTATCCCCACTCTTTTCCCTTAGCCTGTCAGCCAATCCTCTATCCATGCCAGGATCTTACCCTGAACACCATGAGCGCTTAACCTATTTAACAGTTTCCTGTGCGGCCCCTTGTCAAAGGACCTCTGGAAATCTAAATAAATCACGTCCACTTGTTCTCCTTTGTCTAACTTGCTTGTTACCTCCTCAAATATCTAACAGATTTGTCAGACACGGCCTCCCTTTGAAAAAGCCGTGCTGACTCAGTCCTATTTTACCATGCACTTCCAAGTCCTTCGCGATCTCATCTTTAATAACAGATTCTAAAATCTTACCAATGACCGTAGTCAGGCTGACCGGCCGATAATTTCCCGTCTTCTGCCTCCATCCATTCTTAAACAGTGGTGTTACATTTGCCACCTTCCAGTCCTCTGAGACCCTTTAGCCTCCAGCGATTTCTGAAAGATCATCACTAATGACTGCACAATTTCCTCAGCTGTCTCTTTTAGGACGCTGTGGTGTAGCCAATCCGGTCCAGGTGACTTAGCCACCTTCAGACTCTTCAGTTTCCCCATAACCTTCTCCTTAGTAATGGTCACTGCACTCACCTCTGCCCCCTGGTTCTCCTGGAGCTCTGGCATCCCACTGGTGTCTTCCACCGTGAAGACTGATGCAAAGTAATTATTCAGTTCGTCTGACATTTCTTTGTTTCCTATTATTACTTCTCCACCCACATTTTCTAGTGGTCCAATATCTATTTTTGCCTCTCTCCATCCTTTTATCTCTTGAAAAAAATCTCTTCCTATCTTCCTTTATATTACTAGCAAGATTGCACTCATACTTCATCTTCTCCTCCCTTATTGCTTTTTTAGCTATCCTCTGCTCGCTTTTAAAGGTTTCCCAAACCTCTGGTTTCCCACTAATCCTTCCCAGTGTGTATGCTTTTTCTTTAGCCTTTGTGCTGTCCTTGACATCCCTCGTCAACCATGGATGCCGTGTACTCCCCTTAAACATTCATTCTTGGGATGAATTTCTGTTGTGCTTCCCTAATAACCCCCCAAAACACCGGCCATTGCTGTTGGACTGCCTTCCCGGCTAGGCTCCTTCTCCAATCAACTCCGGCCAGCTGCTCCCTCATGTCTTTGTAGTTAACCTTATTTAATTGTAATACCGTTACATCTGATTGCAGCTTCTCCCTATCAAACTGCAAAGTAAAATCCATCATGTTGTGGTCACTGCGCCCTCAGGGTTCCTTCAACTTAGGTTCCCTAATCAAGTCTGCCTCATTCACAAATAACTGTATCCCTGTGGTATGAACAGTACAACCTTAGCAAGAGGCTTTGCAAAGCCTATCGGTCAGTTTAATGAACATCAAATTATTGGCAAGAACACTTATATGGAACTATCCCTCAGTGTTATGTACGTGCAAACTAAGCACGAATCGTCAAATAGAACTATCTCATAGTTTTACGTCCCGACCAAACGTAGCAAGAAATTTCACACATAACAATATCTCAGTGTTGTGTACAGTTCATCCTCAGCCTGGGTTAACTCCAGGTCCTCAGTCTTCCTCCCATAGCCCAACGATGTGCAGGTTAGGTGTATTGTCCACGCCAAATTGCCCTTTGTGTGAAAAATGTTATGGGGTTACTGGGTGACGGAGATAGGGTGGGGGGATGGAGTTAAAAAGGATGCTCTTTCCAAGGGCCGGTGCAGTCTCGATGGGCCGAATGACCTCCTTCTGCACTGGAATGTGTTTGCTGGTATGATTCTAAGAAGCGTCACATAGAATTATCGCTCAGTGCTTAGTACAGTAAGATCATATCAAGAGGCTTCACATACGGGGCAGCACGGTGGCGCAGTGGGTTAGCATTGCGGCCTCACGGCGCTGAGGTCCCAGGTTCGATCCCGGCTCTGGGTCACTATCCGTGTGGAGTTTGCATATTCTCCCCGTGTTTGCGTGGATTTCGCCCCCACAACACAAAAATGTGCACGTTAGGTGGATTGGCCACGCTAAATTGCCCCTTAATTGAAAAAAAAGAATTGGGTACTCTAATGTTTTTTTTAAAAAGGCTTCACATAGAATGATCTCTCAATGCTATGCACAGTATAATCTTAACAAGAGGCTTCACACACAACTGTCTCTCAGTATTACGCACAGTACAATCTTAGGAAGAAACATCACAGTGAATTGTCCCTCAGTGTTATGCACAGTACACTCTTAACAAGACGTTTCACATAGATGTGTGTATCAATTTTATGCACATTAGAACCTTAGCATTGCAAGAGGCTTGACATGGAGATTTACTCAGCTTTATGCTGAGTACAATCTAAACAAGAGGATTCAAATAGTGTCTCTCAGTCTTCTGCACGATGTAACCTTAGCAAGATGATTCAAAGAGAACCATTTCTCAGTGTTACGTACAGTGAAATCTTCGCAAGGGTTTTCAGATAGAAATATCGCTCATTTTTATGTCCAATACAAACTCCACAAGACTTTTCACATAGAACTATCTCTCAGTGATGTGTGCAGTAAATACTTTGCAAGGAGGTTCACATGAAACTATCTCTCAGTGTTATGTAGAGTGTAATCTTAGCAAGAAGCCTCACATTGAACTACCATAGAATAATAGAATCATAGAATTTACAGTGCAAAAGGAGGCCATTCGGCCCTTCAAGTCTGCTCCGGCCCTTGGAGAGAGCACACTACTAAAGCCCACACCATCTCTCTATCCCCGTAATACAGTAATCCCACACAACCTTTTTGGACAGAAAGGGCAATTTAACATGGCCAATCTACCGAACCTGCACATTTTTGAACTGTGTTGGGTGGAGGTGTTGAGTTTGCGTAGGGTGCTCTTTACAGGAGCCGGTGCAGACTCAAAGGGCCGAATGGCCTCCTTCTGCACTGTAAATTCAATGATAATCTATGATTAATCTGGTACAAAGGTTCGGCACAACATCGTGGGCCGAAGGGCCTGTTCTGTGCTGTATTTTCTATGTTCTATGTTCTATGAAACCGGAGCACCCGGAGGAAACCAACGCAGACACGGGGAGAACCTGGAGACTCCGCACAGACAGTGACTCTGGACTGGAATCAAACCTGGGACCCTGGAGCTGTGAAGCAACTGTGCTACCCTGCTTCCCTGTCTCTCAGTGTTATCTACATTGCAATCTTAGCTAGAAGCCTCACATAGAACGATCGCTCACTGTTTGCTATAGTACAACCTTAACAAGAGGCCTCGCAAGGATCGATATTTCACTTTTATGTACAGCACAATGTGAGCAAGAAACTTCATATAGAACTATGTCTCATTGCTATGTACAGCTCAACCTAAGGAAGAAGCTTCACACAAAACTACCTCTCAGTGTTACGTACAGCACAACCTGATAGTCCAACCTGAACGTCAACCTAAACATCGCACCACCATCATAGCACATAGACTCCAATGGCACAGCTTTGACATTGCCACCCTGAGCAAGCAACTTGGGCAGGCGATGGCCAGTTTAAAGAACAAGGTAGCAAATACACCTTCCACTGGTGAGGCAAATCTGAATAATTACGTCGGATCAAAGAGTGTGCTTCACCGTAAATTCTATTTGTGGCGTGACCAAACGGCACACGACCCTACGGCACCCTGCAACGGGCGAGACATAAGAGCCGTCCGTGACCAATCGCTGTCCCGCATCACAAAGGGAGACAAGCTAGAGTTGGGAAGAATGCAAACGTTTGGAAAGGCGTCTTAGGCAGGAACGGCACGAGGAAAGCAAACTAACGGAGTCCTCCTCCTGACAAAATGTTTTGAACATGATCAGAAATTGGCTAGCTGGAAGAAGACAAAGGGTGGTGGTTGATGGGAAGTGTTCAGACTGGAGTCCAGTTACTAGTGGTGTCCCACAAGGACCTGTTTTGGGGCCACTCATGTTTGTCATTTTTATAAATTACCTGGAGGAGAGCGTGGAAGGATGGGTGAGTAAATTTGCAGATGACACTAAAGTCGTTGGAGTTGTGGACAGTGCGGAAGGATGTTACACATTAAAGAGCGACATAGATAAGCTGCAGCGTTGGGCTGAGAGGTGGCAAATGGAGTTTAATGCAAAAAAGTGTGAGGTGACTCATTTTGGAAGGAATAACAGGAAGACAGAGTACTGGGCTAATGGTAAGATTCTTGGCAGTGTGGATGAGCAGAGAGATCTCGGTGTCCATGTACATAGATCCCTGAAAGTTACCACCCAGGTTGAGAGGGTTGTTAAGAAGGCGTACGGTGTGTTAGCTTTTACTGGTAGAGGGATTGAATTTCGGAGCCCTGAGGTCATGTTGCAGCTGTACAAAACTCTAGTGCGGCCGCATTTGGAGTATTGTATGAAATTCTGGTCGCTGCATTGGAGGAAGAATGTGGAAGCATTGGAAAGGGTGCAGAGGAGATTAACCAGAATGTTGCCTGGTATGGAGGGAAGATCTTATGAGGAAAGGCTGAGGGACTTGAGACTGTTTTCGTTAGAGAGTAGAAGGTTAAGAGGTGACTTAATTGAGGCATACAAGATGATCAGAGGATTTGAGAGGGTGGACAGTGAGAGCCTTTTTCCTCGGATGGTGATGTCTAGCACGAGGGGACATAACTATAAATTGAGGGGAGATAGATATAGGACAGATGTCAGAGGTAGGTTCTTTACTCAGAGACTGGTAAGGGTGTGGAATGCCTGCCTGCAACAGTTGTGTACTCGCCAACACTAAGGGCATTCAAATGGTCATTGGATAGACATATTGAGGATAAGGGAATAGTGTAGATGCTTTAGAGTGGTTTCACAGGTCCGCGCAACATCGAGGGCCGAAGGGCCTGTACTGCGCTGTAATGTTTTATGTTCTATGTTCCATCAGAGGTATAAGCAGAAGTCCTCATGGGAATACCCTTGATCCAATATTGGCTCCTCATAGGCTGGTATCATTGCCCGAGGAAGGGATTGCAAAGATGTAAAAGTCACCCGTGCCACGCCAGGAATGGGGATTGTTGGAGTGATCACCGACTGATCAGCTCCACCATCTCCATTACCATGGAGTCTGCCGCAGGACATTCAGTGGCGCTGGACCCAACGAACTGAAAATAAACATTTATTTAGTCAGTGCCTGAAAGGTAGCTTGGCAACAACCAATGAGCGAGAGCCCAAGAATAGCCACAGCACCTGCGCTGCTTTGAAGGCCACCATCGTCAGCGAGGAGACGCTTTAATTCTCGACCAGGAAACAATAAGACCGGTGCAAGGGCGGCCGATGAGGAGATCCAGGATCTCCTTCATCACAAGCGCAAGTCATTCCTGATCTAGCAGCTCCACCAAAACATGAGTGAGAGGAAACAAGCCCACAGGTAACTGAACACCGAGGTGCAACTGGCCTGGACATAATCCCGCCGCACGCTATCCCCCACCATCTCGCCGTGAGGTTGAAAAATGAAAACAACAGCTGAAGAACAAGCGCAAGGTTTTATGAAATTCCGGCTAAGTGTTGACGCCAGCGTCCAAACCGGCGCGAGCGACGCAGGGGTCAATGGTTCGCCAGTACCAGTCATTCTCCCCTTCCTCGGGCGTTCGAATGTCGCCGGTGTGTAGAGCGCAGCTCCAGCGCTGGTCCGCGAATGCGGGCCACGTCCGTCTCCTCAACGCCCCTGGGCTACATGGCGGAGCCTTACAGGGGCCCCGCGCGGATGAAACTAGCCCCCCCCCCACGCCGGAAGGAGCCCGCCCGCCGACCGGTAGCCCCCAATTGCGGGACTGTCCACCGTGGAGGCCCCCCTGGAGTCGGCTCCCCCCACACCCCCACCAGGACGGCCCCCGCAGCCAGAACGCCGAGGTCCCGCCGGGTCGGACCATACATGAACGACACCGGCGGGACTCGGCGGAATTCAGCGGGCACTGAGCCCGTCGAGCGAGGAGAATTGCCGCGGTTGCCACTTTCAACGGCCCCCAAACGGCGCCGTGGCACTGATTTTTCGGTCGCCGGAGAATTGGTGGACTGGAATCGGAGCGGCGTGGTGGGATTCGCGCCCCCAACTCCCAGGTTATTCACCGACACGGCACGCGGGCTTGGAGAATCCCGCCCAAGATCTCTGCCTCAGGTGAAATCACCGCAGAATTCCAAAAGGTGGCATAGTTGCATTTGTTACAAGTATGTTGACCGTCATCACCCTTGTCTGGATGGAAGAGAGCATGCTTGGTGGTCCCAGTTATGTCTTAATTGTGACATTCTTCAAGAAAGGTGACAGGTCGGACCGCACATATTACAGCGGAATTTCCCTCTGCTCCACCACAGGTGAGGCCATCGCGAGAATCCTGCTAATTCACCTCCCCCCAGTGGCTGAAGAGTTCCTCCGTGAATCTTAGTACTGCCTCTGCCCATCTAGAGGCTCAAAAGATTCAGCGTGCAACAAATCGAGAAAAAGTGCAGGGAATCGCAAGAGTTCGGAGGAGGAGCAGCTGTCTCTGTGTGAGTATAAAAAACTACTTTAACCCGGGGATCGCGACCTAGCTTCGGGAGCCGTTCGGAGGAGGAAGTGCAGTCTCCGTGTGAGTATAAAAACCTAACGATAACTTCCTGCTTTCCACCTTTTTGTTCCTCTTTCAAAAGTGACGTCAGAGGGAAACTGTGATAAGAAAATAAGAACATAAGAACTAGGAGCAGGAGTAGGCCATCTGGCCCCTCGAGCCTGCTTCACCATTCACTGAGATCATGGCTGATCTTTTGTGGACTCAGCTCCACTTTCCGGCCCGAACACCATAACCATTAGTCCCTTTATTCTTCAAAAGACTATCTATCTTTATCTTAAAAACATTTAATGAAGGAGCCTCTACTGCTTCACTGGGCAAGGAATTCCATAGATTCACAACCATTTGGGTGAAGAAGTTCCTCCTAAACTCAGTCCTAAATCTACTTCCGCTTATTTTGAGGCTATGCCCCCAGTTCTGCTTTCACCCGCCAGTGGAAACAACCTGCCCGCATCTGTCCTATCTATTCCCTTCACAGTCTTATATGTTTCTGTAAGATCCCCCCTCATCCTTCTAAATCCCAACGAGTACAGTCCCAGTCTACTCAACCTCTCCTCGTAATGCAACCCCTTCAGCTCTGGGATTAACCTAGTGAATCTCCTCTGCACACCCTCCATGACCAGTACGTCCTTTCTCAAGTAAGGAGACCAAAACTGAACACAATACTCCTGGTGTGGCCTCACTAACACCTTATACAATTGCCGCATAACCTCCGTAGTCAAAAACTCCATCCCCCTAGCTATGAAGGACAAAACTCCATTTGCCTTCTTAATCATCTGTTGCACCTGTAAACCAACTTTTTGCGACTCATGCACTAGCACACCCAAGTCTCTCTGCACAGCAGCATGTTTTCATATGTTGTCATTTAAATAATAATCACTTTTGCTGTTATTCCTACCAAAATGGAAAATCTCACATTTGTCAACATTGTATTCCATCTGACATACCCTAGCCCATTCACGTAGCCTGTCCAAATCCCTCTGCAATCTTACAGTATCCTCTGCACTTTTTGCTTTACCACATATCTTAGTGTCGTCTGCAAACTTGGACACACTGTCCTTGGTCCCCAACTCCAAATCATCTATGTAAATGGTGAACAGTTGTGGGCCCAACACTGATCCCTGAGGGATACCACTAGCTACTGATTGCCAACCAGAGAAACACCCATTAATCCCCACTCTTTGCTTTCTATTAATTAACCAATCCTCTATCCTTGCTACTACTTTCCCCTTAATGCCATGCATCTTTATCTTATGCAGCAACCTTTTGTGTGGCAACTTGTCAAAGGCTTTCTGGAAATCCAGATATGCCACATCCATTGGCTCCCCGTTATCTATCGCAATGGTAATGCCCGCAAAAAATTCCTCATCTCTCATTATTAAATCTCCCTTCTCATCCTCTAAAGGACCAATATTTACCTTAGCCACTCTTTTTTGTTTTATATATTTGTAGAAACGTTTACTATCTGTTTTTATATTCTGAGCAAGTTTACTCTCATAATCTATCTTACTCTTCTTTATACTTTTTTAGTAGCTTTCTGTTGCCCCCTAAAGATTTCCCAGTCCTCTCGTCTCCATCTAATCTTTGCTACTTTGTATGTTTTTTCCTTCAATTTGATACTCTCCCTTATTTCCTTAGATATCCACGGTCGATTTTCCCTCTTTCTCCGTCCTTACTTTTTGTTGGTATAAACCTTTGCTGAGCACTGTGACAAATCGTTTGGAAGGTTCTTCACTGTTCCTCAACTGTTTCACCATGAAGAATTTGCTCTCAGTCTACCTTAGCTAGTTCTTCTCTCATCCCATTGTAATCTCCATTGTTTAAGCACAAAACACTAATGCTTGATTTTACCTTCTCACCCTCCATCTGTATTTTATTTTCCACCATATTGTGATCCTTCCTTCCGAGAGGATCCCTAACTATGAGATCCTGAATCAATCCTGTCTTATTACACAGGAGCAGATCTAGGATCGCTTCTTCCCTCGTCGGTTCCATTATATACTTTTCTCGGAAGCTATCGCGTATACATTCTATAAACTCCTCCTCAAGGCTGCCTTAACCGACCTGGTTGAACCAATCGACAAGTAGATTAAAATCCCCCATGATAACTGCTGTACCATATCTACATGCATCAGTTATTTCTTTGTTTATTGCCTGCCCCACCACAATGTTACTATTTGGTGGCCTATAGACTACTCCTATCAGTGACTTTTTCGCCTTACTATTCCTGATTTCCACCCAAATGATTCAACCTTATCCTCCATAGCACCGATGTCATCCCTTACTGGTGCCCGGATGTCATCCTTAAATAACAGAGCTACACCACCTACCTCCCTTACCATCCACTCTTTCCTTCCGAATAGTTTGATACCCTCGGATATTTAACTTCCAGTCGTGACCATCCTTTAACCATGTTTCAGTAATGGCCACTAAATCATAGTCATTCACGATGATTTGCGCCATCAACACATTTACCTTATTCCGAATACTACGAGCATTCAGGTAAAGTACACTTATGTTTGGCATGTTTACTTCGGTTCTGAATCTTAACATCTCGATCAGTAACCTCTCCTAAGTTATATTTCCTCTTAACCTTTCTCTTAATTGTCCTTGTCGTTGAACCCATATCTTCTTGTATCAACCTGCCGCGTTGCCTACCATTAATGTTTTCACTTCCCGTTTTATTTATTTTAGTATTCCTGGTCCTAGTCACTGAGCTCCCCTCAGTCACTGTACCTTGTACTGTCGCCCTTTTTGATTTTTGACTATGGCTTCTCTGCCTTACACTTTCCCCCTTACTGCCTTTTGTTTCTGTCCCTGTTTTACCACCTTCCAACTTCCTGCATCGGTTCCCATCCTCCTGCCACATTAGTTTAAACTCTCCCCATCAGCTCTCGCAAACCCTACCCCCCCCCCCCCCCCCCCAGGACATCGGTTGCAGTCCAGCCCAGGTGCAGACCGTCTAGTTTGTACTGGTCCCACCTCCCCAGAACCGGATCCAATGCCCCAGGAATTTGAATCCCTCCCTCTTGCACCATCTCACGAGCCACGCAGTCATCCTATCGATCCTGACAGTCGTACTCTGACTAGCTCGAGGCACTGGTATCAATCCTGAGATTACTACCTTTGAGGTTCTACTTATTAGTTTAACTCCGAACTCCCTGAATCCAGCTTGTAGGACCTTGCCCCGTTTTTTTTACCGAAATCGTTGGTGCCCATGTGCACCACGACAGCTGGCTATTCACCCCCGCCCCCCCAGAATGTCCTGCAGCCGCTCCGAAACATCCTTGACCCTTGCACCAGGGAGGCAACATACCATCCTGGAGTCTCGACTGCGTCCGCAGAACCACCTGTTTGTTCCCCTTACAATAGAGTCCCCTATCACTATAGCCCTGCCATTCTTCCTGCCCAACTGTGCAGCAGAGCCACCCACGGTGCCATGAACCTGGCTGCTGCTGCCTTCCCCAGGTGAGCGATCTCCCTCAACAGTATCTAAAGCGGTATATCTGTTTTGCAGGGAGATGACCGCAGAGGACACCTGCACTGCCTTCCTACTCTTGCTCTGTCTTTTGGTCACCCATGTTCCATCTCCCTCAGTACTTTTCACCTGCGGTGTGACCAACTCGCTAAGCGTGCTATCCACGACGTCCTCAGCATCGTGGATGCTCCAAAGTGAGTCTATCCGCAGCTCCAGAGCCGTCAAGCGGTCTAACAGGAGCTGCAACTGGACACATTTCTTGCACCTGAAGGAGCCAGGGACAGTGGACGTGTCCCTGAGCTCCCACATCGCACACGAGGAGCATGACAAGGGTCTGAGATCTCCTGCCATGTCTTAAACCTTCTGTTAACTTCAACAATTACAAGTTCCCGCCCCCCACAAAATAAATATATAAACAACGAAGAAAAAAATAAATAAATATACCAATGAAAAGAAAAAGAAAACATAAACACTACTTACCAGTCACTTACCAGGGATAAAAAGCACTTCCTCCCCACCCAGCTTCAAATTCCCACCTAGATTCAAATTCCCAAACTCATTCTTGGTTCTGTGTCACTCTGGCTGTTTCTTCTGTGGCTCACTGGGAGAACTCACTCTGATCTGATTGGTTGATAGCAAATCTGCCCCAAATTGCGAAACTCGTAAACTTAAATTAAGCTAATTAATTAATTAGAGATGGCTGGTCAGGTGATGTGCTTGAGCTGCTTGATGTGGGAGCTGGTAGATCCCATTGCGAGCTGCAGCGACCACATCTGCAGTAAGTGTTGTCTGCTCGAAGAGCGCCGGCTCAGAGTTGATGAGCTGGAGTCTGAGCTTCAAACATTGAGGCACATCCGGGAGGGGGAGACTTGCCTGGACACTGTGTTTCAGGAGGCAGTCACACCTATCAGAGTAAATAGTTTAATTCCTGCCTGTGGCGAGAGACAGCAGGATGTGACTGCAAATCAGGCAGCTAAAGAGAACCAGCAGTCAGGAACTCAGAAGCCTCAGCCCTTCACCCTGTCCAACAGGTATGAGGCACTTGCTCCCTGTGTGGATGGCTAACAGGGCTGCAGGAAGGACGAGTCAGTTGACCAAGGCACCATGGTTCAGCAGGCCATTCAAGGGAAGGGAGTAAATAGGCAAGTTGTAGTTGTAGAGGATTCTATTATCAGGGGGATAGATAGTATCCTTTGTGAGCAGGATAAAGAGTCCTGCATGGTATGTTGCCTGCCCGGTGCTAGGGTGCGGGACATCTCTGACCGGCTTGAAAGGATACTGGAGAGGGAGGGGGAGGGTCCAGTTGCTGTGGTCTATGTCGGTACCAACAACATAGACAAGCCTAGGAAAGAGGACCTGTTTCGAGATTCTCAAGAGCTAGGATTCAAATTTAAAAATAGGTCCTCAAGGGTCATAATCTCCGGAGTACTGCCCGAGCCACGTGCAAATTGGCATCGGGAGGAAAGAATAAGGGAAGTTAACACGTGGCTGAAAGAGTGGTGTGGAAAAGAGGGGTTCCTATTCTTGGGACACTGGCATCGGTTTTGGGACAGAGGGGACCTATACCGCTGGGATGGTCTCCACCTGAACCGAGCTAGGACCGGTGATCTGGCGAAAAGACTGAATAGGGTGGTCAATAGGACTTTAAACTAGAGATTGGGGCGGGGGGGGGGGGTGGTAGGGAAAGCCAGGGAACCAAGAGGTGAAGTAATCAGTGGGAAGCGTAGCTGCTTAGGAATACAAAAAAGCACGAAAGGACAGAACTCAGGAGAGGTTACGATAGTCCCCATCTCACAAAATATGACACAGTGTTTGGAAAGGCTCAGTAAACCAAGGTCCACCACACTAAGAAAACAAAAACGGACGGTCAGTCGAGAATTAAAGGTGCTATTTTTAAATGCGCGCAGTGAACAGAACAAGGTGGATGAGCTTGTGGCCCATATTGTGACTGGCAGGTACGATGTGGTAGGCATCACAGAGACATGGTTGCAGGGGGTTCAGGACTGGCATTTAAACATCCAGGGATTCACAACCTATCGAAAAGACAGAGAGGTGGGCAGAGGGGGCGGGGTTGCCTTGTTAATTTGGAATGAAATTAAATCAATAGCACTAAACGACATAGGGTCAGATGATGTGGAGTCTGTGTAGGTAGAGTTGAGGAACCACAAAGGCAAAAAAAGAATCATGGGAGTTATGTAGAGGCCTCCTAACAGTGGTCAGTACCAGGGGCACAAAATGCACCACGAAGTAGAAAGGGCATGTCAGAAAGGCAAGGTCACAGTGATCATGGGGGACTTCAATGTGCAGGTGGACTGGGTAAATAATGTTGCCACTGGACCCAAAGAAATGGAATTCATAGAATGTTAATAGGCGGGCTTTTTGGAACAGCTTGTGATGGAGCCCACGAGGGAACAGGCCATTCTCGACTTAGTGTTATGTAATGAGTCTGACTTGATAAAAGATCTTAAAGTAAGGGAGCACTTAGGAGGCAGTGATCATAATATGGTAGAATTCAGTCTGCAATTTGAAAGAAAGAAGGCAGAATCAGATGTAAAAGTGTTACAGTTAAATAAAGGTAACGACAGGGGCATGAGGGAGGAACTGACGAAAATCGACTGGGAGCAGAGCCTAGTGGGAAAGACAGTAGAACAGCAATGGCAGGAGTTTCTAGGAGTAATTGAGGACACAGTACAGAGTTTCATCCCAAAGAAAAGAGAGGTTATCAGAGAGGGGATTAGGCAGCAATGGTTCACAAAGCAAGTCAGGGAATGCATCAAAGCAAAAGAGAACGCCTATAATGTGGCAAAGAGTAGTGGGAAGTCAAAAGATTGGGAAGGCTGCAAAAACAAACAGAGGATAACAAAGAGCGAAATAAGGAAGGAGAGGATCAAATATGAAGGCAGGCTAGCCAGTAATATTAGGAATGAGAGTAAAAGTTTCTTTAAATACATTAAAAACAAACGGGAGGCAAAGGTAGACAATGGGCCGCTCCAAAATGACGCTGGTAATCTAGTGATGGGAGACAAGGAAATAGCTGAGGAACTAAATAAGTACTTTGCGTCAGTCTTCACAGTAGAAGACATGAGTAATAACGCAACAATTCAGTAAAGTCAGGGGGCAGAGTTGAATAAGGTAGCGATCACAAAGGAGAACGTGCTGTAGAAACTAAGAGGTCTAAAAATTGATAAATCTAGCGGCCCAGATGGGCTACATTCTGGAGTTCGAAAGGAGATAGCTGAATGAAATAGTGGAGGCGTTAGTTATGATCTTTCAAAAGTCACTGGAGTCAGGGAAAGTCCCAGAGGATTGAAAAACCGCTGTTGTAACCCCCTGTTCAAGACAGAACAAGAAAAAAGATGGAAAATTATAGGCCAATTAGCCTAACATCGGTTGTTGGCAAGATTCTAGAATCCATTGTTAAGGATGTGCTTTTTAAATTCTTGGAAGTGCAGCGTCGGATTAGGTCAAGTCAGCATGGATTTAATAAGGTGAGGTCGTGCCTGACAAACCTGTTAGAGTTCTTTGAAGAGATAACAAATAGGTTAGACCAAGGAGAGCCTATGGATGTTATCTATCTTGACTTCCAAAAGGCCTTTTATAAGGTGCCTCACGGGAGACTGCTGAGTAAAATTAGGGCTCATGGTATTCGAGGCAAGGTACTAACATGGATTGACGATTGGCTGTCAGGCAGAAGGCAGAGAGTTGAGATAAATGGTTATTTTTCGGAATGGCAACCGGTGACGAGTGGTGTCCCGCAGGGTTCAGTGTTGGGGGCCACAGCTGTTCTCTTTATATATTAACGATCTATATGACGGGACTGGGGGCATTCTGGCTAAGTTTGCCGATGATACAAATATAGGTGGAGGGGCAGGTAGTATTGAGGAGGTGAGGAAGCTGCAGAAAGATTTAGACAGTTTAGGAGAGTGGTCCAAGAAATGGCTGATGAAATTCCACGTGGGCAAGTGCGAAGTCTTGCACTTTGGAAAAAAGAATAGAGGCATGGACTATTTTCCAAACGGTGACAAAATTCATAATGCTGAAGTGCAAAGGGACTTGGGAGTACTAGTCCAGGATTCTCTAAAGGTAAACTTGCAGGTTGAGTCCGTAATTAAGAAAGCATCTGCAATGCTGTCATTTATCTCAAGAGGATTGGAATATAAAAGCAGGGACGTACCTCTGAAGCTTTATAAAGCACTAGTTAGGCCCCATTTAGAATACTGTGAGCAATTTTGGGCCCCACACATCAGGAAGGACATACTGGCACTGGAGCGGGTCCAGCGGATATTCACACGGATGATCCCAGGAATGGTAGGCCTAACATACGATGAACGTCTGAGGATCCTGGGATTATATTCATTGGAGTTTAGGAGGTTGAGGAGAGATCTAATAGAAACTTACAAGATGATGAGTGGCTAAGAAAGGGTGGACGTAGGGAAGTTGTTTCCATTTGCAGGGGAGACTAGGACCCGCGGGCACAGCCTTAGAATAAATGGGAGTCACTTTAGAACAGAGATGAGGAGAAATGTCTTCAGCCAGAGAGTTGTAGGTCTGTGGAATTCATTGCCACAGAGGGCGGTGGAGGCCGGGACGTCGAGTGTCTTTAAGACAGAAGTTGATAATTTTTTGATTTCTCGAGCAATTAAGGGCGATGGAGAGAGAGCGGGTAAATGGAGTTGAAATCAGCCATGATTGAATGGTGGAGTGGACTCGATGGGCCGAATGGCCTTACTTCCGCTCCTATGTCTTATTATCTTATGGTCTTGTGCAACGAGTGGGGGATAATTAATCATTTTGTTCTATGGAGTCTTTCAGGGATTGCATCAGAGTTTTGCGACTCTCTGCGACCTCTCCATCCGATCCTCTTATATCTCTTATAACCGTACTAATCATTTAAAACTTAATTCTAGAACGAACACTATCTCTAACCATTCTCTTTTGTATTTGCTCTCATGACCCGAGGGCAGCACGGTAGCACAAGTGGATAGCCCTGTGGCTTCATAGCGCCATGGTCCCAGGTTCCATTCCCAGCTGGTTCACTGTCTGTACGGAGTCTGCACGTTCTCCCCGCGTCTGTTTGGGGCTCCTCTGGTTTCCTCCCACAGTCCAAAGGCGTGTAGGTTAGATGGATTGGCCATGATAAATTGCCATTAGTAACCAAAACGTTTCGGAGGGGTTATAGGCTTACGGGGATAGGGTGGAAGTGAGGGCTTTAATGGGTCGGTGCAGCCTCGATGGGCCGAATTACCTCCTTTTGCACTGTATGTTCTATATTCTCTTTTCTATTACTTTACTCGACCCGTCCCAGGGGGATTCCTCCAGCGACCCGACACTGGTGTCGACCTGGTAGTAGAAGAGGGTCAACATGGAACTTGACCCGGATCCCGGAGCGACCAGCCCGGCCTCGGAAGTAACCTCTGCTCCCTTAGCGCTAGACGCGGCTCCCGGAACACCCAACCCGGCATCCAACCACAAGACCCGGCCCGATCCGACCCAGAGAGGCAATGGAGGAAAGCTGGAGGAAAGCCACGTGGAGGCACGATTAGGCCTACTCCAAGGCCAGATTCCAGCAACGCTCAACCCAGGCATCACTCTGGAACCGAATACGTTACCCGGCCCAACACAGTGCCTGCGACCCAAACCCAGTCTAAACACCCCGAAAATGGCGGAGGCCCAAAGCGAACTCACCGAAAGTGACTCCGGTTGTCGTGGCAATCCGGGGACCGACCACATCGTGAACATGACACCCCCGGCGACCTGAAAACTGGGACTAGCGCCCGAGACCCAGCCAGAAGCAACCACTTACCTTCCACAAGGTCAGACGGCTGCCAGCAGGTCCCGGGGCAATCCAAAGCAGTTGTTCACTGAGGAAGTGGGGAAAGTGGCGGTCTGCAGGTGAGACTGAAGCAACGCGGTTTCCAGATTCCTCTCCCCAGCATACTCCTGGCAAAGTCCAAGCGATTTCAAACTAGCTGGACGAACTTAATGCTAGACTTCCCTTTCAGAGGGAAGTAAGAGATGCTGTATGCTCTATTTCAGAGAGGCACAGCTCACCCCAGCCACACCAGACTTTGCTATAAACCTGAAGGTTTCTCAATTCACCAGACGGACAACACGGCGTCTTCAGGCAAAGCAAAGGTGGAGCAGTTTACCGCCTCATCAACTCCTCCTGGTGCTGGGATGTGCTGAACCTGAAAAGCTTACTTTAAAATGCCGCCCTTGTTGCCTTCAACAGGAGTTCGGTACAGCCTTTATCACAGTGTGGTGACAGGGTAGCACAGTGTTTAGCACTGTTGACACACAGCGCCTGGGCAGCGGGTTTGATACCCGGTTTGGGTCACTGTCTGTGTGGAGTCTGCACGTTCTCCCCGTGTCGACGTGGGTTTCCTCCGGATGCTCCGATTTCCTCCCACAAGTCCCGATAGGCTTGCTTGTTCGGTGAATTGGACATTCTGAATCCGACCTCTGTGTACCTGAACAGGCGACGGAGTGTGGCGACTAGGGGATTTCCACAGTAATTTCATTGTCGAAGGAATCTAGGTACAACCTTCGCAAAGCCATCAGGGATGCCTAGATACATAACCAGACTAAGCTGCGTCCCAGATTAACAATACAAACTCCCATCAGATGTGGCAAGGCGTAAACAACGTAATGGGCTGCAAAGCAAAGCCGGCAACAGCGCACCCTTCCCGGTGAACTCAAGTCATTCTATGCGCGTTTCGAGCAGGAAGCAAACAAACTGTTGTCAACTCCCCCTGCAGCCTCGGACGCACCAATACTGACATTCACAGCCTGAGAAGTCAAATCAGCCTTCTTCAGAGTGCACGCTCGTAAGCAACGGGTCGTGAGGGAGTCCCTCGTCGTGCACTCAGATCCTGAGCATACCAATTTATGGATGTTTTCATGGACATCTTCAAACTCACCCGACTCCAGTACGAGGAGTCCATCTGCTTCACGAAGACTGTAATAATCATAATCTTTATTATTGTCACAAGTATGCTAACATTAACACTGCAATGAAGTTGCTCTGAAAACCTCCTATTCGCCACATTACGGCGCCTGCTCGGGTACACAGAGGGAGAGGTCAGAATATCCAAATTACCTTACAGCTCGTCTTTCAGGACAAGTGGGAGGAAACCGGAACGCTGGAATACCAGGAGAAAACCCACGCAGACACGGGGAGAAAGTGCAGACACTGTACAGACACAAGCCGAAACCGAGCCTGGGACCCTCGCGCTGTGACGAAGGAGTTCAAACCACTGTGCTACAGTGTCGTAAGACTACCATCATACCGGTGCCAAAGAATACAAGGGTAACATGCCACAATGGTTGCCAACTGGTGGTCTTGACAGCGATCATTATGAACTGCATCGAGAGGTTGGTACTGAGACACATCAACTGCATATTCCCGGAATGCCTTGTTCCACTGCAATTCGCATCCCACCACAACTGGTCCATAGCAGACACCATCTCCCTGATCCTACACTCATCCCTGGAGCCTCTTGACAACAAAGACTCCTATAGCAGGTTCATTGACTACAGCTCTACCTTCAACACCATAACCCAGACAAGCTCATATCCAAACTCCAAAATCCAGGCCTTGGCTCCTTCCTCTGAAAATGGGTGCTCGACTTTCTGACCGATAGACGGCAATCAATTAGGATACAAACAGCTCCTCCACATTAGTCCTCAATACTGGGCCATACAAGGCTGCGTACTTATTATTATTATCCCCCTACTGTACTCTCTATACACACACGATTGTGGCAACATATGGCTCCAACTCCAACATATGGGCTGCACGGTAGCACAGTGATTAGCACAATTGCTTCACAACTCCAGGGTCCCAGGTTCGATTCCCGGCTTGGGTCACTGTCTGTGCGGAGTCTGCCCGTTCTCCCCGTGTCTGCGTGGGTTTCCTCCGGGTTCTCCGGTTTCCTCCTACAGTCCAAAGATGTGCAGGTTAGGTGGATCGGCCATGCTAAATTGCCCTTAGTGTCCACAATTGCCCTCAGTGTTGGATGAGGTTACTGTGTTATGGGGATAAGGTGGAGGTATGCGGTTGGATGGGGTGCTCTTTCCAAGTGCCGGTGCAGACTCAATAGGCCAATAGCCTCCATCTGCACTGTAAATTCTATGAATTCGATGAACTCCATCTGCAAGTTGCTGATGACACCACTATAGTGGGTCGAAACTCGAACGATGAGTAAGAATACATGACGGACATAGAGACCTAGTGGAGTTGTGTAATGACAATAATTTCTCCCTGAATGTCAGCAAAACTAAGGGTATGGTCACTGACGTCAAGAAACAAAATACCGTACATATCCCTGACTGCATCAACCGGGCCCAGGTGGAGATGGTTGACAGCTTCAATTTCGTCGGTGTGCACATCAATCGGTCCTGATCCACCCACGTCAGTGCTATGACCAACAAACACAACGGCGCCTGTATTTTTTAAGGAAACGAAGGAATGTCGGCATGTCCATATTGATTCTTATAAATCTATACTAATCCAGCATATAAGCATCCTATCTGACTGCATCGCAGCGTGGCATGGCAACTGCTCAGCCCAAGACTGCAAAAAACTTCAGAGTCGTGAACACAGCCCAGTCAATCACACGGAACTGCCTCCCATCCATTGAATCTGTCTACACCTCCCGCTGCCTTGGTAAAGCGGACAGCATAATCAAAGACCCATCCCACCCGGCTTATTCACTCTTCCGACTTTTTCCATCTGGCAGGACATACAAAAGTATCTGAAGACGCAGAAAAAGGCTCAAAATCAGCTTCTTCCCCGCTGTTACCAGACTCATGAATTGCTCTCTTACGGACTGAACAGATTTTTACACGGAGTGGTACGACACTCTGTGTGCTTCCACCGATGTCTCTGTCTGTTTTTGCATTGTGTATCTATCGAAGCCCTCTGTTTTTCATGTGAGGAATGGTCCATCTGAGCTGTTCGAAAACAATACTTTGCACTGTACCTCGGTTCACTTGACAACAACACCAAATCAAATCAAATCTGTGTGTGCATGTGGCCTTGCGCATGTGTGCATTTTTTGTGTCTCTGTTTGTGTGTGTGTGTATATATATATATCTGCGCAAAAATGTGCATTTGTCTATTTGAGAGTCCTTGTCTGTTAGAATGGATATGTGTGTGTGTTTGTGACTGAGTGTGAATGCGTATTTCTGATTGACTGAAATTTTGTATGCGTGCATGAAATGAAAATCGCTCATTGTCACAAGTAGGCTTCAAATGAAGTTATTGTGAAAAGCCCCTAGTCGCCACATTCCGGCGCCTGTTTGGGGAGGATGGTACGGGAATTGAACGGTGCTGCTGGCCTGCCTTGGTCTGCCTTAAAAGCCAGCGATTTAGCCCAGTGTGCTAAACCCCCCCTTTGTGTATTTGTGTGCATCTGTGTGTTGGAGACTGTGTGAGCATGCGTGTGTATGTTTGTTTTCGAGTCTGCATTTGATGATTCGAGTGTCTTTGTGAACCAGTGTGCGTGTCTGTGTACACCTGCTATGTTTTTAGAGGGGACAACATTTCAATTTGAAAATCCTCACTGTTTGCTTTCCCCCCACAATATTAGCGTGTGTTTCTCAGTCAGATTTAAACTCACCAAAGTAGTTCGCAAAACAGTCGTGTTGAATTCAAAACTCTGTTTCTCTCTCCACAGATGCTGCTGAACCGGTTGAATTTAAAAATTATATATACAGAGTACCCAATTCTTTTGACCAATTCACCAGCCGTGCATATCTATTTCGTCTGTGCAGATGAAATCCACGCAGCCACGTGGAGAATATGCAAACGCCTCGCAGACAATAACCAGGGGCCTGGATCGAAGGCAGTAGTGTTACCCTCTGCGCCACTGTGCTGTCCTGGAAGGGTTGCATTTTTTCAAAACTTCCTGGTTTTATTTCAGTCTCGTTATCTTGAGCAGTGAATAATTCGAAAAATGGCTCACTCTGAGGGCGCTTCACAAAGAGCTGTTCTGACAGACAGCTGTTGAGAAGTGTGGATGGACACATTTCAATCATCCTGTTCATTGAGATCTACAGAATTGCCTATTTGGTGATCTCTCCTTCGATCTGAGCTGTTAACCACACCAGCCTTAATCTCATTACGAGCAGATATGAGTGTTCATTCTGGGCGTTGGCACTTGAAAAACATTATGCTTAGTTTTGCAGGCAGTCACACTGCAATGGGAGACTGAATCCGGGACTGTGCCAATTTTACTGCTCAATCAGGTATATCCAAATGGAGGACAAGTTCAGCGTTTGAGTTGGCAACTTATAAAAACCTAATGCTTCCATCCTGCATTATTGCCAATCGCAATCTGCACCTCCCCTGCTCCTATCCGGACATTAGATTATATGTGGACACGCTCACTCATTGTCAATTTATAAGTTTGTTTCAAGCCACGCCTGTCCATAACTTGTATCAAATGTTGTTTTCGTTTCCGGGATGGACAATCAGGCATGGCCAATCCACGTAGCCTGCTCATTGTTCGACTCTGGGAGGAAGGTGGAGCACCAGGAGGAACGCATGCAGACACAGGAAAAACTTTCAAACTCCAGACAGGATTGAACCCGGGCCCCTGCCAATGTGAGGGAGCAATGCTAACCACTATGTCACCATTTTGCGGGGGAAAACCTGTATGGAACAGAAAGCAGAGAAGAAAGATAATCGAACAGCTATGCAGATCAAAGTAATACAGTTCTCAAGTGTGAAAGCTGTGTAATGAATGTTAGACGTTTTAGTTGCTGTGATATGAAGAGTCTAAAGTTGTGTTCCTTTTTCACAAACACACATTTATTTCATTCCGACAGCCTTTGCACAAAACTCTAACTGCACACCACCTGGCAGAAGCCACCTGAAGCCCCTTTACTCAGTGTCAATTAATGGATACTTAACATAAATGAGACAACTAATTGCAATGTCGCGTAACCCATTACTTAACAGTCTCACCTTCCTTGGAGAAAAAAATAATTAGGTGAAAACTAAATTTCAAGAAACTCAAAAACATACACATGATTGACCCATTTTTTTTGTTTGGACGATATAGAAGGAAAAAACGGTCACAGAAACAAGCGCACTTCATTAAGAATATCCAAAAGTTTCTGTGAACTCGCCCCTCTTTTCGTAAAACAGCCTGACACTTGATAGCTCCTGTCGATCCATTTAATTTTTGTTATATCCCCTCTGTCCAACATTTGCTTCAAACTTGCGATGTCTACCCGTAACCTCTTTTCATTGACACTTTTTGTAGAGTGCACATTTTCCCACAGGTATTTATTGTCAATGTGACAGTTAATAGGTATATTACCCAAATCCCCGAATCCCAATATTTCTGTCAATATCATACTTATATAAAAGGCCATATCCACCGCCTCTACAAGGCTTAACGTTTCAGCAGCCAAATTGCTTTTTAACCACTCTCCTTATTTTCTTTGTTTCCCACATAAGCGGACAACATTTACTATTGTTCCCAAAAAGGAAAATTATAAAACCTCCTGCGCTTGAAGCCCCATCACATAAATTTGCGGAGGACGCATCACTATAAACTATGAGTTTCAAGTGCTTAAGGTCACCTAAAACCGGGAACTTCAAAGCACACTCCTGCATTTCTAGTTTGGCCAACGCTGTATTTGCTCTTATTATGTCTTCCACTTTGGGATCATTCATTTTTGTACTCAACTCTAAGACATCAAAACTGACGTCCGGTCTAGTCTGTCTACCTAACCAGTTCAGTTGCCCAATTAAACTTCGCAGTTGCTCTTTTTCTATCTTTGAAACCATTGCGTCGTTTTGTGAAACTCGACCACGACTAATTGCTATTGGGCTGATGCTTTCCAAATAAGATTGCTGACTTAAAGTTGGCCCTAACTTAGTCTGTCCAATTTGCAGTCCAATATATTTAAATGCACTGGAAGCCTGACTTCCAAGCCTGAATTCTTTCCTCAAACCAGAGATTACAATAGCTTCAAAATCACTAGTCCGATCCCCCAATAAATCATCGAACTCCATCATAAAAATGCCAGAAATATTTCCTTTGTAGTGCCAGTAAAACATTGCAGGATCGGTTTTCAACTGGCAACAGCCTAACTTTAACAAAACTGACCTTACCGAAAAACACCAGACTCTAGATGCATCATTTAATCCATATACACATTTGTTCAACTTCCAGAGTACCCTTTCTGTGTTAGATACTTCTTTAGGAGGACGGAGAAAAATGTCTCTCTGAAGCTGATGTCCCTGCAAAAAGGCAGCTTTTATATCTATAGATTAGCATTCCCATGCCTTTGTGGCTAATCGAGACAAGAAGATCTTTAAAATAGCCGTTTCTGCTGTAGGCGAATCTACCCTTAAATCATGATCTTCTACGTTTTCTTCAAATCCCCTTGCCACAAGCCTGGCCTTTGCCTTATAAGTTCCATCCGGAAGAACCTTTTCCGTTCAAATACATATGTTGGATAGAGCTCTTTGTCCCCTATAAGGTACTTCCGTGTATACCCCAAATTCACTCCAACTATGCAATTCTTGCTGTTTAGCTTCTTTGATAACTTTTTCATCTAATTTATTTGAAGCCACCAAAATCTCACGTGCATGTGGGCTTCTACTCCCATTAGTATTCGTAGTCTTACTCATGTCCCGAGATCTTGATAAACTACGTCCCTTCTCCTGCCTGCTATCTCGATCTGTACTGCTACTGCTTGATCTTTCCCTTGTGCTGATGTGATGTCCTTTCAATAGTTATCGATCTTTGCCTGCGGACCTGTTCACTATCCGATGTACTATCTGAACTGGCACTGCGTTTCTGTGCCCTCTATTTTTGAACTTCGTTTTCCCAATCCATTGTCTTGACTCCTTCCCCTGAATGCTGAACATTCAAACAATGTTTATACTTTCCAGTGGCCTCACCAGCTCTTGTTGCATCCTTCCATTGACTAGACCCTTCAGGCAAGTATGTCACTTTTGTACCAACTTTTGGCAGTTGCCCTTTCGGAAAAATGGCCTGTTCTAATTCATCAGAAGTGTGTGTTCTTCCACAGAAACCCTGTCTATATCAGTTAATTGGTCCTCATAATTCTGTAACACATGCGTACCATATGACTCAGGTTCCACGTCATGTCTATCTGCTCTGTCTAAATGTGACAATTTGTAATCTGTACCCATTATCCTTGATGAATGTACCCGAACAGTTTGATTACCATCTTGCAAAATAATTATTTTGCCATCTATGCCTATGATCTTCCCTTTGCCTTTCCATTCATTAGAATTGTCTCTCTTATAGTATAGCATGCCGCCTTGCTGAAAACTGCATCTGATGGCCATAGGTTATGTCTTAAAGCTCTGCGAATTCTTTCAGAGTCTTCTGCTTCCAAAAAAGCGTTTTTACTGCTATGTAATACATTTAAATGTTCAGCAAAACCAGAGGTAATTGTCGTCCCCTCCCAAGCTGGAGGCTGGTCATCCAAAATGGACGGAATTTTAGGATTTCTACCAAATACTAATTGATAAGGACTATAGCCCCCAATCATCTGCAATGGATTCTTTGCATGTACTGCCCATGCTAAAGCTGAATTTAGCCTGCAATTTGGTCGACCTGCCAACATTTTCCGAAGCATGTAATCGATGACAGCATGATTTATTTCACAGACACCATTACTAAATGGGCTTTCTGATATTCTGATATGCATGTTTTCACACATATCCCTAAACTCATCATTATCAAATGTTCCCCCATTGTCCGTAAGGAATTTTGCCTGTGGACCCATTCTTGTCCCTATCCATTTTTCTACGATTTGATCAAGAATTACTCTATTTTCTTTACTTCGTACAATCGTTGATTGACTAAATCTGGTTGCTAAATCTACAAAATGCTGAATAAATATATTCTTTGCTTTATCCCAGATCTTAAAGTCCATGGCCACAATGTCGTTAAAATCTCTGGCCAAAGGCAGGGTTGCTATCGGCCGAGCTGGTGTCCTTTTGTACTTCCCACAAACATCACAGCGGTCACTAACCCGTTCAAAAGTATAGTATACCCCTGCAATCTTTAATACATTTTTCAGCCTCCTAGTAGACGGATGTGCAAATTGCCTATGCAGTTTTAATACCACAAGCTTTTTATCAGCTAAAGTCCCATTTTCAACTGCCATTAACACATCCTTAACCACTCTACTTGAAAAATTATTTGTCAGTAATGGAATACAATAGTTTCCCGACTGTGTCAATTGTAAGCCCACCGTCTTTCCAATCACTGTTACCTTATCCTGTTCCATATCCAGTTTCATGTGTGCTTTCTTTATCGATGGTTTGCTCAGAAGCAAAGGTATCTCACTTGATACAACATCTGTGCTAATGAAATGATTCACTCCGGCAATATTGTAAGGGATCACCACTCTTTTCAGCGACTTCAGAGTATTATCATCCCCAAACCTGAAACTTGTGGAACTTTCAAATTCCTTAACCTTGTTACGATTTTCAGCATCCAAAGAGTCCACGTAACATTTTAACCACTCAATTCCACACCCACTGGATGTGCAGCCACTGCCCAACACAGCACAGTTGAAGGATTCTGCCACCGACACCCTCATTACCGGCGTAAAACCGCTTGATATTAGGACAATGCCTTCTTTCTGGTCACTATCTTTTTCCTCTTCTGACACTTACGTGTCATGGGTCGCTTCAAACACTCTATCATAACGAGTTGGACAGTTGAAAGCATAATGGTATTGAAAGTCACTTCGAAAACATCGATTTATCATGCCCCGTGCATTTCTGGGAATCATATTCCTATTGTAGGTTCTAACCGGGTTTCTGTCTTCATAATTTCCTTGTCTCGGTCTCCTTCTATAGTCTTGAGCCCTGTTCCTAGCCATACGATTTCGCCATCCTGTTAGCAGTGTATATTCCATATTCTGCCTTATTGCAGGCTGACCTATTTGGGTTATCAGTGCCATCGGAAACGAACGTTTCCCCAGAAACGTCTGTAAAGCTTTTGTCATCTATTCGAATAAGGTACACTTATCAGTAAACTGAACTCCTGTCAAAACCAGGAGCCTATCCATGTTGCTCACTCTAGCACAGTCAAGTGATTTAAAGGCCAACACAGACTGTGGAAATTCCAGGTTCTGTTTCTGCAGCCTTTTATATAATCTGCCAAATTCCATTATATAGTCTTCTATGGAGATATCCTCCATTTTCCGGAACTTATCAAAATCCGATCATGCTTCATACGCACTTAACCAGTCATATTTCTTATAAATCTTATCCATATAATATAATAAAGTCTTCAGACCTTCTTCTGAGTCTAACTCTTCCAATTCCAGCTCAGGAAACACTTTGTTTCGGATTTTACTGCCATAGGGTCCTAAAGCAGCTACCTTGGTCCACATACTACTGCACTTCTCCATTGGTCGTACGATTCCCTTTCAGAAAATAAGGGAGGATAGTCATATACAGCCATCGTTATCCTCGGTTCAGCCATATATCCCTTTTTTTTTCTTTTCTCACTCGATCTTTGGTTTCATCTGGAAAAGTTGTATCTTTCAACCCTTCACATGTACACAGCAACCATCCTCTGCTACCAATAGTTAGACGCTTTAGTTGCTGTGATGTAAAGAGTTCCTTTTTCACAAACACACATTTATTTCATTCCGACAGCGTTTGCACAAAACTCTAACTATACATCACCTGACAGAGGCCACCTGAACACCCTTTACATATCAGTGTCAATAAATTGATACTTAACATAAATGAGACAACTAATTGCAATGTCTCTTCACCCATTATTTAACAATGAATCTTGTAAGGACACGGCGTACCAGCATGATAGTTTGAAAATGATGAGCGGTCACACTCTTACATCATTTGTGGCACAGAAAACCATAGAATGGCTTTTACATTCAAATACAATAAATGTCAATTTCAGAACGACTACCAGTTAAATATAATACAATGATATCATAAACACCACATGCACACACACCATGTAAACCACTTAATTTGAAATCTCTTCGCCAAGGAGGGTCACTGAGTGATGCAGAATTAATCTCGTGGTGATATAGATTGCAAAAGAGTAACTTATCAAACAAATGAATCTTAGAAGTGCAGAAATTGTGAGAGAATAATCTTTCTCAAACACCAGGGCTTTGGAGGCAAGACGAATTCCATATTCACAGATGGTCCCAGAGTCTGAATGAAACTCAGTTGTTTCTACATTTGTATAAATTATTGGTACTGAACGGTTTACTTACACGCACATATAAACTAGAGGTTGCTGGATACTAAAAATATTCAGCACTTGCAAACAATACCAGTGCCTGTCGCATTCAAAAGGAAATGTCAATCAATATTGATCATTAGAGTGAGAAATCCAAAATACATTTGCTAATTCTGCACTGAAACATACTGCCAGAGGTTCAGAGAATAGATGAATTTCACATCCCAAAACAGTCTCACAACATCGGAATAAATCCGACATTTACATAATTAAAGTATGTCCACAAACACGAACATTACTTGAGAGTGGTAAAAGTCACATGTATTTCACCCTTATATACTGTGTCAGTAAATGACACACGTTGAATGAAATGCGTATTCACAATTAGTAGGAGATTAACATTTTTGGAATGATCTTGTGCATTACATAAAGCACTAATGACTGCGATTAAAGCTCTTACTTTCAGAAAAAGGCCGAAGAAAAATAAGAACATGTGCATTTCACACTTAAATAGACGCAGCTAGGGCAGTGGATGTTGTCTATATGGACTTCAGTAAGGCCTTTGACAAGGTCCCTCATGGTAGACTAGTACAAAAGGTGAAGTCACACGGGATCAGGGCTGAGCTGGCAAGGTGGATACAGCACTGACTAGGCCATATAACACAGAGAGTAGCAATGGAAGGATGCTTTGATAATTGGAGGGCTGTGACTAGTGGTGTTCAGCAGGTATCAGTGCTGTGACCTTTGCTGTTTGTAGTAAATATAAATGATCAAGAGGAAAGTGTAACTGGTCTGATTAGTAAGTTTGCAGACGACACAACGGTTGGCGGAATTGCGGATAGCGATGAGGACTGTCAGATGATACAGCAGGATTTAGATTGTTTGGAGACTTGGGCGGAGAGATGGCAGATGGAGTTTAATCCGGACAAATGTGAGGAAATGTATTTTGGAAGGCCGAATGCAGGACTATAATATACAGTGAATGATAGAACCCTCAAGAGTATTGAAAGTCAGAGCGATCTAGCTGTACAGGTTCACATGTCACTGAAAGCGGCAACACAGGCGGAGAAGGTAGTCAAGAAGGGATACGGCATGCTTGGCTTCATTGGCGGGGGGCATTGTGTATAAGAATTAGCAAGTCATGTTGCAGCTGTATAGAACCTTAGTTAGGCCACACTTGGAGTATAGTGTTAAATTCTGGTCGCCACACTACCAGAAGGATGTGGAGGCTTTAGAGAGGGTGCAGAAGAGATTTACCAGAATGTTGCCTGGTATGGAGGGCATTAGCTATGAGGAGCGGTTGAATAAACTCGGTTTGTTCTCACTGGAACGAAGGAGGTTGAGAGGAGACCTGATAGAGGTCTACAAAATTATGAGGGGCATAGACAGAGTGGATAGTCAGAGGCTTTTCCCCAGGGTAAAGGGGTAATTTACTCGGGGGGGGGGCATAGGTTGAATGTGCGAGGGGCAAAGTTTAGAGTAGATGTACGAGGCAAGTTTTTTACACAGAGGGTAGTGGGTGCCTGGAACTCGCTGCCGGAGGAGGTGGTGGAAGCAGGGACGATAATGACATTTAAGGGGCATCTTGACAAGTACATGAATAGGATGGGAATAGCGGGAAACGGACCCAGGAAGTGTAGAAGCTTGTAGTTTAGTCGGGCAGCATGTTCGGCAGGGGCTTTGAGGGCCGAAGGTGTTGTTTCTGTGCTGTACTTTTCTTTGTTCTTTGTTGTTTGTTCTAAATAAGAAAACAACTCACACATACAGCATGAGATGGACATGAGGTCCATGTTAATTATACACGCAAACACTATACTACGCCATGACAAGTTTATAAATGAAGTACAATCTCCACATTGTACTGCAATAATACAATACTCAAATGGGGCGATGGGGAGCTAATGGTTCTATTACTTGGCGAGAAAGCCACAGACCTAGAGATCTGTGCTCAATTCCTATCACGGTGGTATTTGAATTCAAGTAAAATCTGGAATTTGAAGTCTAATGTTGACCATGAAAGCATTATTAATTGTAAAAGCACATCTGGTTCACTGATGACCTTCAGGAAATGAAATCGTGCATGTGGCTTCAGATCCACAGGAAAGTTGTTGACTGCCCTCTGAAATGACCCAGTGATCCACTCAGTTCAAGGGCAATTTGGGATTGGCAATAAATGCCGATCCAATTAGTGACACCTATATTCCAAGAGTAAATTAGACTATTAATCTCCGGAACATGAGTGACCAGAGGATACCAAATCTCATCTTCAGTTAAAGGGGATTGAGTATCACTCAGATTCATTTCATGAGCTGCCAGTTTTATCCATATTAAATGTAGCACTGCCTGTGAGAGTGCAGGGATTATACTGCGGTGTTGTGATCATTACATTTGGACTGGTGATCCAGAGACTTAATTTCATGGGATTAAAATGGCAGCTGGGGAATGCACATTCAACCAATAATTCTGGATGTCAAGATTTAGTCACGAGGAATGGAGGACCATCACAAATTGCTGTGAAAATCCAGGTTGTTGGCTGATGTGGTACATGTCTGTGTTGTTTACCTGTGAATCTAGACTCATACGTTCCCCTCTGAAATGGATTGAGAAGAAACACAGTTCAAGGGCAATTTGGAATATCCAACAAAGACTGGCCTCAGCAGTGATCCTCACAAACCATTAATCAACGAGAAAGATAAAATACACCAGACTGGGATACAGAGCTCAGATAGCCAGTTGCACTGACAAGTATTTTTTCAGTTTTGTTCATAACTCGAAATATAAATGAGTGCAGGGAGCAACATTTACAAATGTTCTAATACTTGGACACAAACAGTTTGTGTTGATGTCGGTGCAGTGCAGGTTCGATGGGGACCGAGATAAGATGGCTCATTGGACAGTAATGTGGCAGATCGAGCCGAATACAGAGAAAAGACGCACTTTGGGAAAATATCATTGTCTTATAAGCACAATTTGGAAAATGATAGTTCAGAAGAAGGAATTGGTGTTAACTTCTCCCCATCACTGGTGGATGGCAAACCAGAGATCACGTGTTTCAACAAAACAATTTGAGTAAATATCTTTGTTTTAGAGTCATTGAGCTTTGCAACACAAAGGGACGCTCATCGTGTGTGTGCTGGCAATCAGACAGCAATTAATTTTAATCCCTCTTTCCAGAACTTGGTCCCATGGCGGTGTCTGTTTTGGCGTTTCAAATGCTCATCCAAATTCTCCTTAAATGTTGTGAGGGTCCTCGCCTCTATCTCCATTTCAGGCAGTGAGTTCCAGACTCAAACAATTCTCCGGGTGAAAAAGATTCGCCTCAAATTCCACTGTTTCTTTTTCAACCAACGGGCAATTTACGTGGCCAATCCACCTACCCTGCACACATTTCAGTTGTGACCCATGCAAGCATGGGAGAACGTAGACAATCCACTATGGCACAGTCATAGTGCCGGGATTGAATCGAGGTTCTCAGCGCCATGAGGAAGCAGTACTATCGACTGCGCAACCCTGCCTCCCGAATTCTTCCGCTGTTCACATTAAACCTATGTTCCCCAGTTATTGACCCTTCTAAGAAGGGAGAAGTTTCCTTCCTATTTAATAGAGGAGGCAATTATGCACAACCAACAAAAGGGCAGGAGAAGGACATTTGGCTGACCGAGCCTGCGTTACTGTTCCAGCAGATCGTGTCTGACCAGCTAACACTGGAGGACTTTCTGACACCTCCCAATTTCTCCCTTGATGTCGACAGTATCAAATGAACCATCGATTTCTGTAATGAACATGGTCAACCATGAGCTTCCTTAGTCCTCTGGAAGAGAGAATCCCAAATCTTCACCACGCTGTGAATGAAGATATTTCTCCTCGCCTCAGACTGAACTTTACTCTCAGGTTCTGTTCCCAAAGCGGATTGGGGGAAGTACATTAAGGTGGATAGAAAACTGGTTGGCAGACAGGAAACACAGAGTCGGAATTAATGGGTCCTTTTCAAATTGGCAGGCAGTAACTAGTGGGGTACCACAGTGATCGGTGCTCAGACCCCAGCTGTTCGCCAAATATATTAATGATTTGAATGAGGGAACAAAGTGTCACATCTCCAAATTTGCAGATGACACCAGGGCTCACAGGGAGGGTGGCTGTGAGGAGGATCCAGGGCTCCATAAGTATGATTTCAACAGGTTAGGTGAGTGGGCAAATGAATGGCAGATGCAGTATAATTTGGATCAGTGCGAGGTTATCCACTTTGGTAGCAGAAACAAGAAGGCAGGCTAATCTTCTGGATTGTCACAAATTAGGCGAGGGAAACGTGCAATGAGACCTGGATGTCCTCGTGCACAGTCATTGAAGGTAAGCATGGAGGGGAAGAAGGTGTTAATGAAGGTAAATGGTATGTTGGCCTTCATTGAAGAGGATTATTAAAGGAACAGGGATGTCTTGCGCAGTTGTACAGGACCTTGGTGAGGCCACACCTGGAGTATGGTGTGCAGTCTTGGCTCCTTCTCTGAGGAAGGGTGTTCTTGCTCTCTCCCCCAGTCTCTCCGGTCATTCTCTCTCTCCCACTCTCCCCGGCCTCTCTTTTTCTCTCCCCCATTCTCCCCGGCCTCTCTCTCTCCCACGTCCCACTGTCTTTTTCTCGCAAACTCTCCCATGTCTCTTTCTCTCTCCCACTCTCCCCGCTCTCTCTCTCTCTCCTGCATACTCCCCTGTTTCTCTCTCTATCCCATTCTCCCCTGTCGCTTTCTCTCTCCCATACTCCTCGGTCTCACTGTCTCTCTCCCATTCGCCACAGTATCTCCCTCTCCCACTCGCCACAGTTTTTCTCTCTCTCTCTCCCCCACTCTCCCCGCGCTCTCCCCCACTTCTCCCGGTCTCTCTTTCACTACTCTCCCCAGTCTATCACTCTCCCACTCTCCACGGTCTCTCTCTCTCTCACTCACTCATATTCAGTCTCTCAATCCCCTCGGAGACTCTCTCTCTCACTCACTGTTTCATTCCCTCCGGTCTCTCTCTCACTCTAGCTCACTCGCCCGGTCAATTTCTCACTTCCCCAGTCTCTCTCTGTCCCCCACTCGTCCCGGTCTCTCTATCTCTCCCAATTCCCCCAGTCTCTCTCTCCCTCTCACTTCCCCGATCTCTATCTCCCACTTCCCCGGTTTCACTCTCTCTCTTCCACTCCATCCCACGGTCTCTCTCGCTCCCATTCCACTCGGTCCCTCTCTCTCCCCCAGTCGCCCTTATGTATGTCTCTCTCTCTCTCTCTCTCCCACCCCCCACGGTTTATCTCTTTCTTTCCCGCTCCTCCCCAGTCTCTCTCTCCAACTCCCCCCGGTTTCTCTCTCTCGCCCCTTTATGCTGGTCAGTATCTATCTCTTTCTTTCCCACTCCTCCCAGCCTCTCTCTCTCTCTCCCCCACACCCACCAGTCTATCTGTCTCTTTCCCACTCCCACCGGTCTCTCTCTCAACCACTCTCTCCATTGCCCACTCTCTCTAACTCTCCTGATTTATTAGTCTGCTGAAGCATGTTATAATGTACTACATAATGTAATTTATGTTGCTCAATAATGTTGTTGATGATATCAATCTTGATGAAAAAGACTCGAAGTCGTCCAGTCGTATCAAAAGATTTATTGAGAGTACTTTACTTTCATATTAATACCAATAGTAAGGCGAACAAGATCTAAATATAGTAACTATGTTCAGCTACAGTAATCACTTTGAGCTAATATCGTCACAGTACACCCAAAAGAGATAGACGAGCAGAATGCTGTTGCTTTGGGCACTATGGTGGCGCAGTGGTTAGCTTTGCTGCCTCAAGTTGCCGAAGTCCCAGGTTCATTCCCGGCTCTGGGCCACTATCCCTGTTGAGTTTGCACATTCTCCCCATGTTTGCGTGGGTTTCGCCCCCACAACCCAAAAATGTGCAGGATTGGTGGATTGGCCACACTAAATTGCCCCTTAATTGGAAAAAAATAATTGGGCATTCTAAATATTTTTTAAAAAAAGAATGCGGTTGCTTTTATACACCTGTTGGTACTGCCCTCTAGTGATCATCTGGTTCTGCTGATTGCACATTTACCCCTTATATATATGCGTATACAGAGATTACTACATATCCCACTCTCCCCGCTCGCTCTCCCGCTCCCCCTGCTCTCTCTCTCCCTCTCAATACCCCCGGTCTCTCTGTATCCCTACCCGCGGTCTCTCTCTCTCACACTCCCTGGGCCTCTCTCCCCCTCTCTCTCAAGCACCATGATCCCTCTCTCTCTCTCTCTCTGTCTCTCTCTAACTCCCCAGGTCTCTCCCTTTCGCACACAGTCCCCGCTTTTTCCCTCTCTCTCTATCTGTCACTCCCCACGGTGTCTCTCTCCCTCAGTCCCGCTCCCTCTCTCGCTCTCTCAATCCCCGATGTCTCGCTCTCTCACTCCACCTTCGCTCCGGGATCAGTGTTGGGCCCACAATTGTTCACAATTTACATGGATGATTTGGATTCGGGGACCAAGTGCAATATACCCAAGATTGCAGACGAAACTAAGATGAGTGGTAAAGAAAAACGTGCAGAGCATACTGAAAGTCTGCAGAGGGATTTGGAGAGTTTACATCTCCTTGTAATCCAACCACCTCAACTCTGGGATAAACCTAGTGAATCTCCTCTGCACAGCCTCCAGAGGTTATTGTTATTTCTATCTAATCTCATTTCTCAGCAGTTGGCCCATCGAGAGAGAGAGAGAATGAGAGAAAGAGAGACCATTAGGGACCAAGGATGGAATCTGTGGGTGGAGCATTCCATTGCTTTGCAGGAAGAGTAGGACCCTGCGCAGTTGGGGGTCGCCATGCGGAGTGGGAAGGGGGGGGAAGTAACCGAGGGACAATCGCTCGCGGCACCTCATTGTCAACCCCTGGATCCCAACCCCAATCCGTGGGCAACCTTAGTCCCTGCCCATCTGCGCCGCCAGTCACCCCAAACACTCACAAACCTCTGAGTCTCTGGCAGTGCGGAAGTGGGAGAGAGACAGAGAGAGCGAGGAAGCTTTGAATGTTATAAAGTACAAAGTACTCATCCACGTTTTAAAGGATGTGAGGCAACCCGTCTTTACCACATTCCCAGGCAGTACATTCCAGACCATCACCACACTCTGGGAAGAAAGGATTTTCGTCAAATCCCTCCAAAACCGCCTGTCCCTCACCATGAACCTCCTGTTCCTCATGACTGACAATTCAATGAGTGGGAACAGCTGCTTCCTATCCACCCTTTCCATGCCTCTCAGATTCGGCACACCTAGATCAGGTCACCATCAGCCTTCTCTGCTCCTGGGAAAACAACCCAAGCCTAAACAAATCTCTTCATAACTTAAATGTTCCATCCTAGGCACCATCCTGGTGAATCTCCTCTGCATCCCCTCCAGTACAATCACATCCTTCTTATAACGTGGCCACCAGAATTGCACACAGTGGTCCAGCTGTGTCCTCACCAAAGTTCTATACAACTCCAACATGACCTCCAAGCTCTTGTAAACTATGCCTCGACTGATAACGTCGTGTTCGATATGCTTTTATCTCCACTCTATTAACCTGCCCTTCTGCCTTCAGCAATCTATAGACAAACATGCCAAGGTCCCTTTGTTTCTCGGAACTTCACACTGCTATGCCATTTATTGAACAATTCATTGTCGAATTACTCCTTCCAAATTTATCACCTTTTACTTTTTCAGGGTTAAATTCCTTCTGCCACTTACGTGCCCATTTGACCATCCCGTCTATATCTTCCTGTAAGCCAAGACACACGTCATCACTGTTAATCACCCGCCCATTCTATGTGCCATCCCCATACTTACTGAGCCTTAACCCCACATAGTCATAATGCCGTTTGAATAAACGACGAATAATAGGGGACAGATCACAGATCCCTGTGGGACGCCAAAGGACACTGAGATCCAGACACTAAAGTCGCCGTCTGTCATCATCCGCTGTTTGAAGTTAAGCACATTTTAATACAATTCATCAAATTACCCTGTCTCCCATGTGCATTTGACTTCTTATTAATTCTCCTCTGTGGGACCTTGTCAAGGCCTTTGCTGAAATTCATGTAAAATACATCAACCGCACTACCCTTATCTACACACGTAGTCACATGCTCAAAATATAATTTAAATTTGTTGTGCATGACCTGCCTCTGACAAAGACATGCTGACTACGCCTGATCAAATCTTGCCTCTTCAAGTGGAGATAGATTTTCTGTTTCAGAATTTTCTCTCATTTTTTCCCTACCAGCGACGCGAGACTCACTGAACTCGAGTTCCCTGTTTTAACTCAACAATCTTTCTTAACTAGTGGGAGCACATTAGCAGAGTACGGTGGCACCTGCCCCGTGGCCAGAGAGGAATTACAAATTTGCGCCAGAGCCCCAATCTGCTTCCTCGACTGTCACAGCATCCGAGGTCACAATTCATCAAGACATTAGCATTTGTCCAATTTTAAGCCTGACAACACTTCCAGTCCCTATGCCGATTTGCTCAAGAGCCTCACAGTCTCCCTTCGGGAGTTCAGTATCTATCTTCCCATTTGCTTGGGAAAAGACAGATGTGAAGTATTCGTTCAACACCATACCATTGTTCTCTGACTTCACCGACAGATTTCCAACTTTGCCCCTCATCTGCCCGGCTCCTTCGGCTTCCCATTAGAACATAGAACATAGAACAATACAGCGCAGTACAGACCCTTCGGCCCACGATGTTGCACCGAAACAAAAGCCATCTAACCTACACTATGCCATTATCATCCATATGTTTATCTAATAAACTTTTAAATGCCCTCAATGTTGGCGAGTTCACTACTGTAGCAGGTAGGGCATTCCGCGGCCTCACTCCTCTTTGCGTAAAGAACCTACCTCTGACCTCTGTCCTATATCTATTACCCCTCAGTTTTAGAATATCTTTTAGAATATCTTGGAATTATCTCTACTTTTACCAACTAGAGAATTCTCATATCCCCGCTTTGATCGCCAAATAGTTTATTAAAGCTCCATCCTGCACTTTTTGAATTCCTCAAATGGCACCGGATTTTGCTCTCCTTGTACTTACTAAAATCCGTTTTTACCTTGTCATCGTGTCCTTAACGCATCTGGTCATCTGCTGTTTTCATCAAAAAATCCCTGCACAGGGTGAGTTGCAGAATAACACACCCTCCACATTGTCTGCATGAATACTCCCAGGACAGGTACAGGACAGGGCGAGTTACAGAGTAAAGCTCCCTCTAAACTGTCCCCATCAAACACTGCCAGGACAGAACAAAGAACAACGTGCAAAGAAAAGTACAGCTCAGGAACAGGCCCATCGGCCCTCCAAGCCCGTTCCGACCATGCTGCCGGACTAAACTACAAACTTCTCGACTTCCTGGGTCCGTGTCCCCCTGTTCCCATCCTATTCATGTATCTGTCAAGATGACCCTTAAATGGCACTATCATCCCTGCTTCCACCACATCCTCCGGTAGCGAGTTCCAGGCACCCACTATCCTCTGTGTAAAAAACTTGCCTCGCACATCTACTACAAATGCATCCCCTCGCACCTTAAACCTATGCCCCTAGTAATTGACCACTCTACCCTGGGGAAAAGCCTCTGACTATCCACTCTGTCTATGCCCCTCATAATTTTGTAGACCTCTATCAGGTCGCACGTCAACCTCCGTCGTTCCAGTGAGAACAATCCGAGTTTATTAAATCTCTCCTCATAGCTAATGCCCTCCATACCAGGCAACATTCTGGTAAATCTCTTCTGCACCCTCTCTAAAGCCTTCACATCCTTCTGGTAGTGAGGCGACCCGAATTGAACACTATACTCCAAGTGTGGCTTTACTAATGTTCTATACATCTGCAACATGACTTGCCAATGTTTAAACTGAATGCCCCGGCCAATGAAGGCAAGCATGCCGTATGCCTTCTTGACTACCTTCTCCACCCCTTTCAGTGACCTGTGGACCTGTACACCTAGATCTCTCTGACTTTCAATACTATTGAGGGTTCTACCATTCACTGTATATTCCATGCCCGCGCTAGACCTTTCAAAATGCATTTCCTCACATTTGTCCGGATTAAACTCCATCTGCCATCTCTCCGCCCAAGTCTCCAAACAACCTAAATCCTGCTGTGTACTCTGACAGTCCTCATCGCTGTCAGCAATTCCACCAACCATTGTGTCGTCTGCAAACTTACTAATCAGATCAGTTACATTTTTCTACAAATCATTTACATATACAACAAACAGCAAAGGTCCCAGCACTGATCCCTGCGGAACACCACTAGTCACAGCCCTCCAATTAGAAAAACATCCTTCCAATGCTACTCTCTGCCTTCTATAACCTAGCCAGTTCTGTATCCACCTTGCCAGCTCAACCCTGATCCCGTGTGACTTTACCTTTTGTACCAGTCTACCATGAGGGACCTTGTCAAAGGCCTTACTGAAGTCCCTGTAGACAACATCCACTGCCCGACCTGCATTAATCATCTTAGTGACCTCCTCGAAAAACTCTATCAAGTTAGTGAGACACGACCTCCCCTTCACAAAACCATGCTGCCTCTCACTAATACGTCCATTTGATTCCAAATGCGAGTAGATCCTGTCTCGAAGAATTCTCTCCAGTAATTTCCCTACCACTGACGTAAGGGTCAGTGGCCTGTTGTTCCCTGGATTATATTTGCTAACCTTCTTAAACAGAGGAATAACATTGGCTATTCTCCAGCCCTACGGGACATCACCTGAAGATAGTAACGATCCAAAGATTTCTGTCAAGGCCTCAGCAACTTCCTCTCTAGCCTCCTTCAGTATTCTGGGGGTAGATCCCATCAGGCCCTGGGGACTTACCTCCCTGAATATTTTTCAAGACGCCCAACACCTCGTCTTTTTGGATCTCAATGTGCCCCAGGCTACCTATACACCCTTCTCCAGACTCAACATCTACCAATTCCTTCTCTTTCGTGAATACTGATGCAAAGTATTCATTTAGTACCTCGCCCATTTCCTCTGGCTCCACACATAGATTCCCTTGCCTATCCTTCAGTGGGCCAACCCTTTCCCTGGCTACCCTCTTGCTTTTTATGTACGAGTACAAAGCCTTGGGATTTTACTGAACCCTATTTGCCAATGACTTTTCGTGACCACTTCTAGCCCGCGTGACTCCTTGCTTAAGTCCCTTCCAACTTTCCTTATATTCCATACAGGCTTCGTCTGTTCACAACCTTTTAGCCCTGACAAATGTCTCCTTTTTCTTTTTGACGAGGCCTACAATATCTAGCGTTATCCAAGGTTCTCGAAAAGTGCCGTATTTATCCTTCTTCCTGAATGGAACATGCCGATCCTGAATTCCTTTCAGCTGACACTTGAAAGCCTCCCACATGTCAGAAGTTGATTTACCCTCAAATATCCGCCCCCAATCTATGTTCTTCAGTTCCCGCCTAATATTGTTATAATGAACCTTCCCCAATTTAGCACATTCAACCTAGGACAACTCTTATCCTTGTCCATCAGCACTTTAAAATTTACTGAATTGTGGTCACTGTTCCCGAAATGCTCCCCTACTAAAACTCCTAACTCCTGGCCGAGCTCATTCCCCAATACCAGGTCCAGTACAGCCCGTTCCCTGGTTGGACTGTCTACATATTGTTTTAAGAAGCCCTCCTGTCTGCTCCTTACAAACTCTGCCCCGTCTACGCCCCTGGCACAAAGTGAGTCCCAGTCAATATTGGGGAAGTTGAAGTCTCCCATCACCACAACCCTGTTGTTTCCACTCTTTTCCTAAATCTGTCTACCTATATGCTCCTCTATCTCCCGCTGACTGTTGAGAGGCCTGTAGTAAACCCGCAACATTGTGACTGCACCCTTCTTATTCCTGATCTCTACCCATATAGCCTCACTGCCCTCTGAGGTGTCCTCCCGCAGTACAGCTGTGATATTCTCCCTAACCAGTAGCGCAACTCCGCCACCCCTTTTACATCCCCCTCGATCCCGCCTGAAACATTTAAATCCTGGAACGTTTAGCTGCCAATCCTGCCCTTCCCTCAACCAGGTCTCTGTAATGGCAACAACATCAGAATTCTAAGTACTAATCCAAGCTCCAATTTCATCTGTCTTACCCGTAATACTTCTTGCATTAAAACATATGCACTTCAGGCCACCAGACCCGCTGTGTTCTGCAACGTCTCCCTGTCTGCTCTGCCTCAGAGCCCCACTGTCCCTATTCCCTAGTTCTCCCTAAATGCTCTCCCATTCTGACCTATTGCTCCCGTGCCCACCCCCTGCCATACTAGTTTAAGTGATACGACCTTTCATTCCGCGGGTACCAAGCGTGGCTTCACCACCCACCAATTGCGAGCTGGAAGACTGGTTAGCATAATATCGTAACGTCCGGAGACCGCCTACCCTGTTTGTCAGCTGACTAATGGTACAGACTGACTGTCATCATTTGACACAAAGCTTTTATTGATAACAAACATTATGTACAAACAACCAGATGCTACACAACCATCAAAGAGTAACGTGTCCACCTCGCACATCCCGGGAGGAGGCCGTCCATCCGCCTTCACCCGACCATTCGGGGATCAGGCAGATGGAACTGATAAAGTCAATAGTTCAGTGTTTGGTCGGGTTCCCCTGAACCACTCTTCTTGTCACCACCGACGTCCCTCAAACGACCGACGATCGAACGAATAAGTCCACCGGCCCAGTGTTCCTCTCCATTACGAACGCCAGCCGAAAAAGTTCCCTCGGGTACTGTACAATGCTCTATCGAGCCGTCATCCTGGAATGTTAAAAGGCAGCATGCGCTCCCCGACCACTGCTGGTTTCCTGCCGCGACCCTCGGATACAGGGTGCGGCGGAACTCCCCCTTTTTTAACTATTGTTTTTTCCTGCTTGCCAGTGTGGGTACGAGCATGTTTTGGCGTTCTCGGCTAGTCGATCTTTTACCGCCCGTCCCCGAGTACCGGAGGAATAGGTGCGAGATCCCCATCGCTGGGGCGCGACTCGTTGCAGTATAGAATTCGCCAGATTCCCGCAACTACATGTAACCGGCGTCCCGGATCCGAAACGGCACCCATTTTTAAGAACCACGCGTGTTACTCCCGCAATGTGTGCCGTGTTCTCGGCTAGTCGTTAACCTTTTTCCGTTCCTCCCATGCACTGGAGGACTCGGTGCGAGATCGCCATCGAAGGGCGCAACTCATTGCGGTAAAGAACACGAGATTTCTGCAACTACATGTAACTGGTGGCCCGGATCCGAAACGGTATCCATTTTTAAGACCCACCCAGTTACTCTCGCCATTTCTCTCCAGCTACTTTAGCCGGTTCCCATTCTCAGCCTTCATAGGAACCGTTGCCCGACGGGACCGACGCGGAGGCGTAACTCACTACAGTATAGAAACTTGCTTAGGGTAAAGATTCCTGTAGCTACCGTAACTATAAAACCTTTGACCAGTAAGAGAGGCAATCACGGGAGAACCCAGTCCATCAACCGCAATATTCTCATCGTTAAAGATCTCGGGCCCGACTCTCTCAGTGGGCCATTAAGAGAGTCATAGAAACTACGTCATCTTCTTCACAGCCTTCAACACGTCATTGATGACGATGAACATCTTGCCAAGGTCATCCCCACACCCCTACTACTTGCCTTCAAACAACCGCGCAACCTCAAACGAACCATTGTTTGCAGCAAACAACCCAGTCTTCAGAACAGTGACCACGACACCACACAACCCTGTCATGGCAATCTCTGCAAGACGTGCCAGATCATCGACATGGATATCACTATTACACGTGAGAACACCACCCACCAGGTACGCGGTACATACTCGTGCGACTCGGCCAACGTTGTCTACCTCATACGCTGCAGGAAAGGATGTCCCGAAGCGTGGTACATTGGCGAGACCATGCAGACGCTGCGACAGCGAATGAACGGACATCGCGCAAGAATCACCAGGCAGGAATGTTCCCTTCCAGTCGGGGAACACTTCAGCAGTCAAGGGCATACAGCCTCTGATCTCCGGGTAAGCGTTCTCCAAGGCGGCCTTCAGGACTCGCGACAACGCAGAATCGCCGAGCAGAAACTTATAGCCAAGTTCCGCACACATGAGTGCGGCCTCAACCGGGACTTGGGATTCATATCGCATTACATTCATCCCCCACCATCTGGCCTGCGAAATCCTACCAACTGTCCTGCTTGGTACAATTCACACCTCTTTAACCTGGGGTTACCCCCATCTCTGGATCTGTAAAGATTTAATCACCTGCTAATGGTCGCATTCCAAGCATTGTTTGGCATCTTTGAATTTATCTACATATGTGTTTCTGGAACAGACCTCTTCATTCACCTGAGGAAGGAGCAGCGCTCCGAAAGCTAGTGACATCGAAACAAACCTGTTGGACTTTAACCTGGTGTTGTAAGACTTCGTACTATACTAGTTTAAACCCTCCCGTGTGACACTAGCAAACCTCGCGGCCAGGATATTTATGCCTCTCCGGATTAGGTGCAACCCGTCCTTCTTATATAGGTCACAACTGCCCCGGAAGAGCTCCCAGTGGTCCAGATAACGGAAGCCCGCCCTCCTACACCAGCTGTTTAGCCACGTGTTTAGCTGCTCTATCTTCCTATTTCTAGCCTCACTGGCACGTGCACAGGAGTAATCCCGAGATTACATCCCTGGAGTTCCTGTCTTTTAACTTACTGCTTGCTCCCTGAACTCCTGCTGCAGGACCTCATGCCCCTTTCTGCCTATATCGTTAGTACCAATATGTACAACGACCTCTGCCTTTTTGCCCTCCCCTTCAGGATGCCCTCTACCAGTTCGGAGACATCCTGGACCCTGGCACCAGGGAGGCAACATACCATCCTGGAGTCTCTTTCACGTCCACAGAAGCGCTAACCTGTGCCCCTGACTTTAGAGTCCCCTATTACTATTGCTCTTCTGCGCTTTGTCCCTCCCTTCTGAACATCAGAGCGAGCTGTGGGGCCACTGCTCTGGCTGCTGCTGTTTTCCCCTGATAGGCTAATCCACTCGACAGTATCCAAAGGGGTATACATGTTCGAGAGGTGTACATCTCAGGGGATTCCTGCACTGACTGCCTGCCCTTTCTGGTGGTCACCCATTTCTCTGCCTGCACCTTGGGTGTGGCCACATTTATAAAACTGCGATCTATGACGCTTTCCGCCATCTGCAAGCGCCTAAGTGCATCCAATTGCTGCTCCAACCGAACCATGCGGGGTGTGAGGATCTCCAGTTGGGTGCACTTTCTGCAGATGAAGCCATCCGGGACGCTGGAAGCCTCCTGGACCTTCTACATCTCACAGTCAGAGCACTGCAACCCTCGAAGTGACATTGCGTCAATTAATTAAAATTAAAATAAAAAAAACATTTATATATATATATATATATGTTTAAAGTTACTGTTAACTATCTGTTTACTTGCACTAGATTTCTCAAAAAAATGCGAACGCTTAATATTGTACTCTCCGATCTCTGGCTTAGATACCCCTCTAAATTATAATTAAGTAATTATGTTTAATTAGTTACCAATGCTTAATTTTTTTAATTTAGTGTAGATTCCCAACCAGCCACTCAGGTCACAGCTTTTCTGTGATGTCACTTCAGTTTTCCCCCCGACACACACAATTTGAAAAAGGTATAAAAGTAAAAATAAGTAAAAATCACTGACTTACCTTCTTACCTTCTGAGTGTCTTAGATGATCTCAGGTTCTCTCCGTGACAGAGACTGCTCCTCCTCCTCCGAACGGCTCCCGAAACTAGGCCGCGTTCTTTTAAATTCTCTGGGGTTGGTTGATATCTGGGTGTGGGTGATATCTGGGGTTTGATGAAATCTGAGGTTGGATGATATCTGGGGTTGGGTGATATCTGGAATTGGGTATCTCTGGTGCTGGGTGATATCTGGGGTTAGGTGTTCTCTGGGGTTGCGTGATATCTGGTGTTGGGTGGTATCTGGGGTTGGGTATCTCTGGGGTAGGGTGATATCTGGGATTGGGTGATATCTGGGGTTGGGTGATATCTGGTCTTGGGTGAAATCTAGAATTTGGGTGACATCTGGGGCTGGGTGATGTCTGGGGTGTGGTGATATCTGGGGTGTGGTGATATCTGGGTTCGGGTGATCTCAGGGTTTGGGTGATATCGGGGGCTGGGAGATCTCTGGGGTTGGATGATATCTGAGATTTGGTGATATCTGGGGTTGGGTAATATCTGGGGTTGGGTGATGTCTGGGGTTGGGTGATCTCTGGGGTTGGGTGATCTCTGGGGTTGTGTGATATCGGAGGTTGTGTGATATCTTGGGTTGGGTGATATCTGGCGTTGGGTGATCCCTGGCGTTCAGTGATCTCTGGGGTTGGGTGATATCAGGGTTTGGGTGATATCTGGGGTTGGGTGATATCTGGGTTTGGGTGATATCTGGGATTGGATGATTTCTGGGGTTAGGTGATATCTGGAATTGGGTATCTCTGGGGTTGGGTGATATCTGGGGTTGGGTGATATCTGGGATTGGGTATCTCTGGGGTTGGGTGACATCTGGGGTTAGGTGATCTCTGGGGTTGGGTGATATCTGGGGATGGGTGATTTCTGTGATTGGGTGATTTCTGTGATTGGGTTATATCTGGGGTTGGGTGATATCTGGGGTTTATTGATATCTGTGGTGGGTGATTTCTGGGTTTGGCTGATATTTGGGATATCTCTGGTTGGGTGATCTCTGGGGTGGGGTGATATCTGTGGTTGGGTATCTCTGGGTTGGGGTAACATCTTGGGTGGGTAATATCTGGGCTTAAGTGATATCTGGGTTTGGGTGATCTCTGGGGTTGTGTGATATCTGGGGTTGGGTGATATATGCGGTTGGGTGATATTTGGGGTTGCGTGATATCTGGGTTTGGGTATCTCTGGGGCTCTGTGATATCTGTGGTTGGGTATCTCTGGGTTGGGGTAACATCTTGGGTGGGTAATATCTGGACTTAAGTGATATCTGCGTTTGGGTGATCTCTGGGTTTGGGTGATATCTGGGGTTGGGTGATATATGCGGTTGGGTGATATTTGGGGTTGGGTGATATCTGGGTTTGGGTATCTCTGGGGCTCTGTGATATCTGGGGTTGGGTGATCTCTGAGGTTGGATGATCTCTAGGGTTGGGTGATATTTGGGATTGGTGATATGTGGGTTTGCTATCTCTGGGGTTGAGTGATATCTGGGATTGTATGATCTCTGGGGTTGGGTGATATCTGGGTTTGGGTGGTCTCTGGGGTTGGGTGATCTCTGAGTTTTAGATTTCTGGGGTTGGTGATATCTGGGGATGGGTGATATCTGCAATTGGGTGATATCTGGGGTTGGGTAATATCTGGGGTTGAGTGATCTCTGGGGATTGGTGAAATTAGGTGTTGGGTGATAGCTGGTGTTCATTGAAAACTGGGGCTGGGTGATCTCTGGCAAGTGTGATATCGGGGGTTCGGTGATATCTGGGGATGGGTGATATCTGGGTCTGGGTGATATCTGGGATTGGGTCATATCTGGGGAGTGGTGACATCTGTGTGTGGGTGATACCTGGGGTTGGGCGATCTCTGCGGTTGGGTGATATCTGGGGTTGGCTGATCTCTCGGGTTGGGTGATATCTGGGGTTCGGTGATCTCTGGGGTTGGGTGATCTCTGGCGTTGGGTGATCTCTGGTGTTGGGTGATCTCTGTGATTGGGTGATATCTGGGGCTGGGTGAATTCTGCGATTGGGTGATATCTGGTTTTGGGTGAATTCTGGGATTGGGCGATATCGGGGTTTGGAAAAATCTGGTATTGGGTGATATCTGGGGCTGGGTGATATCTGCGGTTGGGTGATCTCTGGGGTTGGGTGATATCTGTGATTGGGTGATATCTGGGGTTGGGTGATACCTGGCGGTGAGTGATATCTGGGGTTTGATGAAATCTGGGTTTGCATGATATCTGGGGTTGGGTGCTATCTGGAATTGGGTATCTCTGGGGTTGGGTGATATCTGGGGTTAGGTGTTCTCTGGGGTTGGGTGATATCTGCGGTTGGATGATACCTGGGATTGGTTATCTCTGGGGTGGGTGATATCTGGGGTTAGGTGATATCAGTGGTTGGGTGATATCTGGGCTTGGGTGATTTCTGGGATTGGGTTATATCTGTGATTGGGTGACATCTGGGGCTGGGTGATACCTGGGGTTGGGTGAATTCCGCGATTGGGTGATATCTGGGGTTGGGTGAATTCTGGGATTGGGCGATATCGGGGGTTTGGAAAAATCTGGTATTGGGTGATATCTGGGGCTGGGTGATATCTGGGGTTGGGTGATCTCTGGGTTGGGTGATATCTGTGATTGGGTGATATCTGGGGTTGGGTGATATCTGGCGGTGAGTGATATCTGGGGTTTGATGAAATCTGGGTTTGGATGATATCTGGGGTTGGGTGCTATCTGGAATTGGGTATCTCTGGGGTTGGGTGATATCTGGGGTTATGTGTTCTCTGGGGTTGGGTGATATCTGGTGTAGGGTGTTATCTGGGATTGTGTATCTCTGGGGTGGGTGATATCTGGGGTTAGGTGATATCAGTGGTTGGGTGATATCTGGACTTGGGTGATTTCTGGGATTGGGTTATATCTGGGATTGGGTAATATCTGGTGCTGGGTGATACCTGGGGTTGGGTGAATTCCGCGATTGGGTGATATCTGGCGTTGGGTGAATTCTGGGATTGGGCGATATCGGGGGTTTGGAAAAATCTGGTATTTGGTGATATCTGTTGTTGGGTGATATCTAGGGTTGGGTAATCTTGGGGTGGTGATATTAGGGGTTGGGAGATATCTGGGGTTGGGTGAAAACTGGGCCTGGGTGATCTGTGCGGTTGGGTGATCTCTGGGTTGGGTGATATCTGGGATTGGGTGATATCTGAGGTAGGGAGATATCTGGTTTTGGGTGATATCTGGGGTTGGGTGATATCTGGGATTGGGTATCTCTGGGATTGGGTGACATCTGGGGTTAGGTGATCTCTGGGGTTGGGTGATATCTGGGGATGGGTGATTTCTGGGATTGGGTTATATCTGGGGTTGGGTGATATCTGGTGTTGGGTGATATCTGAGGTTGGGTATCTCTGGGTTGGGGTAACATCTTGGGTTGGGTAATATCTGGGTTTAAGTGATATCTGGGTTTGGGTGATCTCTGGAGTTGTGTGATGTCTGTGGTTGGGTGATATATGCGGTTGGGTGATATATGGTGTTGGGTGATATCAGGGTTTGGGTATCTCTAGGGTTCTGTGATATCTGGTGTTGGGTGAACTCTGAGGTTGGGTGATCTCTGGGGTTGGGTGATATTTGGGGTTGGGTGATATGTGGGTTTGCTATCTCTGTTGTTGAGTGATATCTGGGATTGTATGATCTCTGGGGTTGGGTGATATCTGGTGCTGGGTGATCTCTGGGGTTGTGCGATAGCTGGGCTTGTGTGATTTCTGGGATTGGGTTATATCTGGGATTTGGTGACATGTGGGTTTGGGTGATATCTGGGGTTGGGTACATTCTGGGATTGGGCGATATCGGGCATTTGGAAAAATCTGGTATTGGGTAATCTCTGTTGTTGGTTGATATCTGGGGTTGGGTCATCTCTGGGGTTTGGTGATATAAGGGGTTGGGAGATATCTGGTGTTGGGTGATATCTTGGATTGGGTATCTCTGGGTTTGGGTGATATCTCGGGTTAGGTGATCTCTGCGGTTGGGTGATATCTGGGGTGGGTGATTTCTGGGATTGGGTTATATCTGGGGTAGGGTGATATCTAGGGTTGGGTGATATCTCGTTTTGGGTGATATTTGGGATTGGGTGATATCTGGGGTTGGGTGATATCTGGGGTTGGGTGACATGAGGGGTTGGGTGATATCTGGTGTTGGGTGAAAACTGGGGATGGGTGATCTGTGGGGTTGGGTGATATCGGGGGTTGAGTGGTATCTTGGGTTGGGTGATATCTCTGGTTGGGTGATCTCTGGGATTGGGTTATATCTGGGGTTGGGTGATATCTGGTGTTGGGTGATATCTGAGGTTGGGTATCTCTGGGTTGGGGTAACATCTTGGGTTGGGTAATATCTGGGCTTAAGTGATGTCTGGGTTTGGGTGATCTCTGGTGTTGGGTGATATCTGGGGTTGGGTTTCTCTGGGGTTTTGTGTGATATCTGGGGTTGGGTGATCTCTGAGGTTGGGTGATCTCTGGGGTTGGGTGATATTTGGGGTTGAGTGATATCTGGGTTGGGTATCTCTGGGGTTGAGTGATATCTGGGATTGTATGATCTCTGGGGTTGGGTGACATCTGGGGTTGGGTAATCTCTGGGGTTGGGTGACCTTTGTGTTTTAGATCTCTGGGGTCGGGCGAAATCTGGGGATGGGTGATATCTGAGATTGGATGATATCTGGGGTTGGATAATATCTGGGGTTGGGTGACATCTGGGGTTGGGTGATATCTGGTGTTGGGTGCTATCTGGGGTTGAGTGATCTCTGGGGATTGGTGAAATTAGGGGTTGTGTGATATCGGGTGTTGGGTGATATCTTTGGTTGTGTAATGTCTGGGGTTGGGTGATTTCTGGGGTTGGGTGATATCTGGGGAGTGGTGATATCTGTGTGTGGGTGATATCTGGGTTTGTGTGATCTCTGGGGTTGGGTGATATCTGGGGTTGGCTGATCTCTGTGGTTGGGCGATATCTGGGGTTGGGTGATCTCTGGGGTTGGGTGATCTCAGGTGTTGGGTGATCTCTGTTGTTGGGTGATCTCTGTGATTGGGTGATATCTGGGGTTGGGTGATATCTGGGGTTGGGTGATATCTGGGATTGGGTGATATCTGGTGAGTGGTGATCTCTGGGGTTGGGTGATCTCTGGTGTTGGGTGATCTCTGCGATTGGGAGATATCTGGGCTTGGGTGATATCTGGGGTTTGTAGAAATCTGGGTTTGGATGATTTCTGGGGTTGGGTGATATCTGGAATTGGGTATCTCTGGGGTTGGGTGATATCTGGGGTTATGTGTTCTCTGGGGTTGGTTGATATCTGGGGCTGGGCGATATCTGGGATTGGGTATCTCTGGGGTTGTGTGACATCTGGGGTTAGGTGATCTCTGGGGTTGGATGATCCCTGAGGTTGGGTGATCTCTGGGGTTGGGTGATATTTGGGGTTGGGTGATATGTGGGTTTGCTATCTCTGGGGTTGAGTGATATCTGGGATTGTATGATCTATGGGGCTGGGTTGCATCTGAGGTTGGGTGATCTCTGGGGTTGGGTGATCTCTGTGTTTTAGATCTCTGGGGTTGGGTGATATCTGGGGATGGCTGATATCTGCAATTGGGTGATACTGGGGTTGGGCGATCTCTGTGTTTTAGATCTCTGGGGTTCGGTAAAACCTCGGGTTGGGTGATATCTGGCGTTGGTTGATACCTGGTGTTGGGTTCTATCTGGGGTTGTGTGATCTCTGGGGTTGAGTGATATCTTGGTTTGGGTGATATCTGGGGATGGGTGATATCTTGGGATGGGTGATATCTGGTGTTCATTGAAAACTGGGGCGGGGTGATCACTGGGGAAGTGTGATATCGGGGGTTGGGTGATATCTTGGGTTGTGTGATGTCTGGGGTTGGGTGATCTCTGGGGTTGAGTGATATCTGGGTTTGGGTAATATCTGGGGATGGGTGATATCTGGGGCTGGGTGATATCTGGGATTGGGTGATATCTGGGGAGTGGTGATATCTGTGTGTGGGTGATATCTGGGGTTGGGTGATCTCTGGGGTTGGGTGATATCTGGGGTTGGCTGATTTCTGGTGTTGGGTGATCTCTGGGATTGGGTGATATCTGGGGTTGGGTGATATCTGGGGGTGAGTGATATCTGGGATTTTATGAAATCTGGGTTTGGATGATATCTGAGGTTGGGTGATATCTGGGATTGGATATCTCTGGGTGGGTGATATCTGAGGTTAGGTGATATCAGTGGTAGTGTGATATCTGGAGTTGGGGGATTTCTGGGATTGGGCTATATCTGGGATTGGGAGATATCCTGGGCTTGGTGATACCTGGGGTTGGGTGAATTCTGGGATTGGGTGATATCTGGGATTGGTTGATATCTGGGGTTGGGTAATATCTGGTGTTGGGTGATATCTGGTGCTGGGTGATCTCTGGGGTTGAGTGATATCTGGGGTTCGGTGATTTCTGGGATTGGGTTATATCTGGGATAGGGTGATATCTGGGTTTGGGCAATTTCTGAGGTTGGGTGAATTCTGGGATTGGGTGATACCGGGGGTTTGGAAATATCTGGTGTTGGATGATATCTGGGGTTGGGTGATATCTGGGGTTGGGTGATATTAGGGGTTTGGAGATACCTGGTGTTGGGTGAAAAGTGGGCCTGGGTGATCTGTGGGGTTGGGTGATCTCTGGGTTGGGTGATATCTGGGATTGGGTGATATCTGAGGTTGCGTGATATCTGGTTTTGTGTGATATCTGGGGTTGGGTGATCTCTGTGGTTGGGTGATATCTTGGGTTAGGTGTTCCCTGGGGTTGGTTGATATCTGGGGCTGGGTGATATCTGGGATTGGGTATCCCTGGGGTTGGGTGATATCTGGGGTTAGGTGATCTCTGCGGCTGGGTGATATCTGGGGTGGGTGATTTCTGGGATTGGGTTATATCTGGGGTTGGGTGATATTTGGGGTTGTGTGATATCTGGTGTAGGGTGATATTTGGGATTGGATGATATCCGGGGTTGGGTAATATCTGCTGTTGGGTGATATCTGGGGCTGGGTGATATCTGTGGTTGGGTGATATGAGGGGTTGGGTGATATCTGGGGTTGGGTGATATTTGGGATTGGATGATATCCGGGGTTGGGTAATATCTGCTGTTGGGTGATATCTGGGGCTGGGTGATATCTGGGGTTTGATGAAATCTGGGTTTGGATGATATCTGGGGTTGGGTGATATTTGGGATTGGGTATCTCTGGGGTGGGTGATATCTGGGGTTAGGTGATATCAGTGGTTGGGTGATATCTGGAGTTGGGTGGTTTCTGGGATTGGGTTATATCTGGGATTGGGTGATATCCTGGGCTGGGTGATACCTGGGGTTGGGTGAATTCTGGGATTGGGTAATATCTGGTGTTGGGTGATATCTGGTGCTGGGTGATCTCTGGGGTTGGGTGATATCTGGGGTCGGGTGATTTCTGGTGTTGGGTGATATCTGGTGCTGGGTGATCTCTGGGGTTGGGTGATATCTGGGGTCGGGTGATTTCTGGGATTGGGTTATATCTGGGATTGGGTGATATCTGGGTTTGGGTGATATCTGGGGTTGGGTGAATTCTTGGATTGGGTGATATCGGGGGTTTGGAAATATCTGGTGTTGGGTGATATCTGGGGCTGGTTGATATCTGGGGTTGGGTGATATTTGGGGTTTAGAGATATCTGGTGTTGGGTGAAAACTGGGATTGGGTGATATCTGAGGTTGCGTGATATCTGGTTTCGTGTGATATCTGGGGTTGGGTGACCTCTGGGGTTGGGTGATATCTTGGGTTAGGTGTTCTCTGGGGTTGGTTGATATCTGGGTCTGGGTGATATCTGGGATTGGGTATCTCTGGGGTTGGGTGATATCTGGGGTTAGGTGATCTCTGCGGCTGGGTGATATCTGGGGTGGATGATTTCTGGGATTGGGTTATATCTGGGGATGGGTGATATCTGGGGTTGGATGACATCTGGTGTGGGGTGATATTTGGGATTGGATGATATCCGGGGTTGGGTAATATCTGCTGTTGGGTGATATCTGGGGCTGGGTGATATCTGGGGTTGGGTGATATGAGGAGTTCGGTGATACCTGGTGTTGGGTGAAAACTGGGGATTGGTGATCTGTGGGGTTGGGCGATATCGGGGGTTGAGTGGTATCTTGGGTTGGGTGATATCTCTGGTTGGGTGATCTCTGGTGTTGGGTGATATCTGGGGTTGCGTGATATATGCGGTTGGGTGATATATTGTGTTGGGTGATATCTGGGTTTGGGTATCTCCGGGGTTTTGTCTGATATCTGGCTTTGGGTGATCTCTGAGGTTGGGTGATCTCTGGGGTTGGGTGATATTTGGGGTTGGGTGATATCTGGGTTTGGTATCTCTGGGATTGAGTGATATCAGGGATTGTATGATCTCTGGGGTTGGGTGATATCTGGGGTTGGATGATCTTTGTGTTTTAGATCTCTGGGGTTGGGCGTTATCTGGGGATGGGTGATATCTCTGGTTGGGTGATCTCTGGTGTTGGGTGATATCTGGGGTTGTGTATCTCTGGGTTGGGGTAACATCTTGGGTTGGGTAATATCTGGGTATAAGTGATATCTGGGTTTGGCTGATCTCTGGGGTTGGGTGATATCTGGGGTTGCGTGATATATGCGGTTGGGTGATATATTGTGTTGGGTGATATCTGGGTTTGGGTATCTCCGGGGTTTTGTCTGATATCTGGCTTTGGGTGATCTCTGAGGTTGGGTGATCTCTGGGGTTGGGTGATATTTGGGGTTGGGTGATATCTGGGTTTGGTATCTCTGGGATTGAGTGATATCAGGGATTGTATGATCTCTGGGGTTGGGTGATATCTGGGGTTGGATGATCTTTGTGTTTTAGATCTCTGGGGTTGGGCGTTATCTGGGGATGGGTGATATCTAAGATTGGGTGATATCTGGGGTTGCATAATATCTGGGGTTGGGTGGTATCTGGGGTTGGGTGATACCTGGTGTTGGGTGCTATCTGGGGTTGAGTGATCTCTGGGGATTGGTGAAATTAGGGGTTGGGGGATATCTGGTGTTGATTGAAAACTGGGGCTGGTTTATCTCTGGGGTTGTGTGATATCGGGGTTTGGGTGATATCTTGGGTTGTGTGATGTCTGGGGTTGGGTGATCTCTGGGATTGGTGATGTCTGGGATTTGGTGATATCTGGGGAGTGGTGATACCTGTGTGTGGGTGATATCTGGGGTGGGTGATCTCTGGGGTTGGGTGATCTCTGTGATTGGGTGATATCTGGGGTTGGGTGATATCTGGGGTTAGGTGATATCTGTGGTTGAGTGATATCTGGAGTTGACTGATTTCTGGGATTGGGTTATATCTGGGATTGGGTGATATCTGGGGCTGGGCGATACCTGGGTTTGGGTGAATTCTGGGATTGGGTGATATCTGGGATTGGTTGATATCTGGGGTTGGGTAATATCTGGTGTTGGGTGATACCTGCTGCTGGGTGATCTCTGGGGTTGGGTGATATCTGGGTTTGGGTAATTTCTGGGGTTGGGTAAATTCTGGGATTGGGCGATATCGGGGGTTTGGAAAAATCTGGTATTGGGTGTTCTCTGTTGTTGGTTGATATCTGGGGTTGGGTCATCTCTGGGGTTTGGTGATATTAGGGGTTGGGAGATATCTGTGTTGGGTGAAAACTGGGCCTGGGTGATCTGTGCGGTTGGGTGATCTCTGGGTTGGGTGATATCTGGGATTGGGTGATATCTGAGGTTGGTTGATATCTGGGGCTGGGTGATATCTGGGATTGGGTATCTCTGGGTTTGGGTGATATCTTGGGTTAGGTGATCTCTGCGGTTGGGTGATATCTGGGGTGGGTGATGTCTGGGATTGGGTTATATCTGTGGTTGGGTGATATCTGGGGTTGGGTGATATCTGGGGTTGGGTGATATTTGGGATTGGATGATATCTGGGGTTGGGTAATATCTGCTGTTGGGTGATATCTGGGGTTGGGTGATATCTGGGGTTGGGTGACATGAAGGGTTGGGTGATATCTGGTGTTGGGTGAAAACTGGGGATGGGTGATCTGTGGGCTTGTGTGATATCGGGGATGAGTGGTATCTTGGGTTGGCTGATATCTCTAGTTGGGTGATCTCTGGGTTTGGGTGATATCTGGGGGTGGGCATCTCTGGGTTGGGGTAACATCTTGGGTTGGGTAATATATGGGCTTAAGTGATGTCTGGGTTTGGGTGATCTCTGGTGTTGGGTGATATCTGGGGTTGGGTGATATCTGGGTTTGGGTTTCTCTGGGGTTTTGTGTGATACCTGGTGTTGGGTGAAAAGTGGGCCTGGGTGATCTGTGGGGTTGGGTGATCTCTGGGTTGGGTGATATCTGGGATTGGGTGATATCTGAGGTTGCGTGATATCTGGTTTTGTGTGATATCTGGGGTTGGGTGATCTCTGTGGTTGGGTGATATCTTGGGTTAGGTGTTCCCTGGGGTTGGTTGATATCTGGGGCTGGGTGATATCTGGGATTGGGTATCCCTGGGGTTGGGTGATATCTGGGGTTAGGTGATCTCTGCGGCTGGGTGATATCTGGGGTGGGTGATTTCTGGGATTGGGTTATATCTGGGGTTGGGTGATATTTGGGGTTGTGTGATATCTGGTGTAGGGTGATATTTGGGATTGGATGATATCCGGGGTGGGTAATATCTGCTGTTGGGTGATATCTGGGGCTGGGTGATATCTGTGGTTGGGTGATATGAGGGGTTGGGTGATATCTGGGGTTGGGTGATATTTGGGATTGGATGATATCCGGGGTTGGGTAATATCTGCTGTTGGGTGATATCTGGGGCTGGGTGATATCTGGGGTTTGATGAAATCTGGGTTTGGATGATATCTGGGGTTGGGTGATATTTGGGATTGGGTATCTCTGGGGTGGGTGATATCTGGGGTTAGGTGATATCAGTGGTTGGGTGATATCTGGAGTTGGGTGGTTTCTGGGATTGGGTTATATCTGGGATTGGGTGATATCCTGGGCTGGGTGATACCTGGGGTTGGGTGAATTCTGGGATTGGGTAATATCTGGTGTTGGGTGATATCTGGTGCTGGGTGATCTCTGGGGTTGGGTGATATCTGGGGTCGGGTGATTTCTGGTGTTGGGTGATATCTGGTGCTGGGTGATCTCTGGGGTTGGGTGATATCTGGGGTCGGGTGATTTCTGGGATTGGGTTATATCTGGGATAGGGTGATATCTGGGTTTGGGTGATATCTGGGGTTGGGTGAATTCTTGGATTGGGTGATATCGGGGGTTTGGAAATATCTGGTGTTGGGTGATATCTGGGGCTGGTTGATATCTGGGGTTGGGTGATATTTGGGGTTTAGAGATATCTGGTGTTGGGTGAAAACTGGGATTGGGTGATATCTGAGGTTGCGTGATATCTGGTTTCGTGTGATATCTGGGGTTGGGTGACCTCTGGGGTTGGGTGATATCTTGGGTTAGGTGTTCTCTGGGGTTGGTTGATATCTGGGTCTGGGTGATATCTGGGTTTGGGTATCTCTGGGGTTGGGTGATATCTGGGGTTAGGTGATCTCTGCGGCTGGGTGATATCTGGGGTGGATGATTTCTGGGATTGGGTTATATCTGGGGATGGGTGATATCTGGGGTTGGATGACATCTGGTGTAGGGTGATATTTGGGATTGGATGATATCCGGGGTTGGGTAATATCTGCTGTTGGGTGATATCTGGGGCTGGGTGATATCTGCGGTTGGGTGATATGAGGAGTTGGGTGATACCTGGTGTTGGGTGAAAACTGGGGATTGGTGATCTGTGGGGTTGGGCGATATCGGGGGTTGAGTGGTATCTTGGGTTGGGTGATATCTCTGGTTGGGTGATCTCTGGTGTTGGGTGATATCTGGGGTTGCGTGATATATGCGGTTGGGTGATATATTGTGTTGGGTGATATCTGGGTTTGGGTATCTCCGGGGTTTTGTCTGATATCTGGCTTTGGGTGATCTCTGAGGTTGGGTGATCTCTGGGGTTGGGTGATATTTGGGGTTGGGTGATATCTGGGTTTGGTATCTCTGGGATTGAGTGATATCAGGGATTGTATGATCTCTGGGGTTGGGTGATATCTGGGGTTGGATGATCTTTGTGTTTTAGATCTCTGGGGTTGGGCGTTATCTGGGGATGGGTGATATCTCTGGTTGGGTGATCTCTGGTGTTGGGTGATATCTGGGGTTGTGTATCTCTGGGTTGGGGTAACATCTTGGGTTGGGTAATATCTGGGTATAAGTGATATCTGGGTTTGGGTGATCTCTGGGGTTGGGTGATATCTGGGGTTGCGTGATATATGCGGTTGGGTGATATATTGTGTTGGGTGATATCTGGGTTTGGGTATCTCCGGGGTTTTGTCTGATATCTGGCTTTGGGTGATCTCTGAGGTTGGGTGATCTCTGGGGTTGGGTGATATTTGGGGTTGGGTGATATCTGGGTTTGGTATCTCTGGGATTGAGTGATATCAGGGATTGTATGATCTCTGGGGTTGGGTGATATCTGGGGTTGGATGATCTTTGTGTTTTAGATCTCTGGGGTTGGGCGTTATCTGGGGATGGGTGATATCTAAGATTGGGTGATATCTGGGGTTGCATAATATCTGGGGTTGGGTGGTATCTGGGGTTGGGTGATACCTGGTGTTGGGTGCTATCTGCGGTTGAGTGATCTCTGGGGATTGGTGAAATTAGGGGTTGGGGGATATCTGGTGTTGATTGAAAACTGGGGCTGGTTTATCTCTGGGGTTGTGTGATATCGGGGTTTGGGTGATATCTTGGGTTGTGTGATGTCTGGGGTTGGGTGATCTCTGGGATTGGTGATGTCTGGGATTTGGTGATATCTGGGGAGTGGTGATACCTGTGTGTGGGTGATATCTAGGGTGGGTGATCTCTGGGGTTGGGTGATCTCTGTGATTGGGTGATATCTCGGGTTGGGTGATATCTGGGGTTAGGTGATATCTGTGGTTGAGTGATATCTGGAGTTGACTGATTTCTGGGATTGGGTTATATCTGGGATTGGGTGATATCTGGGGCTGGGCGATACCTGGGTTTGGGTGAATTCTGGGATTGGGTGATATCTGGGATTGGTTGATATCTGGGGTTGGGTAATATCTGGTGTTGGGTGATACCTGCTGCTGGGTGATCTCTGGGGTTGGGTGATATCTGGGTTTGGTATCTCTGGGATTGAGTGATATCAGGGATTGTATGATCTCTGGGGTTGGGTGATATCTGGGGTTGGATGATCTTTGTGTTTTAGATCTCTGGGGTTGGGCGTTATCTGGGGATGGGTGATATCTAAGATTGGGTGATATCTGGGGTTGCATAATATCTGGGGTTGGGTGGTATCTGGGGTTGGGTGATACCTGGTGTTGGGTGCTATCTGGGGTTGAGTGATCTCTGGGGATTGGTGAAATTAGGGGTTGGGGGATATCTGGTGTTGATTGAAAACTGGGGCTGGTTTATCTCTGGGGTTGTGTGATATCGGGGTTTGGGTGATATCTTGGGTTGTGTGATGTCTGGGGTTGGGTGATCTCTGGGATTGGTGATGTCTGGGATTTGGTGATATCTGGGGAGTGGTGATACCTGTGTGTGGGTGATATCTGGGGTGGGTGATCTCTGGGGTTGGGTGATCTCTGTGATTGGGTGATATCTGGGGTTGGGTGATATCTGGGGTTAGGTGATATCTGTGGTTGAGTGATATCTGGAGTTGACTGATTTCTGGGATTGGGTTATATCTGGGATTGGGTGATATCTGGGGCTGGGCGATACCTGGGTTTGGGTGAATTCTGGGATTGGGTGATATCTGGGATTGGTTGATATCTGGGGTTGGGTAATATCTGGTGTTGGGTGATACCTGCTGCTGGGTGATCTCTGGGGTTGGGTGATATCTGGGTTTGGGTAATTTCTGGGGTTGGATAAATTCTGGGATTGGGCGATATCGGGGGTTTGGAAAAATCTGGTATTGGGTGTTCTCTGTTGTTGGTTGATATCTGGGGTTTGGTCATCTCTGGGGTTTGGTGATATTAGGGGTTGGGAGATATCTGGTGTTGGGTGAAAACTGGGCCTGGGTGATCTGTGCGGTTGGGTGATCTCTGGGTTGGGTGATATCTGGGATTGGGTGATATCTGAGGTTGGTTGATATCTGGGGCTGGGTGATATCTGGGATTGGGTATCTCTGGGTTTGGGTGATATCTTGGGTTAGGTGATCTCTGCGGTTGGGTGATATCTGGGGTGGGTGATGTCTGGGATTGGGTTATATCTGTGGTTGGGTGATATCTGGGGTTGGGTGATATCTGGGGTTGGGTGATATTTGGGATTGGATGATATCTGGGGTTGGGTAATATCTGCTGTTGGGTGATATCTGGGGTTGGGTGATATCTGGGGTTGGGTGACATGAAGGGTTGGGTGATATCTGGTGTTGGGTGAAAACTGGGGATGGGTGATCTGTGGGCTTGTGTGATATCGGGGATGAGTGGTATCTTGGGTTGGCTGATATCTCTAGTTGGGTGATCTCTGGGTTTGGGTGATATCTGGGGGTGGGTATCTCTGGGTTGGGGTAACATCTTGGGTTGGGTAATATCTGGGCTTAAGTGATGTCTGGGTTTGGGTGATCTCTGGTGTTGGGTGATATCTGGGGTTGGGTGATATCTGGGTTTGGGTTTCTCTGGGGTTTTGTGTGATACCTGGTGTTGGGTGAAAAGTGGGCCTGGGTGATCTGTGGGGTTGGGTGATCTCTGGGTTGGGTGATATCTGGGATTGGGTGATATCTGAGGTTGCGTGATATCTGGTTTTGTGTGATATCTGGGGTTGGGTGATCTCTGTGGTTGGGTGATATCTTGGGTTAGGTGTTCCCTGGGGTTGGTTGATATCTGGGGCTGGGTGATATCTGGGATTGGGTATCCCTGGGGTTGGGTGATATCTGGGGTTAGGTGATCTCTGCGGCTGGGTGATATCTGGGGTGGGTGATTTCTGGGATTGGGTTATATCTGGGGTTGGGTGATATTTGGGGTTGTGTGATATCTGGTGTAGGGTGATATTTGGGATTGGATGATATCCGGGGTTGGGTAATATCTGCTGTTGGGTGATATCTGGGGCTGGGTGATATCTGTGGTTGGGTGATATGAGGGGTTGGGTGATATCTGGGGTTGGGTGATATTTGGGATTGGATGATATCCGGGGTTGGGTAATATCTGCTGTTGGGTGATATCTGGGGCTGGGTGATATCTGGGGTTTGATGAAATCTGGGTTTGGATGATATCTGGGGTTGGGTGATATTTGGGATTGGGTATCTCTGGGGTGGGTGATATCTGGGGTTAGGTGATATCAGTGGTTGGGTGATATCTGGAGTTGGGTGGTTTCTGGGATTGGGTTATATCTGGGATTGGGTGATATCCTGGGCTGGGTGATACCTGGGGTTGGGTGAATTCTGGGATTGGGTAATATCTGGTGTTGGGTGATATCTGGTGCTGGGTGATCTCTGGTGTTGGGTGATATCTGGGGTCGGGTGATTTCTGGTGTTGGGTGATATCTGGTGCTGGGTGATCTCTGGGGTTGGGTGATATCTGGGGTCGGGTGATTTCTGGGATTGGGTTATATCTGGGATTGGGTGATATCTGGGTTTGGGTGATATCTGGGGTTGGGTGAATTCTTGGATTGGGTGATATCGGGGGTTTGGAAATATCTGGTGTTGGGTGATATCTGGGGCTGGTTGATATCTGGGGTTGGGTGATATTTGGGGTTCAGAGATATCTGGTGTTGGGTGAAAACTGGGATTGGGTGATATCTGAGGTTGCGTGATATCTGGTTTCGTGTGATATCTGGGGTTGGGTGACCTCTGGGGTTGGGTGATATCTTGGGTTAGGTGTTCTCTGGGGTTGGTTGATATCTGGGTCTGGGTGATATCTGGGATTGGGTATCTCTGGGGTTGGGTGATATCTGGGGTTAGGTGATCTCTGCGGCTGGGTGATATCTGGGGTGGATGATTTCTGGGATTGGGTTATATCTGGGGATGGGTGATATCTGGGGTTGGATGACATCTGGTGTAGGGTGATATTTGGGATTGGATGATATCCGGGGTTGGGTAATATCTGCTGTTGGGTGATATCTGGGGCTGGGTGATATCTGGGGTTGGGTGATATGAGGAGTTCGGTGATACCTGGTGTTGGGTGAAAACTGGGGATTGGTGATCTGTGGGGTTGGGCGATATCGGGGGTTGAGTGGTATCTTGGGTTGGGTGATATCTCTGGTTGGGTGATCTCTGGTGTTGGGTGATATCTGGGGTTGCGTGATATATGCGGTTGGGTGATATATTGTGTTGGGTGATATCTGGGTTTGGGTATCTCCGGGGTTTTGTCTGATATCTGGCTTTGGGTGATCTCTGAGGTTGGGTGATCTCTGGGGTTGGGTGATATTTGGGGTTGGGTGATATCTGGGTTTGGTATCTCTGGGATTGAGTGATATCAGGGATTGTATGATCTCTGGGGTTGGGTGATATCTGGGGTTGGATGATCTTTGTGTTTTAGATCTCTGGGGTTGGGCGTTATCTGGGGATGGGTGATATCTCTGGTTGGGTGATCTCTGGTGTTGGGTGATATCTGGGGTTGTGTATCTCTGGGTTGGGGTAACATCTTGGGTTGGGTAATATCTGGGTATAAGTGATATCTGGGTTTGGGTGATCTCTGGGGTTGGGTGATATCTGGGGTTGCGTGATATATGCGGTTGGGTGATATATTGTGTTGGGTGATATCTGGGTTTGGGTATCTCCGGGGTTTTGTCTGATATCTGGCTTTGGGTGATCTCTGAGGTTGGGTGATCTCTGGGGTTGGGTGATATTTGGGGTTGGGTGATATCTGGGTTTGGTATCTCTGGGATTGAGTGATATCAGGGATTGTATGATCTCTGGGGTTGGGTGGTATCTGGGGTTGGATGATCTTTGTGTTTTAGATCTCTGGGGTTGGGCGTTATCTGGGGATGGGTGATATCTAAGATTGGGTGATATCTGGGGTTGCATAATATCTGGGGTTGGGTGGTATCTGGGGTTGGGTGATACCTGGTGTTGGGTGCTATCTGGGGTTGAGTGATCTCTGGGGATTGGTGAAATTAGGGGTTGGGGGATATCTGGTGTTGATTGAAAACTGGGGCTGGTTTATCTCTGGGGTTGTGTGATATCGGGGTTTGGGTGATATCTTGGGTTGTGTGATGTCTGGGGTTGGGTGATCTCTGGGATTGGTGATGTCTGGGATTTGGTGATATCTGGGGAGTGGTGATACCTGTGTGTGGGTGATATCTGGGGTGGGTGATCTCTGGGGTTGGGTGATCTCTGTGATTGGGTGATATCTGGGGTTGGGTGATATCTGGGGTTAGGTGATATCTGTGGTTGAGTGATATCTGGAGTTGACTGATTTCTGGGATTGGGTTATATCTGGGATTGGGTGATATCTGGGGCTGGGCGATACCTGGGTTTGGGTGAATTCTGGGATTGGGTGATATCTGGGATTGGTTGATATCTGGGGTTGGGTAATATCTGGTGTTGGGTGATACCTGCTGCTGGGTGATCTCTGGGGTTGGGTGATATCTGGGTTTGGGTAATTTCTGGGGTTGGGTAAATTCTGGGATTGGGCGATATCGGGGGTTTGGAAAAATCTGGTATTGGGTGTTCTCTGTTGTTGGTTGATATCTGGGGTTGGGTCATCTCTGGGGTTTGGTGATATTAGGGGTTGGGAGATATCTGGTGTTGGGTGAAAACTGGGCCTGGGTGATCTGTGCGGTTGGGTGATCTCTGGGTTGGGTGATATCTGGGATTGGGTGATATCTGAGGTTGGTTGATATCTGGGGCTGGGTGATATCTGGGATTGGGTATCTCTGGGTTTGGGTGATATCTTGGGTTAGGTGATCTCTGCGGTTGGGTGATATCTGGGGTGGGTGATGTCTGGGATTGGGTTATATCTGTGGTTGGGTGATATCTGGGGTTGGGTGATATCTGGGGTTGGGTGATATTTGGGATTGGATGATATCTGGGGTTGGGTAATATCTGCTGTTGGGTGATATCTGGGGTTGGGTGATATCTGGGGTTGGGTGACATGAAGGGTTGGGTGATATCTGGTGTTGGGTGAAAACTGGGGATGGGTGATCTGTGGGCTTGTGTGATATCGGGGATGAGTGGTATCTTGGGTTGGCTGATATCTCTAGTTGGGTGATCTCTGGGTTTGGGTGATATCTGGGGGTGGGTATCTCTGGGTTGGGGTAACATCTTGGGTTGGGTAATATCTGGGCTTAAGTGATGTCTGGGTTTGGGTGATCTCTGGTGTTGGGTGATATCTGGGGTTGGGTGATATCTGGGTTTGGGTTTCTCTGGGGTTTTGTGTGATACCTGGTGTTGGGTGAAAAGTGGGCCTGGGTGATCTGTGGGGTTGGGTGATCTCTGGGTTGGGTGATATCTGGGATTGGGTGATATCTGAGGTTGCGTGATATCTGGTTTTGTGTGATATCTGGGGTTGGGTGATCTCTGTGGTTGGGTGATATCTTGGGTTAGGTGTTCCCTGGGGTTGGTTGATATCTGGGGCTGGGTGATATCTGGGATTGGGTATCCCTGGGGTTGGGTGATATCTGGGGTTAGGTGATCTCTGCGGCTGGGTGATATCTGGGGTGGGTGATTTCTGGGATTGGGTTATATCTGGGGTTGGGTGATATTTGGGGTTGTGTGATATCTGGTGTAGGGTGATATTTGGGATTGGATGATATCCGGGGTTGGGTAATATCTGCTGTTGGGTGATATCTGGGGCTGGGTGATATCTGTGGTTGGGTGATATGAGGGGTTGGGTGATATCTGGGGTTGGGTGATATTTGGGATTGGATGATATCCGGGGTTGGGTAATATCTGCTGTTGGGTGATATCTGGGGCTGGGTGATATCTGGGGTTTGATGAAATCTGGGTTTGGATGATATCTGGGGTTGGGTGATATTTGGGATTGGGTATCTCTGGGGTGGGTGATATCTGGGGTTAGGTGATATCAGTGGTTGGGTGATATCTGGAGTTGGGTGGTTTCTGGGATTGGGTTATATCTGGGATTGGGTGATATCCTGGGCTGGGTGATACCTGGGGTTGGGTGAATTCTGGGATTGGGTAATATCTGGTGTTGGGTGATATCTGGTGCTGGGTGATCTCTGGGGTTGGGTGATATCTGGGGTCGGGTGATTTCTGGTGTTGGGTGATATCTGGTGCTGGGTGATCTCTGGGGTTGGGTGATATCTGGGGTCGGGTGATTTCTGGGATTGGGTTATATCTGGGATTGGGTGATATCTGGGTTTGGGTGATATCTGGGGTTGGGTGAATTCTTGGATTGGGTGATATCGGGGGTTTGGAAATATCTGGTGTTGGGTGATATCTGGGGCTGGTTGATATCTGGGGTTGGGTGATATTTGGGGTTTAGAGATATCTGGTGTTGGGTGAAAACTGGGATTGGGTGATATCTGAGGTTGCGTGATATCTGGTTTCGTGTGATATCTGGGGTTGGGTGACCTCTGGGGTTGGGTGATATCTTGGGTTAGGTGTTCTCTGGGGTTGGTTGATATCTGGGTCTGGGTGATATCTGGGATTGGGTATCTCTGGGGTTGGGTGATATCTGGGGTTAGGTGATCTCTGCGGCTGGGTGATATCTGGGGTGGATGATTTCTGGGATTGGGTTATATCTGGGGATGGGTGATATCTGGGGTTGGATGACATCTGGTGTAGGGTGATATTTGGGATTGGATGATATCCGGGGTTGGGTAATATCTGCTGTTGGGTGATATCTGGGGCTGGGTGATATCTGCGGTTGGGTGATATGAGGAGTTGGGTGATACCTGGTGTTGGGTGAAAACTGGGGATTGGTGATCTGTGGGGTTGGGCGATATCGGGGGTTGAGTGGTATCTTGGGTTGGGTGATATCTCTGGTTGGGTGATCTCTGGTGTTGGGTGATATCTGGGGTTGCGTGATATATGCGGTTGGGTGATATATTGTGTTGGGTGATATCTGGGTTTGGGTATCTCCGGGGTTTTGTCTGATATCTGGCTTTGGGTGATCTCTGAGGTTGGGTGATCTCTGGGGTTGGGTGATATTTGGGGTTGGGTGATATCTGGGTTTGGTATCTCTGGGATTGAGTGATATCAGGGATTGTATGATCTCTGGGGTTGGGTGATATCTGGGGTTGGATGATCTTTGTGTTTTAGATCTCTGGGGTTGGGCGTTATCTGGGGATGGGTGATATCTCTGGTTGGGTGATCTCTGGTGTTGGGTGATATCTGGGGTTGTGTATCTCTGGGTTGGGGTAACATCTTGGGTTGGGTAATATCTGGGTATAAGTGATATCTGGGTTTGGGTGATCTCTGGGGTTGGGTGATATCTGGGGTTGCGTGATATATGCGGTTGGGTGATATATTGTGTTGGGTGATATCTGGGTTTGGGTATCTCCGGGGTTTTGTCTGATATCTGGCTTTGGGTGATCTCTGAGGTTGGGTGATCTCTGGGGTTGGGTGATATTTGGGGTTGGGTGATATCTGGGTTTGGTATCTCTGGGATTGAGTGATATCAGGGATTGTATGATCTCTGGGGTTGGGTGATATCTGGGGTTGGATGATCTTTGTGTTTTAGATCTCTGGGGTTGGGCGTTATCTGGGGATGGGTGATATCTAAGATTGGGTGATATCTGGGGTTGCATAATATCTGGGGTTGGGTGGTATCTGGGGTTGGGTGATACCTGGTGTTGGGTGCTATCTGCGGTTGAGTGATCTCTGGGGATTGGTGAAATTAGGGGTTGGGGGATATCTGGTGTTGATTGAAAACTGGGGCTGGTTTATCTCTGGGGTTGTGTGATATCGGGGTTTGGGTGATATCTTGGGTTGTGTGATGTCTGGGGTTGGGTGATCTCTGGGATTGGTGATGTCTGGGATTTGGTGATATCTGGGGAGTGGTGATACCTGTGTGTGGGTGATATCTGGGGTGGGTGATCTCTGGGGTTGGGTGATCTCTGTGATTGGGTGATATCTGGGGTTGGGTGATATCTGGGGTTAGGTGATATCTGTGTTTGAGTGATATCTGGAGTTGACTGATTTCTGGGATTGGGTTATATCTGGGATTGGGTGATATCTGGGGCTGGGCGATACCTGGGTTGGGGTGAATTCTGGGATTGGGTGATATCTGGGATTGGTTGATACCTGCTGCTGGGTGATCTCTGGGGTTGGGTGATATCTGGGTTTGGTATCTCTGGGATTGAGTGATATCAGGGATTGTATGATCTCTGGGGTTGGGTGATATCTGGGGTTGGATGATCTTTGTGTTTTAGATCTCTGGGGTTGGGCGTTATCTGGGGATGGGTGATATCTAAGATTGGGTGATATCTGGGGTTGCATAATATCTGGGGTTGGGTGGTATCTGGGGTTGGGTGATACCTGGTGTTGGGTGCTATCTGGGGTTGAGTGATCTCTGGGGATTGGTGAAATTAGGGGTTGGGGGATATCTGGTGTTGATTGAAAACTGGGGCTGGTTTATCTCTGGGGTTGTGTGATATCGGGGTTTGGGTGATATCTTGGGTTGTGTGATGTCTGGGGTTGGGTGATCTCTGGGATTGGTGATGTCTGGGATTTGGTGATATCTGGGGAGTGGTGATACCTGTGTGTGGGTGATATCTGGGGTGGGTGATCTCTGGGGTTGGGTGATCTCTGTGATTGGGTGATATCTGGGGTTGGGTGATATCTGGGGTTAGGTGATATCTGTGGTTGAGTGATATCTGGAGTTGACTGATTTCTGGGATTGGGTTATATCTGGGATTGGGTGATATCTGGGGCTGGGCGATACCTGGGTTTGGGTGAATTCTGGGATTGGGTGATATCTGGGATTGGTTGATATGTGGGGTTGGGTAATATCTGGTGTTGGGTGATACCTGCTGCTGGGTGATCTCTGGGGTTGGGTGATATCTGGGTTTGGTATCTCTGGGATTGAGTGATATCAGGGATTGTATGATCTCTGGGGTTGGGTGATATCTGGGGTTGGATGATCTTTGTGTTTTAGATCTCTGGGGTTGGGCGTTATCTGGGGATGGGTGATATCTAAGATTGGGTGATATCTGGGGTTGCATAATATCTGGGGTTGGGTGGTATCTGGGGTTGGGTGATACCTGGTGTTGGGTGCTATCTGGGGTTGAGTGATCTCTGGGGATTGGTGAAATTAGGGGTTGGGGGATATCTGGTGTTGATTGAAAACTGGGGCTGGTTTATCTCTGGGGTTGTGTGATATCGGGGTTTGGGTGATATCTTGGGTTGTGTGATGTCTGGGGTTGGGTGATCTCTGGGATTGGTGATGTCTGGGATTTGGTGATATCTGGGGAGTGGTGATACCTGTGTGTGGGTGATCTCTGGGGTGGGTGATCTCTGGGGTTGGGTGATCTCTGGTGTTGGGTGATCTCTGTTGTTGGGTGATCTCTGTGATTGGGTGATATCTGGGGTTGGGTGATATCTGGGGTTAGGTGATATCTGTGGTTGAGTGATATCTGGAGTTGACTGATTTCTGGGATTGGGTTATATCTGGGATTGGGTGATATCTGGGGCTGGGCGATACCTGGGTTTGGGTGAATTCTGGGATTGGGTGATATCTGGGATTGGTTGATATCTGGGGTTGGGTAATATCTGGTGTTGGGTGATACCTGCTGCTGGGTGATCTCTGGGGTTGGGTGATATCTGGGTTTGGGTAATTTCTGGGGTTGGGTAAATTCTGGGATTGGGCGATATCGGGGGTTTGGAAAAATCTGGTATTGGGTGTTCTCTGTTGTTGGTTGATATCTGGGGTTGGGTCATCTCTGGGGTTTGGTGATATTAGTGGTTGGGAGATATCTGGTGTTGGGTGAAAACTGGGCCTGGGTGATCTGTGCGGTTGGGTGATCTCTGAGTTGGGTGATATCTGGGATTGGGTGATATCTGAGGTTGGTTGATATCTGGGGCTGGGTGATATCTGGGATTGGGTATCTCTGGGTTTGGGTGATATCTTGGGTTAGGTGATCTCTGCGGTTGGGTGATATCTGGGGTGGGTGATGTCTGGGATTTGGTTATATCTGGGGTTGGGTGATATCTGGGGTTGGGTGATATCTGGGGTTGGGTGATATTTGGGATTGGATGATATCTGGGGTTGGGTAATATCTGCTGTTGGGTGATATCTGGGGTTGGGTGATATCTAGGTTTGGGTGACATGAAGGGTTGGGTGATATCTGGTGTTGGGTGAAAACTGGGGATGGGTGATCTGTGGGCTTGTGTGATATCGGGGATGAGTGGTATCTTGGATTGGCTGATATCTCTAGTTGGGTGATCTCTGGGTTTGGGTGATATCTGGGGGTGGGTATCTCTGGGTTGGGGTAACATCTTGGGTTGGGTAATATCTGGGCTTAAGTGATGTCTGGGTTTGGGTGATCTCTGGTGTTGGGTGATATCTGGGGTTGGGTGATATCTGGGTTTGGGTTTCTCTGGGGTTTTGTGTGATATCTGGGGTCGGGTGATCTCTGATGTTGGGTGATCTCTGGGGTTGGGTGATATTTGGGGTTGGGTGACATCTGGGTTGGGTATCTCTGGGGTTGAGTGATATCTGGGATTGTATGATCTCTGGGGTTGGGTGACATCTGGGGTTGGGTGATCTCTGGGGTTGGGTGACCTTTGTGTTTTAGATCTCTGGGGTTGGGCGAAATCTGGGGATGGGTGATATCTGAGATTGGGTGATATCTGCGGTTGGATAATATCTGGGGTTGGGTGACATCTGTGGTTGGGTGATAACTGGTGTTGGGTGATATCTGGGGTTGAGTGATCTCTGGGGATTGGTGAAATTAGGGGTTGTATGATATCGGGTGTTGGGTGATATTTTTGGTTGTGTAATGTCTGGGGTTGGGTGATTTCTGGGGTTGGGTGATATCTGGGGAGTGGTGATATCTGTGTGTGGGTGATATCTGGGTTTGTGTGATCTCTGGGGATGGGTGATATCTGGGGTTGGCTGATCTCTGTGGTTGGGCGATATCTGGGGTTGGGTGATCTCTGGGGTTGTGTGATCTCAGGTGTTGGGTGATCTCTGGTGTTGGGTGATCTCTGTGATTGGGTGATATCTGGGGTTGAGTGATATCTGGGGTTGGGTGATATCTGGGCTTGGGTGATATCTGGGGTTTGTAGAAATCTGGGGTTGGATGACTTCTGGTGTTGGGTGATATCTGGAATTGGGTATCTCTGGGGATGGGTGTTATCTGGGGTTATGTGTTCTCTGGGGTTGGTTGATACCTGGGGCTGGGTGATATCTGGGATTGGGTATCTCTGGGGTTGTGTGACATCTGGGGTTAGGTGATCTCTGGGGTTGGATGGTATCTGGGGTTGGGTGATTTCTGGGATTGAGTTATATCTGGGGTTGGGTGATACCTGGGATTGGATGATATCTGGGGTTGGGTAATATCTGCTGTTGGGTGATATCTGGGGCTGGGTGATATCTGGGGTTGGGTATCTCTGGGTTGGGGTAACATCTTTGTTTGGGTAATATCTAACCTTAAGTGATATCTGGGTTTGGGTGATCTCTGGGGTTGGGTGATATCTGGGGTTGGATGATCTCTGAGGTTGGGTGATCTCTGGGGTGGGTGATTTCTGGGATTGGGTTATATCTGGGGTTGGGTGATATCTGGGGTTGGGTGATATCTGGGGTTGGGTGATATTTGGGATTGGAAGATATCTGGGGTTGGGTACTATCTGCTGTTGGGTGATATCTGGGGTTGGGTGACATGAGGGGTTGGGTGATATCTGGTGTTGGGTGAAAACTGGGGATGGGTGATCTGTGGGGTTGGGTGATATCGGGGGATGAGTGGTATCTTGGTTTGGCTGATATCTCTGGTTGGGTGATCTCTGGGGTTGGGTGATATCTGGGGTTGGGTATCTCTGGGTTGTGGTAACAACTTGGGTTGGGCAATATCTGGGCTTAAGTGATATCTGGGTTTGGATGATCTCTGGGGTTGGGTGATATCTGGGGGTGAGTGATATCTGGGGTTTGATGAAATCTGGGGTTGGGTGATATCTGGGATTGGGTATCTCTGGGGTGGGTGATATCTGGGGTTAGGTGATATCAGTGGTTGGGAGATATCTGGAGTTGGGTGGTTTCTGGGATTGGGTTATATCTGGATTGGTTGATATCTGGGGTTGGGTAATATCTGGTGTTGGGTGATATCTGGTGCTGGGTGATCTCTGGGGTTTGGTCATATCTGGGGTTGAGTGATTTCTGGGATTGGGTTATATCTGGGATTGGGTGATATCTGGGGTTGGGTGATATCTGGGGCTGGGTGAATTCTGGGATTGGGTGATATCGGGGGTTTGGAAATATCTGGTGTTGGGTGATATCTGGGGCTGGTTGAAATCTGGGATTGGGTGATATTAGGGCTTTGGAGATATCTGGTGTTGGTTGAAAACTGGGCCTGGGTGATCTGTGGGGTTGGGTGATCTCTGGGTTGGGTGATACCTGAGGTTGCGTGATATCTGGTTTTGTGTGATATCTGGGGTTGGGTGATCTCTGGGGTTGGGTGATATCTTGGGTTAGGTGTTCTCTGGGGTTGGTTGATATCTGGGGCTGGGTGATATCTGGGATTGGGTATCTCTGGGGTTGGGTGATATATGGGGTTAGGTGATCTCTGCGGCTGGGTGATATCTGGGGTGGGTGATTGCTGAGATTGGGTTATATCTGGGGTTGGATGATATCTGGTGTAGGGTGATATTTAGGATTGGATGATATCCGGGGTTGGGTAATATCTGCTGGTGGGTGATATCTGGGGCTGGGTGACATCTGGGGTTGGGTGATCTGTGGGGTTGGGCGATATCGGGGGTTGAGTGGTATCTTGGCTTGGGTGATATCTCTGGTTGGGTGATATCTGGGGTTGGGTGATATCTGGGGTTGGATATCTCTGGGTTGGGGTAACATCTTGGGTTGGGTAATATCTGGGCTTAAGTGATATCTGGGTTTGGGTGATCTCTGGGGTTGGGTGATATCTGTGGTTGCGTGATATATGCGGTTGGGTGAATAATGGTGTTGGGTGATATCTAGGTTTGGGTATCTCCGGGGTTTTGTCTGATATCTGGCTTTGGGTGATCTCTGAGGTTGGGTGATCTCTGGGGTTGGGTGATATTTGGGGCTGGGTGATATCTGGGTTTGGTATCTATGGGGTTGAGTGATATCTGGGATTGTATGATCTCTGGGGTTGGGTGATATCTGGGGTTGGGTGATATCTGGGGTTGGGTGATCTTTGTGTTTTAGATCTCTGGGGTTGGGCGATATCTGGGGATGGGTGATATCTAAGATTGGGTGATATCGGGGGTTGCATAATATCTGGGTTTGGGTGGTATCTGGGGTTGGGTGATACCTGGTGTTGGGTGATATCTGGGGTTGAGTGATCTCTGGGGATTGGTGAAATTAGGGGTTGGGTGATATCTGGTGTTGATTGAAAACTGGGGCTGGTTTATCTCTGGGGTTGTGTGATATCGGGGTTTGGGTGATATCTTGGGTTGTGTGATGTCAGGGGTTGGGTGATCTCTGGGGTTGGGTGATGTCTGGGATTTGGTGATATCTGGGGAGTGGTGATATCTGTGTGTGGGTGATATCTGGGGTTGGGTGATCTCTGGGGTTGGTTGATACCTGGGGTTGGGTGATCTCTGGGGTTGGGTGATCTCTGGTGTTGGGCGATCTCTGTTGTTGGGTTATCTCTGTGATTGGGTGATATCTGGGGTTGGATGATATCTGGGGTTGAGTGATATCTGGGGTTGGGTGATATCTGGGATTGGGTGATATCTGGGGCTTGGTGATACCTGGGGTTGGGTGATCTCTGGTGTTGGGCGATCTCTGTTGTTGGGTTATCTCTGTGATTGGGTGATATCTGGGGTTGGATGATATCTGGGGTTGAGTGATATCTGGGGTTGGGTGATATCTGGGATTGGGTGATATCTGGGGCTTGGTGATACCTGGGGTTGGGTGATATCTGTGGTTGGCTGATATCTGGAGTTGGGTGATTTCTGGGTTTGGGTTATATCTGGGATTGGGTATCTCTGGGGTGGGTGATATCTGGGGTTAGGTGATATCTGTGGTTGGGTGATATCTGGAGTTGACTGATTTCTGGGATTGGGTTATCTCTGGGATTGGGTGATATCTGGGGCTGGGCGATACCTGGGTTTGGGTGAATTCTGGAATTGGTTGATATCTGGGATTGGTTGATATCTGGGGTTGGGTAATATCTGGTGTTGGGTGATACCTCGTGCTGGGTGATATCTGGGGTTGGGTGATATCTGGGGCTGGGTGAATTCTGGGATTGGGTGATATCGGGGGTTTGGAAATATCTGGTGTTGGGTGATATCTGGGGCTGGTTGAAATCTGGGATTGGGTGATATTAGGGCTTTGGAGATATCTGGTGTTGGTTGAAAACTGGGCCTGGGTGATCTGTGGGGTTGGGTGATCTCTGGGTTGGTGATATCTGAGGTTGCGTGATATCTGGTTTTGTGTGATATCTGGGGTTGGGTGATCTCTGGGGTTGGGTGATATCTTGGGTTAGGTGTTCTCTGGGGTTGGTTGATATCTGGGGCTGGGTGATATCTGGGATTGGGTATCTCTGGGGTTGGGTGGTATATGGGGTTAGGTGATCTCTGCGGCTGGGTGATATCTGGGGTGGGTGATTGCTGAGATTGGGTTATATCTGGGGTTGGATGATATCTGGTGTAGGGTGATATTTAGGATTGGATGATATCCGGGGTTGGGTAATATCTGCTGGTGGGTGATATCTGTGGCTGGGTGATATCTGGGGTTGGGTGATATGAGGGGTTGGGTGATATCTGGTGTTGGGTGAAAACTGGGGATTGGTGATCTGTGGGGTTGGGCGATATCGGGGGTTGAGTGGTATCTTGGCTTGGGTGATATCTCTGGTTGGGTGATATCTGGGGTTGGGTGATATCTGGGGTTGGATATCTCTGGGTTGGGGTAACATCTTGGGTTGGGTAATATCTGGGCTTAAGTGATATCTGGGTTTGGGTGATCTCTGGGGTTGGGTGATATCTGTGGTTGCGTGATATATGCGGTTGGGTGAATAATGGTGTTGGGTGATATCTAGGTTTGGGTATCTCCGGGGTTTTGTCTGATATCTGGCTTTGGGTGATCTCTGAGGTTGGGTGATCTCTGGGGTTGGGTGATATTTGGGGCTGGGTGATATCTGGGTTTGGTATCTATGGGGTTGAGTGATATCTGGGATTGTATGATCTCTGGGGTTGGGTGATATCTGGGGTTGGGTGATATCTGGGGTTGGGTGATATCTGGGGTTGGGTGATCTTTGTGTTTTAGATCTCTGGGGTTGGGCGATATCTGGGGATGGGTGATATCTAAGATTGGGTGATATCGGGGGTTGCATAATATCTGGGTTTGGGTGGTATCTGGGGTTGGGTGATACCTGGCGTTGGGTGATATCTGGGGTTGAGTGATCTCTGGGGATTGGTGAAATTAGGGGTTGGGTGATATCTGGTGTTGATTGAAAACTGGGGCTGGTTTATCTCTGGGGTTGTGTGATATCGGGGTGTGGGTGATATCTTGGGTTGTGTGATGTCTGGGGTTGGGTGATCTCTGGGTTTGGGTGATGTCTGGGATTTGGTGATATCTGGGGAGTGGTGATATCTGTGTGTGGGTGATATCATGGGGTTGGGTGATCTCTGGGGTTGGTTGATACCTGGGGTTGGGTGATCTCTGGTGTTGGGCGATCTCTGTTGTTGGGTTATCTCTGTGATTGGGTGATATCTGGGGTTGGATGATATCTGGGGTTGAGTGATATCTGGGGTTGGGTGATATCTGGGATTGGGTGATATCTGGGGCTTGGTGATACCTGGGGTTGGGTGATATCTGTGGTTGGGTGATATCTGGAGTTGGGTGATTTCTGGGTTTGGGTTATATCTGGGATTGGGTATCTCTGGGGTGGGTGATATCTGGGGTTAGGTGATATCTGTGGTTGGGTGATATCTGGAGTTGACTGATTTCTGGGATTGGGTTATCTCTGGGATTGGGTGATATCTGGGGCTGGGCGATACCTGGGTTTGGGTGAATTCTGGAATTGGGTGATATCTGGGATTGGTTGATATCTGGGGTTGGGTAATATCTGGTGTTGGGTGATACCTCGTGCTGGGTGATCTCTGGGGTTGGGTGATATCTGGGGTTGGGTGATTTCTGGGATTGGGTTATATCTCGGATTGGGTGATCTCTGGGGTTGGGTGATATCTGGGGTTGGGTGATTTCTGGGATTGGGTTATATCTCGGGTTTGGTGATATCTGGGGTTGGGTAATATCTGGTGTTGGGTGATACCTCGTGCTGGGTGATCTCTGGTGTTGGGTGATCTCTGTGATTGGGTGATATCTGGGGTTGGGTGATACCTGGGGGTGAGTGATATCTGGGATTTGATCAAATCTGTGTTTGGATGATACCTGAGGTTGGGTGATATCTGGGATTGGATATCTCTGGGTGGGTGATATCTGAGGTTAGGTGATATCAGTGGTAGGGTGATATCTGGAGTTGGGTGATTTCTGGGATTGGGTTATATCTGGGATTGGGAGATATCCTGGGCTTGGTGATACCTGGGGTTGGGTGAATTCTGGGATTGGGTGATGTCTGGGATTGGTTGATATCTGGGGTTGGGTAATAGCTGGTGTTGGGTGATATCTGGTGCTGGGTGATCTCTGGGGTTGAGTGATATCTGGGGTTCGGTGATTTCTGGGATTGGGTTATATCTGGGATTGGGTGATATCTGGGGTTGGGTGATATCTGGGGTTGGGTGAATCCTGGGATTGGGTGATATCGGGGGTTTGGAAAAATCTGGTGTTGGGTGATATCTGGGGCTGGTTGATATCTGGGGTTGGGTGATATTTGGGGTTTAGAGATATCTGGTGTTGGGTGAAAACTGGTCCTGGGTGATCTGTGGGGTTTGGTGATGTCTGGGCTGGGTGATCTCTGGGATTGGGTGATATCTGAGGTTGCGTGATATCTGGTTTTGTGTGATATCTGTGGTTGGGTGATCTCTGGGGTTGGGTGATATCTTGGGTTAGGTGTTCTCTGGGGTTGGTTGATATCTGGGTCTGGGTGATATCTGGGATTGGGTATCTCTGGGGTTGGGTGATATCTGGGGTTAGGTGATCTCTGCGGCTGGGTGATATCTGGGGTGGATGATTTCTGGGATTGGGTTATATCTGGGGATGGGTGATATCTGGGGTTGGATGACATCTGGTGTAGGGTGATATTTGGGATTGGATGATATCCGGGGTTGGGTAATATCTGCTGCTGGGTGATATCTGGGGCTGGGTGATATCTGGGGTTGGGGGATATGAGGGGTTGGGTGGTACCTGGTGTTGGGTGAAAACTGGGGATTGGTGATCTGTGGTGTTTGGCGATATCGGGGGTTGAGTGGTATCTTGGGTTGGGTGATATCTCTGGTTGGGTGATCTCTGGGGTTGGGTGATATCTGGGGTTGTGTATCTCTGGGTTGGGGTAACATCTTGGGTTGGGTAATATCTGGGTATAAGTGATATCTGGGTTTGGGTGATCTCTGGGATTGGGTGATATCTGGGGTTGCGTGACATATGCGGTTGGGTGATATATTGTGTTGGGTGATATCTGGGTTTGGGTATCTCCGGGGTTTTGTCTGATATCTGGCTTTGGGTGATCTCTGAGGTTGGGTGATCTCTGGGGTTGGGTGATATTTGGGGTTGGGTGATATCTGGGTTTGGTATCTCTGGGATTGAGTGATATCAGGGATTGTATGATCTCTGGGGTTGGATGATATCTGGGGTTGGGTGATCTTTGTGTTTTAGATCTCTGGGGTTGGGCGTTATCTGGGGATGGGTGATATCTAAGATTGGGTGATATCTGGGGTTGCATAATATCTGGGGTTGGGTGGTATCTGGGGTTGGGTGATACCTGGTGTTGGGTGCTATCTGGGGTTGAGTGATCTCTGGGGATTGGTGAAATTAGGGGTTGGGGGATATCTGGTGTTGATTGAAAACTGTGGCTGGTTTATCTCTGGGGTTGTGTGATATCGGGGTTTGGGTGATCTCTTGGGTTGTGTGATGTCTGGGGTTGGGTGATCTCTGGGGTTGGTGATGTCTGGGATTTGGTGATATCTGGGGAGTGGTGATACCTGTGTGTGGGTGATATCTGGGGTTGGGTGATCTCTGGGGTTGGGTGATATCTGGGGTTGGATGATCACCGTGTTTGGGCGATATCTGGGGTTGGGTGATCTCTGGTGATGGGTGATCTCTGTTGTTGGGTGATCTCTGTGATTGGGTGATTTCTGGGATTGGGTTATATCTGGGATTGGGTGATATCTGGGGCTGGGCGATACCTGGGTTTGGGTGAATTCAGGGATTGGGTGATATCTGGGATTGGTTGATATCTAGGGTTGGGTAATATCTGGTGTTGGGTGATACCTGCTGCTGGGTGATCTCTGGGGTTGGGTGATATCTGGGGTTGGGTAATTTCTGGGGTTGGGTAAATTCTGGGATTGGGCGATATCGGGGGTTTGGAAAAATCTGGTATTGGGTGTTCTCTGTTGTTGGTTGATATCTGGGGTTGGGTCATCTCTGGGGTTTGGTGATATTAGGGGTTGGGAGATATCTGGTGTTGGGTGAAAACTGGGCCTGGGTGATCTGTGCGGTTGGGTGATCTCTGGGTTGGGTGATATCTGGGATTGGGTGATATCTGAGGTTGGTTGATATCTGGGGCTGGGTGATATCTGGGATTGGCTATCTCTGGGTTTGGGTGATATCTTGGGTTAGGTGATCTCTGCGGTTGGGTGATATCTGGGGTGGGTGATTTCTGGGATTGTGTTATATCTGGGGTTGGGTGATATCTGGGGTTGGGTGATATCTGGGGTTGGGTGATATTTGGGATTGGATGACATGAGGGGTTGGGTGATATCTGGTGTTGGGTGAAAACTGGGGATGGGTGATCTGTGTGGTTGGGTGATATCGGGGGATGAGTGGTATCTTGGGTTGGGTGATATCTCTGGTTGGGTGATCTCTGGGTTTGGGTGATATCTGGGGGTGGGTATCTCTGGGTTGGGGTAACATCTTGGGTTGGGTAATATCTGGCTTAAGTGATGTCTGGGTTTGGGTGATCTCTGGTGTTGGGTGATATCTGGGGTTGGGTGATATCTGGGTTTGGGTTTCTCTGGGGTTTTGTGTGATATCTGGGGTTGGGTGATCTCTGATGTTGGGTGATCTCTGGGGTTGGGTGATATTTGGGGTTGGGTGACATCTGGGTTGGGTATCTCTGGGGTTGAGTGATATCTGGGATTGTATGATCTCTGGGGTTGGGTGACATCTGGGGTTGGGTGATCTCTGGGGTTGGGTGACCTTTGTGTTTTAGATCTCTGGGGTTGGGCGAAATCTGGGGATGGGTGATATCTGAGATTGGGTGATATCTGGGGTTGGATAATATCTGGGGTTGGGTGACCTCTGGGGTTGGGTGATAACTGGTGTTGGGTGATATCTGGGGTTGAGTGATCTCTGGGGATTGGTGAAATTAGGGGTTGTGTGATATCGGGTGTTGGGTGATATTTTTGGTTGTGTAATGTCTGGGGTTGGGTGATTTCTGGGGTTGGGTGATATCTGGGGTGTGGTGATATCTGTGTGTGGGTGATATCTGGGTTTGTGTGATCTCTGGGGTTGGGTGATATCTGGGGTTGGCTGATCTCTGTGGTTGGGCGATATCTGGGGTTGGGTGATCTCTGGGGTTGGGTGATCTCAGGTGTTGGGTGATCTCTGGTGTTGGGTGATCTCTGTGATTGGGTGATATCTGGGGTTGAGTGATATCTGGTGTTGGGTGATCTCTGTGATTGGGAGATATCTAGGCTTGGGTGATATCTGGGGTTTGTAGAACTCTGGGGTTGGATGTTTTCAGGGGTTGGGTGATATCTGGAATTGGGTATCTCTGGGGTTGGGTGATATCTGGGGTTATGTGTTCTCTGGGGTTGGTTGATATCTGGGGCTGGGTGATATCTGGGATTGGGTATCTCTGGGGTTGTGTGACATCTGGGGTTAGGTGATCTCTGGGTTTGGATGGTATCTGGGGATGGGTGATTTCTGGGATTGGGTTATATCTGGGGTTGGGTGATATCTGGGATTGGAGGATATCTGGGGTTGGGTAATATCTGCTGTTGGGTGATATCTGGGTCTGGGTGATATCTGGGGTTGGGTGATATTCGGGGTTGGGTGATATATGGTGTTGGGTGAAAACTGGGGATGGGTGATCTGTGGGGTTGGGTGATATCGGAGGTTGTGTGGTATCTTGGGTTGGTTGATATCTCTGGTTGAGTGATCTCTGGTGTTGGGTGATATCTGGGGTTGGGTATCTCTGGGTTGGGGTAACTTCTTTGTTTCGGTAATATCTAACCTTAAGTGATATCTGGGTTTGGGTGATCTCTGGGGTTGGGTGATATCTGGGGTTGGATGATTTCTGTGGTTGGGTGATCTCTGTGGTTGGGGATTTCTGGGTTTGGGTGATATCTCGTGTTTGGTGATCTCTGCGGTTGGGTGATATCTGGGGTGGGTGATTTCTGGGATTGGGTTATATCTGGGGTTGGGTGATATCTGGGGTTTGGTGATATCTGGGGTTGGGTGATATTTGGGATTGGATGATATCTGGGGTTGGGTACTATCTGCTGTTGGATGATATTTGGGGTTGGGTGATATCTGGGATTGGGTATCTCTGGGGTGGGTGATATCTGGGGTTAGGTGAATTCAGTGGTTGGGTGATATCTGGAGTTGGGTGGTTTCTGGGATTGGGTTATATCTGGGATTGGGTGATATCCTGGGCTGGGTGATACCTGGGGTTGGGTGAATTCTGGGATTGGGTGATATCTGGTTTGGTTGATATCTGGGGTTGGGTAATATCTGGTGTTGGGTGATATCTGGTGCTGGGTGAACTCTGGGGTTTGGTCATATCTGGGGTTGGGTGATTTCTGGGATTGGGTTATATCTGGGATTGGGTGATATCTGGGGTTGGGTGATATCTGGGGTTGGGTGAATTCTGAGATTGGGTGATATCGGGGGTTTGGAAATATCTGGTGTTGGGTGATATCTGGGGCTGGTTGAAATCTGGGATTGGGTGATATTAGGGGTTTGGAGATATCTGGTGTTGGTTGAAAACTGGGCGTGGGTGATCTGTGGGGTTGGGTGATCTCTGGGTTGGGTGATATCTGGGGTTGGGTGATCTTTGTGTTTTACATCTCTGGGGTTGGACGATATCTGGGGATGGGTGATATCTAAGATTGGGTGATATCGGGGGTTGCATAATATCTGGGTTTGGGTGGTATCTGGGGTTGGGTGATACCTGGTGTTGGGTGATATATGGGGTTGAGTGATCTCTGGGGATTGGTGAAATTAGGGGTTGGGTGATATCTGGTGTTGATTGAAAACTGCGGCTGGTTTATCTCTGGGGTTGTGTGATATCGGGGTTTGGGTGATATATTGGGTTGTGTGATGTCTGGGGTTGGGTGATCTCTGGGGTTGGGTGATGTCTGGGATTTGGTGATATCTGGGGAGTGGTGATATCTGTGTGTGGGTGATCTCTGGGGTTGGGTGATATCTGGGGTTGGCTGATCTCTGGTGTTGGGTGATCTCTGTTGTTGGGTTATCTCTGTGATTGGGTGATATCTGGGGTTGGATGATATCTGGGGGTGAGTGATATCTGGGGTTGGGTGATATCTGGGATTGGGTGATATCTGGGGCTTGGTGATACCTGGGGTTGGGTGATATCTGTGGTTGGGTGATATCTGGAGTTGGGTGATTTCTGGGTTTGGGTTATGTCTGGGATTGGGTGATATCTGGGGCTTGGTGATACCTGGGGTTGGGTGCTATCTGGAATTGGGTATCTCTGGGATTGGGTGATATCTGGGGTTAGGTGTTCTCTGGGGTTGGCTGATATCTGGGGTTGGGTGGTATGTGGGATTGGGTATCTCTGGGGTGGGTGCTATCTGGGGTTAGGTGATATCTGTGGTTGGGTGATATCTAGAGTTGACTGATTTCTGGGATTGGGTTATATCTGGGATTGGGTGATATCTGGGGCTGGGCGATACCTGGGTTTGGGTGAATTCTGGGATTGGGTGATATCTGGGATTGGTTGATATCTGGGGTTGGGTAATATCTGGTGTTGGGTGATACCTCGTGCTGGGTGATCTCTGGGGTTGGGTGATATCTGGGGTTGGGTGATTTCTGTGATTGGGTTATATCTCGGATTGGGTGATATCTGGGGTTGGGTGATATGTGGGGTTGGGTGGTATCTGGTGTTGGGTCATCTCTGGGGTTTGGTGATATTAGGGGTTGGGAGATATCTGGTTTTGGGTGATATCGTAGTTTGGGGGATACCTGGGGTTGGGTGATATCTTTTGTTGGGTGATATCATGGGTTGGGTGATATCTGGGGTTGTGTGATCTCTGAGGTTGGGTGATATCTGGTTTTGGGTGAGATCTAGGGTTGGGTTATATCTGGGGTTTGGTGATCTCTGGGGTTGGGTGATATCTGGGGCTGGGTGATATCTGGGGTTGGGTGATCTCTGGGTTTGGGTGATATGGGGGATTGGGTGATAACTGAGGTTGTGTGATGTCGGGCGTGGGGGTGTGTTCGGTGATATCCGGTGGGTGATGACATCCATTCTGCGGTGATGTTTGGCAGGGGGCATGCAATCCAGATTGGGTTCATATCCGAGGAGGGGGGGATGATATAATAATAATCGCTCATTGTCACATTTATACTTCACTGAAGTCCCAGTGAAAAGCCCATAGTCGCCCTTTCCTGCGCCTGTTTGTTGAAGCTGGCACGGGAATTGACCCCGCGCTGCTCGCATTGTTCTGCATTGCAAGCCAGCTATTTAGCCCACTGTGCTGAAACAGCCACTGGCCGGGAAAGGGGGACTGATTCGGGGACGGGTGGGGGGGGGGGCATCGGGCGGGGTGATACCTTGCTGGGGACATCCGAGGGTTTTGGGTGTTAATCAGGGTGATAATATCGAGGGTCGTTATATCTGGGGACTGATATGCGAGGGGGGGGAGTTTTCGTTAGGGAGGGAAGACATCCGGTTGGGTGGGGTGACATTTGGCGGGCGGCGGTGATATCCGCGGAATGGGCGGAGTTGATATCCAAGAGAATTGACATCTGCCGGGGGGGGGGGGGGGGGAGATTGCTTAATATCCAGGGGGTAATATCGGGATGGGGTGATATCGGGAAGGGGTGATATCGGGAAGGGGTGATATCGGGGAGGGGGTGATATCGGGGAGGGGGTGATATCGTGGTGGGGGTGATATCGGGAGGGGGTGATATCGGGAAGGGGTGATATCGGGGAGTGGGTGATATGGGGGATGGGGGGTGATGTCGGGGCGCGGGTGATATCAGGGAGGGGGAGATATCGGGGAGGGGGTGATATCGGGGAGGGGGTGATATCGGGGCGCGGGAGATATCAAGGAGGGGGTGATATCGGGGAGGGGGTGATATCGGGGAGGGGGTCATATCGGGGAGGGGGTGATATCGGGAGGGGGTGATATCGGGGAGGGCATAATATCGGGGAGGTGTGATATCGGGGAGGGGGTGATATCGGGGAGGGGGTGATATCGTGGAGGGGCTGATATCCGTGGTGGGGGAGGGGCAATGCTGCAGTGTCTATTGAGACACAAGAATCCCGAAGACCCCCAACGGGCAAATGAGCAGCAGAAACCGCCACTGCGCCTGTGCCACATCCATCCCAGTATCCCCTGCGTGCTGGTGGCGGCCATCTTCTGTTCCCATTGGGACCTCCGGCAGCCATCTTGTGTTCCCATTGGGACCTCCGGCAGCTATCTTGTGTTGCCAGGCTGAACTCCGGCAGCCATTTTGTGTTGCCAGGGAGACTCCCGGCAGCCATCTTGTGTTGCCACTGGAGACTCCCGGCGGCCATCTTGCGTTGCCAGTGGAGACTGCCGGTGGCCATCTTGTGTTGCCAGGGGAGACAATATCAATCAGTGGGTGGCCCGCGCACAGCCTGCTTCGATAGAGACCCTCCCACACATGCGCACGGACAGCTATGTGTGAACCCTCCATTGTGTGAAGCATTATTACTGCCATAAGACACAGAGTCCTCACTCATTCATTATGCGACAAGCCCTCCTCTGCCTCCAGAGACCGGCTTCACTCTCGGTTCAGAAACACCCATTCCCATTTCCTTGCAGGGTCAGCGGCCCCTGGCGGCGGGGGGACAGCGGCCTCTGGCGGCGGGGGACAGGGACCTCTGGAGCCGGCGGGACAGCGGCCTCTGGCGGCGGGGGGACAGCGGCCTCTGGCGGCGGGTTAACAGCGGCCTCTGGCGGCGGGGGGACAGCGGCCTCTGGCGGGGGGGCAGCAGCTGGTGAGCAGTGAGTGTGGGTGGGGCTGAATCGACCACTGTCTCTGTGTGTGTCTGTGTCTCTGTCGCTGTCTGTGTCTCTGACTGTGTCTCTGTCTGTGTCTCTCTCTGTGTCTCTGTCTGTGTGCCTGTCTGTATCTGTGTCTGTCTGTGTCTGTGTCTCAGGCTGTGTCTCTGTCTGTGTCTGTGTCTCTCCCTGTGTCTCTGTCTGTGTGTCTGTCTGTATCTGTGTCTCTGTCTGTGTGTCTGTCTGTATCTGTGTCTCTGTCTGTGTATCTGTCTGTTGCTCTGTATGTGCCTGTGCCTGTGACCCTGTCTATGACTGTGTCTTCGTCTCTGCCTGTATCTGTCTGAGTCTCAGGCTGTGTCTCAGGCTGTGTTTGTGATTCTGTCTGTGTCTCTGTCTGTATCTCTGTTCTGCCTGTGTCTGTGTCTGTGGCTGTGTCTCTGTCTCTGTCTCTTTCTGTGTCCGTGACTGCGTCTGTGTCTCTGTATCTGCCTGAAACTCTCTCTCTCTCTGACTGTGTTTCTGTCTGTGTTTCTGTCTGTGCTTCTGTCTGTGTTTCTGCCTGTGTTTCTGTCTGTGTTTCTGTCTGTGTCTGTGTCTCTGCCTCTGTCTGTGCCTCTGCCTGTATCTGTGTCTCTCTCTCTGTCTGTCTCTCTGTCTGTGTTTCTGTCTGTGTTTCTCTCTGTGTCTGTGTCTCTGTCTATATCTGTGGCTGTGCCTTTGTCTGTGCCTGTGTCTGTGTCTCTGTCTTTGTCGCTGACTGTCTCTCTGTCTGTGTCTGTGTCTGTGTCTCTGTCTGTGCCTGTGCCTTCGTCTCTGTCTGTGCCTGTGTCTGTGTCTCTGTCTGTGTCGCTGACTGTCTCTCTGGCTGTGCCTGTGTCTCTGTCTGTGTCTGGGTCATTGACTCTGTCTGTGTCTCTGTCTGGTTCTGGGTCTGGGTCTTTGTCGGCGTTTATCGCTTTGTCTCTGTCTGTGTCTCTGTCTGTGTCTCTGTCTGTGACTCTGTCTGGGTGTGTGTCTGTGTCAGTGTCTGCATCTGTGTCTCTCTCTGTGTCTGTTTCTCTGTCTGCGTCTCCGTGTGAGTCTGTGTGTCTGTTTGTGTCTCTGTCTGTGTCTCTGAATCTGTCTGTGTTTCTGTCTGTGTCTGCCTGCATCTTTTTCTTTCAGTCTGTCTGTGTCTGTCTGTGTATCGGTCTGTGTCTATGTATGTTTCTGTGTCTGTGTCTCCGTATCTGTCTCTGTCTGTGTCCCTTGTCTGTGCCTGTGTCCCTTTCCTGTGTCTGTGCCTTTTCCTGTGTCTTTGTCTCTGTCCATGTCTCTGCCTGTGCCTGTGCCTGTGTCTCTGCCACTGCCTGTGTTTGTGTCTCTGACTGTGATTCTGCCTGTGTCTCTGTCTGTGTCTCCGTCTATGTCTCTGTCTGTGTCTCGGTCTGTGTCTGTGTTCTGTCTGTGTCTGCGTGTCTCTGTCTGTGTCTCTCGCTGTCTGTCTGTGTCTCTGTCTGTGCCTGTGCCTGTGTATATGCCTGTGTCTGTGTCTTTGTCTGTGTCTCTGTCTGTGGCAATGTTTCTGTCTGTGTTTCTGCCTGTCTTTCTGTCTGTGTTTGTGTCTGTGTCTCTGTCTGTGCCTCTGCCTGTATCTGTGTCTCTCTCTCTATCTGTCTCTGTCTGTGTTTCTGTCTGTGTTTCTCTCTGTGTCTGTGTCTCTGTCTATATCTGTGTCTGTGTCTGTGCCTTTGTCTCTGTCTGTGCCTGTGTCTCTGTCTGTGTCGCTGACTGTCTCTCTGTCTGTATCTGTGTCTCTGTCTATATCTGTGTCTGTGTCTCTGTCTGTGCCTGTGTCTGTGCCTTTGTCTCTGTCTGTGCCTGTGTCTGTGTCTCTGTCTGTGTCGCTGACTGTCTCTCTGTCTGTGCCTGTGTCTCTGTCTGTGTCTCTGTCATTGACTCTGTCTGTGTCTCTGTCTGGTTCTGGGTCTGGGTCTTTGCCGGCGTTTATCGCTTTGTCTCTGTCTGTGTCTCTGGCTGTGACTCTGTCTGGGTGTGTGTCTGTGTCAGTGTCTGCATCTGTGTCTCTGTCTGTGTCTGTTTCTCTGTCTGCGTCTCCGTGTGAGTCTGTGTCTCTGTTTGTGTCTCTGTCTGTGTCTCTGAATCTGTTTGTGTTTCTGTCTGTGTCTGCCTGCATCTTTTTCTCTCAATCTGTCTGTGTCTGTCTATGTATCGGTCTGTGTCTATGTATGTTTCTGTGTCTCCGTATCTGTCTCTGTCTGTGTCCCTTGTCTGTGCCTGTGTCCCTTGCCTGTGTCTGTGCCTTTTCCTGTGTCTTTGTCTCTGTCCATGTCTCTGCCTGTGCCTGTGCCTCTGCCTCTGCCTGTGTTTGTGTCTCTGACTGTGATTCTGCCTGTGTCTCTGTCTGTGTCTCCGTCTATGTCTCTGTCTGTGTCTCGGTCTGTGTCTGTGTTCTGTCTGTGCCTGCGTGTCTCTGTCTGTGTCTCTCGCTGTCTGTCTGTGTCTCTGTCTGTGCCTGTGCCTGTGTATATGCCTGTGTCTGTGTCTCTGTCTGTGCCTCTGTCTGTGGCACTTTTTCTGTCTGTGTTTCTGCCTGTATCTGTGTGTCTCTCTATCTGTCTCTCTGTCTGTGATTCTGTCTATGTTTCTCTGTCTCTGTGTGGGTCTATGTCTGTTTCTCTGTCTGTATCTGTGTCGGTGCTTCTGTCTGTGCCTGTATCTCTGTCTGTGTATCTGTCCGTGTCTATGTCTGTGTCGCTGACTGTCTCTCTGTCTTTGTCTGTGTCTCTGTCTGTGTCCCTGTCTGTGTCAGTGTCTGGTTCTCTGTCTGTGTCTCTGGCTGTGTCTGTGCCTGTGTCGGTGTCTGTATCTGTGTCTCTGTTTGTGTATGTGTCTCTGTCTGGGTCTCTGTGCGAGTCTGTGTCTCTGCCTGTGTCTCTGAATCTGTCTGTGTCTCTGCCTGTGTCGTTTCCTCTCTCTCTGCCTGTGCCTGTATATCTGTCTGTGTCTCTTTCTGTGTTTGTGACTCTGTGTCTTTGTATCTGCCTGGGTCTGTGACTCTGTCTGTGTTTCTGCCTGTGTCTGTGTCTCTGTCTCTGTCTGAGTCTCTGTCTGTGTCTCTGTCTGTGTCTCTGTCTGTGTCTCCATCTGTGTCTCTGTCTGTGTATCTGTCTGTGTTTCTGCCTGTGTCTGTGCCTGTGTCTCTGTCTCTGTCTGAGACTCTGTCTGTACCTATGGCTATATCGGTGTCTCTGCCTGTGTTTCTGTCTTTGTCTCTGTCTGTGTATGTGCCTGTATCTGTGTCGCTTTCTCTATCTGTGTCTATGACTGTGTCTGCGTCTGTTTCTTTGTCTCTGTCTCTGCCTATGTCTCTGTCCGTGTCTCTGTTCCTGTCTGTGTCTCTGTCTGTGTCTTTGTTTCTGCCGGTGTCTCTGTCTGTGTTTACATCTCAGCCTCTCTATGTGTCTCTGTCTGTGTCTCTGTCTGTGTCTCTGTCTGTGTCTCAGTCTGTGTCTATGTCTCTGTCTGTCCCTGTCTCTGTCTGTGTCTCTGTATGTGTCTCTGTCTGTATCTTTGTCTGTGTCTCTGTGTCTGTCTTAGTCTGTGTCTGTCTGTGTCTCTGTCTGGGGCACATTCTGCTGCGCAGACTGTGTTTAAGTGTGAGGCACACATCCAGGTGATCGGCAATGGGGAGAGTCACACCCAGCTGATCGGCATTGGGGGAGTGACTCACATTCAGCTGTTCGGCCATGGCGGAGGCACATGCCCAGCTGATCGGCAATGGGGGGAGCCGCATACCCAGCTGAGCGGCAATGGTGGGAAGCACACACCCAGCTGATGGGCCATGGGGCGAGTCACAGAGATCCAACTGATCGGCCATGGAGGGAGTCACACAGACGCAACTGTTCGGCCATGGTTGGAGCCACACACACACAGCTGATCGGCCATGGGGGAGACACACTGACCCAGCTGATCGGCCATGGGTGAGTCACACAGACCTAGCTAATCGGCCATGCGGCAGTCACAATGACCCAGCTCATGGGCCCTCGGGGAGTTACACTGATGCAGCTGATGGGCCATGGGGGAGTCTCACTGACCCAACTGATCGGCCATGGGGGGAGAGACACAGACACAATTGATCGGCCATGGGGGATTCACATCCACCCACCGACAGTCCCTCCTTGTAATGCAGAATGGTAAATCAGGGAGGCTGTCTGTGGATGGTCAATTGCACCCGAAGTGTGAGGAGAGAGATGCCTTGTGGGTAAAGTTTCCTCTCATGATTTAATGAATTGGAGAATTGAACCAAAGGGAAATTTCAGCACATTCTTGAACTGCTGCCTGAACTGAGTCTGTGTCACGGCGTAAATCGCAGTGTTTGTGCAGAAACTCAGGAGCTGCATCATGAAGCCCCATTCCATAATATAAGCATCTAACCACACAGAGTAATACCCCAGATAGTCCATCCGGATCCATATAGAATAAAACATTAACGTTGACCATAACAGGATGAAATTGGCGGAGATAACAAAGAGTAAAATGATGGATTTCCACCGACTCTCCATCTCTGGATCTCTGGGACTGTGCCCACTGCTGTGAGCCCGGAGTCTCCTGCGGGCCCTGCTGCTCAGGATAATGTGTCTGACGGTGAGAACATTGAGCAGCAGAATCAGGGCGAATGGAACACCCGGGGTTAGAATGTGCTGGAGGAACTCGATTGTTGTCCAGACCCGAGAGGACCGAGCATCCACTGTGACAGCACAAAACCAGGGGTTGTTAATCAGCCGATACTCACCATCGAACATAAAACCCCAGGAAATGTTCTTCAAACAGCTCAGCACAGTAACTGTTCCCAGAACCACAGCCGCCGTTTTCTCGCTGCAATATTTACTTTTCAGCTTCGGGGAACAAATGGCCACAAATCGATCAAAGGTGAAAGTGACGGTGAACCAGACAGAGCAGTCAGTGGCTGCATAAAGCAGGACGGCGTGGATATTACACACGCGGATGGAGTACAGGAAATTAAACTGGTCAACAAAAACAATGGGAATGTGCCTGAATATCAGGTCGAGAATAACGACCAGTAGATCCCCCACTGCCATGGCCAACAGGTAACATGTCACACATTTGGACAGCCCACAGTTTCTTCTCTTCAGGATCACAATTGTGATGAGGTTCACTGTGAGGAAGGGAAATACACAATGGAATTATACATCACCCTGGGAAAGACATTACAAGTATGGTCGACGTGGTGTTGAGGAAGTCAAATAAATATACACAAATACACACACTCATACAGAGACAGTAACACACTCACACACACACACACACTAACAGACTCACACACAGACACTAACACACTCACACTCACGCATACATTAACACACACAAATACAGAGACAGTAATACACTCACAGTCACGCAGACACTGAAACACAGACACACACACACAGACAGTAATACACTCACACATACACAGACACCAAATACAGAGACAGTAATACACTCACTGTCACGCAGACACTGACACACAGACACACACGCACACACAGACAGTAATACACTCACACATACACAGACACAGGCACTAACACACATACAGTATTACACTGACACACACAGACAGCGACAGTAATGAAATGAAATGAAATGAAAATCGCTTGTTGACACGAGTAGGCTTCAATGAAGTTACTGTGAAAAGCCCCTAGTCGCCACATTCCGACGCCTGTTCGGGGAGGCTGGTACGGAAATTGAACCGGCTGCCAAACATTTAGCCCAGTGAGCTAAACCAGCCCCTCAGCTAAACCAGCCCCACTCACACACACAGACACTAACACACACATATACAGAGACAGTAATACACACGCACTCACACAGACACTAACGCGCGCACACACACACTCACACACAGACAATAATACACACAGTCACACATACACACGCATACAGAGTCAGTAATACACTCACTCACACAGGCACTAACACACACACAGTAATCCACTCACACACACACACACAGACAGATACAGTAATGCACTCACACTCGCACAGGCACTAACACACACATACAGTAATGCACACACACACAGACAGAGGCAGTAATATACTCACACTCACACAGACACTAACACACACACATATACAGTAATACACTCACACTCACACCGACACTGACACACCCACACATACAGTAATACACTCACACTCACACATATACTGTCAAACACACACATACAGAGTTAATAATACACTCACACAGACACTAACGCACGCACACTCACACACAGACAGTAATAAACACACTCACACATACATAAACACACACACATACATACAGATATGTAATACACTCTCACTCACACAGACACTAACACACACTCATACAGGAATATACACACACAGACAGAGACAGTAATGCACTCACACTCACACAGACACTAACACACTCACACACACATACAGAGACAGTGATACACTCACACACAGGCACTGACACACACTCACACACACACACACTGAGACAGTAATACACTCAGACTCACAGATACATTAACACACACACACATACAGAGGAAGAAATACACTCACACAGACGCTAAAACAGACACACATACAGTAATACATTCACACACAGACAAAGGCAGTAATACACTCACACTCACACAGGCACTAATACACACACACATACAGTAATATACTCACACACACACACAGACAGAGACAGAAATACACTCACACTCACGCAGACACTAACACACACACACAGTTATACACTCACACACTCACAGACAGAGACAGTAATGTACTCACACTCACACAGACACTAACACACTCACACACGCATACAGAGACAGTAATACACTCACACACACAGACACTGACACACACTCACACACACACATACAGAGCCAGTAATAAACTCACACTCACACAGACACTAACACACTCACACACACACATACAGCGACAGTAATACACTCACACTCACAGAGACACTAACACGCCCACATACACGGAGACAGTAATACATTCACACACACAGGCACTAATACACACTCACAAAGACACTAATGCACACACTCACACAAACAGACACAAATACACACGCTCACTCACGCATACAAAGACACCAATGCGCACACTCTCACATCCACAGTTACACTAATACACATTTACTCACAGACCTAAACAGAGACTCCACTACACACACACACTCACACACACACAGACACTAATACACACACACAGATACACTAATACACAAACTCACAGGCACACAGAGACTCTAATACACAAACTCACAGACAGAAAAACGCACACTCACACACACAAACACTAATACACACACTCACACAAAACAGAAACACAGGTACACTAATTCACTCTCACAGGCACAGATACACGAATACACACACACTCACACATAGACAATCACACTCACAGACACAAACACAGACACCAATACACACGCACACACACAGATCCTAATACACACACTCAAAGACACAGACAGAGGCACGAATACACAAACTCATAAACACACAAAGCCATAACACAGATACGCCAATGCACGTACACACAGAAATACATAGACACTAATACACACACTCTACGACACACAGATACACTAATATTCTCAAACACACACAGACTCGCACCGATACACTGATAAACACAGAAACGCAGACACATACAGACTCTAATACACACACTCACAGACACACATAGATGCACTAATACACATACACACACTCACACACAGACAGTAATACGCACAGTCACACATACATTAACACAATCACACATACAGAGATGTAGTGCACTCTCACTCACACAGACACTAACACACACACATACGTTAATATACACACACACAGACGGAGCCAGTAATTCACTCACTCACAAAGACACTAACACACACACACATACACAGAGGCAGAAATACACTCACACAAACGCTAACACACACACACATAGAGTAATGCACTCACACACACAGACAAAGGAAGTAATACACTCACACTCACACATACACTAACACACACACACATACAGGAAGACACTCACACACACAGACAGAGAAAGAAATACACTCACACTCCCACAGACACTAAAATACTGAAACACACATACAAGAGACAGTAATACACTGACACGTACACACACACAGACAGAGCCAGTGATGCACTCACTCACACAGACACTAACACACACACACATACACGGAGGCAGAAATACACTCACACTCACACAGACGCTAACACACACACACATAGAGTAATGCACTCACACACACAGACAAAGGAAGTAATACACTCACCCTCACACATACACTAACACACACACACATACAGGAAGACACTCACACACACAGACATAGAAAGAAATACACTCACACTCACACCGACACTAATATACTCAAACACACATACAAGAGACAGTAATACACTGACACGCACACTGATACACACTCACACACACATACAGAGACAGTAATACACACACACATACAGAGACAGTAATACCCTCACACTCGCACAGACACTAACACACTCACACACACACACAGACAGTAAAGCATTCACGCTCACACAGACACTAACATATACACACACACATACAGTAATGCACACACACAGACAGGGACAGTAATGCTCTCACACTCACACACACACAGCCACTGACACACACGCACACACATACAGAGACAGTAATACACACACACATACAGAGACAGTAATACACTCACACTGGCACCAGCACACACACAGACACACAGACATAGAGTAATACACTCACACACACAGACAGAGTCAGTCATCCACTCACACTCACACAGACACTAACACACACACACAGTAATACACTCACACACACACAGACAAAGACAGTAATACACTCACACAGATACTAACACACACACACAGTAATACACTCACACACGCACAGACAGAGACAGTTATGCACTAACACTCACATAGACACTAACACACTCACGCACGCATACAGAGACAGTAATACACTGACACTCACACAGACACTAACACGCCCACATACACGGCGACAGTAATACATTCACACACAAAGGCACTAATACACACTTACAAAGACACTAATGCACACACTCACACAAACAGACACAAATACACACGCTCACTCACGCACACAAAGACACCAATGCGCACACTCCCACATACACAGTTACACTAATACACATACACTCACAGACCTAAACAGAGACTCTAATACACTCACACACTCACACACAGATACACTAATGCACACACTCACAGGCACACAGAGACTCTGATACACACACTCACAGACAAACACACAGACAGCAAAACGCACACTCACACACACAAACACTAATACACACTCACACAAAACAGACACACACAGGGACACTAATTCAAACTCACAATCACAGATACACGAATACACACACACTCACACATAGACAATCACACTCACAGACACAAACGCAGACACTAATACACGCGCACACACACAGATACTAATACACACACTCAAAGACACAGGCAGAGGCACGAATACACAAACTCATAAACACACACAGCCATAACACAGATACGCCAATGCACGTACACACAGAAATACATAGACACTAATACACACACTCTACGACACACAGATACAGTAATACACACACTCACTGACAAGCAGATACACTGATGCACACTCAGACACACACACTAATACACACACTCACTGACACATAGAGACAGTAATATACACATCAGAGACACAGCCACGCTAACGCACACACTCACCCACAGGCACTAATACACACTCACAGACTCACAGATACACTGATACACACACTCACAGATACACACAGACACAAATACACACACTCCCACACAAAGGGGCACGGTAGCATTGTGGATAGCACAAATGCTTCACAGCTCCAGGGTCCCAGGTTTGATTCGGCTTGGGTCACTGTCTGTGCGGAGTCTCCACATCCTCCCTGTGTGTGCGTGGGTTTCCTCCGGGTGCTCCGGTTTCCTCCCACAGTCCAAAGATGTGCGGATTAGGTGGGTTAGCCATGCTAAATTGCCCATAGTGTCCAAAATTGCCCTTAGTGTTGGGTGGGGTTACTGGGTTATTGGGATAGGATGGAGGTGTGGACCTTGGGTAGGGTGCTCTTTCCAAGAGCCGGTGCAGACTCGATGGGCCGAATGGCCTCCTTCTGCACTGTAAATTATATGATTAAATACATAAACTCACAGACACACACAGACACTAATACATACACTCACAGTCACACACAGGCACTAAAACACACACTCACTGACGCACAGCGACACAGATTTACACACTCACTGACACACAGAGACACTAATGTACACACTAACAGACACACAGACACTAAAACTCTCACACACAGACACTCAGAGACACTAATACACACACTCAGACACTAATACATACACTCACAAACACACAGAGACACTAATACACTCACTCACAGACACACACAGAGACACGAATCCACACATTAACACACAAATAGACGCTCATACATGGATTCATACACATACAGACACTAATACACACAGAGGCAGTCAGACACAGACACAAATTCACAGAGAGACTAAGACACACAGTCACAGAAACACAGGCAGTGCTACACACATTCACAGACTCACACAGACAATACTACTCACGCACAGACACATACAAAGGCAGAGATACATACTCTCACAGACACACATACACACACTCACACACAGATACACTAATACACACATTCACATACACACTCGGATACACTAATACACACACTCGCACACACACATACACTAATACACACACTCACACACAGCGACGCTAATACACACACTCACAGAAAAACATAGACACTAACACACACACATACACAGAGACACTGATACACACAGACACATAGATACACGTATACACGTACATATGTACTCACACACAGAGACACTAGTACACAGCTCACAGACAGGCATATACTCTAATACACACACTCACCCACACACTAAAATAGACAAACACACTCACAGACAACAATACACTCACACACACAGACACTAATGCACACATTCTCACACACACACAGACTCTCACAGATACACTAATAAACACTGAAACACAGACACATACAGACTCTAATACACATACTCACAGACACACATAGAGACACTAATACACACACTCACACACACAGACACTTATCACTTCTTCACACTTTCACAGACACACACAGACATACATACACCCACCCACAGACACATGGAGACTCTAATGCACACACTCTCACACACACACACACACACACACACAGACACTGTCATGTGAAAGTACCTGTAACAAATGGGTGTTTATAAATGGATGTGTATATAAATATCTGTAGCGAAGTACCTTACAAAAATGGGTGTTTATTACTGCAGTGATGTCAGAGAGTGGGTGGAGATGGGCTGTCTGTCAGCTTTTTACTTTCGTTTTGGCTGTTTGCTCCAGGGTGTGTTTTAGATTTGTTTTCAGTGTTGGAGCTGAAGCTAGACAGAGCAGGTGTACTGTTGATGTCATGCCATGAAAAAACTATATCTTGATCATTTGGTGAATTCAGAATTATAAATGTTCTCAGTAGTGAATGTAAACCTAATGTCCCTCTGGTAAAAAGTGTTTCTTCAGTCTTCTGGTTGCCAAAAGGACAGCTTACGGATTACTTAGTTTTGTATTCTTTGGGGGTTGAATTTGACTTAATGGTTGCTAAGTTCTTCACTGTTTGATTTAAAAAGGTTAACTTGAGTTTATAGAATAAACATCGTTTTGCTTTAAAAAATACTTTTCCATTTCAGCTGTACCACACATGTAGAGAGTGCCGTGTGCTCCCCACACCACAATCTATTAAAAGTTGTGGGTTAGTGGAACTCCGTGATTCACTTTGGGGTTCTCTAACCCCCTGCCCCATAACACTAAAGCACACACTCACATTCACGCAGAGACACTAATCCACACACTCGCAGACACACAAATACACAAACTCACAGACACACGGAGACACTAATACACGCACTCACAGTCACGCAGTGACAAGAACAGACACACACTCTCCCAGACATTAATACAGACACTCACAGACACAAAGAAACACTCATATACCCACTCACAGATACACACAGAGACACTACTAAACGCACTCACACCACACAGACACTAATGCACACACTCACACACACACAGACACTAATACACACACATACACTAATGCACAAACACAAAACCACACACAGAGACACTAATACACACACTCGCTGACACGCAGATGCACTAATACGCACACTCACACAACACAGTGACACTAATACTCACACTTACATACACACAGATAGTAATACACACACTAAAATACACAGACAGAGTCACTAATACACAAACTCACAAAAACACACAGCCACACACACACACATACACTAATGCACAAGCTCAAAGACACACACACACAGACTAATACACACTGTCACACACACACAAAGACACTAATACACACACTCAATGACACATAGATACACTAATACACACTCACAGACACACATAGTGACCCTAATGCACACACACACACACACACACACACAGATCCTAATACACGCACTCACAGGCACACACTGGCACCAATATACACACACACACACACGCATTAACACAGACACACACAGATAGTAATGCACACACTCACAGACACACACTGGCACTAAGACATACCCACACAGTCACTAACACACACACACTGATATTAATACACACACTCAATGATACACAGAGACAATAATATACACACTCGCAGACACAGGGAGACTCTAATGCATACACTCAGAAAAATATATACACATGCACTAATGCACACACTAACACACAGACACAGATTCTAATACACACACACACTGGAAAACAGGGACAATAATATACACACTTGCAGACACAGGGAGACTCTAATGCATACACTCAGAAAAACATACACACATGCACTAATATACACACTAACAGATACACTCAGATAATAATAAACACACTCACTGACGCACATACACTAATACACACACTCACACAGGGAGATTCTAATTCACACACTCACAGACACAAATAGACACTAACACACACACTCAAAGACACACACTGGCACTAATACACACACACACAGACACTAACACACACACACAGATATTAATACACACTCACTGATACACTGAGTCTATAATATACACACTCACAGGCACAGGGTTACTATAATTCACACACTCACACACACACACAGCGACACGAAAACACAGTGTCACACACACACACATGCACTAATACACACACTAACACACATACATATATTAATACACTCACTCACTGATGTACAGTGACAATAATATACACACTCACAGACACAGGGAGATTGTAATGCAGGCACTCACAGACACACAGAGACACTAATACACACACTCACAGACACACACAGGCACTAATACACACACTCACAGATCAACAGAGAAACTAATACACACACTCATAGACACACACCAACACTAATACACATACTCACATACACACATAGACAAAAATACACACGCTCACAGACACACATATATACATTAATATACACACTCACACACACACACAGGCACTACTTCACATTGGCACAGACACACACAGCCACAATTACACACTCCCACAGACACACTGAGACTCTAATGCACACACACAAACACTAATAAACACAGACCCCAATACACGTACACATACAAACACACTGGCGCTAATACGCACACACACAGACACTAACGCACACACACAGATACTACAAATACGAATGCGCACACTCACTGATACACAGAAACAAAAATACGCACACTCACAGACACAGGAATACTCTAATGCACACACACAGCGACACTAATACACACATTCACACACAGAGACACTAATACACACTCACAGACACAGATGCACTAATACACACCGTCACACACGGAGACACTAGTACACAGCTCACAGGCAGACAGAGACATTAATAAACACACTTTCACACACACAGACACTAATGCACACATTCTCACGCACACGCAGACACTCACAGATACACTAATACACACAGACACAGATACACACAGCCACAGACACACGGAGACTCTAATGCACACACTCACACACACAGACACAAATACACACACTCACAGACACACGGAGACTCTAATGCACACACTCACGCACAGATTCTGCCATGTGCGAGTATCTGTAAGAAATGGGTGTTTATAAATGGGTGTGTATATAAATATCTGTAGTGAATAACCTTACAGAAATGGTTGTTTATTACTGCAGTGATGTCAGAAAGTGGGTGGAGATGGGCAGTCTGTCAGCTTTTTACTTTCGTTTTGGCTGTTTGCTCCAGGGTGTGTTTTAGATTTGTTTTCAGTGTTGGAACTGAAGCCAGACAGAGCAGGTGTCCTGTTGATCTCTCTGCCATGGAAAGACTATCACTTGATCATTTGGTGAATTCAGAATTACAAATGTTCCCAGTAGTGAATGTAAACCTAATGTCCCTCTTGTAAAAAGGTGTTTCTTAAGTCTTCTGGATGATAAAAGGACATCTTACGTATTACTTAGTGTTGTATTCTTTGGGAGTTGAATTAGGATTAATGGTTGCCAAGTTGATCACTGTATGTTTTAAATGGTTAACTTGAGTACATAGAATAAACATTGTTTTGCTTTAAAAAATACTTTCCCATTTCTGCTTTACCACACCTGTAGAGTGGGCCGTGCGCTTCCCATACCACAATCTATTAAACACTGTGGGTCAGGGGAACTCCATGATGCACTTTTGGGTTCTCTAAACCATGGCCCATAATAACACTAATACACACACTCACAGACACACAGAGACACTAATACACACACTCGCAGGCACATAGAGGCACTAACACACACTCGTAGACATACAGAGACAGTAACACACACTCGCAGATACACATAGACACTAACACACACTCACAGAGACACTGACATACACTTGCAGAAACACAGAGACACTAACACACGCTCACATACATAGAGAGACACGAATACACACACTCATAGAGACACTAATACACAAACTCACAGACTCAGAGAGACAATAATACACACACAAACAGCGACACTAATACACAGAGTCACACACACACATGCACTATATACACACAATAACACACACATATAGACACACACTCACTGATGCACAGTAACAATAATATACACACTCACAGCAACTGGGAGATTGTAATGCAGACACACACAGACACACACAGGCACTAATACACACACTCACAGATCAACAGAGACACTAATACACACACTCACAGACACACACCGACACTAATACTCACACTCACAGGCACACAGAGACAACAATACACACACTCACAGACACACATATATACATTAATATACACACTCACACACTCACACAGACACTACTTCAAACAAAGAACAAAGAAGAAAGAAATGGACAGCACAGGAACAGGCCCTTCGGCCCTCCAAGCCCGTGCCGACCATGCTGCCCGGCTAAACTACAATCTTCTACACTTCCTGGGTCCGTATCCCTCTATTCCCATCCTATTCATGTATTTGTCAAGATGCCCCTTAAATGTCACTATCGTCCCTGCTTCCACCACCTCCTCCGGTAGCGAGTTCCAGGCACCCACTACCCACTGCGTAGAAAACTTGCCTCGTACATCTACTCTAAACCTTGCCCCTCTCACCTTAAACCTATGCCCCCTAGTAATTGACCCCTCTACCCAGGGGACAAGCCTTTGACTATCCACTCTGTCAATGCCCCTCATCATTTTGTAGACCTCTATCAGGTCGCCCCTCAACCTCCTTCATTCCAGTGAGAACAAACCGAGTTTATTCAACCGCTCCTCATAGCTACTGCCCTCCATAGCAGGCAACATTCTGGTAAGTCTCTTCTGCACCCTCTCTAAAGCCTCCACATCCTTCTGGTAGTGTGGCGACCACAATTGAACACTGTACTCCAAGTGTGGCCTAACTAAGGTTCTATACAGCTGCAACATGACTTGCCAATTCTTATACTCAATGCCCGGGCCAATGAAGGCAAGCATGCCGTATGCCTTCTTGACTACCTTCTCCACAGTGTTGCCCCTTTCAATGACCTGTGGACCTGCACTCCTAGAACTCTTTGACTTCCAATACTCTAGAGGGTTCGACCATTCACTCTATATTCCCTACCTGCATTAGACCTTCCAAAATGCATTACCTCACATTTGTCCGGATTAAACTCCATCTGCCATCTCTCCGCCCAAGTCTCCAAACAATCTATATCCTGCTGTATCCTCTGACAGTCCTCATCGCTATCCGCAATTCCACCAACCTTTGTGTCGTCTGCAAACTTACTAATCAGACCAGTTACATTTTCCTCCAAATCATTTATATATAATACAAAGAGCAAAGGTCCCAGCACTGTTCCCTGTGGAACACCACTGGTCACAGCCCTCCAATTAGAAAAGCATCCTTCCATTGCTACCCTCTGCCTTCTATGACCTAGCCAGTTCTGTATCCACCTTGCCAGCTCACCCCTGATCCCGTGTGACCTCACCTTTTGTACTAGTCTACCATGACGGACCTTGTCAAAGGCCTTACTGAAGTCCATATAGACAACATCCACTGCCCTACCTGCATCCATCATCTTAGTGACCGCCTCGAAAAACTCTATCAAGTTAGTGAGACACGACCTCCCCTTCACAAAACCATGCTGCCTCTCACTAATACGTCCATTTGCTTCCAAATGGGAGTAGATCTTGTCTCGAAGAATTCTCTCCAGTAATTTCCCTACCACTGAAGTAAGGCTCACCGGCCTGTAGATCCCTGGATTATCCTTGCTACCCTTCTTAAACAGAGAAACAACATTGGCTACTCTCCAATCCTCCGGGAAATCCCCTGAAGACAGTGCGGATCCAAAGATTTCTGTCAAGGCCTCAGCAATTTCCTCTCCGGCCTCCTTCAGTATTCTGCGGTAGATCCCATCAGGCCCTGGGGACTTATCTACCTTAATATTTTTAAGGCACCCAACACTTCGTCTTTTTGGATCTCAATGTGACCCAGGCTATCTACACAACCTTCTCCAGACTCAACATCTACCAATTCCTTCTCTTTGGTGAATACTGATGCAAAGTATTCATTTAGTACCTCGCCCATTTCCTCTGTTTCCACACATACATTCCCTTGCCTATCCTTCAGTGGGCCAACCCTTTCCCTGGGTACCCTCTTGCTTTTTATGTACGTGTAAAAAGCCTTGGGGTTTTCCTCAACCCTATTTGCCAATGACTTTCCGTGACCCCTTCTAGCCCTCCTGACCCCTTGCTTAAGTTCCTTCCTACTTTCCTTATATTCCACACAGGCTTCGTCTGTTCCCAGCCTTTCAGCCCTGACAAATGCCTCCTTTTTCTTTTTGACGAGGCCTACAATATCTCTCGTTATCCAAGGTTCCCGAAAATTGCCGTATTTATCCATGTTCCTCACAGGAACATGCATGTCCTGAATTCCTTTCAACTGACTCTTGAAAGCCTCCCACATGTCAGATGTTGATTTGCCCACAACCATCCGCCCACAATCTATGTTCTTCAGTTCCCGCCCAATAATTTTATAATTGCCCTTCCCCCAATTTAGCACATTCATCCTAGGACCACTCTTATCCTTGTCCACCAGCACTTTAAAACTTACTGAATTGTGGTCACTGTTCCCGGAATGCTCCCCTACTGAAACATCTACCACCTGGCCGGGCTCATTCCCCAATACCAGGTCCAGTACCACCCCTACCCTAGTTGGACTGTCTACATATTGTTTTAAGAAGCCCTCCTGGATGCTCCTTACAAACTCTGCCCCGTCTAATCCCCTGGCACTAAATGAGTCCCAGTCAATATTGGGGAAGTTGAAGTCTCCCATCACCACAACCCTGTTGTTTTTACTCTTTTCCAAAATCTGTCTACCTATATTCTCCTCTATCTCCGGCTGGCTGTTGGGAGGCCTGCAGTAAACCCCCAACATTGTGACTGCACCCTTCTTATTCCTGATCTCTACCCACATAGCCTCACTGCTCTCTGAGGCGTCCTTCCGTAGTACAGCTGTGATATTCTCCCTAACCAGGAGCGCAGCTCCGCCACCACTTTTACATCCCCCTCTATCCCGCCTGAAACATCTAAATCCTGGAACGTTTAGCTGCCTGCTCTACCCTTCCCTCAACCAGGTCTCTGTAATGGCAGCAACATCATAGTTCCAAGGACTAATCCAAGCTCTCTAAGTTCATCTGCCTTACCCGTAATACTTCTTGCATTAAAACATATGCACTTCAGGCCACCAGACCCGCTATGTTCAGCAACGTCTCCCTGTCTGCCCTGCCTCAGAGCCACACTGTCCCTATTCCCTAGTTCTCACTCAATGCTCTCACCTTCTGACCTATTGCTCCCGTGCCCACTCCCCTGCCATACTAGTTTAAACCCTCCCGTGTGACACTAGCATACCTCGCGGCCAGGATATTTATGCCTCTCCAGTTTAGATGCAACCGGTCCTTCTTAGATAGGTCACATCTGCCCCGGAAGAACTCCCAGTGGTCCAGATAACGGAAACCCTCCCTCCTACACCAGCTGTTTAGCCACGTGTTTAGCTGCTCTATCTTCCTATTTCTAGCCTAAGTGGCACGTGGCATAGGGAATAATCCCGAGATTACAACTCTAGAGGTCCTGTCTTTTAACTTTCTGCCTTGCTCCCTGAACTCCTGCTGCAGGACCTCATGCCCCTTCCTGCCTATGTCGTTAGTGCCAATATGTCCAACGACCTCTGCCTGTTTGCCCTCCCCCTTCAGGATGCCCTCTACCCGTTCGGAGACATCCTGGACCCTGGAACCAGGGAGGCAACATATCATCCTGGAGTCACTTTCACGTCCGCAGAATCGCCTATCTGTGCCCCTGACTATAGAGTCTCCTATTACTATTGCAAATTGTAGGGAAGATGCTGGAATCTATCATCAAGGAAGAAATAGCGAGGCATCTGGATGGAAATTGTCCCATTGGGCAGACGCAGCATGGATTCATAAAGCAAGGTCGTGCCTAACTAATTTAGTGGAATGTTTTGAGGGCATTACCAGTGCGGTAGATAACGGGGAGCCAATGGATGTGGTATATCTGGATTTCCAGAAAGCCTTTGACAAGGTGCCACACAAAAGGTTGCTGCATAAGATAATGATGCATGGCATTCAGGGGAAATTAGTAGCATGGATAGAGGATTGATTAATTAATAAAAATCAAAGAGTGGGGATTAATGGGTGTTTCTCTGGTTGGCAATCAGTAGCTAGGGTGTCCCTCAGGGATCAGTGTTGGGGCCACAACTGTTCACAATTTACATAGATGATTTGGAGTTGGGGACCAAGGGCAATGTGTTCAAGTCTGCAGAGGACATTAAGATGAGTGGTAAAGCAAAACGTGCAGAGGATACTGGAAGTCTGCAGAGGGATTTGGATAGGCTAAGTGAATGGGCTAGAGCCTGGCAGATGGAATACAATGTTGACAAATGTAAGGTTATCCATTTTGGTAGGAATAACAGCAAAAGGGATTATTATTTAAATGATAAAATATAAAAACATGCTGCTGTGCAGAGAGACCTGGGTGTGCTAGTGCATGAGTCGCAAAAAGTTGGTTTACAGGTGCAACACGTGATTAAGAAGGCAAATGGAATTATGTCCTTCATTGCTAGAGGGATGGAGTTTAAGACTAGGGAGGCTGTGCTGCAATTGTATAAGGTGTTAGTGAGGCCACACATGGACTATTGTGGTCAGTTTTGGTCTCTTCACTTGAGAAAGGACGTACTGGCACTGGAGGGTGTGCAGAGGAGGTTCACTAGGTTAATCCCAGAGCTGAAGGGGTTGGGTTACAAGGAGAGGTTGACTAGACTGGGACTGTACTCGTTTGAATTTAGAAGGATGAGGGGGGATCTTAGAGAAACAAATAAAATTATGAAGGGAAAGGATAGGATAGATGCGGGCAGGTTGTTTCCACTGGCGGGTGAAAGCAGAACTAGGGGGGCATAGCCTCACAATAAGGGGAAGTAGAGTTAGGACTGAGTTTAGGAGGAACCTATATTCTATGGAATTCCTTGCCCAGTGAAGCAATAGAGGCTCCTTCATTAAATGTTTCTAAGATAAAGATAGATAGTTGTTTGAAGAATAAAGGAATTAAGGGTTATGGTGTTCGGTCCGGAAAGTGGAGCTGAGTCCACAAAAGATCAGCCATGATCTCATTGAATGGCGGAGCAGGCTCGAGGGGCCAGATGGCCGACTCCTGCTCCTAGTTCTTATGTTCTTATGTTCTCACAGACACACGCTGGCACTAATACACACTCACAGGCTGCCAGAAACACAAATACACACTCGCAAGCACACAGAGACACTAAGACACACTCACAGACACACATACAGACACGACTACACACGCACACACACACACACACACTAATACACGCACTCACAGACAGACACTGGCACTAATACACACAGACACTAACACACACACAGGCACTAATACACACAATAACTGATGCACAGAGTCAATAATATACACACTCACAGACACAGGGTGACTCGAATGCACACACTCACACACACACAGCGACACTAATACACACAGTCACACACACGTGCACTAATACACACACTGAAACACACACACACAGAAACTAATACACACTCACTGATACACAGAGACAACAATATACACACTCACAGACACAGGGAGATTGCAATGCACACACTCACAGACACACAGAGACACTAATGAACACACTTACAGACACACACAGACACTAATACACACACTCACAGACAATCGCAGAAACTAATACACACACAAACACACTAATACACATTTACAGACACACAGATACACTAATACGCAAACTCACTCACACAGGGGCACTAGTACACAGCTCACAGACCGACAGAGACACTAATACACAAATACACACACATTAATAGAGACACTCACACACATAGCCACTAATACACTCACACGCACACATACACTAATGCACACATTCTCACACACACTCAGACACAAACAAACACTAATACACACACTCACACACACAGAGACACTAATACACACACTCACTGACACATAGTTACACTAATACACACTCACAGACACACATACAGATACTAATACACATACTCACACACACAGACACTAATACACGTACTCATAGACAGACACTGGCACCAGTACACACACACTCACACACACATTCCTAATACACACGCTCACAGACACACACTGGCACTAATACACACACACACATACATTCACACACAAACATCGACACTAATACAAACAATCACACATACACATGCGCTAATAAACACACTAACGCAAACACACAGATACTAATACAAACACTCACTGATTCACAGAGACACTAATACAGACACTCACACACAGAGAGACACGAGTACACAGCTCTCAGACCGATAGAGACATTAATACAGAAACACACACACTAATAGAGACACACACACACATAGAGACACTAATACACACACACAGACACTCACAGATACACTACCATACACAGAAATACAGACACACACAGACTCTAATATACACACGCAAACGTCTCTCCACGCACACGCTACCCCTCCACAAACACTACACCCCCCCCCCCACTCACACACACTAACCCCTCCCCACACGCACATTAACCCCCTCAACCACAGACTTACTAACCTCCCCACACACACACTAACCACCCCCCACACACAAATACACACTAATCCAACCCCACACACACAAACCCCCACGACACACACACACACTAAACCCCCACCCGCACACTAACCCCGCCATACTAACCAACCACCCTAACACACAATAACACCCCCTCACAAACACTGACACCCCCACACACACTAACCCCCCCCCACACGCATTGGCACAACCCCACACAGGCTAACACCCCCCACACACACTGACGCCCCTCCCCACCCACACACACTAACACCCCCACTCCATTAAACCCGCACACACACACACACTAACCCCCCACACACCAGCCTTCCCCACAAACACGCTAACCCCCACACACACAGTAACCCCCCCCCACACACAATAACCCCCCCCCCACACACACTAAACTACCAACACACGCTAACGCCCCACACACACAATAACCCCACCCCCACACACTACCAACACACGCTAACGCCCACACACACAATAACCCCACCCCCACACACGCATTATCCCCTCCCATACACACACACACACACTCCCCCCCCACACACGCACTACCCCCTCACACACTCTAACCACCCCCACCCTCACACACTAAACCTCAAACACACACACACAACACCCCCACACACACCAACCCTACCACACACAGTAACCCCCCACACAAACTAACCCAACCACACACACACTAACACCCCACGAACACACACACACACTTACCCCCCCCCCCACACGCACACACACTAACCCCCCCCCCCAGCCCACACACACACACTCACACACACTAATCCACCACCACACAGTTACCCCCAGACACACTAACCCGCCCACACACTAACCTACCCCCACACACTGACGCCCCACAGACACGAACCTCCCAGAAACACATACACTACCCCCCCTCAGACACACACTAACCCCCAACACACACACTAACCCCCAACACATATTAACCCGCCCATTCACACTAACCCCTCCACACACACACTAACCCCCCACACACGCTAACCTCCCTCACAGACATTAAACCCCCCCACACACACTGGAACCCCCCACACACACTAACGCACCCCCCACACGCGCACTAACCCCCCCCCCCCGACACACACACTAACCCAACACCCTACAAACTAACACCGCCACACACACTCAACCACCCACACACAATAACACCCCCTCACAGACAAACACTAACTCCCCCCCCCCACACACACACACTAACCCCCCACACAACACACTAACCCAACCCCACGCACACTAACCCCCCCCCTACCGACACACACACAAACCCACCCCCCACACACTAACCCCGCCACACGCACTAACCCCTCTCACACACAATAACTCCCCCGCACGCACACTGAGCCCACCACACACACTAACCCCCCACACACACTGGTCCCACCTCACAGACTAACCCCTCCCCCACACACACTGACCCCCACCCCACACACACATTAACCCCTCACCCGCACTAAATGCCCCCACTCCACTAAGCTCGCACACACACACACACACATTAACCCCTCACACACACTAACACCCCCACTCCACTAAGCCCACACACACACACACACTAACCCCCCCCCACACACACACTAACCCCCTCACACACACACTAACCTCCGCACACAAACTAAACCCCCCCACACACACTAACCCCCCAACACACACTACCCCACACACACACTAACACCCCCGACACACGCATTAACCTCCCCACACACGCACTACCACCACACACACAGTAACCCCCCACCCTCACACACTAACCCCCAAACACACACACAACCCTACCACACACACTAACCCCCCCAAACACACACGAACCCAGCCCCACACACACTAACACCCCCCCGACACACACGCACACAAACACACGACCCCCACACTCTAACCTCGCCACACCCACTAACCACCTCACACACAATAACTCTCCCCCCCACGTACACACGAACCCCCCACACACACACACTAAACCCTCCCACACACACTAACCCCCAACCCACACACACTAACCCCCCCACACACTGAACCCCCACACACTAACCACCCCCCACACGCGCACTAACCCCACCCCCCGACGCACACACGAACCCCCCCCCACAAACTAACACCGCCACACACACTCAACCCCCCCACACAATAACACCCCTTCACAGACACACACTAACTCCCCCCTCACACACACACTAACCCCCCAACACACACACACTGACCCAACCCCACACACACTAACCCCCCCCCCGACACACAGACACAAACCCACACCACCCACACACATTAACCCCGCCACACTCTCTAACCCCACTCGCACACAATAACTCCCCCGCACGCACACTGAGCCCATCACACACACACTAACCCCCTCACACACACTGGCCCCACCCCACACATACTAACCCCTCCCCCACACACACTGACCCCCGCCACACACACTAACACCCCCACACACTGACACCACCACACACACACTAACCGCCACCCCGCACACACTGACCCCTCCCCCCCACACACACACACACTAACCCCCCCCCCACACACACACTAAACCCCGACACACACACTAACCCCCAACGCACACTAACCCCCCCCCCCCCCCACACACACCCACATCCAACCCCCCACACGCGCAATAAACACCCCCCCCCCACACACACACACCCTCCCCCCACACACACACAACCCTCCCACACACAGCAACCCCCCACACACCGTAACCCTCCCACACACACACTAACACCACACACACTAACCCCCTGAACACACTAATTCCCCCCCCACACACACTAACATCCCCTCGCAGACACACACTAACCACTCACCCCACACATACACTAACACCCCCACACACACATACACACACTAACCCCGCCACATCTACTAACCCCCCACACACACTGGCCCCACCCCAAACACACCAACCCACCCGCCCACACACACACTGACCCCCGCCATACACACACACAAATTCCGCACACACACACTCACCCCTCACACACATTGACCCCACCACTCACACACTAAGCCCCCCACACACACTGCCCCCCATACAGACTTACCCCACCCCACACACACACTAACCTCCGTAAACAAACTGAACCCCCATACACATTCTAAGCCCCCAACACTCACTACCCCCCACCCACACACTAACCTCCCACCCACACACGCATTAACCTCCCCCCCCACACACACACACCCCACACACACACTCAACCCCTCACACACAATAACACCCCCTCACAGACACACACTAACAACCCCCCCCCCCACACACACAAACTAACCCCACCACACACACACAAAGCGAACCCCACACACACTAACCCTCCCCGACACACACACACAAACCCACCCCACCCACACTCACTAACCCCGCCACACCCACTAACCCCCCTCACACACAATAACTTCACTGCACGCACACTGAGCCCACCACACACACACTAACCTCCCCCCACACAAACTTACCCCCCCCACACACACACACACACTAGTCCTCCCCACACACTAATCCCCGACACAAACTAACCCCCAACACACACTAACCACCCCCACACACACACACTAACCCCCCACACGCGCAATAACCCCCCCCCCACACACACACACACCATCCCCCACACACGCACTACCTCCCCACACACACTAACCCCCACCCTCACACACTAACCCCCAAACACACACACAACCCTCCCACACACACCAGCACCCCCACACACCGTAACCCTCCCACACACACACACTAACGCCACACACACAATAACGCCCTGAACACACTTATCCCCCCACCCACACACACTAACACCGCCAGACACACTCACCCCCCACACACAATAACACCGCCTCACAGACACACTCTAACCCCTCACCCCACACATACACTACCCCCCCCCCACACACACACACTAACCCCGCCACACCCATTAACTCCCCACACACGCTGGCCCCACCCCACACACACTAACCCCCCCCACACACACACAGACCCACGCCCCACACACACAATGACCCCACCACTCACTCACTGTGTCCTCCCAAAAACAGACCCCACACACACACTTACCCCCACCCCACACACACACTAACCTTCGCAAACAAACAAAACCCCACACACATACTAACCACCCAACACACGCTACCCCACCCCACACACACACTAACCCACCCCCCCACCAACACACGCATTAACCTCCGCCCCACACACACACTCCCCCCACACACGCACTACCCCCCCACACACACACTAACCCCCACCCTCACACACTAACCCCCCACCCACACACACTAACCCCCCCCACACACACACACACTAACCCACACACAAACACTAACACCCCCCCACACACACACACTAACTCTCCCACACATACACACTAACACCCTACCAACACACACACTAACCACCCACACACACACTAACCCCCCTCCCCCACACTCTCACATACACGAACACCATCCCCCCACACACACGTACCCCATAGACACACTAACCCCCCACACACACACTAACCTACCCCCACACACTGACGCCCCACTGACACTAACCTCACCAAAACACACACACTAACCCCCGCGCACACAGTAACCCCCCTCACACACACACTAATCCCCCCACACACACTAAACAACCCAGACACACGCACTAACCCCCTCACACCCACACTAACCCGCCCCACACACACTAACACCCCTCACACACACTAATCCGCCCCCCACACACTCACATACACTAAGCCCACCATCACACACACTTACCCCCCCCCCCAGACACACTAACCCCCCCCCCCACACACACACACACTAACCAACCCTACACACACTGACGCCCCACGGACACTAACCTACCCAAACACACACGAACCCCCCTCACACACAATAATCCCCCCCACACACACATACACACTGACCCACACACACACTAACTCCCCCACACACACAGTAGCGCCCTCCCACACACACAGTAACACCCCACCACCGACACAAAACACCCACCCCCCACACGCAAACACACTAACCGCACTCTCACACACACTAACACCCCCCCCTCACACACACACACACTCTAACCGGCCTCACACACACACTACCCCGCCACACACAAACGCACACACTAAGCCCCCCCCCCCACGCACACATTACCCCCAACCCCTCACGTTGTGGGCAGCACTGTAGCATTGTGGATAGCACAATTGCTTCACAGCTCCAGGGTCCCAGGTTCGATTCTGGCTTGGGTCACTGTCTGTGCGGAGTCTGCACGTCCTCCCCGTGTGTGCATGGGTTTCCTCCGGGTGCTCCGGTTTCCTCCCACGGTCCATAAATGTCCGGGTTAGGTGGATTGGCCATGATAATTTACCCTTAGTGTCCAAAAGTGCACTTAGTGTTGGGTGGGGTTACTGTGTTATGGGGATAGGGTAGAGGTGTGGACCTTGGGGAGGGTGCTCTTTCCAAGAGCAAGTGCAGACTCGATGGGCCGAATGGCCTCCTTCCGCACTGTAAATTCTATGATAATCTATGATAATCTCACACACACTAATCCCCCCCCCCACACACTAACCCCCCCCACACACAAACACACACAGTAACTGCCCCATACACACTAACCCCCGCTCACACACTCACACTCTAAAACACCACACACGCACTAACCCCCCCGCACACACTCTAACTCCCCCCCCACACACTAACCCCCAACACACACACACTATCCCCCCCCCACGCACACTAACCCCCCCCCACACACACACACAGACACTAACCCCCCCTCACCCACTCACACACTAAAACCCCACACACGCACTAACCCTCCCGCACACACTCTAACTCCCCCACACACACTAACCCCCAACACACACTAACTCCCACACACACACAGACTGAACAGACCCCTCGCACATTACTCCACCCCCAACAAACACTAACCGCCCCCCCCCACACACACAAAACAAACTCCACCCCACCACACACACTAACTGCCCGCCCACACACACTAAACCCCCCCCACACACTAAAACCCCCACCACACACACACACTATATCCACCACACTAACCGCCCCACACACACACACTAACGTCCCCACACATACTAACCCCCCACACACACAATAAACCCAACACACGCACTAACCCTCCCGCACACACTCTAACTCCCCCACACACACTAACCCCCAACACACACTAACTCCCACACACACACAGACTGAACAGACCCCTCGCACATTACTCCACCCCACACAAACACTAACCGCCCCCCCCACACACACAAAACAAACTCCTCCCCACCACACACACTAACTGCCCGCCCACACACACTAAACCCCCTCACACACTAAAACCCCCACCCCACACACACACTATATCCACCACACTAACCGCCCCACACACACACACTAACGTCCCCACACATACTAACCCCCCACACACACAATAAACCCAACACACGCACTAACACTCCCACACACACACTAACACCCCCTCACACACTCACACACTAAAACCCCCACCACACACACACACACACTAAATCCACCACGCACACTAACCGCCCCACACACACTAACCTTCCCACCCACACTAACCACCCCACACACACTAAACCCCAACACACGCACTAACACTCCCACACACACACTAACCCCCGCACACACACTAACCCCCACACGCACACTAACCCCCGCACACACACTAACCCCCCTCACACACTAAACCCCCCACACACTAACCCCTCTCCCCAAACACTAACTCCCCCACATATAAGAACCTCCTCACACATTAATCCCCCGCCACACGCACTAACCCCGTGCCACACACACTAACCACCTCACAACGCACTAACCCCCCCCCCACACATATTAACCACCTTCCAACACACTAACCGCCCCCACCCCACACACACACACACACACACTAACCACCCCCCCCCCCACACACACACACACTAACCCCCCCCCCCACATAAACACACACTGACCCACACCATCATATCGGTATCAAAGAAGAACCAGGCAACTTGCCTCAATGGCTACCGACCAGTGGCCCTGACGTCTGTCGTAATGAAGTGCTTCGAGAGGTTGATCATGAAGCGCATCACCTCCATACTCTCAGCATGTCTTGATCCACTGCAATTTGCATACCGCTGCAACCGGTCCACATCTTACACCATTTCCCTGACCCTACACTCATCCCTAGAGCATCTTGAAAACAAGGACTCCTACATCAGACTCCTATTTATTGACTATAGCTCCGCCTTCAACACCATAATCCCAGCCAAGCTTATATCAAAGCTTCAAAACCTAGGACGTGGCTCCCCACTCTGCAACTGGATCCTCGATTTTCTGACGAACAGGCCACAATCAGTAAGAATGAACAGCAACACCTCCTCCACAATAGTCCTCAACACCAGCGCCCCGCAAGGCTGCGCACTTAGCCCCCTACTCTACTCCCTGTACACACACGACTGCGTGGCAAAACTTGGTTCCAACTCCATCTACAAGTTTGCTGACGATACGACCACAGTGGGCCGGATCTCGAATAACGACGAGTCCGAATACAGGAGGGAGATAGAGAACCTAGTGGAGTGGTGTAGCGACAACAATCTCTCCCTCAATGCCAGCAAAACTAAAGAGCTGGGAATTGGCTTCAGTTTTGCACTGAGTGCTGAATTTGGTGCATTTGAGTGCTATAGTGAGAGTTTGGTGACTGAGGGAGTGCTGGATTTGGTGCACATGAGTGCGATAGTGAGAGTTTGGTGACTGAGGGAGTGCTGAATTTGGTGCATTTGAGTGCTATAGTGAGAGTTTGGAGACTGAGGGAGTGCTGAATTTGGTGCATATGAGTGCTATAGTGAGAGTTTGGTGACTGAGGGAGTGCTGAATTTGGTGCATATGAGTACTATAGTGAGAGTTTGGTGACTGAGGGAGTGCTGAATTTGGTGCATATGAGTGCTATAGTGAGAGTTTGCTGACTGAGGGAGTGCTGAATTTGGTGCATTTGAGTGCTATAGTGAGAGTTTGGTGACTGAGGGAGTGCTGAATTTGGTGCATTTGAGTGCTATAGTGAGAGTTTGGTGACTGAGGGAGTGCTGAATTTGGTGCATTTGAGTGCTATAGTGAGAGTTTGGTGACTGAGGGAGTGCTGAATTTGGTGCATTTGAGTGCTATAGTGAGAGTTTGGTGACTGAGGGAGTGCTGAATTTGGTGCATATGAGTGCTATAGTGAGAGTTTGGTGACTGAGGGAGTGCTGAATTTGGTGCATATGAGTGCTATAGTGAGAGTTTGGTGACTGAGGGAGTGCTGAATTTGGTGCATATGAGTGCTATAGTGAGCGTTTGGTGACTGAGGGAGTGCTGAATTTGGTGCATATGAGTGCTATAGTGAGAGTTTGGTGACTGAGGGAGTGCTGAATTTGGTGCATATGAGTGCTATAGTGAGAGTTTGGTGACTGAGGGAGTGCTGAATTTGGTGCATTTGAGTGCTATAGTGAGAGTTTGGTGACTGAGGGAGTGCTGAATTTGGTGCATTTGAGTGCTATAGTGAGAGTTTGGTGACTGAGGGAGTGCTGAATTTGGTGCATTTGAGTGCTATAGTGAGAGTTTGGTGACTGAGGGAGTGCTGAATTTGGTGCATTTGAGTGCTATAGTGAGAGTTTGGTGACTGAGGGAGTGCTGAATTTGGTGCATTTGAGTGCTATTGTGAGAGTTTGGTGACTGAGGGAGTGCTGAATTTGGTGCATTTGAGTGCTATAGTGAGAGTTTGGTGACTGAGGGAGTTAGATGAGGAGTTAGGTGAGGCCAGGTCTCTGGCACTGAGTCTGGCTCTGGGGCTCAGAAGGGAAGGGGGGAAATAGAAAAGCAATAGTAGCAGAAGATTCGACGGTTAGAGGAATAGATAGGAGATTCTGTGGTCGCGAACGAGACTCCGGAAGGTATGTTGCCTCCCGGGTGCCAGGGTCAGGGATGTCTCGGATCGTCTCTTCAGGATCCTTAAGGGGGAGGGGGACCAGCCAGAAGCCGTGGTGCACATTGGTACCAACGACGCAGGTAGGAAAAGGGTGTGGAGGTAATAAACGAGATTTGGGAGTTAGGCTGGGAGTTAAAAGCCAGGACAGACAGAGTTGTCATCTCTGGTTTTTTGCCGGTGTGCCACGTGATAGCGAGGCGAGGAATAGGGAGAGAGTGCAGTTGAACACGTGGCTGCAGGAATGGTGTAGGAGGGAGGGCTTCAGGTGTTTGGATAATTGGAGCGCATTCTGGGGAAGGTGGGACCTGTACACGCAGGACGGGTTGCATCTGAACCAGAGGGGCACCAATATCCTGGGCGTGAGGTTTTCTAGTACTCTTTGGGAGGGTTGAAACTAATTTGGCAGGGGAATGGGAACCGGATTTGTAGTCCACCAACTAAGGTAGCCGATATTCAGGACGCAAAAGCGTGTAATGAGGCAGTGCGGAAGGGAACACTGACAAAGGAGAGTACTTGCAGGCACGGAGATGGGTTGAAGTATACTTCAACGCAAGAAGCATCAGGAATAAGGTGGGTGAACTGAAGGCATGGATCGGTACTTAGGACTACGATGTGGTTGCCATCGCGGAAACTTGAATCGAAGAGGGGCAGAAATGGTTGTTGGAGGTCCCTGGTTATAGATGGTTCAATAAGATTAGGGACGGTGGTCAAAGAGGTGGGGGGGGCATTGTTAATTAGAGATAGTATAACTGCTACAGAAAGGCAGTTCGAGGAGTATCTGCCTACTGAGGTAGTATGGGTTGAAGTCAGAAATAACAAAGGAGCAGTCACCTTGTTGGGAGCTTTCTATAGGCCCCCCAACAGTAGCAGAGATTTGGAGGAGCAGATTGGGAAACAGATTTTGGAAAGGTGCAGAAGTCACAGGGTAGTAGTCATCTGTGACTACAACTTCCCAAACATTGAGTGGAAAGTCTTTCGATCAAATAGTTTGGATGAGGTGATGTTTGTGCAGTGTGTCCAGGAAGCTTTTCTAACACAGTATGTAGATTGTCCGACCAAAGGTGAGGCAATATTGGATTTGGTACTTGGTAACGAACCAGGGCAAGTGATAGATTTGTTAGTGGGGGAGCATTTTGGAGATAGTGACCACAGTTCTGTGACTTTCACTTTAGTAATGGACAGGGATAGGTGCGTGCAACAGGGCAAGGTTTACAATTGGGGGAAGGGTAAATACGCTGTTGTCAGACAAGAATTGAAGTGCATAGGTTTGGAACATAGGATGTCAGGGAAGGACACAAATGAAATGTGGAACTTGTTCAAGGAACAGGTACTACGTGTCCTTGATATGTATGTCCCTGTCAGGCAGGGAATGGATGGTAGAGTGAGGGAACCATGGTTGACAAGAGAGGTTGAATGTCGTTAAGAGGAAAAAGGAGACTTATGTAAGGCTGAGGAAACAAGGTTTAGAGAGGGCGCTGGAGGGATACAAGATAGCCAGGAGGGAACTGAAGAAAGGTATTCGGAGAGCTAAGAGAGGGCATGAACAATCTTTGGCGGGTAGGATCAAGGAAACCCCCAAGGCATTTTGCACATATGTGAGAAATATGAGAATGACTAGAGCGAGGGTAGGTCCGATCAAGGACAGTAGCGGGAAATTGTGTATTGAGTCTGAAGAGATAGAAGAGGTCTTGAACGAATACCTTTCTTCTGTATTTACAAATGAGAGGGGCCACATTGCTGGAAAGGACAGTGTGAAACAGAGTGGTAAGCTCGAGGAAATACTTGTTGGGAAGGAACATGTGTTGGGCAATTTTAAAAACTTGAGGATAGACAAGTCCTTTGGGCCTGACGGGATATATCCAAGGATTCTATGAGAAGCAAGAGATGAAATTGGAGAGCCGTTGGCAATGATCTTTTCGTCCTCACTGTCAACAGGGGTGGTACCAGTGGATTGGAGAGAGGCGAATGTCGTGCCCCCGTTCAAAAAAGGGACTAGGGATAACCCTGGGAATTACAGGCCAGTTAGTCTTACTTCTGTGGCAGGCAAAGTAATCGAAAGGGGACTGAAGGATGGGATTGCTGAGCATCTGGAAAGACACTGCATGATTAGGGATAGTCAGCACGGATTTGTGTGGGGTAGGTCTTGCCTTACAAGTCTTATTGAATTCTTTGAGGAGGTGACCAAGCATGTGGATGAAGGTAAAGCAGTGGTTGTAGTGTACATGGATTTTAGTAAGGCATTTGATGAGCTTCCTCATTGTAGGCTTATGCAGAAAGTAAGGAGGCATGGGATAGTGGGAAATTTTGACCAGTGTGATAACAAACTGGCTAACCGATAGAAGTCAGAGAGTGGTGGTGGATGGCAAATATTCAGCCTTGATCCCAGTTACCAGTGGCGTACCGCAGGTATCAGTTCTGGGTCCTCTGCTGTTTGTGATTTTCATTAATGACTTGTGTGAGGGAGTTGAAGGGTGGGTCAGTAAATTTGCAGACGATACGAAGATTGGTGGAGTTGTGGCTAGTGAGGAGGGCTGTTGTCGGATGCAATGAGACATAGACAGAATGCAGAGCTGGGCTGAGAAGTGGCAGATGGAGTTTAACCCTGAAAAGTGTGAGGTTGTCCATTTTGGAAGGACAAATATGAATGCGGAACACAGGGTTAACAGTAGAGTTCTTGGCAATGTGAAGGAGCAGAGAGATCTTGGGGTCTATGTTCATACATCTTTGAAAGTTGCCACTCAAGTGGATAGAGCTGTGAAGAAGGCCTATGGTGTGCTAGCGTTCATTAACAGAGGGATTGAATTTACGAGCCGTGAGGTAATGATGCAGCTGTACAAAACATTGGTAAGGTCACATTTGGAGTACTGTGTACAGTTCTGGTCGCCTCATTTTAGAAAGGATGTGGAAACTTTGGAAAACGTGCAAAGGAGATTTACCAGGATGTGGCCTGGAATGGAGAGTAGGTCTTACGAGGAAAGGTTGAGGGTGCTAGGCGTTTTCTCATTAAAACGGAGAAGGATGAGGGGCGACTTGATAGAGGTTTATAAGCTGATCAGGGGAATAGATAGAGTAGACAGTCAGATACGTTTTCCCCGGGTGGAACAAACCATTACAAGGGGACATAAATTTAAGGTGAAAGGTGGAAGATATAGGGGAGATGTCAGAGGTACGTTCTTTACCCAGAGAGTAGTGGGGGCATGGAATGCACTGCCTGTGGAAGTAGTTGAGTCGGAAACATTAGGGACCTTCAAGCAGCTATTGGATAGGCGCATGTATTACGCTAGAATGATATAGTGTAGATTAATTTGTTCTTAAGGGCAGCACGGTAGCATTGTGAATAGCACAATTGCTTCACAGCTCCAGGGTCCCAGGTTCGATTCCGGCTTGGTCACTGTCTGGTCGGAGTCTGCACATCCTCCCCGTGTGTGCGTGGGTTTCCTCCGGGTGCTCCGGTTTCCTCCCACAGTCCAAATATTTGGATGTTATGTGGATTGGATATGATAAATTACCCTTAGTGCCCAAAATTGCCCTGAATGTTGGGTGGAGGTGTTGACCTTGGGTGGGGTGCTCTTTCCAAGTGCCGGTGCAGACACATTGGGCCGAATGGCATCCTTCTGCACTGAAAATTCTACGCTAATCTATGATTAACCTTGGACAAAAGTTCCGTACAACATCGTGGGCCGAAGGGCCTGTTCTGTGCTGTATGTCTCTATATTCTAAGTATCGGCCGGCTGCCTAACTCGGAGTCAACAGCAAGGACACTGTCAGAGAGATAGCGGCAGCAGTCTGGGCAGGCTGGCTAACTGAGAGACATCAGCAAAGTCACTGACAGAATGACAGTGGTGGAAGCAGTCTTCACCGGCTCGATAACTCAGAGACAGCAGTTAGACACTGTCAGAGAGACATTGCTGAGAGCAGTCTGGGAAGCAGGTTAACTGAGAGACTACAGCAAGGTCAGTGACAGAGTGACAGTGTGGGAGCAGCCTGGGCCGTTTGGATAACTGAGAGACAATAGGTAGGACACTGACAGAGTGACAGTGGGAACAGTCTGGGCCGGCTGGGTAACTGAGAGCCAACAGCAAGGACACTGACAGAGTGACAGTGGGAGAAGTCTGGGCCGGCTGGGTAACTGAGAGACAACAGCAAGGACAGTGACTAAGTGACAGTGGGAGCAGTCTGTACCGGCTGGCTAAATTAGAGACAACAGCAACGACAATGCTGGAGTGACAGTGGAGAGAGCACTCTGGGCCGTCTGGGTAACTGAGAGACAACAGCAAGGACACTGACAGAGTGACAGTGGTGGGAGCAGTCTGCTGCGGCTGGGTAACTGAGAGCCAACAGCAAGGACACTGACAGAGTGACAGTGGGAGCAGTCTGGGCCGTCTGGGTAACTGAGAGACAACAGCAAGGACACTGACAGAGTGTCAATGGTGGGAGCAGTCTGCCCCGGCTGCATAAATTAGAGACAACAGCAAGGACAATGACAAAGTGGCAGTGGGAGCAGTCTGGGCCGGTGGGCAACTGAGAGATAACAGCAAAGACAGCGACAGAGTGACAGTGGTGGGTGCACTCTGGGCCGGCAGGTTAATAGTGAGACAATAGCAAGGACACTGCTTGAGTGACAGTGGAGAGAACAGTCTGGGCCGTCTGTTTAACTAAGAGACAGCAAGAAAATTGACAGAGTTACAGTGGTGGGTGCATTCTGGGCCGGCTGGTTAAATTAGAGACAGCAGCAAGGACACTGATACAGTGATAGTGGTGAGATCAGTCTGGACCTGCTGGGTAACTGAGAGACACCAGGAAGGACACTGACTTCCGTTCCTGGAGCGGGCCACAGACTACAGGGTTGCTGGGAGAGGTGAGGGCATATTGAAAAGCGCTTAGTTTACAGATCGAGTGGCAGTTGGAGACTTCTGTTCCTGGAGCGGGCCACAGACTGCAGGGTTGCTGGGAGAGGTGAGGACATATTTAAAAGCGCTTAGTTTAAAGATCGAGTGGCAGTTGGAGACTTCAGTTCCTGGAGCGGGCCAAAACTGCAGGGTTGCTGGGAGAGGTGAGTGCATATTTAAAAGCGCTTAGTTTACAGATCGACTGGCAGTTGGAGAGTTCAGTTCCTGGAGCGGGCCTATTGGCTCATTGGAAATCAGGCAGGGTACAAAATGTGTGGCAGGAGGGCCTTTAGACACGGAGTGCTGATTGGTACAGAGTGCATCTGAGTTTAGGTGAGTGGCTGAGTTCATGTGAGTGGCGAGAGAGGGCTGTGTTTTTGTTGGTGTCGGGTTTATCCTTGCGGTTCTATAAAAAAAAAGTAATTAACTAGTTGAATATGGCTGGACAGGCGATGTGCTGTTCCTGTACGATGATGGAACTGGTGGATCCCATTGAGACCGTCAGTGACCACGTCTGCAGCAAGTGTTGGCTGCTCGAGGAACTTCGGCTCAGAATTGATGAGCTGGAGACCGAGCTGCACACACTGCGGCACATAAGCGATGGGGAACATTACCTGGAAGCTTTGTTTCAGGAGGCAGTCACACCCGGTAGAATAAGTTCTGTTAATTCGGACAGTGGTCAGGGACAGAGTGGTGTGACTGCAAGGGAGGCAGGTAGGGGGATCCTGAGTTTAGGAGTTGAGGAGCCTCAGCCCTTGACCTTGTCCAACAGGTATGAGGTACTTGCTCCCTGTGTGGATGAGGGAGAGGGCTGTAGGGAGGATGCGTTGACTGACCACTGCACCGTGGTACAGGAAGCCATTCAAGAGGGGGGAGCAAAAAGACAAGTGGTAGTTGTAGGGGATTATATAATTAGGGGGATTGATGGCATCCTTTGTAAGCCAGATCGTGAGTCCCGCATGATATGCTGCTGCCCGGTGCCAGGGTGAGGAACATCTCTGATCGACTTAAAGTGTTTTGGAGAGGGAGGGGGATGATCCAGTTGTTGTGGTCCACGTTGGTACTAACAACGTCGGTAAGACTAGGAAAGAGGACCTGTTTGGGGAATATCAAACACTAGGGACTAAGTTAAAGAACAGGTCATCCAGGGTTATAATCTCTGGATTACTACCCGAGCTACGTGCCAATTGGCACAGGGTTGAGAAAATTAGGGAAGTTAACACGTGGCTAAAGGAGTGGTGCGTGAAAGAGGGATTCCATTTCATGGGGCATTGGCATCAGTACTGGGGCAGGAGGGACCTGTACCGTTGGGACGATCTTCACCTGAACCATTCTGGGACCAGTGTTCTAGCGAATAGGATACATAGGTTGATCACAAGGACTTTAAACTAGAAAGTTGGTGGGAAGGGAAGGGTAAAGCTATGGACGGTATAATGGTTCATGGAGATCAAGGCAGCAGGTTACGTGACAGGTTATTATGTAGAGATATGGGTTCAAAGACAAGGAAAATTAGGAGAAAGGGTAAGATGAAAAATAATTTGCGACAAGTTACTGATCAAGGTGTTAGGATTCATAACAAAGACATAAAAAACAGCATAAGTGTATTTTACCTGTATGCTCGTAGTATACGAAAAAAGGTAAATGAGTTGATGGCGCAAATCATCGTGAAAGACTATGATTTAGTGGCCATTACTGAAACATGGTTTAAAGGTGGTCACGACTGGGAGTTAAATATCCAAGGGTATCAGACTATACGAAAGGATAGAATGGACGGTAAGGGCGGTGGTGTAGCTTTGTTGTTTAAGGGTGGCATCCGGGCAATAGTAAGGAATGATATTGGTGCTATAGAGGAGAAGGTTGAATCAATTTGGGTGGAAATCAGGAATAGTAAGGCGAAAAGGTCACTGATAGGAGTAGTCTATAGGCCACCAAATAGTAACAGGATGGTAGGGCAGGCAATAAGCAAAGAAATAACGGATGCATGTAGAAATGGTACAGCGGTTATCATGCGAGATTTTAATCTGCATGTCAATTGGTTTAACCAGGTTGGTAAAGGCAGCCTTGAGGAGGAGTTTATAGAATGTGCCCGGGATAATTTCCTGGAACACTATGTAATGGAACTTACAAGGGAACAAGCGGTCCTAGATCTGGTCCTGTGTAATGAGGCAGGATTGATTAATGATCTCATAGTTCGGGATCCTCTTGGAAGGAGCGACCACAATATGGTGGAATTTAAAATACAATTGGAGGATGACAAGATAAAATGAAACACTCGTGTTTTGTGCTTAAACAAAGGCGATTACAATGGGATGAGAGAAGAACTAGCTAAGGTAGACTGGGAGCACAGACTTCACGGTGAAGCAGTTGAGGAACAGTGGAGAACCTTCCGAGCGATCTTTCACAGTGTTCAGAAAAGGTTCATACCGACAAAAAAGAAAGACGGTATAAAGGGGAAAAATCGACCGTGGATATCTAAGGAGGTGAGGGAGAGTATCAAATTGATGGGAAAAAACATACAAAGTGGCAAAAATTAGTGGGAGACTAGAGGACTGGGAAGTCTTTAGGGGACAACGGAAAGCTACTAAAAAAGCTATAAAGATGAGTAAGGTAGACTATGAAAGTAAACTGGCTCAGAACACAAAAGCAGATAGTAAAAGATTCTACAAATATATAAGATAAAAAAGAGTGGCTCAGGTAAATATTGGTCCTTTAGATGATGAGAAGGGAGATTTAATAATAGGAGACGGGGAAATGGCTGAGGAGCTGAACAGGTTTTTTGGTTAGTCTTCACAGTGGAAGACACAAATAACATTGCCAGTGACTGATGGAAATAAAGATATGATAGGTGAGGACCTCGAGATGATTGTAATCACTAAGGAGGCAGTATTGGGCAAGCTACTGGGGCGAAAGGTAGACACGTCTCCTGGCCCTGATGGGATGCATCCCAGAGTGTTAAAAGAGATGGCTAGGCAAATTGTAAACGTACTAGTGATAATTTATCAAAATTCACTAGACTCTGGGGTGTTCCCAGAGGATTGGAAAGTAGCAAGCGTGACACCACTGTTTAAAAAAGGAGGTCGGCAGAAAGCGGGTAATTATAGGCCGGTAAGCTTAACTTCGATTGTAGGGAAAATGCTGGAATCTATCACTAAGGAGGAAATAGCGGGGCAACTGGAGGGAAATTGTCCATTGGGCAGACGCAGCATGGGTTCATAAAGGGTAGGTCGTGTCTGACTAATTTGGTAGACTTTTTTGAGGACGTTACCAGTGCAGTAGATAACGGGGAGCCAATGGATGTGGTACATCTGGATTTCCGGAAAGCTTTTGACAAGGTGCCACAACAAAAGGTTGCTGCATAAACTAAAGATGCATGGCATTGAGGGTAAAGTGGTAGCATGGGTAGAGGATTGGTTAACTAACAGAAAGCAGAGACTGGGGATAAATGTGTGTTTCTCTGGTTGGCAACCTGTAACTAGTGGGGTCCCTCAAGGATCTGTGTTGGGCCCGCAGTTGTTCACAATTTAACTAGATGATTTGGAGTTGGGGACCAAGTGCAATGTGTCAAAGTTTGCAGACGACACTAAGATGAGTGGTGAAGCAAAAAGTGCAGAGGATACCGGAAGTCTGCAGAAGGATTTGAATAGGTTAGGTGAATGGGCTAGGGTCTGGCAGATGGAATTCAATGTTGCCAAATATGAGGCTATCCATTTCGGGAGGAATAACAGCAGAATGGATTATTATTTAAACGGTAAGATGTTAAAACATGCAGCTGTGCAGAGGGACCTGGGTGTGCTGGTGCACGAGTCGCAAAAAGTTGGTGTGCAGGTGCAACAGGTGATTAAGAAGGCTAATCGAGTTTTGTCTTTCATTGCTAGAGGGATGGAGTTCAAGACTAGGGAGGTTATGCTGCAATTGTATAAGGAGTTGGTGAGGCCACATCTGGAGTATTGTGTTCAGTTTTGGTCTCCTTACCTGAGAAAGGACATATTGGCACTGGAGGGAGTGCAGAGAAGATTCACTAGGTTGATCCCAGAGTTGAGGGGATTAGATTATGACGAGAGGCTGAGTAGACTGGAACTGAACTCATTTGAGTTTAGAAGGATGTTGAAACATATAGAATTATGAAGGGAATAGATAGGATATATGCGGGCAGGTTGTTTCCACTGGTCGGGGAAAGCAGAACTAGGGGGCATAGCCTCAATATAAGGGGAAGTAGATTTAGGACAGTGTTTAGGAGGACCTTCTTCACCCAAAGGGTTGTGAATCTCTGGAATTCCTTTCCCAGTGAAGCAGTTGAGGCTCCTTCTTTCAACGTTTTTAAGAAAAAGATAGATACCTTTATAAAGAATGACGGGATTCGGGGATATGGTGTACGGGCCGGAGAGTGGAGCTGAGTCCACAAAGATCAGCCATGATCTCATTAAATGACGGAGCAGGCTCGAGGGGCCAGATGGCCTACACCTGTTCCTAGTTCATATGTTCTCATGTTATTCTGTTCTTACGACAGAGTGATAGTGCTGAGAACAGTCTGGACCTGCTGGGTATCTGGGAGACAACAGCATGGACACTGGCAGAGTGACAGTGGTGAGATCAGTCTGGGCCGGCTGGTTAACTGAGAGAAATCAGCAGGGACACTGACAGAGTGAAAGTAGGAGCAGTATGGGCCGGCTGGGTAACTGAGAGACCACAGCAAAGACTGCGAAAGAGTGACAGTGGCAGCAGTCTCGGTCGGCTGGTTAACTGAGACACATCAGCAAGATCACTGACAGAGTGACTTTTGTGGGAGCCATCTGGGTCGTCTGGCTAACTGGGAGACAGCGGCAAGGACACTGACAGAGTGATAGTTTTGAGAAGAGTCTGGACCTGCTGGGTAACTGAGAGACAACAGCATGGACACTGACAAAGAGACAGTGGTGAGAGAAGTCTGGGCCGGCTGGTTAACTGAGAGATAACGGCAAGGACACTAATAGAGTGACAGGCGACAGGGCTGTCGGGGTCTGCTGGTTAACTGAGCGACAACAGCCAAGATAGTGACAGAGCGACAGTGGTGGGAGCATTCTAGGCCGGCTGGGTACCTGAGAGACAACAGCAAGGACACTGACACAGTGACAGTGGGAGCAGTCTTGGCCGGCTGGGTAACTGAGAGACAGCAGCAAGGACAGTAAGAGAGTGACAGTGGTGGGAGCAGTCTGGTCCGACTGGATTACTGATAGACAACAGCAAGTAAACTGCTTGAGTCACAGTGGGCGCAGTCTGTGTCGGCTGGGTAACTGAGAGACAAAAGCAAGGATATTAATAGAGTTACGGTGGAGAGAGTAGTCTCGGTCGGCAGGCTAACTGAGGGACAACAGCAATGACAGTGCCAGAGTGAGAGTGTAGGGAGCAGTCTGGTCCGACTGGATAACTGATCGACAACAGCAACGAAACTGACAGAGTGACAGTGGGAGCAGTCTGGGCCGGCAGTATGACTGCGATTCAATAGAAAGGATACTGACAGAGTGACAAAGAGAGCAGTGTGGGTCGGCTGGGTAACTGAGAGACAACCGCAAGGACAGTGACGGAGTGACAGTCGTGGGAGCAGTCTGCGCCGGCTGGGTAACTGAGAGACAACCGCAAGGACAGTGACGGAGTGACAGTGGTGAGAGCAGTCTGGGCCGACTGGCTAACTGAGAGACAAGAGCAAGTAGACTAACAGAGTGACTGTGGTGGGAGCAGTCTGGGCCGGCTGGTTAACTGAGAGACAACAACAGGGACACAGACAGAGTGACAGTGGGAGCAGACTGGGTCGGCTGGCTAACGAAGAGAGAACCGCAAGGACAGTGACGGAGTGACAGTGGTGAGAGCAGTCTGGGCCGACTGGCTAACTGAGAGACAACGGCAAGGAGACTAACAGAGTGACTGTGGTGGGAGTAGTCTGGGATGGCTGGTTAACTGAGAGACAAGAGCAAGGAGACTAACAGAGTGACAGTGGTGAGAGCAGTCTGGGCAGAATGGCTAACTGAGAGACAGCAGCAAGGAGACTAACAGAGTGACTGTGGTGGGAGAAGTCTGGGCCTGCTGGTAACTGAGAGACAACAGCAAGGACACAAACAGCGTGAGTGTGGTCGGAGCAGTCTGGGCTGGCTGGATAACTGAGAGATAATAGCTAGGACACTGAAAGATGGACAGTGGTGGGATCAGTATGTGCCGGTTAGTTAACTGAGAGATAACCGCGAGGACACTGGCAGAGTGACAGTGGGATCAGTATGGGCCGGCTGGTAACAGGGAGAAAACAGCAAGGACAGTGACAAGAGTGAGTGGTGGGAGCACACTGGGCGGGGATGTTAATAGAGAGACAACAGAAAGGATTCTGATTCAGTGACAGTGGGAGCTGCCTGGGCCGTCTAGGTAACTGAGAGATAACAGAAAGGACACTGACAGAGTGACAGTGGTTGGAGCAGTCTCGGCCGGCTGGATAAATTAGAGACAACGGCAAGGACACTGACAGAGTGACAGTGGTTGGATCAGTCTTGGCCGGCTGGATAAATTCGTGACAATAGCAAGGACACTGACAGAGTGACAGTGGTGGGAGCAGTCTCGGCCGGCTGCATAATTTAGAGACAACAGCAATTACAGTGATTGAGTCACAGTGGAGAGAGCAGTCTGGTCCGGCTGGTGAACTGAGAGACAACAGCAAAGACAGCGACAGAGTGACAGTGGGAGCAGTCTAGGCGGCCTGCGTAACTGAGAGACAACAACAAGGAGAGTGCAAGAGTGACAGTGGCGGGAGCAGTCTGGTCAGGCTGGATAGCTGATAGACAACAGCAAGGATAGTGAAAGTGGGACAGCGTGAGCAGTCTGGGCCGACTGGCTAACTGAGAGACAACAAGGACACTGACTGAGTGACAGTTTTGGGAGCAGTTTGGTCCGGCTGGTTAATACCGAGACAACAGCAAAGACAGTGACATACTGGCAGTGGCGTGAGCAGCCTGGGTCGGCTGGTTAATAGAGAGTCAACAGCAAGGACAGTGAAGAGTGACTGTGGTGGGAGCAGAATCTGCCGGCTGGGTAACTGAGAGACAACAGCAAGGACTGGACAGTGACAGAGCAGTCTGGATCAGCTTGTTAACAAATAGCCAACAAGGACACTGGCAGAGTGACAGTGAGAGCAGTCTGGGCCGGCTGGGTAACTGTGAGACATCAGCAAGGATAGTGCCAGAGTTGCAGTGGTGAGAGCAGTCTGGGCCGCTGGATAAATTAGAGAACATCAAGGCCACTGACAGAGTGACAGTGGGAGCATTCTGGGCCGGCAGGGTAACTGAGAAACAACAGCAAGGACAATGACAGTGGGAGTAGTCAGGGCCGGCTGGTGAACGGAGAGACAACAGCAAGGACACAGACAGAGTGACAGTGGTGAGAGCAGTCTGGTCCGGCTGGGAAACTGAGAGACATCAGCAAGGATAGTGCCAGAGACAACAGCAAAGACAGCGACAGAGTGACAGTGGGAGCAGTCTGGGCCGGCTGGTTAACTTAGAGACGATATCAAAGTCACTGACAGAGTGACAGTGGGAGTAGTCTGGGCCGGCTGGTTAACTGAGAGAAAACAGCAAGGACACTGACAGAGTGACAGTGGGAGCAGTCTGGGCCGGCTGGGTAACTGAGAGACAACAGCAAGGACACTGACAGAGTGACAGTGGGAGCAGTCTGGGCCGGCTGGTTAACTTAGAGACAATATCAATGTCACTGACAGAGTGACAGTGGGAGTAGTCTGGGCCGGCTGGTTAACTGAGAGAAAACAGCAAGGACACTGACAGAGTGACAGTGGGAGCAGTCTGGGCCGGCTGGTTAACTTAGAGACAATATCAATGTCACTGACAGAGTGACAGTGGGAGCAGTCTGGGCCGGCTGGGTAACAAGAGACAACAGCAAGGACACTGACGTAGTGACAGTGGGAGCAATCTGGGCCGGCTGGTTAACTGAGAGAAAACAGCAAGGACACTGATAGAGTGACAGTGGGAGCAGTCTGGTCCGGCTGGGTAACTGACAGACAACAGCAAGGACACTGACAGAGTGACAGTGGGAGCAGTCTGGGCCAGCTGGTTAACTGAGAGAAAACAGCAAGGGCACTGACAGAGTGACAGTGGGAGCAGTCTGGGCCGGCTGGGTAACTGAGAGAAAACAGCAAGGACACTGACAGAGTTACAGTGGGAGCAGTCTGGGCCGGCTAGTTAACTGAGAGAAAACAGCAAGGACAGTGACAGAGTGACAGTGGGAGCAGTCTGGGCCGGCCGGGTAACTGAGAAACAAGAGCAAGGATAATGACAGGGTGACAGTTGGTGCAGTCTGGGGAGGCTGGGTAACTGAGAGACAACAGCAAAGACACAAAGAACAAAGAACAAAGTAATGTACAGTACAGGAACAGGCCCTTCGGCCCTCCAAGCGTGTGCCGACCATGCTGCCCAACTAAACTACAATCTTCTACACTTCCTGATGTCCGTATCCCTCTATTCCCATCCGATTCATGAATTTGTCAAGATACCCCTTACATGTCACTATCGTCCCTGCTTCTAACACCTCCTCCGGTAGAGGGTTCCAGGCACCCACTACCATCTGTGTAAAAAATCTTGCCTCATACATCTACTCTAAACATTGCCCCTCTCACCTTAAACCTATGCCTCCTAGTAATTGGCCCCTCTACCTTGGGGATAAGCCTCTGACTATCCACTCGGTCTATGCCCCTCCAAATTTAGTAGACCTCTATCAGGTCGCCCCTCAACCTCCTTCGTTCCAGTGAGAACAAACCCGTTTATTCAACCGCTCGTCATAGCTAATGCCCTCCATACCAGGCAACATTCTGGTAAATCTCTTCTGCATCCTCTCTAAAGCCTCCACATCCGTCTTGTAATGTGGCGACCATTATTGAAGACTATACTCCAAGTGTGGCCGAACTAATGTTCTATACAGCTGCAAAATGACTTGCCAATTCTTATACTCAATGATCCGGCCAATGAAGGCAAGCATGCCGTATGCCTTCTTGACTACATTCTCCATCTGTGTTGCCCCTTTCAGTGACATGTGGCCCTGTACACCTCGATCTCTCTGACTTTCAATACTCTTGAGGGTTCTACCATTCACTGTGTCTTCCCTACCTGCATTAGACCTTCCAAAATGCATTACTTCACATTCGTCCGGATCAAACTCCATCTGCCATCTCTCCGCCGAAGTCTCCAAACAATCTAAATTCTGCTGTATGCTCTGACAGTCCTCATCGCTATCCGCAATTCCACCAACCTTTGTGTCATCTGCAAACGTACTAATCAGACCAGTTATATTTTCCTCTAAATCATTTACATATACTACAAACAGCAAAGGTCCCAGCACTGATCCCTGCGGAACACCACTGGTCATAGCCCTCCAATTAGAAAAGCATCCTTCCATTGCTACACTCTGCCTTATATGACCTAGCCAGTTCTGTATCCAACTTGCCAGCTCACCCCTGATCCCGTGTGACTTCACCTTTTGTCCTAGTCTACCATGAGGGACCTTGTCAAAGGCCTTACTGAAGTCCATATAGACAACATCTACTGCCCTACCTGCATCAATCATCTTTGTGACCTCCTCGAAAAGCTCTATCAAGTTAGTGAGGCACGACCTCCCCTTCACAAAACCATGCTGCCTCTCACTAATACGTCCATTTGCTTCCAAATGGGAGTAGATCCTGTCTCGAAGAATTCTCTCCAGTAATTTCCCTACCACTGAAGTAAGGCTCACCGGCCTGTAGTTCCTTGGATTATCCTTGCTACCCTTCTTAAACATAGGAACAACATTGGCTATTCTCCAGTTCTCCGGGACATCACCTGAAGACAGTGAGGATCCAACGATTTCTGTCAAGGCCTCAGCAATTTCCTCTCCAGCCTCCTTCAGTATTCTGGGGTAGATCCCATCAGGCCCTGTGGACTTATCGACCTTAATATTTGTCAAGACGCCCAACACCTCGTCATTTTGGATCTCAATGTGACCCAGGTTATCTGCACACCCTTCTCCAGGCACAACATCTACCAATTCCTTCTCTTTGGTGAACACTGATGCAAAGTATTCATTTAGTACCGCGCCCATTTCCTCTGGCTCCACACATAGATTCCCTTGCCTATCCATCAGAAGGCCAATCTTTTCCCTGGCTACCCTCTTGCTTTTTATGTACGAGTACAAAGCCTTGGGATTTTCCGTAACACTACGTGCCAATAACTTTTCGTGACCCCCTTCTTGCCCTCCTGACTCCTTGCTTAAGTTCCTTCCTGCTTATCTTATATTCCACACAGGCTTCGTCTGTTCCCAGCCTTTTAGCCCTGACAAATGCCTCCTTTTTCTTTTTGACGAGGCCTACAATATCTCTCGTCATCCAAGGTTCCCGAAAATTGCCGTATTTATCCTTATTCCTCACAGGAACATGCCGATCCTGAATTCCTTTCAACTGACACTTGAAAGCCTCCCACATGTCAGATGTTGATTTACCCTGAAGCATCCGCCCCCAATCTAGGTTCTTCAGTTCCTGCCTAATATTGTTATAATTAGCCTTCCCCCAATTTAGCACATTCGCCCTAGGACCACTCTCATCATTTTCCACCAGCACTTTAAAACTTACTGAATTGTGGTCACTGTTCCCGAAATGCTCCCCTACTGAAACATCTACCACCTGGCCGGGCTCATTCCCCAATACCAGGTCCAGTACAGCCCCTTCCCTAGTTGGACTGTCTCCATACTGTTTTAAGAAGCTCACCTGCATGCTCCTTCCAAACTCTGTCCCGTCTAAGCCCCTGGCACTAAGTGAGTCCCAGTCAATATTGGGGAACTTGAAGTCTCCCATCACCACAACCCTGTTGTTTTTACTATTTTCCAAAATCTGTCTACCTATCTGCTCCTCTATCTCCCGCTGGCTGTTGGGCGGACTGTAGTAAACCCCCACCATTGTGACTGCACCATTCTTATTCCTGATCTCTACCCATATAGCCTCACTGCCCTCTGAGGTGTCCTCCCGCAGTACAGCTATGATATTTTCCCCAATCAGTAGCGCAATTCCGCCACCCCTTTTACATCCCCGTCTATCCCGCCTGAAACATCTAAATCCTGGAACGTTTAGCTGCCAACCCTGCCTTTCCCTCAACCAGGTCTCTGTAACGGCAACAACCTGATAGTTCCAAGTACTAATCCAAGCTCTAAGTTCATCTGCCTTACCCGTAATACTTCTTGTATTAAAACATATGCACTTCAGGCCACCAGACCCGCTGTGTTCAGCAACTTCACTCTGTCTGCTCTGCCTCAGAGCACCACTGTCCCTATTCCCTAGATCTCCCTCAATGCTCTCACCTTCTGACCTATTGCTCCGTGCCCACCACCCTGCCGTACTAGTTTAAACCCTCCCGTGTGACAGTAGCAAACCTCGCGGCCAGCATATTTATGCCTCTCCAGGTTAGATGCAACCCGTCCTTCTTATATAGGTCACACCTGCCCCGGAAGAGCTCCCAGTGGTCCAGACAACGGAAACCGTCCCTCCTACACCAGCTGTTTAGCCACGTGTTTAGCTGCTCTATCTTCCTATTTCTAGCTTCACTGGCACGTGGCACAGGGAGTAATCCAGAGATTACAAACCTAGAGGTCCTCTCTTTCAACTATCTGCCTAGCTCCCTGAACTCATGCTGCACGACCTCATGCCCCTTCCTGCCTATGTCGTCAGTACCAATATGTACAACGACCTCTGCCTGTTTGCGCCCCCCCCTTCAGGATGCCCTCTACCCGTTCGGATACCATCCTGATGTCTCTTTCACGTCCACATAAGCGCTTCTCTGTGCCCCTGACTATATAGTTCCCTATTACTATTGCCCTTCTGCGCTTTGACCCTCCCTTCTGAACATCTGAGCCAGCCGTGGTGCTACTGCTCTGGCTGGTTTCCCCTGATAGGCTATCCCCCCACCCCGACAGTATCCAAAGGGGTATTCCTGTTCGAGAAAGGGACAACCACAGGGGATTCCTGCACTGACTGCCTGCCCTTTCTGGTGGTCACCCATTTCTCTGCCTGCACCTTGGGTGTGACCACATTTATATAACTGCTATCTATGACGCTTTCCGCCAACTGCATGCTACTAGGTGCATCCAATTGCTGCTCCAAACGAACCATGCGGTCTGTGAGGAGCTCCAGTTGGGTGCACTTTCTGCAGATGAAGCCATCCGGGACGCTGCAAGCCTCCTGGACCTGCCACATCTCACAGTCAGAGCACTGCACCCCTCTAACTGACATTGCGTCAATTAATTAGTAAATTAAAGTTAAAAGTTAAAATGTAAAATAAAAAAGTTACTGTTAACTATCTGTTTCCTAGCACTAGATTTCTACTATAAATGGGAAAGCTAAATATAGGACTCTCCGATCTCTGGCTTAGATACCCCTCTAAATTATAATTAAGTAATTATGTTTAATTATTTACCAATGCTTTCCAACCAGGCACTCAGGTCACAGCTTTTCTGTGATGTCACTTTAGTCCCCCCCCTCGCCACCCCCCCCCGCCCCACACACACACACACAATTTGAATAGGTAATAAAAGTAAAAATGAGTAAAAATCACTTACTTATCTTCTGAGGGTCTTAGATGCTCTCTGGTTCTCTCCCTGCAGATTAAAAGTTACAGACCAGAAGAAAGAGAGAGAACAAAACAGTAGAGAAAAAGCACCTTCACCCACTCTGCACCGAATTACCTCACTGCACAAAATTACCAAGTTTCAAATTCCCACTCTGGATGTGTCTTACTCAGGCTGTGTCTCTTTCACCTGCGCAACGCTTACTGAGTGCGCTTTCTGTCTGCCTTTTACACAGACTTCAGGATGACTACACCAATTAAACTTCAAAGAGAAGAACACAATGTGTACCTTTGTGCCCCTAAACAGGCCTCAGGTGACTGCCAGATAACTGCCTCTCAGCAATTAGGGTGGGTGCAGCTTCAGCCAATCAGACACTAATCTACGCTGCACTTTAACTGAAAAACAACAGAATTAGATTTATCACTTACCTTTTCTGGTTACCTCACTGCACCAAATTACCAAGTTTCAAATTCCCACTCTGGATGTGTCTTATTAATTCAGCATGTGTCTATTTGACTTGCGCAACGCTGACAGAGTGACAGTGTGGGCCGTGTGGCTAACTGAGATACAACTGCAAAGACAGCGACAGAGTGACAATGGGAGCAGTCTGGGCCGACGTGTTAACTGACAGACAACAGCAAGGACACTGACGGTATGAGAGTGGTGGAGCAGTCTGAGCAGGCTGGTTAAATTAGAGAGAACAGCAAGGAAACTGATAGAGTGACAGTGGAGAGAAAATTCTGGGCAGGCAGGGTAACAGAGAGACAGCAGCAAGGATAGTACCAGAGTGACAATGGGAGCAGCCTGGGCCGGCTGGCGTACTGGGAGACAACAGCAAGGAAATGAAAGAGCGAGAGTGGGAGCAGTCTAGACCGACAGGGCAACTGAGGGACAACAGCGAGGGAAACTGACAGAGTAAAAGTGGGGAGAGCAGTCTGGACCGCCTGGGTATCGAGGGACAACAGCAAGGACAGTGACAGTGCGAGCAGTCTGGGCAGTCTCGGTAACTGAGAGACAACAGCAAGGACAGTGACAGAGTGACAGTGGGAGCAGTCTGGGCGGTCTGGGTAACTGAGAGACAACAGCAAGGACAGTGACAGAGTGGCAGTGGTGGGAGCAGTCTGGGCCGGTTGGATTAATTAGAGACAACAGCAAGGGCAGTGACAGAGTGGCAGTGGAGGGAGCAGTTTTGGCCACTGGGTAACTGCGAGATAACAGCAAGGACACTGACAGACTGACATGATGGGTGCAGTCTGCGCCGGCTGTTTAAATTCGAGAGTACAGCAACGACACTGATTGAGTGACAGTGGAGAGAGCAGTCTGGGCTGAATGGTTCACAGAGAGACAACTGGAAAGTCTGCGACAGAATGACACTAGGAGCAGTCTGGACCCACAGGGTAACTGAGAGACAACAGCAGGGACACTGACAGAGTGACAGTGGGAGCACTATGGGCCTTCGGGGTAACTAAGAGACACCAGCAAAGACACTGACGGAGTGAGAGTGGTGGGAGCAGCCTGAGCCGGCTGTTTAAATTCGAGAGAACAGCAACGACGCTGATTGAATGACAGTGGAGAGAGAAGTCTGGGCTGGATGGGTAACTGAGAGACAACAGAAAAGTCTGCGACAGAGTGACACTGGCAGCAGTCTGGGCCGGCTGGCGAACTGAGAGACAACAGCAAGGACAGTGACAGAGTGACACTGGGGACACTCTGGGCCGGCAGGGTAACTGAGATATAACAGCAAGGACACTGGCAGAGTGACGTGGGGAGAGCTGTCTGGGCAACTAACAGACACCAGCAAGGATAGTGACAGAGTGACAGTGGGAGCAGTCTGAACCGACTGGGTAACTGATAGACAACAGCAAGAAAAGTGGCAGAGCGACCATGGTGGGAGTTTTCTGTAGGCTGTCTAACTGAGAGAAAACAGCAAGGACACTGAGAGAGTGACAGTGGGAGCAGTCTTGAACGGCTGGTAACTGAGAGACAGCAGCAAGGACAGTGACAGAGTGACCATGGTGGGAGTAGTCAGTAGGCTGTCTAACTGAGAGAAAACAGCAAGGACACTGACAGTGACAGTGGGAGCAGTCTGGGTCGGCTGGGTAACTGAGAGACAACAGCAAGGGCACTGACAGTGTGACAGCGGGAGCAGTCTGGGCCCTCTGGGTAACTGAGAGACAACAGCAAGGACACTGACAGAGTGACAGTGGGAGCAGTCTGGGCCCTCTGGGTAACTGAGAGACAACAGCAAGGACACTGACAGTGTGACAGCGGGAGCAGTCTGGGCCCTCTGGGTAACTGAGAGACAACAGCAAAGAGAGCGACAAAGTGACCATAGCAGCACCCTGGGCCGACTGGTTAAATTAGAGAAAACAGCAAGGATTGTGACAGAGTGACAGTGGGAGCAGTCTGGGCCGGCTGGGTAACTGAGAGACAACAGCAAGGACACTGACAGATTGACAGTGGGAGCAGTCTGGGCCGACTGGTTAAATTAGAGAAAACAGCAAGGACACTGACAGAGTGACAGTGGGAGCAGTCTGGGCCGGCTGGGTAACTGAGAGACAAAAGCAAAGACAGCGACAAAGTGACGGTGGCAGCAGCCTGGGCCGACTGGTTAAATTAGAGAAAACAGCCAGGATAGTGACAGAGTGACTGTGGGAGAAGTCTGGGTCGGCTGGCGAACTGAGAGACAAGAGCAAGGACACTGACGGAGTGACAGTGGGAGCAGTCTGTGCCGGCTGGTTAAATTAGAGAGAACAGCAAGGACAGGGACAGAGTGATAGTGAACAGGGCAGTCTGGGACGCTGGTTAACTGAGAGACAACAGCAAGGATAGTGACAGAGTGACAGTGAGAGCAGTCTGGGCCGGCTGAGTAACTGAGAGACAACAGCAAGGACACTGACAGAGCGACAGTGGGAGCAGTCTGGGCCGGCTGGGTAACTGAGAGACAACAGCAAGGACACTGACAGCGTGACAGCGGGGGCAGTCTGGGCCATCTGGATAACTGAGAGACAACAGCAAAGACAGCGACAAAGTGACCATGGCAGCACCCTGGGCCGACTTGTTAAATTAGAGAAAACAGCAAGGACACTGACAGAGTGACAGTGGGAGCAGTCTGGGTCGGCTGGGTAACTGAGAGACAACAGCAAGGACACTGACAGAGTGACAGTGGTGGGAGCAGTCTGGACCGGCTGGTTAAATTAGAGAGACCAGCAAGGACAGCGACAGAGTGATAGTGAAGAGAGCAGTCTGGGCCGCTGGTTAACTGAGAGACAACAGCAAGGATAGTGACAGAGTAACAGTGAGAGCAGTCTGGGCTGGCTGGGTAACTAGGAGACAACAGCAAGGACACTGACAGAGTGACAGTGAGAGCAGTCTGTCCCGGCTGGCCAACTGAGACACAACAACAAAGACAGTGACAGATTGACAGTGGTGGGAGCAATCTGGGCCGGCTGTTTACCTGAGAGAAAATAGCAAGGACAATGACAGAGTGACATTGGGAGCAGTCCGGACAGGCAGGCCAACTGAGAGACAACAGCGGAGGACACTGACAGAGTGAAAGTGGTGAGAGCACTCTGGACCGTCTGGGTAACTGAGACACAACAGCAATGATAGTGACAGATTGACTGTGGGAGCAGTCTTGGCCCCCTGGCTAACTGAGAGACAACAGCAAGGACAGGGACAGAGTGATAGTGAATAGAGAAGTCTGCGCCGCTGGTTAACTGAGAGACAACAGCAAGGAGAGTGACAGACGGACAGTGGGAGCAGTCTGGGCCGGCTGGTAACTGAGAGACAACAGCGAGGACACTGACAGAGTGACAGTGGTGAGAACAGTCTGGGCCGGCAGGTTAACTGAGAGACAACAGCAAGGACACTGGCAGATTGACAGTGGGAGCAGTCTGGGCCGTCTGGGTACTGAGGGACAACAGCAAGGACACTAGCAGAGTTACAGTCGTGGGAGCAGTCTGCGCCGCCTGGGTTTCTGGGAGAGAACAGCAAGGACACTGACAGAGTGACAGTGGTGAGAGCAGTCTGGGCCGGCTGGGTAACTGAGAGACAACAGCAAGGACAGTGACAGAGTGACAGTGGTGGGAGCAGTTGGGTCGACTGGCTCACTGAGAGACAACAGCAAGGACAGTGACAGAGTGACAGTGGGAGCAGTCTGTACCGGCTGGGTAACTGAGGGACAACAGCAAGGACACTGGCAGAGTGACAGTGAGAGCATTCTGCGCCGTCTGGGTAACTGGGAGAGAACAGCAGGTACACTGATAGGGTGACAGTGGTGAGAGCAGTCTGGGACGGCAGGGTAACTGAGAGATAACAGCAAGGACACTGGCAGAGTTACAGTGGTGGGAGCAGTCTGTGCCGCTTGGGTTTCGGGGAGAGAACAGCAAGGACACTGACAAAGTGACAGTTGTGAGAGAAGTCTGTGCCGGCTGGGTAACTGAGGGGCAACAGAACGGACAGTGACAGAGTGACAGTGTTGGGAGCAGTTGGGTCGACTGGGTAACTGAGATACAACAGCTAGGACAGTGACAGAGTGACAGTGGGAGCAGTCTGGGCCGGCTGGGTAACTGAGATACAACAGCAAGGACACTGACAGAGTGACAGTTGGAGCAGTCTGGGCCGGCTGGGTAACTGAGAGACAACAGCAAGGACAGTGACAGAGTGACAGTGAGAGCAGTCTGGGTCGGCTGGGTAACTGAGATACAACAGCAAGGACACTGACAGAGTGACAGTTGGAGCAGTCTGGGCCGGCTGGGTAACTGAGAGACAACAGCAAGGACACTGACAGAGTGACAGTGGTGGGAGCAGCCTGTACCGGCTGTGTAACTGAAAGACAACAGCAAGGACACTGACAGAGTGACAGTGCGAGCAGTCTGGGCCGGCTGTATAACTGAGAGACAACAGCAGGGGCAATGACAGAGTGACAGTTGGAGTAGTCTGGGCTGGCTGGGTAACTGAGAGACAACAGCAAGGGCAGTGATAGCGTGACAGTGGGAGCAGTCTGGGGCTACTGCGTAACTGAGAGACAACAGCAAGGGCACTGACAGAGTGACAGTGGTGGGAGATATCTGGGCCTTCCGGACAAATTAGAGACAACAGCAAAGACAGCGACAGATTGATAGTGGGAGCATTCTGGTCCTACTGGTTAATTGAGAGACAACAGCAAGGACACTGACGGATTGACAGTGGTGGGAGCAGTCTGGGTCGGCTGGTGAAATTAGAGACAGCAGCAAGGACAGTGACAGAGTGACAGTAGAAGCAGTTTGAACCGGCAGGGTAACTGAGAGACAACAGCAAGGACACCGGCAGATTGACAGTGGGAGCAGTCTGGGCCGTCTGGGTAACTGAGGGACAACAGTAAGGACACTGGCAGAGTGACAGTGAGAGCAGTCTGCGCCGTCTGGGTAACTGGGAAAGAACAGCAGGTACACTGGCAAAGTTACAGTGGTGGGAGCAGTCTGCGCCCCTGGGTTACTGGGAGAGAACAGCAAGGGCACTGACAGAGTGACAGTGGTGAGAGCAGTCTGGGCCGGCAGGGTAACTGAGAAGCAACAGCAAGGACAGTGACAGAGTGACAGTGGTGGGAGCAGTTGGGTCACCGGCTCACTGAGAGAAACAGCAAGGACATTGACAGAATGGGAGTAAGATAATTCAGGGCTTGCTGGGTAAATGAGAGACAACAGAAGGGTAACTGATAGAGTGACAGTGGTGGGGGAATTTGGATCGGTTGGATAACTGAGGGACAACAGCATGGACAGTGACAGAGGGACAGTGGTAGGAGCAGCCTGGGGCGGCCGGGTAACTGAGAGACAACTGCATGGACAGTGACAGAGGGACAGTGCTGGGAGCGGTCTGGGCCGGTTGGCTATATTGGAGAAAACAGCAAGGACACTGATAGGGTGGCAGTGGAGAGAGAAAATCTGCCGGCTGGGTAACTGAGAGGCAACAGGAAGGACATTGACAGACTGACAGGTGGAGCACTACGGACCGTGTGGGTAACTGAGAGACAACAGCAAAGACGGCGACAGAGTGACAGTGGGAGCAGTCTTGGCCGGCTCGTTAACTGAGAGTCAACAGCAAGGACACTGGCAGAGTTACAGTGGTGGGAGCAGTCTGCGCCGCCTGGGTTACTTGGAGAGAACAGCAAGGACACTGACAGAGTGACAGTAGAAGCAGTCAGGGCCGGCTGGGTAACTGAGAGACAACAGAAAGGACACTGACAGAGTGACAGTGGGAGTAGTCTGGGCCGGCTTTGTAACTGAGAGACAACAGCAAGGACACTGACAGAGTGACAGTGATGGGAGCAGTGGGGGCCGGCTGGGCAACTGCGATACAACAGCAAGGTTACTGACAGAGTGATAATGGGAGCAGTCTGTACCGGAAGGGTAACTGAGAGACAAAAGCAAGTACACTGACAGAGTGACAGTTCGAGCAGTCTGCTGCGGCTGGGTAACTGAGATACAACAGCAAGGACACTGACAGAGTGACAGTTGGAGCAGTCTGCTGCGGCTGGGTAACTGAGATACAACAGCAAGGACAGTGACAGACTGACAGTGGTGGGACCAGTATGGGCTGGCAGGGTAACTGAGAGACAACAGGAAGGACACTGACAGAGTGACAGTTGGAGAAGTCTGGGCCGGCTGGGTAACTGAGAGACAACAGCAAGGACAATGACAGAGTGACAGTGGGAGCAGTCTGGGCCGGCTGGGTAACTGAGAGACAACAGCAAGGACAGTGACAGATAGACAGTGGGAGCAGTCTGCTGCGGCTGGGTAACTGAGATACAACAGCAAGGACAGTGACAGAGTGACAGTGGTGGGAGCAGTATGGGCCGGCTGGGTAACTGAGAGACAACAGCAAGGACAATGACAGAGTGACAGTTCGAGCAGTCTGGGCCGGCTGGGTAACTGAGAGACAACAGCAAGGACAATGACAGAGTGACAGTGGGAGCAGTCTGGGCCGGCTGGGTAACTGAGAGACAACATCAAGGACACTGACAGAGTGACAGTTTGAGCAGTCTGCTGCGGCTGGGTAACTGAGATACAACAGCAAGGACAGTGACAGAGTGACAGTGGGAGCAGTCTGGGCCGGCTGGGCAACTGAGATACAACAGCAAGGACACTGACAGAGTGACAGTTGGAGCAGTCTGCTGCAGCTGGGTAACAGAGATACAACAGCAATGACAGTGACAGGGTGACAGTGGTGAGAGCAGTATGGGCCGGCTGGGTAACTGAGAGACAACAGCAAGGACACTGACAGAGTGACATTTGGAGCAGTCTGGGCCGGCTGGGTAACTGAGAGACAACAACAAGGACAGTGATAGAGAGACAGTGGGAGCAGTCTGGGCCGGCTGGGTAACTGTGAGACAACAGCAAGGAGACTGACAGAGTGACAGTTGGAGCAGTCTGCTGCGGCTGGGTAACTGAGAGACAACAGCAAGGACAGTGACAGAGTGACAGTGGGAGCAGTCTGGGCCGGCAGGGTAACTGAGAGACAACAGCAAGGGCAGTGATAGAGTGACAGTGAGAGCAGTCTGGTCCTACTGGTTAATTGAGAGACAACAGCAAGGAAACTGACGGATTCACAGTGGTGGGAGCAGTCTGGGTCGGCTGGTGAAATTAGAGACAGCAGCAAGGACAGTGACAGAGTGACAGTAGAAGCAGTCTGAACCTGCAGGGTAACTGAGAGACAACAGCAAGGACACTGGCAGATTGACAGTGGGAGCAGTCTGGGCCGTCTGGGTAACTGACGGACAACAGCAAGGACACTGGCAGAGTGACAGTGAGAGCAGTCTGCGCCGTCTGGGTAACTGGGAAAGAACAGCAGGTACACTGACAGAGTGACAGTGGTGAGAGCAGTCTGGGGCGGCTGGGTAACTGAGAGACAACAGCAAGGACACTGGCAGAGTGACAGTGGTGGGAGCTGTCTGCGCCGCCTGGGTTACTGGGACAGAACAGCAAGGACACTGACAGAGTGACAGTGGTGAGAGCAGTCTGGTGCCGGCACGGTAACTGAAAGACAACAGCAATGACAGTGACAGAGTGACAGTGGTGGGAGCAGTTGGGTCGACCGGCTCACTGAGAGAAACAGCAAGGACACTGCCAGAATGGGAGTAAGATAATTCAGGGCTTGCTGGGTAAATGAGAGACAACAGAAGGGTAACTGATAGAGTGACAGTGGTGGGGACAATCTGGATCGGCTGGATAACTGAGGGACAACAGCATGGACAGTGACAGGGGGACAGTGGTGGGAGCAGCCTTGGGCGGCTGGGTAACTGAGAGACAACTGCAAGAACAGTGACAGAGGGACAGTGGGAGCAGTCTGGGCCGGTTGGGTATATTGAAGAAAACAGCAAGGACACTGATAGAGTGGCAGAGGAGAGAACAGTCTGTGCCGGCTGGGTAACTGAGAGGCAACAGGAAGGACACTGACAGAGTGACAGTTGGAGCACTACGGACCGTGTGGGTAACTGAGAGACAACAGCAAAGACGGCGACGGAATGACAGTGGGAGCAGTCTGGGCCGGCTCGTTAACTGAGAGTCAACAACAAGGACACTGACAGAGTGACAGTGTGAGCAGTCTGGGCCGGCTGGTTAACTGGGAGACAACAGCAAGGACACTGGCAGAGTGACAGTGAGAGCATTCTGCGCCGTCTGGGTAACTGGGAGAGAACAGCAGGTACACTGACAGAGTGACAGTGGTGAGAGCAGTCTGGGACGGCGTGGTAACTAAGAGACAACAGCAAGGGCAGTGATAGAGTGACATTGGGAGCAGTCTGGTCCTACTGGTTAATTGAGGGACAAGAGCAAGGACACAGACGGATTGACAGTGGTGGGAGCAGTCTGGGTCGGCTGGTGAAATTAGAGACAGCAGCAAGAACAGTGACAGATTGACAGTAGAAGCAGTCTGAACCGGCAGGGTAACTGAGAGACAACAGCAAGGACACTGGCAGATTGACAGTGGGAGCAGTCTGGGTAACTGACGGACAACAGCAAGGACACTGGCAGAGTGACAGTTGGAGCAGTCTGGGCCGGCTGGGTAACTGAGAGACAACAGCAAGGACACTGACAGAGTGACAGTGGTGGGAGCAGCCTGTACCGGCTGGGTAACTGAAAGACAACAGCAAGGACACTGACAGAGTGACAGTGGGAGCAGTCTGGGCCGGCTGGGTAACTGAGAGACAATAGCAGGGGCAATGACAGAGTGACAGTTGGAGTAGTCTGGGCTAGCTGGGTAACTGAGAGACAACAGCAAGGGCAGTGATAGCGTGACAGTGGGAGCAGTCTGGGGCTACTGCGTAACTGAGAGACAACAGCAAGGACACTGACAGAGTGACAGTGGTGGGAGATATCTGGGCCTTCCGGACAAATTAGAGACAACAGCAAAGACAGCGACAGATTGATAGTGGGAGCATTCTGGTCCTACTGGTTAATTGAGAGACAACAGCAAGGACACTGACGGATTGACGGTGGTGGGAGCAGTCTGGGTCGGCTGGTGAAAATAGAGACAGCAGCAAGGACAGTGACAGAGTGACAGTAGAAGCAGTCTGAACCGGCAGGGTAACTGAGAGACAACAGCAAGGACACTGGCAGATTGACAGTGGGAGCATGCTGGGCCGTCTGGGTAACTGAGGGACAACAGCAAGGACACTGGCAGAGTGACAGTGAGAGCAGTCTGCGCCGTCTGGGTAACTGGGAAAGAACAGCAGGTACACTGGCAAAGTTACAGTGGTGGGAGCAGTCTGCGCCCCTGGGTTACTGGGAGAGAACAGCAAGGGCACTGACAGAGTGACAGTGGTGAGAGCAGTCTGGGCCGGCAGGGTAACTGAGAGACAACAGCAAGGACAGTGACCGAGTGACAGTGGTGGGAGCAGTTGGGTCACCGGCTCACTGAGAGAAACAGCAAGGACATTGTCAGAATGGGAGTAAGATAATTCAGGGCTTGCTGGGTAAATGAGAGACAACAGAAGGGTAACTGATAGAGTGACAGTGGTGGGGGAATTTGGATCGGCTGGATAACTGAGGGACAACAGCATGGACAGTGACAGGGGGACAGTGGTGGGAGCAGCCTTGGACGGCTGGGTAACTGAGAGACAACTGCAAGAACAGTGTCAGAGGGACAGTGGGAGCAGTCTGGGCCGGTTGGGTATATTGGAAAAAACAGCAAGGACACTGATAGAGTGGCAGAGGAGAGAACAGTCTGTGCCGGCTGGGTAACTGAGAGGCAACAGGAAGGACACTGACAGAGTGACAGTTGGAGCACTACGGACCGTGTGGGTAACTGAGAGACAACAGCAAAGACGGCGACGGAATGACAGTGGGAGCAGTCTGGGCCGACTCGTTAACTGAGAGTCAACAACAAGGACACTGGCAGAGTGACAGTAGAAGCAGTCTGAACCGGCAGGGTAACTGAGAGACAACAGCAAGGACACTGGCAGATTGACAGTGGGAGCATGCTGGGCCGTCTGGGTAACTGAGGGACAACAGCAAGGACACTGGCAGAGTGACAGTGAGAGCAGTCTGCGCCGTCTGGGTAACTGGGAAAGAACAGCAGGTACACTGGCAAAGTTACAGTGGTGGGAGCAGTCTGCGCCCCTGGGTTACTGGGAGAGAACAGCAAGGGCACTGACAGAGTGACAGTGGTGAGAGCAGTCTGGGCCGGCAGGGTAACTGAGAGACAACAGCAAGGACAGTGACCGAGTGACAGTGGTGGGAGCAGTTGGGTCACCGGCTCACTGAGAGAAACAGCAAGGACATTGTCAGAATGGGAGTAAGATAATTCAGGGCTTGCTGGGTAAATGAGAGACAACAGAAGGGTAACTGATAGAGTGACAGTGGTGGGGGAATTTGGATCGGCTGGATAACTGAGGGACAACAGCATGGACAGTGACAGGGGGACAGTGGTGGGAGCAGCCTTGGACGGCTGGGTAACTGAGAGACAACTGCAAGAACAGTGTCAGAGGGACAGTGGGAGCAGTCTGGGCCGGTTGGGTATATTGGAAAAAACAGCAAGGACACTGATAGAGTGGCAGAGGAGAGAACAGTCTGTGCCGGCTGGGTAACTGAGAGGCAACAGGAAGGACACTGACAGAGTGACAGTTGGAGCACTACGGACCGTGTGGGTAACTGAGAGACAACAGCAAAGACGGCGACGGAATGACAGTGGGAGCAGTCTGGGCCGGCTCGTTAACTGAGAGTCAACAACAAGGACACTGGCAGAGTGACAGTGTGAGCAGTCTGGGCCGGCTGGTTAACTGGGAGACAACAGCAAGGACACTGGCAGAGTGACAGTGAGAGCATTCTGCGCCGTCTGGGTAACTGGGAGAGAACAGCAGGTACACTGACAGAGTGACAGTGGTGAGAGCAGTCTGGGACGGCGTGGTAACTAAGAGACAACAGCAAGGGCAGTGATAGAGTGACATTGGGAGCAGTCTGGTCCTACTGGTTAATTGAGGGACAAGAGCAAGGACACTGACGGATTGACAGTGGTGGGAGCAGTCTGGGTCGGCTGGTGAAATTAGAGACAGCAGCAAGGACAGTGACAGATTGACAGTAGAAGCAGTCTGAACCGGCAGGGTAACTGAGAGACAACAGCAAGGACACTGGCAGATTGACAGTGGGAGCAGTCTGGGTAACTGACGGACAACAGCAAGGACACTGGCAGAGTGACAGTTGGAGCAGTCTGGGCCGGCAGGGTAACTGAGAGACAACAGCAAGGGCAGTGATAGAGTGACAGTGAGAGCAGTCTGGTCCTACTGGTTAATTGAGAGACAACAGCAAGGAAACTGACGGATTCACAGTGGTGGGAGCATTCTGTGTCGGCTGGTGAAATTAGAGACAGCAGCAAGGACAGTGACAGAGTGACAGTAGAAGCAGTCTGAACCTGCAGGGTAACTGAGAGACAACAGCAAGGACACTGGCAGATTGACAGTGGGAGCAGTCTGGGCCGTCTGGGTAACTGACGGACAACAGCAAGGACACTGGCAGAGTGACAGTGAGAGCAGTCTGCGCCGTCTGGGTAACTGGGAAAGAACAGCAGGTACACTGACAGAGTGACAGTGGTGAGAGCAGTCTGGGGCGGCTGGGTAACTGAGAGACAACAGCAAGGACACTGGCAGAGTGACAGTGGTGGGAGCAGTCTGCGCCGCCTGGGTTACTGGGAGAGAACAGCAAGGACACTGACAGAGTGACAGTGGTGAGAGCAGTCTGCTGCCGGCACGGTAACTGAAAGACAACAGCAAGGACAGTGACAGAGTGACAGTGGTGGGAGCAGTTGGGTCGACCGGCTCACTGAGAGAAACAGCAAGGACACTGACAGAATGGGAGTAAGATAATTCAGGGCTTGCTGGGTAAATGAGAGACAACAGAAGGGTAACTGATAGAGTGACAGTGGTGGGGACAATCTGGATCGGCTGGATAACTGAGTGACAACAGCATGGACAGTGACAGGGGGACAGTGGTGGGAGCAGCCTTGGGCGGCTGGGTAACTGAGAGACAACTGCAACAACAGTGACAGAGGGACAGTGGGAGCAGTCTGGGCCGGTTGGGTATATTGGAAAAAACAGCAAGGTCACTGATAGAGTGGCAGAGGAGAGAACAGTCTGTGCCGGCTGGGTAACTGAGAGGCAACAGGAAGGACACTGACAGAGTGACAGTTGGAGCACTACGGACCGTGTGGGTAACTGAGAGACAACAGCAAAGACGGCGACGGAATGACAGTGGGAGCAGTCTGGGCCGGCTCGTTAACTGAGAGTCAACAACAAGGACACTGGCAGAGTGACAGTGTGAGCAGTCTGGGCCGGCTGGTTAACTGGGAGACAACAGCAAGGACACTGGCAGAGTGACAGTGAGAGCATTCTGCGCCGTCTGGGTAACTGGGAGAGAACAGCAGGTACACTGACAGAGTGACAGTGGTGAGAGCAGTCTGGGACGGCGTGGTAACTAAGAGACAACAGCAAGGGCAGTGATAGAGTGACATTGGGAGCAGTCTGGTCCTACTGGTTAATTGAGGGACAAGAGCAAGGACACTGACGGATTGACAGTGGTGGGAGCAGTCTGGGTCGGCTGGTGAAATTAGAGACAGCAGCAAGGACAGTGACAGATTGACAGTAGAAGCAGTCTGAACCGGCAGGGTAACTGAGAGACAACAGCAAGGACACTGGCAGATTGACAGTGGGAGCAGTCTGGGTAACTGACGGACAACAGCAAGGACACTGGCAGAGTGACAGTTGGAGCAGTCTGGGCCGGCTGGGTAACTGAGAGACAACAGCAAGGACACTGACAGAGTGACAGTGGTGGGAGCAGCCTGTACCGGCTGGGTAACTGAAAGACAAAAGCAAGGACACTGACAGAGTGACAGTGGGAGCAGTCTGCGCCGGCTGGGTAACTGAGAGACAACAGCAGGGGCAATGACAGAGTGACAGTTGGAGTAGTCTGGGCTGGCTGGGTAACTGAGAGACAACAGCAAGGGCAGTGATAGCGTGACAGTGGGAGCAGTCTGGGGCTACTGCGTAACTGAGAGACAACAGCAAGGACACTGACAGAGTGACAGTGGTGGGAGATATCTGGGCCTTCCGGACAAATTAGAGACAACAGCAAAGACAGCGACAGATTGATAGTGGGAGCATTCTGATCCTACTGGTTAATTGAGAGACAACAGCAAGGACACTGACGGATTGACGGTGGTGGGAGCAGTCTGGGTCGGCTGGTGAAAATAGAGACAGCAGCAAGGACAGTGACAGAGTGACAGTAGAAGCAGTCTGAACCGGCAGGGTAACTGAGAGACAACAGCAAGGACACTGGCAGATTGACAGTGGGAGCAGTCTGGGCCGTCTGGGTAACTGAGGGACAACAGCAAGGACACTGGCAGAGTGACAGTGAGAGCAGTCTGCGCCGTCTGGGTAACTGGGAAAGAACAGCAGGTACACTGGCAAAGTTACAGTGGTGGGAGCAGTCTGCGCCCCTGGGTTACTGGGAGAGAACAGCAAGGGCACTGACAGAGTGACAGTGGTGAGAGCAGTCTGGGCCGGCAGGGTAACTGAGAGACAACAGCAAGGACAGTGACAGAGTGACAGTGGTGGGAGCAGTTGGGTCACCGGCTCACTGAGAGAAACAGCAAGGACATTGACAGAATGGGAGTAAGATAATTCAGGGCTTGCTGGGTAAATGAGAGACAACAGAAGGGTAATTGATAGAGTGACAGTGGTGGGGGAATTTGGATCGGCTGGATAACTGAGGGACATCAGCATGGACAGTGACAGAGGGACAGTGGTAGGAGCAGCCTGGGGCGGCCGGGTAACTGAGAGACAACTGCATGGACAGTGACAGAGGGACAGTGCTTGGAGCGGTCTGGGCCGGTTGGCTATATTGGAGAAAACAGCAAGGACACTGATACGGTGGCAGTGGAGAGAGAAAATGTGCCGGCTGGGTAACTGAGAGGCAACAGGAAGGACATTGACAGACTGACAGGTGGAGCACTACGGACCGTGTGGGTAACTGAGAGACAACAGCAAAGACGGCGACAGAGTGACAGTGGGAGCAGTCTTGGCCGGCTCGTTAACTGAGAGTCAACAGCAAGGACACTGGCAGAGTTACAGTGGTGGGAGCAGTCTGCGCCGCCTGGGTTACTTGGAGCGAACAGCAAGGACACTGACAGAGTGACAGTGGGAGCAGTCTGGGTCGGCTGGTGAAACTAGAGACAGCAGCAAAGACAGTGACAGAGTGACAGTAGAAGCAGTCAGGGCCGGCTGGGTAACTGAGAGACAACAGAAAGGACACTGACAGAGTGACAGTGGGAGTAGTCTGGGCCGGCTTTGTAACTGAGAGACAACAGCAAGGACACTGACAGAGTGACAGTGATGGGAGCAGTGGGGGCCGGCTGGGCAACTGCGATACAACAGCAAGGTCACTGACAGAGTGATAATGGGAGCAGTCTGTACCGGAAGGGTAACTGAGAGACAAAAGCAAGTACACTGACAGAGTGACAGTTCGAGCAGTCTGCTGCGGCTGGGTAACTGAGATACAACAGCAAGGACACTGACAGAGTGACAGTTGGAGCAGTCTGCTGCGGCTGGGTAACTGAGATACAACAGCAAGGACAGTGACAGAGTGACAGTGGTGGGAGCAGTATGGGCCGGCAGGGTAACTGAGAGACAGCAGAAAGGACACTGACAGAGTGACAGTGGGAGTAGTCTGGGCCGGCTTTGTAACTGAGAGACAACAGCAAGGACACTGACAGAGTGACAGTGATGGGAGCAGTGGGGGCCGGCTGGGCAACTGCGATACAACAGCAAGGTCACTGACAGAGTGATAATGGGAGCAGTCTGTACCGGAAGGGTAACTGAGAGACAAAAGCAAGTACACTGACACAGTGACAGTTCGAGCAGTGTGCTGCGGCTGGGTAACTGAGATACAACAGCAAGGACACTGACAGAGTGACAGTTGGAGCAGTCTGCTGCGGCTGGGTAACTGAGATAAAACAGCAAGGACAGTGACAGAGTGACAGTGGTGGGAGCAGTATGGGCCGGCAGGGTAACTGAGAGACAACATGAAGGACACTGACAGAGTGACAGTTGGAGCAGTCTGGGCCGGCTGGGTAACTGAGAGACAACAGCAAGAACAATGACAGAGTGACAGTGGTAGCAGTCTGGGCCGGCTGGGTAACTGAGAGACAACAGCAAGGACAGTGACAGATAGACAGTGGGGGCAGTCTCCTGCGGCTGGGTAACTGAGATACAACAGCAAGGACACTGACAGAGTGACAGTTGGAGCAGTCTGCTGCGGCTGGGTAACTGAGATACAACAGCAAGGACAGTGACAGAGTGACAGTGGTGGGAGCAGTATGGGCCGGCTGGGTAACTGAGAGACAACAGCAAGGACAATGACAGAGTGACAGTGGGAGCAGTCTGGGCCGGCTGGGTAACTGAGAGACAACAGCAAGCACAGTGACAGAGAGACAGTGGGAGCAGTCTGGGCCGGCTGGGTAACTGTGGGACAACAGCAAGGACACTGACAGAGTGACAGTTTGAGCAGTCTGCTGCGGCTGGGTAACTGAGATACAACAGCAAGGACAGTGACAGAGTGACAGTGGGAGCAGTCTGGGCCGGCTGGGTAACTGAGATACAACAGCAAGGACACTGACAGAGTGACAGTTGGAGCAGTCTGCTGCGGCTGGGTAACAGAGATACAACAGCAAGGACACTGACAGAGTGACAGTGGGAGCAGTCTGGGCCGGCTGGGTAACTGAGAGACAACAGCAGGGGCAATGACAGAGTGACAGTTGGAGTAGTCTGGGCTGGCTGGGTAACTGAGAGACAACAGCAAGGGCAGTGATAGCGTGACAGTGGGAGCAGTCTGGGGCTACTGCGTAACTGAGAGACAACAGCAAGGACACTGACAGAGTGACAGTGGTGGGAGATATCTGGGCCTTCCGGACAAATTAGAGACAACAGCAAAGACAGCGACAGATTGATAGTCGGAGCATTCTGGTCCTACTGGTTAATTGAGAAACAACAGCAAGGACACTGACGGATTGACAGTGGTGGGAGCAGTCTGGGTCGGCTGGTGAAATTAGAGACAGCAGCAAGGACAGTGACAGAGTGACAGTAGAAGCACTTTGAACCGGCAGGGTAACTGAGAGACAACAGCAAGGACACCGGCAGATTGACAGTGGGAGCAGTCTGGGCCGTCTGGGTAACTGACGGACAACAGCAAGGACACTGGCAGAGTGACAGTGAGAGCAGTCTGCGCCGTCTGGGTAACTGGGAAAGAACAGCAGGTACACTGGCAAAGTTACAGTGGTGGGAGCAGTCTGCGCCCCTGGGTTACTGGGAGAGAACAGCAAGGGCACTGACAGAGTGACAGTGGTGAGAGCCGTCTGGGCCGGCAGGGTAACTGAGAGACAACAGCAAGGACAGTGACAGAGTGACAGTGGTGGGAGCAGTTGGGTCACCGGCTCACTGAGAGAAACAGCAAGGACATTGACAGAATGGGAGTAAGATAATTCAGGGCTTGCTGGGTAAATGAGAGACAACAGAAGGGTAACTGATAGAGTGACAGTGGTGGGGGAATTTGGATCGGCTGGATAACTGAGGGACAACAGCATGGACAGTGACAGAGGGACAGTGGTGGGAGCAGCTTTGGGCGGCTGGGTAACTGAGAGACAACTGCAACAACAGTGACAGAGGGACAGTGGGAGCAGTCTGGGCCGGTTGGGTATATTGGAAAAAACAGCAAGGACACTGATAGAGTGGCAGAGGAGAGAACAGTCTGTGCCGGCTGGGTAACTGAGAGGCAACAGGAAGGACACTGACAGAGTGACAGTTGGAGCACTACGGACCGTGTGGGTAACTGAGAGACAACAGCAAAGACGGCGACGGAATGACAGTGGGAGCAGTCTGGGCCGGCTCGTTAACTGAGAGTCAACAACAAGGACACTGGCAGAGTGACAGTGTGAGCAGTCTGGGCCGGCTGGTTAACTGGGAGACAACAGCAAGGACACTGGCAGAGTGACAGTGAGAGCATTCTGCGCCGTCTGGGTAACTGGGAGAGAACAGCAGGTACACTGACAGAGTGACAGTGGTGAGAGCAGTCTGGGACGGCGTGGTAACTAAGAGACAACAGCAAGGGCAGTGATAGAGTGACATTGGGAGCAGTCTGGTCCTACTGGTTAATTGAGGGACAAGAGCAAGGACACTGACGGATTGACAGTGGTGGGAGCAGTCTGGGTCGGCTGGTGAAATTAGAGACAGCAGCAAGGACAGTGACAGATTGACAGTAGAAGCAGTCTGAACCGGCAGGGTAACTGAGAGACAACAGCAAGGACACTGGCAGATTGACAGTGGGAGCAGTCTGGGTAACTGACGGACAACAGCAAGGACACTGGCAGAGTGACAGTTGGAGCAGTCTGGGCCGGCTGGGTAACTGAGAGACAACAGCAAGGACACTGACAGAGTGACAGTGGTGGGAGCAGCCTGTACCGGCTGGGTAACTGAAAGACAACAGCAAGGACACTGACAGAGTGACAGTGGGAGCAGTCTGGGCCGGCTGGGTAACTGAGAGACAACAGCAGGGGCAATGACAGAGTGACAGTTGGAGTAGTCTGGGCTGGCTGGGTAACTGAGAGACAACAGCAAGGGCAGTGATAGCGTGACAGTGGGAGCAGTCTGGGGCTACTGCGTAACTGAGAGACAACAGCAAGGACACTGACAGAGTGACAGTGGTGGGAGATATCTGGGCCTTCCGGACAAATTAGAGACAACAGCAAAGACAGCGACAGATTGATAGTGGGAGCATTCTGGTCCTACTGGTTAATTGAGAGACAACAGCAAGGACACTGACGGATTGACGGTGGTGGGAGCAGTCTGGGTCGGCTGGTGAAAATAGAGACAGCAGCAAGGACAGTGACAGAGTGACAGTAGAAGCAGTCTGAACCGGCAGGGTAACTGAGAGACAACAGCAAGGACACTGGCAGATTGACAGTGGGAGCAGTCTGGGCCGTCTGGGTAACTGAGGGACAACAGCAAGGACACTGGCAGAGTGACAGTGAGAGCAGTCTGCGCCGTCTGGGTAACTGGGAAAGAACAGCAGGTACACTGGCAAAGTTACAGTGGTGGGAGCAGTCTGCGCCCCTGGGTTACTGGGAGAGAACAGCAAGGGCACTGACAGAGTGACAGTGGTGAGAGCAGTCTGGGCCGGCAGGGTAACTGAGAGACAACAGCAAGGACAGTGACAGAGTGACAGTGGTGGGAGCAGTTGGGTCACCGGCTCACTGAGAGAAACAGCAAGGACATTGACAGAATGGGAGTAAGATAATTCAGGGCTTGCTGGGTAAATGAGAGACAACAGAAGGGTAATTGATAGAGTGACAGTGGTGGGGGAATTTGGATCGGCTGGATAACTGAGGGACATCAGCATGGACAGTGACAGAGGGACAGTGGTAGGAGCAGCCTGGGGCGGCCGGGTAACTGAGAGACAACTGCATGGACAGTGACAGAGGGACAGTGCTTGGAGCGGTCTGGGCCGGTTGGCTATATTGGAGAAAACAGCAAGGACACTGATACGGTGGCAGTGGAGAGAGAAAATGTGCCGGCTGGGTAACTGAGAGGCAACAGGAAGGACATTGACAGACTGACAGGTGGAGCACTACGGACCGTGTGGGTAACTGAGAGACAACAGCAAAGACGGCGACAGAGTGACAGTGGGAGCAGTCTTGGCCGGCTCGTTAACTGAGAGTCAACAGCAAGGACACTGGCAGAGTTACGGTGGTGGGAGCAGTCTGCGCCGCCTGGGTTACTTGGAGCGAACAGCAAGGACACTGACAGAGTGACAGTGGGAGCAGTCTGGGTCGGCTGGTGAAACTAGAGACAGCAGCAAAGACAGTGACAGAGTGACAGTAGAAGCAGTCAGGGCCGGCTGGGTAACTGAGAGACAACAGAAAGGACACTGACAGAGTGACAGTGGGAGTAGTCTGGGCCGGCTTTGTAACTGAGAGACAACAGCAAGGACACTGACAGAGTGACAGTGATGGGAGCAGTGGGGGCCGGCTGGGCAACTGCGATACAACAGCAAGGTCACTGACAGAGTGATAATGGGAGCAGTCTGTACCGGAAGGGTAACTGAGAGACAAAAGCAAGTACACTGACAGAGTGACAGTTCGAGCAGTCTGCTGCGGCTGGGTAACTGAGATACAACAGCAAGGACACTGACAGAGTGACAGTTGGAGCAGTCTGCTGCGGCTGGGTAACTGAGATACAACAGCAAGGACAGTGACAGAGTGACAGTGGTGGGAGCAGTATGGGCCGGCAGGGTAACTGAGAGACAGCAGAAAGGACACTGACAGAGTGACAGTGGGAGTAGTCTGGGCCGGCTTTGTAACTGAGAGACAACAGCAAGGACACTGACAGAGTGACAGTGATGGGAGCAGTGGGGGCCGGCTGGGCAACTGCGATACAACAGCAAGGTCACTGACAGAGTGATAATGGGAGCAGTCTGTACCGGAAGGGTAACTGAGAGACAAAAGCAAGTACACTGACAGAGTGACAGTTCGAGCAGTGTGCTGCGGCTGGGTAACTGAGATACAACAGCAAGGACACTGACAGAGTGACAGTTGGAGCAGTCTGCTGCGGCTGGGTAACTGAGATACAACAGCAAGGACAGTGACAGAGTGACAGTGGTGGGAGCAGTATGGGCCGGCAGGGTAACTGAGAGACAACATGAAGGACACTGACAGAGTGACAGTTGGAGCAGTCTGGGCCGGCTGGGTAACTGAGAGACAACAGCAAGAACAATGACAGAGTGACAGTGGTAGCAGTCTGGGCCGGCTGGGTAACTGAGAGACAACAGCAAGGACAGTGACAGATAGACAGTGGGGGCAGTCTCCTGCGGCTGGGTAACTGAGATACAACAGCAAGGACACTGACAGAGTGACAGTTGGAGCAGTCTGCTGCGGCTGGGTAACTGAGATACAACAGCAAGGACAGTGACAGAGTGACAGTGGTGGGAGCAGTATGGGCCGGCTGGGTAACTGAGAGACAACAGCAAGGACAATGACAGAGTGACAGTGGGAGCAGTCTGGGCCGGCTGGGTAACTGAGAGACAACAGCAAGCACAGTGACAGAGAGACAGTGGGAGCAGTCTGGGCCGGCTGGGTAACTGTGGGACAACAGCAAGGACACTGACAGAGTGACAGTTTGAGCAGTCTGCTGCGGCTGGGTAACTGAGATACAACAGCAAGGACAGTGACAGAGTGACAGTGGGAGCAGTCTGGGCCGGCTGGGTAACTGAGATACAACAGCAAGGACACTGACAGAGTGACAGTTGGAGCAGTCTGCTGCGGCTGGGTAACAGAGATACAACAGCAAGGACACTGACAGAGTGACAGTGGGAGCAGTCTGGGCCGGCTGGGTAACTGAGAGACAACAGCAGGGGCAATGACAGAGTGACAGTTGGAGTAGTCTGGGCTGGCTGGGTAACTGAGAGACAACAGCAAGGGCAGTGATAGCGTGACAGTGGGAGCAGTCTGGGGCTACTGCGTAACTGAGAGACAACAGCAAGGACACTGACAGAGTGACAGTGGTGGGAGATATCTGGGCCTTCCGGACAAATTAGAGACAACAGCAAAGACAGCGACAGATTGATAGTCGGAGCATTCTGGTCCTACTGGTTAATTGAGAAACAACAGCAAGGACACTGACGGATTGACAGTGGTGGGAGCAGTCTGGGTCGGCTGGTGAAATTAGAGACAGCAGCAAGGACAGTGACAGAGTGACAGTAGAAGCACTTTGAACCGGCAGGGTAACTGAGAGACAACAGCAAGGACACCGGCAGATTGACAGTGGGAGCAGTCTGGGCCGTCTGGGTAACTGACGGACAACAGCAAGGACACTGGCAGAGTGACAGTGAGAGCAGTCTGCGCCGTCTGGGTAACTGGGAAAGAACAGCAGGTACACTGGCAAAGTTACAGTGGTGGGAGCAGTCTGCGCCCCTGGGTTACTGGGAGAGAACAGCAAGGGCACTGACAGAGTGACAGTGGTGAGAGCCGTCTGGGCCGGCAGGGTAACTGAGAGACAACAGCAAGGACAGTGACAGAGTGACAGTGGTGGGAGCAGTTGGGTCACCGGCTCACTGAGAGAAACAGCAAGGACATTGACAGAATGGGAGTAAGATAATTCAGGGCTTGCTGGGCAAATGAGAGACAACAGAAGGGTAACTGATAGAGTGACAGTGGTGGGGGAATTTGGATCGGCTGGATAACTGAGGGACAACAGCATGGACAGTGACAGAGGGACAGTGGTAGGAGCAGCCTGGGGCGGCCGGGTAACTGAGAGACAACTGCATGGACAGTGACAGAGGGACAGTGCTTGGAGCGGTCTGGGCCGGTTGGCTATATTGGAGATAACAGCAAGGACACTGATAGGGTGGCAGTGGAGAGAGAAAATGTGCCGGCTGGGTAACTGAGAGGCAACAGGAAGGACATTGACAGACTGACAGGTGGAGCACTACGGACCGTGTGGGTAACTGAGAGACAACAGCAAAGACGGCGACAGAGTGACAGTGGGAGCAGTCTTGGCCGGCTCGTTAACTGAGAGTCAACAGCAAGGACACTGGCAGAGATACAGTGGTGGGAGCAGTCTGCGCCGCCTGGGTTACTTGGAGAGAACAGCAAGGACACTGACAGAGTGACAGTGGGAGCAGTCTGGGTCGGCTGGTGAAACTAGAGACAGCAGCAAAGACAGTGACAGAGTGACAGAAGAAGCAGTCAGGGCCGGCTGGGTAACTGAGAGACAACAGAAAGGACACTGACAGAGTGACAGTGGGAGTAGTCTGGGCCGGCAGGGTAACTGAGAGACAACAGCAAGGACACTGGCAGATTGACAGTGGGAGCAGTCTGGGTAACTGACGGACAACAGCAAGGACACTGGCAGAGTGACAGTTGGAGCAGTCTGGGCCGGCTGGGTAACTGAGAGACAACAGCAAGAACACTGACAGAGTGACAGTGGTGGGAGCAGCCTGTACCGGCTAGGTAACTGAAAGACAACAGCAAGGACACTGACAGAGTGACAGTGGGAGCAGTCTGGGCCGGCTGGGTAACTGAGAGACAACAGCAGGGGCAATGACAGAGTGACAGTTGGAGTAGTCTGGGCTGGCTGGGTAACTGAGAGACAACAGCAAGGGCAGTGATAGCGTGACAGTGGGAGCAGTCTGGGGCTACTGCGTAACTGAGAGACAACAGCAAGGACACTGACAGAGTGACAGTGGTGGGAGATATCTGGGCCTTCCGGACAAATTAGAGACAACAGCAAAGACAGCGACAGATTGATAGTGGGAGCATTCTGGTCCTACTGGTTAATTGAGAGACAACAGCAAGGACACTGACGGATTGACGGTGGTGGGAGCAGTCTGGGTCGGCTGGTGAAAATAGAGACAGCAGCAAGGACAGTGACAGAGTGACAGTAGAAGCAGTCTGAACCGGCAGGGTAACTGAGAGACAACAGCAAGGACACTGGCAGATTGACAGTGGGAGCAGTCTGGGCCGTCTGGGTAACTGAGGGACAACAGCAAGGACACTGGCAGAGTGACAGTGAGAGCAGTCTGCGCCGTCTGGGTAACTGGGAAAGAACAGCAGGTACACTGGCAAAGTTACAGTGGTGGGAGCAGTCTGCGCCCCTGGGTTACTGGGAGAGAACAGCAAGGGCACTGACAGAGTGACAGTGGTGAGAGCAGTCTGGGCCGGCAGGGTAACTGAGAGACAACAGCAAGGACAGTGACAGAGTGACAGTGGTGGGAGCAGTTGGGTCACCGGCTCACTGAGAGAAACAGCAAGGACATTGACAGAATGGGAGTAAGATAATTCAGGGCTTGCTGGGTAAATGAGAGACAACAGAAGGGTAATTGATAGAGTGACAGTGGTGGGGGAATTTGGATCGGCTGGATAACTGAGGGACATCAGCATGGACAGTGACAGAGGGACAGTGGTAGGAGCAGCCTGGGGCGGCCGGGTAACTGAGAGACAACTGCATGGACAGTGACAGAGGGACAGTGCTTGGAGCGGTCTGGGCCGGTTGGCTATATTGGAGAAAACAGCAAGGACACTGATACGGTGGCAGTGGAGAGAGAAAATGTGCCGGCTGGGTAACTGAGAGGCAACAGGAAGGACATTGACAGACTGACAGGTGGAGCACTACGGACCGTGTGGGTAACTGAGAGACAACAGCAAAGACGGCGACAGAGTGACAGTGGGAGCAGTCTTGGCCGGCTCGTTAACTGAGAGTCAACAGCAAGGACACTGGCAGAGTTACAGTGGTGGGAGCAGTCTGCGCCGCCTGGGTTACTTGGAGCGAACAGCAAGGACACTGACAGAGTGACAGTGGGAGCAGTCTGGGTCGGCTGGTGAAACTAGAGACAGCAGCAAAGACAGTGACAGAGTGACAGTAGAAGCAGTCAGGGCCGGCTGGGTAACTGAGAGACAACAGAAAGGACACTGACAGAGTGACAGTGGGAGTAGTCTGGGCCGGCTTTGTAACTGAGAGACAACAGCAAGGACACTGACAGAGTGACAGTGATGGGAGCAGTGGGGGCCGGCTGGGCAACTGCGATACAACAGCAAGGTCACTGACAGAGTGATAATGGGAGCAGTCTGTACCGGAAGGGTAACTGAGAGACAAAAGCAAGTACACTGACAGAGTGACAGTTCGAGCAGTCTGCTGCGGCTGGGTAACTGAGATACAACAGCAAGGACACTGACAGAGTGACAGTTGGAGCAGTCTGCTGCGGCTGGGTAACTGAGATACAACAGCAAGGACAGTGACAGAGTGACAGTGGTGGGAGCAGTATGGGCCGGCAGGGTAACTGAGAGACAGCAGAAAGGACACTGACAGAGTGACAGTGGGAGTAGTCTGGGCCGGCTTTGTAACTGAGAGACAACAGCAAGGACACTGACAGAGTGACAGTGATGGGAGCAGTGGGGGCCGGCTGGGCAACTGCGATACAACAGCAAGGTCACTGACAGAGTGATAATGGGAGCAGTCTGTACCGGAAGGGTAACTGAGAGACAAAAGCAAGTACACTGACAGAGTGACAGTTCGAGCAGTGTGCTGCGGCTGGGTAACTGAGATACAACAGCAAGGACACTGACAGAGTGACAGTTGGAGCAGTCTGCTGCGGCTGGGTAACTGAGATACAACAGCAAGGACAGTGACAGAGTGACAGTGGTGGGAGCAGTATGGTCCGGCAGGGTAACTGAGAGACAACATGAAGGACACTGACAGAGTGACAATTGGAGCAGTCTGGGCCGGCTGGGTAACTGAGAGACAACAGCAAGAACAATGACAGAGTGACAGTGGTAGCAGTCTGGGCCGGCTGGGTAACTGAGAGACAACAGCAAGGACAGTGACAGATAGACAGTGGGGGCAGTCTCCTGCGGCTGGGTAACTGAGATACAACAGCAAGGACACTGACAGAGTGACAGTTGGAGCAGTCTGCTGCGGCTGGGTAACTGAGATACAACAGCAAGGACAGTGACAGAGTGACAGTGGTGGGAGCAGTATGGGCCGGCTGGGTAACTGAGAGACAACAGCAAGGACAATGACAGAGTGACAGTGGGAGCAGTCTGGGCCGGCTGGGTAACTGAGAGACAACAGCAAGCACAGTGACAGAGAGACAGTGGGAGCAGTCTGGGCTACGCTGGGTAACTGTGGGACAACAGCAAGGACACTGACAGAGTGACAGTTTGAGCAGTCTGCTGCGGCTGGGTAACTGAGATACAACAGCAAGGACAGTGACAGAGTGACAGTGGGAGCAGTCTGGGCCGGCTGGGTAACTGAGATACAACAGCAAGGACACTGACAGAGTGACAGTTGGAGCAGTCTGCTGCGGCTGGGTAACAGAGATACAACAGCAAGGACACTGACAGAGTGACAGTGGGAGCAGTCTGGGCCGGCTGGGTAACTGAGAGACAACAGCAGGGGCAATGACAGAGTGACAGTTGGAGTAGTCTGGGCTGGCTGGGTAACTGAGAGACAACAGCAAGGGCAGTGATAGCGTGACAGTGGGAGCAGTCTGGGGCTACTGCGTAACTGAGAGACAACAGCAAGGACACTGACAGAGTGACAGTGGTGGGAGATATCTGGGCCTTCCGGACAAATTAGAGACAACAGCAAAGACAGCGACAGATTGATAGTCGGAGCATTCTGGTCCTACTGGTTAATTGAGAAACAACAGCAAGGACACTGACGGATTGACAGTGGTGGGAGCAGTCTGGGTCGGCTGGTGAAATTAGAGACAGCAGCAAGGACAGTGACAGAGTGACAGTAGAAGCACTTTGAACCGGCAGGGTAACTGAGAGACAACAGCAAGGACACCGGCAGATTGACAGTGGGAGCAGTCTGGGCCGTCTGGGTAACTGACGGACAACAGCAAGGACACTGGCAGAGTGACAGTGAGAGCAGTCTGCGCCGTCTGGGTAACTGGGAAAGAACAGCAGGTACACTGGCAAAGTTACAGTGGTGGGAGCAGTCTGCGCCCCTGGGTTACTGGGAGAGAACAGCAAGGGCACTGACAGAGTGACAGTGGTGAGAGCCGTCTGGGCCGGCAGGGTAACTGAGAGACAACAGCAAGGACAGTGACAGAGTGACAGTGGTGGGAGCAGTTGGGTCACCGGCTCACTGAGAGAAACAGCAAGGACATTGACAGAATGGGAGTAAGATAATTCAGGGCTTGCTGGGTAAATGAGAGACAACAGAAGGGTAACTGATAGAGTGACAGTGGTGGGGGAATTTGGATCGGCTGGATAACTGAGGGACAACAGCATGGACAGTGACAGAGGGACAGTGGTAGGAGCAGCCTGGGGCGGCCGGGTAACTGAGAGACAACTGCATGGACAGTGACAGAGGGACAGTGCTTGGAGCGGTCTGGGCCGGTTGGCTATATTGGAGAAAACAGCAAGGACACTGATAGGGTGGCAGTGGAGAGAGAAAATGTGCCGGCTGGGTAACTGAGAGGCAACAGGAAGGACATTGACAGACTGACAGGTGGAGCACTACGGACCGTGTGGGTAACTGAGAGACAACAGCAAAGACGGCGACAGAGTGACAGTGGGAGCAGTCTTGGCCGGCTCGTTAACTGAGAGTCAACAGCAAGGACACTGGCAGAGTTACAGTGGTGGGAGCAGTCTGCGCCGCCTGGGTTACTTGGAGAGAACAGCAAGGACACTGACAGAGTGACAGTGGGGGCAGTCTGGGTCGGCTGTTGAAACTAGAGACAGCAGCAAAGACAGTGACAGAGTGACAGTAGAAGCAGTCAGGGCCGGCTGGGTAACTGAGAGACAACAGAAAGGACACTGACAGAGTGACAGTGGGAGTAGTCTGGGCCGGCTTTGTAACTGAGAGACAACAGCAAGGACACTGACAGAGTGACAGTGATGGGAGCAGTGGGGGCCGGCTGGGCAACTGCGATACAACAGCAAGGTCACTGACAGAGTGATAATGGGAGCAGTCTGTACCGGAAGGGTAACTGAGAGACAAAAGCAAGTACACTGACAGAGTGACAGTTCGAGCAGTCTGCTGCGGCTGGGTAACTGAGATACAACAGCAAGGACACTGACAGAGTGACAGTTGGAGCAGTCTGCTGCGGCTGGGTAACTGAGATACAACAGCAAGGACAGTGACAGAGTGACAGTGGTGGGACCAGTATGGGCCGGCAGGGTAACTGAGAGACAACAGGAAAGACACTGACAGAGTGACAGTTGGAGCAGTCTGGGCCGGCTGGGTAACTGAGAGACAACAGCAAGGACAATGACAGAGTGACAGTGGGAGCAGTCTGGGCCGGCTGGGTAACTGAGAGACAACAGCAAGGACAGTGACAGATAGACAGTGGGAGCAGTCTGCTGCGGCTGGGTAACTGAGATACAACAGCAAGGACAGTGACAGAGTGACAGTGGTGGGAGCAGTATGGGCCGGCTGGGTAACTGAGAGACAACAGCAAGGACAATGACAGAGTGACAGTTCGAGCAGTCTGGGCCGGCTGGGTAACTGAGAGACAACAGCAAGGACAATGACAGCGTGACAGTGGGAGCAGTCTGGGCCGGCTGGGTAACTGAGAGACAACATCAAGGACACTGACAGAGTGACAGTTTGAGCAGTCTGCTGCGGCTGGGTAACTGAGATACAACAGCAAGGACAGTGACAGAGTGACAGTGGGAGCAGTCTGGGCCGGCTGGGGAACTGAGATACAACAGCAAGGACACTGACAGAGTGACAGTTGGAGCAGTCTGCTGCAGCTGGGTAACAGAGATACAACAGCAAGGACAGTGACAGGGTGACAGTGGTGGGAGCAGTATGGGCCGGCTGGGTAACTGAGAGACAACAGCAAGGACACTGACAGAGTGACATTTGGAGCAGTCTGGGCCGGCTGGGTAACTGAGAGACAACAACAAGGACAGTGACAGAGAGACAGTGGGAGCAGTCTGGGCCGGCTGGGTAACTGCGAGACAACAGCAAGGAGACTGACAGAGTGACAGTTGGAGCAGTCTGCTGCGGCTGGGTAACTGAGATACAACAGCAAGGACACTGACAGAGTGACAGTGGGATCAGTCTGGGCCGGCTGGGTAACTGAGAGCCATCAGCAATAACACTGACAGAGTGACAGTGGGAGCAGTCTGGGCCGGCTGGGTAACTGAGAGACAACAGCAAGGACAGTGACAGAGTGACAGTGGGAGCAGTCTGGGCCGGCAGGGTAACTGAGAGACAACAGCAAGGGCAGTGATAGAGTGACAGTGAGAGCAGTCTGGTCCTACTGGTTAATTGAGAGACAACAGCAAGGAAACTGACGGATTCACAGTGGTGGGAGCAGTATGGGTCGGCTGGTGAAATTAGAGACAGCAGCAAGGACAGTGACAGAGTGACAGTAGAAGCAGTCTGAACCTGCAGGGTAACTGAGAGACAACAGCAAGGACACTGGCAGATTGACAGTGGGAGCAGTCTGGGCCGTCTGGGTAACTGACGGACAACAGCAAGGACACTGGCAGAGTGACAGTGAGAGCAGTCTGCGCCGTCTGGGTAACTGGGAAAGAACAGCAGGTACACGGACAGAGTGACAGTGGTGAGAGCAGTCTGGGGCGGCTGGGTAACTGAGAGACAACAGCAAGGACACTGGCAGAGTGACAGTGGTGGGAGCAGTCTGCGCCGCCTGGGTTACTGGGAGAGAACAGCAAGGACACTGACAGAGTGACAGTGGTGAGAGCAGTCTGCTGCCGGCACGGTAACTGAAAGACAACAGCAAGGACAGTGACAGAGTGACAGTGGTGGGAGCAGTTGGGTCGACCGGCTCACTGAGAGAAACAGCAAGGACACTGACAGAATGGGAGTAAGATAATTCAGGGCTTGCTGGGTAAATGAGAGACAACAGAAGGGTAACTGATAGAGTGACAGTGGTGGGGACAATCTGGATCGGCTGGATAACTGAGGGACAACAGCATGGACAGTGACAGGGGGACAGTGGTGGGAGCAGCCTTGGGCGGCTGGGTAACTGAGAGACAACTGCAAGAACAATGACAGAGGGACAGTGGGAGCAGTCTGGGCCGGTTGGGTATATTGGAAAAAACAGCAAGGACACTGATAGAGTGGCAGAGGAGAGAACAGTCTGTGCCGGCTGGGTAACTGAGAGGCAACAGGAAGGACACTGACAGAGTGACAGTTGGAGCACTACGGACCGTGTGGGTAACTGAGAGACAACAGCAAAGACGGCGACGGAATGACAGTGGGAGCAGTCTGGGCCGGCTCGTTAACTGAGAGTCAACAACAAGGACACTGACAGAGTGACAGTGTGAGCAGTCTGGGCCGGCTGGTTAACTGGGAGACAACAGCAAGGACACTGGCAGAGTGACAGTGAGAGCATTCTGCGCCGTCTGGGTAACTGGGAGAGAACAGCAGGTACACTGACAGAGTGACAGTGGTGAGAGCAGTCTGGGACGGCGTGGTAACTAAGAGACAACAGCAAGGGCAGTGATAGAGTGACATTGGGAGCAGTCTGGTCCTACTGGTTAATTGAGGGACAAGAGCAAGGACACTGACGGATTGACAGTGGTGGGAGCAGTCTGGGTCGGCTGGTGAAATTAGAGACAGCAGCAAGGACAGTGACAGATTGACAGTAGAAGCAGTCTGAACCGGCAGGGTAACTGAGAGACAACAGCAAGGACACTGGCAGATTGACAGTGGGAGCAGTCTGGGTAACTGACGGACAACAGCAAGGACACTGGCAGAGTGACAGTTGGAGCAGTCTGGGCCGGCTGGGTAACTGAGAGACAACAGCAAGGACACTGACAGAGTGACAGTGGTGGGAGCAGCCTGTACCGGCTGGGTAACTGAAAGACAACAGCAAGGACACTGACAGAGTGACAGTGGGAGCAGTCTGGGCCGGCTGGGTAACTGAGAGACAACAGCAGGGGCAATGACAGAGTGACAGTTGGAGTAGTCTGGGCTGGCTGGGTAACTGAGAGACAACAGCAAGGGCAGTGATAGCGTGACAGTGGGAGCAGTCTGGGGCTACTGCGTAACTGAGAGACAACAGCAAGGACACTGACAGAGTGACAGTGGTGGGAGATATCTGGGCCTTCCGGACAAATTAGAGACAACAGCAAAGACAGCGACAGATTGATAGTGGGAGCATTCTGGTCCTACTGGTTAATTGAGAGACAACAGCAAGGACACTGACGGATTGACGGTGGTGGGAGCAGTCTGGGTCGGCTGGTGAAAATAGAGACAGCAGCAAGGACAGTGACAGAGTGACAGTAGAAGCAGTCTGAACCGGCAGGGTAACTGAGAGACAACAGCAAGGACACTGGCAGATTGACAGTGGGAGCAGTCTGGGACGTCTAGGTAACTGAGGGACAACAGCAAGGACACTGGCAGAGTGACAGTGAGAGCAGTCTGCGCCGTCTGGGTAACTGGGAAAGAACAGCAGGTACACTGGCAAACTTACAGTGGTGGGAGCAGTCTGCGCCCCTGGGTTACTGGGAGAGAACAGCAAGGGCACTGACAGAGTGACAGTGGTGAGAGCAGTCTGGGCCGGCAGGGTAACTGAGAGACAACAGCAAGGACAGTGACAGAGTGACAGTGGTGGGAGCAGTTGGGTCACCGGCTCACTGAGAGAAACAGCAAGGACATTGACAGAATGGGAGTAAGATAATTCAGGGCTTGCTGGGTAAATGAGAGACAACAGAAGGGTAATTGATAGAGTGACAGTGGTGGGGGAATTTGGATCGGCTGGATAACTGAGGGACATCAGCATGGACAGTGACAGAGGGACAGTGGTAGGAGCAGCCTGGGCGGCCGGGTAACTGAGAGACAACTGCATGGACAGTGACAGAGGGACAGTGCTTGGAGCGGTCTGGGCCGGTTGGCTATATTGGAGAAAACAGCAAGGACACTGATACGGTGGCAGTGGAGAGAGAAAATGTGCCGGCTGGGTAACTGAGAGGCAACAGGAAGGACATTGACAGACTGACAGGTGGAGCACTACGGACCGTGTGGGTAACTGAGAGACAACAGCAAAGACGGCGACAGAGTGACAGTGGGAGCAGTCTTGGCCGGCTCGTTAACTGAGAGTCAACAGCAAGGACACTGGCAGAGTTACAGTGGTGGGAGCAGTCTGCGCCGCCTGGGTTACTTGGAGAGAACAGCAAGGACACTGACAGAGTGACAGTGGGAGCAGTCTGGGTCGGCTGGTGAAACTAGAGACAGCAGCAAAGACAGTGACAGAGTGACAGTAGAAGCAGTCAGGGCCGGCTGGGTAACTGAGAGACAACAGAAAGGACACTGACAGAGTGAAAGTGGGAGTAGTCTGGGCCGGCTTTGTAACTGAGAGACAACAGCAAGGACACTGACAGAGTGACAGTGATGGGAGCAGTGGGGGCCGGCTGGGCAACTGCGATACAACAGCAAGGTCACTGACACAGTGATAATGGGAGCAGTCTGTACCGGAAGGGTAACTGAGAGACAAAAGCAAGTACACTGACAGAGTGACAGTTCGAGCAGTCTGCTGCGGCTGGGTAACTGAGATACAACAGCAAGGACACTGACAGAGTGACAGTTGGAGCAGTCTGCTGCGGCTGGGTAACTGAGATACAACAGCAAGGACAGTGACAGAGTGACAGTGGTGGGAGCAGTATGGGCCGGCAGGGTAACTGAGAGACAGCAGAAAGGACACTGACAGAGTGACAGTGGGAGTAGTCTGGGCCGGCTTTGTAACTGAGAGACAACAGCAAGGACACTGACAGAGTGACAGTGATGGGAGCAGTGGGGGCCGGCTGGGCAACTGCGATACAACAGCAAGGTCACTGACAGAGTGATAATGGGAGCAGTCTGTACCGGAAGGGTAACTGAGAGACAAAAGCAAGTACACTGACAGAGTGACAGTTCGAGCAGTGTGCTGCGGCTGGGTAACTGAGATACAACAGCAAGGACACTGACAGAGTGACAGTTGGAGCAGTCTGCTGCGGCTGGGTAACTGAGATACAACAGCAAGGACAGTGACAGAGTGACAGTGGTGGGAGCAGTATGGGCCGGCAGGGTAACTGAGAGACAACATGAAGGACACTGACAGAGTGACAGTTGGAGCAGTCTGGGCCGGCTGGGTAACTGAGAGACAACAGCAAGAACAATGACAGAGTGACAGTGGTAGCAGTCTGGGCCGGCTGGGTAACTGAGAGACAACAGCAAGGACAGTGACAGATAGACAGTGGGGGCAGTCTCCTGCGGCTGGGTAACTGAGATACAACAGCAAGGACACTGACAGAGTGACAGTTGGAGCAGTCTGCTGCGGCTGGGTAACTGAGATACAACAGCAAGGACAGTGACAGAGTGACAGTGGTGGGAGCAGTATGGGCCGGCTGGGTAACTGAGAGACAACAGCAAGGACAATGACAGAGTGACAGTGGGAGCAGTCTGGGCCGGCTGGGTAACTGAGAGACAACAGCAAGCACAGTGACAGAGAGACAGTGGGAGCAGTCTGGGCCGGCTGGGTAACTGTGGGACAACAGCAAGGACACTGACAGAGTGACAGTTTGAGCAGTCTGCTGCGGCTGGGTAACTGAGATACAACAGCAAGGACAGTGACAGAGTGACAGTGGGAGCAGTCTGGGCCGGCTGGGTAACTGAGATACAACAGCAAGGACACTGACAGAGTGACAGTTGGAGCAGTCTGCTGCGGCTGGGTAACAGAGATACAACAGCAAGGACACTGACAGAGTGACAGTGGGAGCAGTCTGGGCCGGCTGGGTAACTGAGAGACAACAGCAGGGGCAATGACAGAGTGACAGTTGGAGTAGTCTGGGCTGGCTGGGTAACTGAGAGACAACAGCAAGGGCAGTGATAGCGTGACAGTGGGAGCAGTCTGGGGCTACTGCGTAACTGAGAGACAACAGCAAGGACACTGACAGAGTGACAGTGGTGGGAGATATCTGGGCCTTCCGGACAAATTAGAGACAACAGCAAAGACAGCGACAGATTGATAGTCGGAGCATTCTGGTCCTACTGGTTAATTGAGAAACAACAGCAAGGACACTGACGGATTGACAGTGGTGGGAGCAGTCTGGGTCGGCTGGTGAAATTAGAGACAGCAGCAAGGACAGTGACAGAGTGACAGTAGAAGCACTTTGAACCGGCAGGGTAACTGAGAGACAACAGCAAGGACACCGGCAGATTGACAGTGGGAGCAGTCTGGGCCGTCTGGGTAACTGACGGACAACAGCAAGGACACTGGCAGAGTGACAGTGAGAGCAGTCTGCGCCGTCTGGGTAACTGGGAAAGAACAGCAGGTACACTGGCAAAGTTACAGTGGTGGGAGCAGTCTGCGCCCCTGGGTTACTGGGAGAGAACAGCAAGGGCACTGACAGAGTGACAGTGGTGAGAGCCGTCTGGGCCGGCAGGGTAACTGAGAGACAACAGCAAGGACAGTGACAGAGTGACAGTGGTGGGAGCAGTTGGGTCACCGGCTCACTGAGAGAAACAGCAAGGACATTGACAGAATGGGAGTAAGATAATTCAGGGCTTGCTGGGTAAATGAGAGACAACAGAAGGGTAACTGATAGAGTGACAGTGGTGGGGGAATTTGGATCGGCTGGATAACTGAGGGACAACAACATGGACAGTGACAGAGGGACAGTGGTGGGAGCAGCCTTGGGCGGCTGGGTAACTGAGAGACAACTGCAACAACAGTGACAGAGGGACAGTGGGAGCAGTCTGGGCCGGTTGGGTATATTGGAAAAAACAGCAAGGACACTGATAGAGTGGCAGAGGAGAGAACAGTCTGTGCCGGCTGGGTAACTGAGAGGCAACAGGAAGGACACTGACAGAGTGACAGTTGGAGCACTACGGACCGTGTGGGTAACTGAGAGACAACAGCAAAGACGGCGACGGAATGACAGTGGGAGCAGTCTGGGCCGGCTCGTTAACTGAGAGTCAACAACAAGGACACTGGCAGAGTGACAGTGTGAGCAGTCTGGGCCGGCTGGTTAACTGGGAGACAACAGCAAGGACACTGTCAGAGTGACAGTGAGAGCATTCTGCGCCGTCTGGGTAACTGGGAGAGAACAGCAGGTACACTGACAGAGTGACAGTGGTGAGAGCAGTCTGGGACGGCGTGGTAACTAAGAGACAACAGCAAGGGCAGTGATAGAGTGACATTGGGAGCAGTCTGGTCCTACTGGTTAATTGAGGGACAAGAGCAAGGACACTGACGGATTGACAGTGGTGGGAGCAGTCTGGGTCGGCTGGTGAAATTAGAGACAGCAGCAAGGACAGTGACAGATTGACAGTAGAAGCAGTCTGAACAGGCAGGGTAACTGAGAGACAACAGCAAGGACACTGGCAGATTGACAGTGGGAGCAGTCTGGGTAACTGACGGACAACAGCAAGGACACTGGCAGAGTGACAGTTGGAGCAGTCTGGGCCGGCTGGGTAACTGAGAGACAACAGCAAGGACACTGACAGAGTGACAGTGGTGGGAGCAGCCTGTACCGGCTGGGTAACTGAAAGACAACAGCAAGGACACTGACAGAGTGACAGTGGGAGCAGTCTGGGCCGGCTGGGTAACTGAGAGACAACAGCAGGGGCAATGACAGAGTGACAGTTGGAGTAGTCTGGGCTGGCTGGGTAACTGAGAGACAACAGCAAGGGCAGTGATAGCGTGACAGTGGGATCAGTCTGGGGCTACTGCGTAACTGAGAGACAACAGCAAGGACACTGACAGAGTGACAGTGGTGGGAGATATCTGGGCCTTCCGGACAAATTAGAGACAACAGCAAAGATAGCGACAGATTGATAGTGGGAGCATTCTGGTCCTACTGGTTAATTGAGAGACAACAGCAAGGACATTGACGGATTGACGGTGGTGGGAGCAGTCTGGGTCGGCTGGTGAAAATAGAGACAGCAGCAAGGACAGTGACAGAGTGACAGTAGAAGCAGTCTGAACCGGCAGGGTAACTGAGAGACAACAGCAAGGACACTGGCAGATTGACAGTGGGAGCAGTCTGGGCCGTCTGGGTAACTGAGGGACAACAGCAAGGACACTGGCAGAGTGACAGTGAGAGCAGTCTGCGCCGTCTGGGTAACTGGGAAAGAACAGCAGGTACACTGGCAAAGTTACAGTGGTGGGAGCAGTCTGCGCCCCTGGGTTACTGGGAGAGAACAGCAAGGGCACTGACAGAGTGACAGTGGTGAGAGCAGTCTGGGCCGGCAGGGTAACTGAGAGACAACAGCAAGGACAGTGACAGAGTGACAGTGGTGGGAGCAGTTGGGTCACCGGCTCACTGAGAGAAACAGCAAGGACATTGACAGAATGGGAGTAAGATAATTCAGGGCTTGCTGGGTAAATGAGAGACAACAGAAGGGTAATTGATAGAGTGACAGTGGTGGGGGAATTTGCATCGGCTGGATAACTGAGGGACATCAGCATGGACAGTGACAGAGGGACAGTGGTAGGAGCAGCCTGGGGCGGCCGGGTAACTGAGAGACAACTGCATGGACAGTGACAGAGGGACAGTGCTTGGAGCGGTCTGGGCCGGTTGGCTATATTGGAGAAAACAGCAAGGACACTGATACGGTGGCAGTGGAGAGAGAAAATGTGCCGGCTGGGTAACTGAGAGGCAACAGGAAGGACATTGACAGACTGACAGGTGGAGCACTACGGACCGTGTGGGTAACTGAGAGACAACAGCAAAGACGGCGACAGAGTGACAGTGGGAGCAGTCTTGGCCGGCTCGTTAACTGAGAGTCAACAGCAAGGACACTGGCAGAGTTACAGTGGTGGGAGCAGTCTGCGCCGCCTGGGTTACTTGGAGCGAACAGCAAGGACACTGACAGAGTGACAGTGGGAGTAGTCTGGGTCGGCTGGTGAAACTAGAGACAGCAGCAAAGACAGTGACAGAGTGACAGTAGAAGCAGTCAGGGCCGGCTGGGTAACTGAGAGACAACAGAAAGGACACTGACAGAGTGACAGTGGGAGTAGTCTGGGCCGGCTTTGTAACTGAGAGACAACAGCAAGGACACTGACAGAGTGACAGTGATGGGAGCAGTGGGGGCCGGCTGGGCAACTGCGATACAACAGCAAGGTCACTGACAGAGTGATAATGGGAGCAGTCTGTACCGGAAGGGTAACTGAGAGACAAAAGCAAGTACACTGACAGAGTGACAGTTCGAGCAGTCTGCTGCGGCTGGGTAACTGAGATACAACAGCAAGGACACTGACAGAGTGACAGTTGGAGCAGTCTGCTGCGGCTGGGTAACTGAGATACAACAGCAAGGACAGTGACAGAGTGACAGTGGTGGGAGCAGTATGGGCCGGCAGGGTAACTGAGAGACAGCAGAAAGGACACTGACAGAGTGACAGTGGGAGTAGTCTGGGCCGGCTTTGTAACTGAGAGACAACAGCAAGGACACTGACAGAGTGACAGTGATGGGAGCAGTGGGGGCCGGCTGGGCAACTGCGATACAACAGCAAGGTCACTGACAGAGTGATAATGGGAGCAGTCTGTACCGGAAGGGTAACTGAGAGACAAAAGCAAGTACACTGACAGAGTGACAGTTCGAGCAGTGTGCTGCGGCTGGGTAACTGAGATACAACAGCAAGGACACTGACAGAGTGACAGTTGGAGCAGTCTGCTGCGGCTGGGTAACTGAGATACAACAGCAAGGACAGTGACAGAGTGACAGTGGTGGGAGCAGTATGGGCCGGCAGGGTAACTGAGAGACAACATGAAGGACACTGACAGAGTGACAGTTGGAGCAGTCTGGGCCGGCTGGGTAACTGAGAGACAACAGCAAGAACAATGACAGAGTGACAGTGGTAGCAGTCTGGGCCGGCTGGGTAACTGAGAGACAACAGCAAGGACAGTGACAGATAGACAGTGGGGGCAGTCTCCTGCGGCTGGGTAACTGAGATACAACAGCAAGGACACTGACAGAGTGACAGTTGGAGCAGTCTGCTGCGGCTGGGTAACTGAGATACAACAGCAAGGACAGTGACAGAGTGACAGTGGTGGGAGCAGTATGGGCCGGCTGGGTAACTGAGAGACAACAGCAAGGACAATGACAGAGTGACAGTGGGAGCAGTCTGGGCCGGCTGGGTAACTGAGAGACAACAGCAAGCACAGTGACAGAGAGACAGTGGGAGCAGTCTGGGCCGGCTGGGTAACTGTGGGACAACAGCAAGGACACTGACAGAGTGACAGTTTGAGCAGTCTGCTGCGGCTGGGTAACTGAGATACAACAGCAAGGACAGTGACAGAGTGACAGTGGGAGCAGTCTGGGCCGGCTGGGTAACTGAGATACAACAGCAAGGACACTGACAGAGTGACAGTTGGAGCAGTCTGCTGCGGCTGGGTAACAGAGATACAACAGCAAGGACACTGACAGAGTGACAGTGGGAGCAGTCTGGGCCGGCTGGGTAACTGAGAGACAACAGCAGGGGCAATGACAGAGTGACAGTTGGAGTAGTCTGGGCTGGCTGGGTAACTGAGAGACAACAGCAAGGGCAGTGATAGCGTGACAGTGGGAGCAGTCTGGGGCTACTGCGTAACTGAGAGACAACAGCAAGGACACTGACAGAGTGACAGTGGTGGGAGATATCTGGGCCTTCCGGACAAATTAGAGACAACAGCAAAGACAGCGACAGATTGATAGTCGGAGCATTCTGGTCCTACTGGTTAATTGAGAAACAACAGCAAGGACACTGACGGATTGACAGTGGTGGGAGCAGTCTGGGTCGGCTGGTGAAATTAGAGACAGCAGCAAGGACAGTGACAGAGTGACAGTAGAAGCACTTTGAACCGGCAGGGTAACTGAGAGACAACAGCAAGGACACCGGCAGATTGACAGTGGGAGCAGTCTGGGCCGTCTGGGTAACTGACGGACAACAGCAAGGACACTGGCAGAGTGACAGTGAGAGCAGTCTGCGCCGTCTGGGTAACTGGGAAAGAACAGCAGGTACACTGGCAAAGTTACAGTGGTGGGAGCAGTCTGCGCCCCTGGGTTACTGGGAGAGAACAGCAAGGGCACTGACAGAGTGACAGTGGTGAGAGCCGTCTGGGCCGGCAGGGTAACTGAGAGACAACAGCAAGGACAGTGACAGAGTGACAGTGGTGGGAGCAGTTGGGTCACCGGCTCACTGAGAGAAACAGCAAGGACATTGACAGAATGGGAGTAAGATAATTCAGGGCTTGCTGGGTAAATGAGAGACAACAGAAGGGTAACTGATAGAGTGACAGTGGTGGGGGAATTTGGATCGGCTGGATAACTGAGGGACAACAGCATGGACAGTGACAGAGGGACAGTGGTAGGAGCAGCCTGGGGCGGCCGGGTAACTGAGAGACAACTGCATGGACAGTGACAGAGGGACAGTGCTTGGAGCGGTCTGGGCCGGTTGGCTATATTGGAGAAAACAGCAAGGACACTGATAGGGTGGCAGTGGAGAGAGAAAATGTGCCGGCTGGGTAACTGAGAGGCAACAGGAAGGACATTGACAGACTGACAGGTGGAGCACTACGGACCGTGTGGGTAACTGAGAGACAACAGCAAAGACGGCGACAGAGTGACAGTGGGAGCAGTCTTGGCCGGCTCGTTAACTGAGAGTCAACAGCAAGGACACTGGCAGAGTTACAGTGGTGGGAGCAGTCTGCGCCGCCTGGGTTACTTGGAGAGAACAGCAAGGACACTGACAGAGTGACAGTGGGAGCAGTCTGGGTCGGCTGGTGAAACTAGAGACAGCAGCAAAGACAGTGACAGAGTGACAGTAGAAGCAGTCAGGGCCGGCTGGGTAACTGAGAGACAACAGAAAGGACACTGACAGAGTGACAGTGGGAGTAGTCTGGGCCGGCTTTGTAACTGAGAGACAACAGCAAGGACACTGACAGAGTGACAGTGATGGGAGCAGTGGGGGCCGGCTGGGCAACTGCGATACAACAGCAAGGTTACTGACAGAGTGATAATGGGAGCAGTCTGTACCGGAAGGGTAACTGAGAGACAAAAGCAAGTACACTGACAGAGTGACAGTTCGAGCAGTCTGCTGCGGCTGGGTAACTGAGATACAACAGCAAGGACACTGACAGAGTGACAGTTGGAGCAGTCTGCTGCGGCTGGGTAACTGAGATACAACAGCAAGGACAGTGACAGAGTGACAGTGGTGGGACCAGTATGGGCCGGCAGGGTAACTGAGAGACAACAGGAAGGACACTGACAGAGTGACAGTTGGAGCAGTCTGGGCCGGCTGGGTAACTGAGAGACAACAGCAAGGACAATGACAGAGTGACAGTGGGAGCAGTCTGGGCCGGCTGGGTAACTGAGAGACAACAGCAAGGACAGTGACAGATAGACAGTGGGAGCAGTCTGCTGCGGCTGGGTAACTGAGATACAACAGCAAGGACAGTGACAGAGTGACAGTGGTGGGAGCAGTATGGGCCGGCTGGGTAACTGAGAGACAACAGCAAGGACAATGACAGAGTGACAGTTCGAGCAGTCTGGGCCGGCTGGGTAACTGAGAGACAACAGCAAGGACAATGACAGAGTGACAGTGGGAGCAGTCTGGGCCGGCTGGGTAACTGAGAGACAACATCAAGGACACTGACAGAGTGACAGTTTGAGCAGTCTGCTGCGGCTGGGTAACTGAGATACAACAGCAAGGACAGTGACAGAGTGACAGTGGGAGCAGTCTGGGCCGGCTGGGGAACTGAGATACAACAGCAAGGACACTGACAGAGTGACAGTTGGAGCAGTCTGCTGCAGCTGGGTAACAGAGATACAACAGCAAGGACAGTGACAGGGTGACAGTGGTGGGAGCAGTATGGGCCGGCTGGGTAACTGAGAGACAACAGCAAGGACACTGACAGAGTGACATTTGGAGCAGTCTGGGCCGGCTGGGTATATGAGAGACAACAACAAGGACAGTGACAGAGAGACAGTGGGAGCAGTCTGGGCCGGCTGGGTAACTGCGAGACAACAGCAAGGAGACTGACAGAGTGACAGTTGGAGCAGTCTGCTGCGGCTGGGTAACTGAGATACAACAGCAAGGACACTGACAGAGTGACAGTGGGATCAGTCTGGGCCGGCTGGGTAACTGAGAGCCATCAGCAATAACACTGACAGAGTGACAGTGGGAGCAGTCTGGGCCGGCTGGGTAACTGAGAGACAACAGCAAGGACAGTGACAGTGGGAGCAGTCTGGGCCGGCAGGGTAACTGAGAGACAACAGCAAGGGCAGTGATAGAGTGACAGTGAGAGCAGTCTGGTCCTACTGGTTAATTGAGAGACAACAGCAAGGAAACTGACGGATTCACAGTGGTGGGAGCAGTATGGGTCGGCTGGTGAAATTAGAGACAGCAGCAAGGACAGTGACAGAGTGACAGTAGAAACAGTCTGAACCTGCAGGGTAACTGAGAGACAACAGCAAGGACACTGGCAGATTGACAGTGGGAGCAGTCTGGGCCGTCTGGGTAACTGACGGACAACAGCAAGGACACTGGCAGAGTGACAGTGAGAGCAGTCTGCGCCGTCTGGTTAACTGGGAAAGAACAGCAGGTACACTGACAGAGTGACAGTGGTGAGAGCAGTCTGGGGCGGCTGGGTAACTGAGAGACAACAGAAAGGACACTGACAGAGTGACAGTGGGAGTAGTCTGGGCCGGCTTTGTAACTGAGAGACAACAGCAAGGACACTGACAGAGTGACAGTGATGGGAGCAGTGCGGGCCGGCTGGGCAACTGCGATACAACAGCAAGGTCACTGACAGAGTGATAATGGGAGCAGTCTGTACCGGAAGGGTAACTGAGAGACAAAAGCAAGTACACTGACAGAGTGACAGTTCGAGCAGTCTGCTGCGGCTGGGTAACTGAGATACAACAGCAAGGACACTGACAGAGTGACAGTTGGAGCAGTCTGCTGCGGCTGGGTAACTGAGATACAACAGCAAGGACAGTGACAGAGTGACAGTGGTGGGACCAGTATGGGCCGGCAGGGTAACTGAGAGACAACAGGAAGGACACTGACAGAGTGACAGTTGGAGCAGTCTGGGCCGGCTGGGTAACTGAGAGACAACAGCAAGGACAATGACAGAGTGACAGTGGGAGCAGTCTGGGCCGGCTGGGTAACTGAGAGACAACAGCAAGGACAGTGACAGATAGACAGTGGGAGCAGTCTGCTGCGGCTGGGTAACTGAGATACAACAGCAAGGACAGTGACAGAGTGACAGTGGTGGGAGCAGTATGGGCCGGCTGGGTAACTGAGAGACAACAGCAAGGACAATGACAGAGTGACAGTTCGAGCAGTCTGGGCCGGCTGGGTAACTGAGAGACAACAGCAAGGACAATGACAGAGTGACAGTGGGAGCAGTCTGGGCCGGCTGGGTAACTGAGAGACAACATCAAGGACACTGACAGAGTGACAGTTTGAGCAGTCTGCTGCGGCTGGGTAACTGAGATACAACAGCAAGGACAGTGACAGAGTGACAGTGGGAGCAGTCTGGGCCGGCTGGGGAACTGAGATACAACAGCAAGGACACTGACAGAGTGACAGTTGGAGCAGTCTGCTGCAGCTGGGTAACAGAGATACAACAGCAAGGACAGTGACAGGGTGACAGTGGTGGGAGCAGTATGGGCCGGCTGGGTAACTGAGAGACAACAGCAAGGACACTGACAGAGTGACATTTGGAGCAGTCTGGGCCGGCTGGGTAACTGAGAGACAACAACAAGGACAGTGACAGAGAGACAGTGGGAGCAGTCTGGGCCGGCTGGGTAACTGCGAGACAACAGCAAGGAGACTGACAGAGTGACAGTTGGAGCAGTCTGCTGCGGCTGGGTAACTGAGATACAACAGCAAGGACACTGACAGAGTGACAGTGGGATCAGTCTGGGCCGGCTGGGTAACTGAGAGCCATCAGCAATAACACTGACAGAGTGACAGTGGGAGCAGTCTGGGCCGGCTGGGTAACTGAGAGACAACAGCAAGGACAGTGACAGAGTGACAGTGGGAGCAGTCTGGGCCGGCAGGGTAACTGAGAGACAACAGCAAGGGCAGTGATAGAGTGACAGTGAGAGCAGTCTGGTCCTACTGGTTAATTGAGAGACAACAGCAAGGAAATTGACGGATTCTCAGTGGTGGGAGCAGTATGGGTCGGCTGGTGAAATTAGAGACAGCAGCAAGGACAGTGACAGAGTGACAGTAGAAGCAGTCTGAACCTGCAGGGTAACTGAGAGACAACAGCAAGGACACTGGCAGATTGACAGTGGGAGCAGTCTGGGCCGTCTGGGTAACTGACGGACAACAGCAAGGACACTGGCAGAGTGACAGTGAGAGCAGTCTGCGCCGTCTGGGTAACTGGGAAAGAACTGCAGGTACACTGACAGAGTGACAGTGGTGAGAGCAGTCTGGGGCGGCTGGGTAACTGAGAGACAACAGCAAGGACACTGGCAGAGTGACAGTGGTGGGAGCAGTCTGCGCCGCCTGGGTTACTGGGAGAGAACAGCAAGGACACTGACAGAGTGACAGTGGTGAGAGCAGTCTGCTGCCGGCACGGTAACTGAAAGACAACAGCAAGGACAGTGACAGAGTGACAGTGGTGGGAGCAGTTGGGTCGACCGGCTCACTGAGAGAAACAGCAAGGACACTGACAGAATGGGAGTAAGATAATTCAGGGCTTGCTGGGTAAATGAGAGACAACAGAAGGGTAACTGATAGATTGACAGTGGTGGGGACAATCTGGATCGGCTGGATAACTGAGGGACAACAGCATGGACAGTGACAGGGGGACAGTGGTGGGAGCAGCCTTGGGCGGCTGGGTAACTGAGAGACAACTGCAAGAACAGTGACAGAGGGACAGTGGGAGCAGTCTGGGCCGGTTGGGTATATTGGAAAAAACAGCAAGGACACTGATAGAGTGGCAGAGGAGAGAACAGTCTGTGCCGGCTGGGTAACTGAGAGGCAACAGGAAGGACACTGACAGAGTGACAGTTGGAGCACTACGGACCGTGTGGGTAACTGAGAGACAACAGCAAAGACGGCGACGGAATGACAGTGGGAGCAGTCTGGGCCGGCTCGTTAACTGAGAGTCAACAACAAGGACACTGGCAGAGTGACAGTGTGAGCAGTCTGGGCCGGCTGGTTAACTGGGAGACAACAGCAAGGACACTGGCAGAGTGACAGTGAGAGCATTCTGCGCCGTCTGGGTAACTGGGAGAGAACAGCAGGTACACTGACAGAGTGACAGTGGTGAGAGCAGTCTGGGACGGCGTGGTAACTAAGAGACAACAGCAAGGGCAGTGATAGAGTGACATTGGGAGCAGTCTGGTCCTACTGGTTAATTGAGGGACAAGAGCAAGGACACTGACGGATTGACAGTGGTGGGAGCAGTCTGGGTCGGCTGATGAAATTAGAGACAGCAGCAAGGACAGTGACAGATTGACAGTAGAAGCAGTCTGAACCGGCAGGGTAACTGAGAGACAACAGCAAGGACACTGGCAGATTGACAGTGGGAGCAGTCTGGGTAACTGACGGACAACAGCAAGGACACTGGCAGAGTGACAGTTGGAGCAGTCTGGGCCGGCTGGGTAACTGAGAGACAACAGCAAGGACACTGACAGAGTGACAGTGGTGGGAGCAGCCTGTACCGGCTGGGTAACTGAAAGACAACAGCAAGGACACTGACAGAGTGACAGTGGGAGCAGTCTGGGCCGGCTGGGTAACTGAGAGACAACAGCAGGGGCAATGACAGAGTGACAGTTGGAGTAGTCTGGGCTGGCTGGGTAACTGAGAGACAACAGCAAGGGCAGTGATAGCGTGACAGTGGGAGCAGTCTGGGGCTACTGCGTAACTGAGAGACAACAGCAAGGACACTGACAGAGTGACAGTGGTGAGAGATATCTGGGCCTTCCGGACAAATTAGAGACAACAGCAAAGACAGCGACAGATTGATAGTGGGAGCATTCTGGTCCTACTGGTTAATTGAGAGACAACAGCAAGGACACTGACGGATTGACGGTGGTGGGAGCAGTCTGGGTCGGCTGGTGAAAATAGAGACAGCAGCAAGGACAGTGACAGAGTGACAGTAGAAGCAGTCTGAACCGGCAGGGTAACTGAGAGACAACAGCAAGGACACTGGCAGATTGACAGTGGGAGCAGTCTGGGCCGTCTGGGTAACTGAGGGACAACAGCAAGGACACTGGCAGAGTGACAGTGAGAGCAGTCTGCGCCGTCTGGGTAACTGGGAAAGAACAGCAGGTACACTGGCAAAGTTACAGTGGTGGGAGCAGTCTGCGCCCCTGGGTTACTGGGAGAGAACAGCAAGGCACTGACAGAGTGACAGTGGTGAGAGCAGTCTGGGCCGGCAGGGTAACTGAGAGACAACAGCAAGGACAGTGACAGAGTGACAGTGGTGGGAGCAGTTGGGTCACCGGCTCACTGAGAGAAACAGCAAGGACATTGACAGAATGGGAGTAAGATAATTCAGGGCTTGCTGGGTAAATGAGAGACAACAGAAGGGTAATTGATAGAGTGACAGTGGTGGGGGAATTTGGATCGGCTGGATAACTGAGGGACATCAGCATGGACAGTGACAGAGGGACAGTGGTAGGAGCAGCCTGGGGCGGCCGGGTAACTGAGAGACAACTGCATGGACAGTGACAGAGGGACAGTGCTTGGAGCGGTCTGGGCCGGTTGGCTATATTGGAGAAAACAGCAAGGACACTGATACGGTGGCAGTGGAGAGAGAAAATGTGCCGGCTGGGTAACTGAGAGGCAACAGGAAGGACATTGACAGACTGACAGGTGGAGCACTACGGACCGTGTGGGTAACTGAGAGACAACAGCAAAGACGGCGACAGAGTGACAGTGGGAGCAGTCTTGGCCGGCTCGTTAACTGAGAGTCAACAGCAAGGACACTGGCAGAGTTACAGTGGTGGGAGCAGTCTGCGCCGCCTGGGTTACTTGGAGAGAACAGCAAGGACACTGACAGAGTGACAGTGGGAGCAGTCTGGGTCGGCTGGTGAAACTAGAGACAGCAGCAAAGACAGTGACAGAGTGACAGTAGAAGCAGTCAGGGCCGGCTGGGTAACTGAGAGACAACAGAAAGGACACTGACAGAGTGACAGTGGGAGTAGTCTGGGCCGGCTTTGTAACTGAGAGACAACAGCAAGGACACTGACAGAGTGACAGTGATGGGAGCAGTGGGGGCCGGCTGGGCAACTGCGATACAACAGCAAGGTCACTGACAGAGTGATAATGGGAGCAGTCTGTACCGGAAGGGTAACTGAGAGACAAAAGCAAGTACACTGACAGAGTGACAGTTCGAGCAGTCTGCTGCGGCTGGGTAACTGAGATACAACAGCAAGGACACTGACAGAGTGACAGTTGGAGCAGTCTGCTGCGGCTGGGTAACTGAGATACAACAGCAAGGACAGTGACAGAGTGACAGTTGGAGCAGTCTGCTGCGGCTGGGTAACTGAGAGACAACAGGAAGGACACTGACAGAGTGACAGTTGGAGCAGTATGGGCCGGCTGGGTAACTGAGAGACAACAGCAAGAACAATGACAGAGTGACAGTGGGAGCAGTCTGGGCCGGCTGGGTAACTGAGAGACAACAGCAAGGACAGTGACAGATAGACAGTGGGAGCAGTCTCCTGCGGCTGGGTAACTGAGATACAACAGCAAGGACACTGACAGAGTGACAGTTGGAGCAGTCTGCTGCGGCTGGGTAACTGAGATACAACAGCAAGGTCAGTGACAGAGTGACAGTGGTGGGAGCAGTATGGGCCGGCTGGGTAACTGAGAGACAACAGCAAGGACAATGACAGAGTGACAGTGGGAGCAGTCTGGGCCGGCTGGTTAACTGAGAGACAACAGCAAGGACAGTGACAGAGAGACAGTGGGAGCAGTCTGGGCCGGCTGGGTAACTGTGGGACAACAGCAAGGACACTGACAGAGTGACAGTTTGAGCAGTCTGCTGCGGCTGGGTAACTGAGATACAACAGCAAGGACAGTGACAGAGTGACAGTGGGAGCAGTCTGGGACGGCTGGGTAACTGAGATACAACAGCAAGTACACTGACAGAGTGACAGTTGGAGCAGTCTGCTGCGGCTGGGTAACAGAGATACAACAGCAAGGACACTGACAGAGTGACAGTTGGAGCAGTCTGGGCCGGCTGGGTAACTGAGAGACAACAGCAAGGACAATGACAGAGTGACAGTGGGAGCAGTCTGGGCCGGCTGGGTAACTGAGAGACAACAGCAAGGACAATGACAGAGAGACAGTGGGAGCAGTCTGGGCCGGCTGGGTAACTGTGGGACAACAGCAAGGACACTGACAGAGTGACAGTTGGAGCAGTCTGCTGCGGCTGGGTAACTGAGATACAACAACAAGGACAGTGACAGAGTGACAGTGGGAGCAGTCTGAGCCGGGTGGGTAACTGAGAGCCATCAGAAATAACACTGACAGAGTGACAGTGGGAGCAGTCTGGGCCGGCTGGGTAACTGAGAGACAACAGCAAGGACACTGACAGAGTGAGAGTGGGAGCAGTCTGGGCCGGCAGGGTAACAGAGAGACAACAGCAAGGACACTGACGGAGTGACAGTGGGAGCAGTCTGCGGCAGCTGGGTAACTGAGAGACAACAGCAAGGGCAGTGATAGAGTGACAGTGAGAGCAGTCTGGTCCTACTGGTTAATTGAGAGACAACAGCAAGGACACTGACGGATTGACAGTGGTGGGTGCAGTCTGGGTCGGCTGGTGCAATTAGAGACAGCAGCAAGGACAGTGACAGAGTGACAGTAGAAGCAGTCTGGGCCGTCTGGGTAACTGACGGACAACAGCAAGGACACTGGCAGAGTGACAGTGAGAGCAGTCTGCGTCGTCTGGGTAACTGGGAAAGAACAGCAGGTACACTGACAGAGTGACAGTGGTGAGAGCAGTCTGGGACGGCTGGGTAACTGAGAGACAACAGCAAGGACACTGGCAGAGTGACAGTGGTGGGAGCAGTCTGCGCCGCCTGGGTTACAGGTAGAGAACAGCAAGGACACTGACAGAGTGACAGTGGTGAGAGCATTCTGGGCCGGCAGGGTAACTGAGAGACAACAGCAAGGACAGTGACAGAGTGACAGTGGTGGGAGCAGTTGGGTCGACCGGCTCACTGAGAGAAACAGCAAGGACACTGACAGAATGGGAGTAAGATAATTCAGGGCTTGCTGGGTAAATGAGAGACAACAGAAGGGTAACTGATAGAGTGACAGTGGAGGGGACAATCTGGATCGGCTCGATAACTGAGGGACAACAGCATGGACAGTGACAGGGGGACAGTGGTGGGAGCAGCCTTGGGCGGCTGGCTAACTGAGAGACAACTGCAAGAACAGTGACAGAGGGACAGTGGGAGCAGTCTGGGCCGGTTGGGTATATTGGAGAAAACAGCAAGGACACTGATAGAGTGGCAGAGGAGAGAGCAGTCTGTGCCGGCTGGGTAACTGAGAGGCAACAGGAAGGACACTGACAGAGTGACAGTTGGAGCACTACGGACCGTGTGGGTAACTGAGAGACAACAGCAAAGACGGAGACGGTGTGACAGTGGGAGCAGTCTGGGCCGGCTCGTTAACTGAGAGTCAACAGCAAGGACACAGACAGAGTGACAGTGGGAGCAGTATTGGCCGTCTGGGTAACAGAGAGACAACAGCAAAGACACTGACAGAGTGACAGTGGGAGTAGTCTGGGCCGACTGGTTCACTGAGTGACAACAGCAGGACACTGACAGAGTGACAGTGGTGAGAGCAGTCTCGGCCGGCAGGGTAACTGAGAGAAACCAGCAAGGACACTGGCAGAGTTACACTGGTGGGAGCAGTCTGGGTCGGCTGGTGAAACGAGAGACAGCAGCAAGGACAGTGACAGAGTGAAAGTAGAAGCAGTCTGGGCCGGCTGGATAACGGAGAGACAACAGCAAGGACACTGACAGAGTGACAGTGGGAGCAGTCTGGGACGGCTGGGTAACTGAGAGACAACAGCAAGGACACAGGCAGATTGACAGTGGGAGCAGTCTGGGCCGGCTGGGTAACTGAGACACTACAGCAAGGTCACTGACAGAGTGACAGTGGGAGCAGTCTGTACCGGCTGGGTAACTGAGGGACAACAGCAAGGTCACTGGCAGAGTGACAGCGAGAGCATTCTGCGCCGTCTCGGTAACTGGGAGGGAACAGCAGGTACACTGACAGAGTGACAGTGGTGAGAGCAGTCTGGGACGGCATGGTAACTAAGAGACAACAGCAAGGACACTGACAGAGTGACAGTGGTGAGAGCAGTCTGGGCCGGCTGGGTAACTGAGAGACAACAGCAAGGACACTGACAGAGTGACAGTGGGAGCAGTCTGTACCGGCTGGGTAACTGAGAGACAACAGCAAGGACAGTGACAGAGTGACAGTGAGAGCAGTCTGGTCCGGCTGGGTAACTGAGAGACAACAGCAAGGACACTGACAGAGTGACAGTGGGAGCAGTCTGTACCGGCAGGGTAACTGAGAGACAACAGCAAGGACACTGACAGAGTGACAGTGGGAGCAGTCTGGGCCGGTTGGGTAACTGAGAGACAACACCAAGGTCACTGATAGAGTGACAGTGGGAGCAGTCTGGGCCGGCTCGTTAACTGAGAGACAACACCAAGGACAGGGGCAGAGTGACAGTGGGAGCAGTCTGGGCCGGCTGGGTAACTGAGAGACAACAGCAGGGGCACTGACAGAGTGACAGTGGGAGCAGTCTGGGCCGGCTGGGTAACTGAGAGACAACAGCAAGGACACTGACAGAGTGACAGTGGGAGCAGTCTGTACCGTCAGGGTAACTGAGAGACAACAGCAAGGACACTGGCAGAGTGACAGTGGGAGCAGTCTGTATCGGCTGAGTAACTGAGAGACAAGAGCAAGGACAGTGACAGAGTGACAGTGGGAGCAGTCTGGGCCGGCCGTGTAACTGAGAGACAAGAGCAAGGACACTGACAGAGTGACAGTGGGAGCAGTCTGGCCGGCTGGGTAACTGAGAGACAAGAGCAAGGGCACTGACAGAGTGACAGTGGGAGCAGTCTGGCCGGCTGGGTAACTGAGAGACAACAGCAAGGACAGTGACAGTGTCAGTGGGAGCAGTCTGGGCCGGCTGGTTAACTGAGAGACAACAGCAAGGACAGTGACAGAGTGACAGTGGGAGCAGTCTGGCCGGCTGGTTAACTGAGAGACAACAGCAAGGACACTGATAGAGTGACAGTGGAGCAGTCTGGGCCTGCCGGGTAACTGAGAGACAACAGCAAGGACAGTGACAGACTGACAGTAGTGAGAGCTCCAATGTTGTCATGCTGGGTGGGGACAGCAGCTTCATGCCCACTGGTGTCACTCTCATTCTGTTGGGGCCGCGCCTCAGGAACCCTATAATCTGCTGGATCACAGACTGTTGTGAGAGTCGCTGTGGCACACTGAGATCTCAGATCCAAAGCTGTCTGAGTTTGCATGCTGTTTGAGATTCCGCTGCATCAGTGAGACATCAGGAAGTTACTGATTGGTCTACACTGGGAGCTGTGACAGAGACCTGCAGGATGTCTATCACAGGCTTGTCTGATAATGTTACTCTGCCCGTGTCTACCACTTTGATGGGGGATAGACGAGCCTCCAAGCTCAGCAGCTTGCCCTGTGTCGCAGTGCCAGCCAGTTCCGTTCTCTGACCAGTTGACTCTCCTACAAGGTCTGCCAATGCAGCAATGCATGTTCGAACATAGAACATTACAGCGCAGTACAGGCCCTTCGGCCCACGATGTTGCGCCGACCTGTGAAACCACTCTAATGCCCATCTACACTATTCACTTATCGTCCATATGTCTATCCAATGACCATTTGAATGCGCTTAGTGTTGGCGAGCAAACTACTGTTGCAGGCAGGGCATTCCACGCCCTTACTACTCTCTGAGTAAAGAACCTACCTCTGACATCTGTCCTTTCTCTATCTCCCCTCAATTTAAAGGTATGTCCCCTCGTGCTAGACATCACCATCCGAGGAAAAAGGCTCTCACTGTCCACCCTATCCAATCATCTGATCATCTTGTATGCCTCAATTAAATCACCTCTTAACCTTCTTCTCTCTAACGAAAACAGCATCAAGTCACTCAGCTTTTCCTCATAAGATCTTCCCTCCGTACCAGGAAACATTCTGGTAAATCTCAAACCTCTCAACCTGGGTGGCAACGTTCAGGGATCTATGTACATGGACACCGAGATATCTCTGCTCATCCACACTGCCAAGAATCTTACAATTAGCCCAGTACTCTGTCTTCCTGTTATTCCTTCCAAAATTAATCACCTCACACTTTGCTGCATTAACCTCCATTTGCCACCTCTCAGCCCAGCGCTGCAGCTTATCTATGTTCCTCTGTAATTTGTAACATCCTTCCGCACTGTCTACAACTTCACCGACTTTAGTGTCACCTGCAAATTTACTCACCCATCCTTCTACGTCCTCCTCCAGGTAATTTATAACAATGACAAACAGCAGTGACCCCAAAACAGATCCTTGTGGTACACCACTAGTCACTGGACGCCAGTCTGAACATTTCCCATCAACCACCACCCTTTGTCTTCTTCCAGCTAGCCAATTTCTGATCCAAACTGCTAAATTACCCTGAATCCCATGTCTCCGTATTTTCTGCAGTAGCCTACATTGGGGAACCTTATCAAACGCTTTACTGAACTCCATATCCACCACATCAACTGCTTTACCCTCGTCCACCTGTTTGTTCACCTTCTCAAAGAACTCAATAAGGTTTGAGGCACAACCTACCCTTCACAAAACCGTGTTGACGATCTCTAATCAAATTATTCCTTTCCAGATGATTCCACGTCCTATCTCTTATAAACCTTTCCAATATTTTTACCACAACAGAAGTAAGACTCACTGGTCTATTGTTACCGGGGTTGTTTCTACTCCCCTTCTTGAACAAGTGGACAACATTTGCTATCCTCCAGTCTTCTGGCACTATTCCTGTAGACAAAGATGACTTAAAGATTAAAGCCAAAGGCTCAACAATCTCCTCCCTAGCTTCGCAGAGAATCCTAGGATAAATCCCATCCGGCCCAGGGGACTTATCAATTTTCACACTTTCCAAAATTGCTAACACCTCCTCCTTATGATCCTCAAGCCCTTCTAGTCTAGTAGCCCTGAATCTCAATATTCTCATCGACAACATTGTCTTTATCCTGTGTGAATACTGACGAAAAATATTCATTTAGCACCTCTCCAATCTCCTCGGACTCTACGCACAACTTCCCACTACTGTCCTTGACTGGCCCTACTCTTACCCTAGTCATTCTTTTATTCCTGACATATCTATAGAAAGTTTTAGGGTTATCCTTGATCCTACCTGCCAAAGTATTCTCAAGTCCCCTCCTGGCTCTTCTTAGCTCTCTCTTTAGGTCCTTCTAACTTGTAACTCTCGAGCACCCTAACTGAACCTTCATATCTCATCTTTACATAAGCCTCCTTCCTCCTCCTGACAAGTGTTTCGACCGCTTGAGTAAACCACGGTTTCCTTGCTCGACCTCTTCCTCCCTGCCTGATAGGTACAAACTTATCAAGGACACGCAGTAGGTGTTCCTTGAACAAGCTCCACATTTCCATTGTGCCCATCCCCTGCAGTTTTCCTCTTCATCCGATGCATCCTAAGTCTTGACTCATCGCATCATAATTGCCTTTCCCCCAGATATAGCTCTTGCCCTGCGGTATATATCTATCCCTTTCCATCACTAAAGTAAACTTAATCGAATTGTGGTCACTATCACCAAAGTGCTCACCTACCTCCAAATCTAACACCTGTCCTGGTTCATTACCCAGTCCCAAATCCAATATGGCCTCGCCTCTCGTTGGCCTATCTACATACTGTGTCAGGAAACCCTCCTGCACACCTTGGACAAAAACGGACCCATCTAAAGTATTCGAACTATAACGTTTCCAGTCAATATCTGGAAAGTTAAAGTCCCCCATAACAACTACCCTGTTGTTTCCCCTCCTATACGGAATCATCTTTGCAATCATTTCCTCTACATCTCTGGAAATATTCGGAGGCCTCCAGAAAACCCCTAACAGGGTGACCTCTCCTTTACTCTTTCTAACCTCTGCCCATACTACCTCAGTAGACGAGTCCTCATCAAACGTCCTTTATGCCACCGTAATACTGTCCTTGACTAACAATGCCACCCCTTCCCCTCTTTTAGCACCTTCCCTGAGCTCACTGAAATATCTAAACCACGGCACCTGCAACAACCATTCCTGTCCCTGCTCTATCCATGTCTCCGAAATGGCCACAACATCGAAGTCCCAGGTACCAACCCAGGCCGCAAGTTCACCCACCTTATTGCGGATGCTCCTGACATTGAAGTAGAAACACTTTAAACCACTTTCCTGCCTGCTGGTACACTCCTACAACTTTGAAACCTTACTCATGACCTCACTACTCTCAACCTCCTGCATACTGGAGCTACAATTCAGGTTCCCAAGCCCATGCTGAACTAATTTAAACCTTACCGAAGAGCATTAGCAAATTTACACCCCAGGATATTGGTACCCCTCTGGTCCAGGTGCAGACCTTCCCGTTTCTAGAGGTCCCACCGAACCCAGAATGAGCCCCAATTATCCAGAAATATGAAACCCACCCTCCTGCACCATTCCTGTAGCCACGTGTTCAACTCCTCTCTCCATATTCCTCGTCTCGCTATCACGTGGCACGGGGAACAACCCAGACATAATAACTCTGTTTGTCCTAGATCTATGTTTCCACCCTAGACTCCCTGAATTCCTGCCTTACATCCCTATCCCTTTTCCTACCTATGTCGTTGGTACCTATGTGCACCAAGACTTGGGGCTGCTCCCCCTCCCCCTAAAGGATCCCGAAAACACGATCCGAGACATCACGCACCCTGGCACCTGGAAGGCAACACACCAACCGCGAGTCTCTCAAGTTCCCACAGAATCTCCTATCTATTCCCCTAACTATGGAGTCTCCAATGACTAATGCACTACTCCTCTCCCCCTTTCCCTTCTGAGCAACAGGGGCAGTCTCTGTTTCAGAGACCTGTGCCCCATGGCTTACCCCTGGTAAGTCCCCCCCAACAGTATCCAAAGCGGTATACCTGTTACTAAGGTGAACGACCACAGGGGATCCCTGTACTGACTGCTTCCTCCCAGCCCCTCTCACCGTAACCCATCTATCTTGATTCTTCGGAGTAACGACATCCCTGAAGCTTCTATCTATGACCACCTCTGCCTCCCGAATGATCCGAAGTTCATCCAGCTCCAGTTCCCAAACGCGGTTTCTGAGGAGCTGGAGATGGGTGCACTTCCCACAGATGAAACCAGCAGGGACACTGACGGTGTCCCTCACCTCAAACATTCTGCAGGAGGAACACTGCACTACCTTCCCTGCCATCCCCTCTAGATAAAAAAAGAAAAAGAAAGAAATAGCTTACCTGTTATTCACTCCCCTTCTCAGTAAACACTCACTCCGCAACCTCTGCGCCCCGCACGATAACACCTGAGGAAAAAGAAAAGAAAAACTACTTACCAGTCACCAGCCAGTGCCTTACCTTCAGGCTGTGACGTCACGGTTCAACTTCTTTCGACTTCTATCTGCCCTCAGCAATGATTTCCTGTTGTCCAGTTTGTGTCCAATGCAGCAGAACAGGTTTAGTGATGTTTTCTCAGGGGCATCTGACCAGGAGCTGTACGTCCCGCACAGGGACTCCAGTCTATTATGGTCCCGGAGCAAATAACAGTATTTTCATTGGTTGTTTTATTCATGAGGCATTGAATTGAATGTAAACTTTCCATTTGAACTCATCTCTCAGGGTGATTATTCCAGGTGTCTATTTCACCCCTGATGGGGCTATGGTACATTGTGTGCTGTCAGTGGTGTGCGGTGTGCTGGGTGTCTGATGGCGCTGTGGTACATTGTGTACTGTAAGTGGTGTGTGGTGAGCTGGGTGCGCGATTGGGGTGTGGTACATTGTGTACAGTCACTGGTGTGAAGTGTGATGGGTGTCTGATGGGGGTGTGGTACATTGTGTGCTGTCAGTGGTGTGAAGTGTGCTGGGTGTCTGATGGGGGCGTGGTACATTGTGTACTGTCAGTGGTGTGAAGTGTGCTGGGTGTCTGATGGGGGTGTGGTACATTGTGTACTGTCAGTGGCGTGCGGTGTGCTGGGTGTTTGATGGGGGTGTGGTACATTGTGTACTGTCAGTGGTGTGTGGTGTGCTGGCTGCTTGATGGGGCTGTGGTACATTGTGTACTGTCAGTGGTGTGTGGTGTGCTGGGTGCCTGATGGGGGTGTGGTACATTGTGTACTGTCAGTGGTGTGTGGTCTGCTGGGTGCTTGATGGGGCTGTGGTACATTGTGTACTGTCAGTGGTGTGTGGTGTGCTGGGTGCCTGACGGGGGCGTGGTACATTGTGTGCTGTCAGTGGTGTGCGGTGTGCTGGGTGTCTGATGGGGGTGTGGTACATTGTGTACAGTCAGTGGCGTGCTTCGAGCTGGGTGGTTGATGGGGGTGTGGTACATTGTGTACCGTCAGTGGTGTGTGGTGTGCTGGGTGCCTGATGGAGGTGTGGTACATTGTGTACTGTCAGTGGTGTGTGGTCTGCTGGATGCTTGATGGGGCTGTGGTACATTGTGTACTATCAGTGGTGTGCGGTGTGCTGGGTGCCTGATGGGGGCGTGGTACATTGTGTGCTGTCAGTGGTGTGCGGTGTGCTGGGTGTCTGATGGGGGGGGTGGTACATTGTGTACAGTCAGTGTCGTGTTTCGAGCTGGGTGTTTGATGGGGGTGTGGTACATTGTGTACCGTCAGTGGTGTGTGGTGTGCTGGGTGCCTGATGGAGCTGTGGTACATTGTGTACTGCCAGTGGTGTGCGGTGTGCTGGGTGCCTGATGGGGGTGTGGTGCATTGTGTACTGTCAGTGGTGTGTGGTGTGCTGGGTGCCTAATGGGGCTGTGGTACAATGAGTACTGTGAGGGGTGTGTCGTTTGCTGGGTGCCTGATGAGGCTGTGGAGAGTGAGCACTGTGAAGTCTATGTGGTGCAGTGGGTGACTGATTGGGCTATGGTAGAATGCGTATGTGGGCGGTGTGTGGTGTAGTGGGTGACTGACTGGGCTATGTTACACTGCGTATGTGAGGGGTGTGTCGTGTGCGCGGTGACTGACCTGGCTATGGTACATTACGTATGTGAAAGGTGTGTGGTTTACTGGGTTACTGACTGGGCTATGGTACATTATGTATGTGAGGGGAGTGTGGTGTACTGGGTGGCTGACTTGGCGATGGTACGTTGCATATGTGAGTGGTGTGTGGTTTGATGGGTGACTGACTGGGCTATTGTACGTTGCGCATGTGAGGGGTGTGTGGTGAATTGTGTGGCTAACCGGGCTATGGGACATGGTGTACCATTGCCTTTCCGCCTGGAATTCAGCTGTTGGAGCGGGCGGCGCAGCAGAGTCGAGCGGTAGTTTTTAAACTCGCTGCTTCGCGGATTCGAGACTTCTCGGCGGGTATTCAGTTGTTGGACTGGGCGGCGCTACAGCGTCGAGCGGTGAGTATTTAAAGGTAAAGTGTGAGAAAGGCAGGAGTTCCCAGACACGTATAATGCTCCCCGTCTCCAATGTCGGAGTTCAGGGACGCGTCCGATGTCCCTGAGTCCTTCATGTGCGGGAAGTGTGTCCAGCTGCAGCTCCTGTAAGACCGCATGAGGGCCCAAGAGCTGCGGATGGACTCACTTTGGAGCATCCGCGATGCTGAGGAGGTCGTGGATAGCACGTTTAGTGAGTTGGTCACACCACAGATTAGGATTGGTGAGGGAGACAGGGAATGGGTGACGAAAAGGCAGAGAAAGAGTAGGAAGGCAGTGCAGGTGCCCCTTGCCGTCATCTCCCTCCAAAACAGGCATACCGTTTTGGACACTGTTGGGGGAGATGACTCACCAGGTGAAGGCAGTAGTAGCCAGACTCATGGCACCGTGGCTGGCTCTGCTGCACGGAAGGGCGGGAAAAAGACTGGCAGGGCTATAGTCATAGGGGATTCAGTCGTCAGGGGTGTAGACAGGCGTTTCTGTGGTCGTAAACGAGACACCCGAATGGTATGTTGTCTCCCGGGTGCACGGGTCAGGGATGTCTCAGATCGGCTGCAGGCCATACTGAAGGGGGAGGGTGAACAGCAAGTTGTCGTGGTGCATATAGGCACCAACGATATTGGTAAAAAACGGGATGACGTCCTACAATCAGAATTTCGGGAGTTAGCAGATAAGTTAAAAAGTAAGACTTCAAAGGTAGTATCTCAGGATTGCTACCAGTGCCACGAGGCAGTCAGAGTAGAAATTCAAGAATAGTCAGAATGAATACGTGGCTTGAGAGATGGTGCAGGAGGGAGGGGTTCGGATTTTTGGGACATTGGAACCGGGTCTGGGGGTGGTGGGACCATTACAAATCGGATGGTCTACACCTGGGCAGGACTGGAACAAATGTCCTAGGGGGTGCTTTTGCGAACACTGTTGGGGAGGTTTTAAACTAATGTGGCAGGGGGACGGGAACCAGATTAGGAAGTTCGATGTCAGTAAAGAGGCAGCAACTAAAGCCATTAAGGTACTAGATACTAAACTCTGTGACTAAGGGGAAGAGTAGACAGGGAAGTGATGATGAACGCAAGGGGACAGGTGGTCTGGTCCGAGGTGCATTTGTCTTAATGCGAGAAGTGTATCAGGTAAGGCAGATGCATTTAGTGCTTGGATTAGTTCCGAGCAATATGATGTTATTGTTATCACTGAGACTTGGTTAAGGGAAGGGCAAGATCGGCAACTAAATATCCCAGGATATCAATGCTTCAGGTGTCATGTGAGAGTACCTTTAAGAAATTGATGTTTAAGCAATGTACCTTTAAGAAATGGAGCAGCTCATATTACTGAAGTGATGTCAGAATGTGGGTAGAGCTGGGCTTTAGCTCAGCCACTTTGCAGTTTTAAGTTTCAGTTTTGAGGAAAAGAGCTTGGGTGAGTCTGTATTTTGCAGTGAGCTGGATCAGCGGTGATCTCTGCCAAGAAAGACTATCTCTGAATCATTTGTGTGATTTTATCTCATAATAGTAATGTCTTGAACCTGATGTGTTTCTGTTTAAAGGTGTTAAGTCTTTTGGAGGTTTGACGGAACATTTTGAGGGATTATTTAGTGTTGTATTATTTTCGGGGCTATCTTTGAAGTAAGGGGTGTTACGGGATCCAATGTTTATTTAAAAAGGTTAAGTTGAATTCATGGAATAAACATTGTTTTGTATTTAAACACCCACATATCCATAATTGTAATACCACACCTGTAGACAAAGCCGTGTGCTTCAAAAGCAACAATATATTAAAGGGAGAGGTTGGTTGAACTCCACGATACATTTTGGGGTTCTGGAAACACCTCTCCCATAACAATTGTGGGCTCGAGGGGGATAAAAGTCTATCTATTGGATTAGTTTTTGAGAACTTAAAGCCAGTGAAGGATTACTGCTTTTCCTGTGTTGTATTTTAGTTTATGTGGGGAGAGTGTTGTGAACAATGGCTCTTTCAGAGGCTCAGAGGTGTTTGGGGGTGGAGAATGTGATGCGCAGTACCTTACGGACAGAGACGAAAAGCAGACTGTTAGATTTGGCAAAAACCTTGTAGTTAACATTACCTGACAAAGTGCGAAAAGATGAGGTAATTATGGCGGTGGTTAAACATTTAAAGTTGCCTGAGATAGAGTTTGACTCATTGGAAACGGCAAAAATGCAGTTGCAAATTCAACAAATGGAAAATGAGAAAGAGTTAAAGCGGCTTGAATACGAAAGAGTGTGTGAGAGAGAGAGAGAGAGAGAGAGAGAGAGAGAATAAATAAAGAGAGAGAGAGAGGTAAAAGAACGACAGAGAGAGAGGAAAATGCAAAGGAGAGAGAACCTGTCAGCAGCCAGGTTCATGGCACCGTGGCTGGCTCTGCTGCACAGAAGGGCGGGAAAAAGAGTGGCAGAGCTATAGTGATAGGGGATCCAATTGGAAGGGGAATAGACAGGCGTTTCTGCGGACGCAAACGAGAATCCAGGTTGGTATGTTGCCTCCCTGGTGCAAGGGTCAAGGATGTCTCGGAGCGGCTGCAGGGCATTCTGGAGGGGGAGGGTGAACAGCCAGCTGTCGTGGTGCATATAGGCACCAACGATATAGGTAAAAAACGAGATGAGGTCCTACAAACTGAATTTAGGGAGTTAGGAGTTAATCTAAAAAGTAGGACCTCAAAGGTAGTAATCTCAGGATTGCTACCAATGCCACGTGATAGACAGAGTAGGAATGACAGGATAGCTAGGATGAATACGGGGCTTGAGAGATGGTGCAGGAGGGAGGGTTTCAAATTCCTGGGACATTGGAACCGGTTCTGGGGGAGGTGAGACCTGTACAAATTGGACGGTCTGCATCTGAGTGGGACCGGAACCAATGTTCTCGGGGGTGTGTTTGCGAGTGCAGTTTGGGAGGGTTTAAACTAATGTGGCAGGGGGATGGGAACCGATGTAGGAAGTCAGTCGGGGCGGAAACAAAAGGCAGGAAGGGAGAGTGTGTAAAGCATGACCAGAGAAAGCAGGGCAGAGAGCAAGGAAAGTCTACATTAAACTGCATTTATTTCAATGCAAGGGGCCTGACGGGCAAAGCGGATGAACTCAGGGCATGGGTGGGCACATGGGACTGGGATATTATAGCGATGACTGAAACATGGCTAAGGGAGGGGCAGGACTGGCAGCTCAATGTTCCAGGGTACAGATGGTATAGAAAGGATAGAACAGGAGGTAAGAGAGGAGGGGGAGTGGCGTTTTTGATTGGGGAGAACATCACGGCAGTACTTAGAGGGGATATATCCGAGGGTTCGCCCACTGAGTCTATATGGATGGAACTGAAAAATAAGAAGGGAGAGATCACCTTGATAGGACTGTACTACAGGCCCCCAAATAGTCAGCGGGAAATTGAGGAGCAAATATGTAAGGAGATTATAGATAGCTGCAAGAAAAATAGGGTGGTAATAGTCGGGGACTTTAACTTTCCCAACATTGACTGGGACTGCCATAGCATTAGGGGCTTGGAAATTTGTTGAGTGTATTCAGGAGGAATTTCTCATTCAGTCTGTGGATGGACCGACTAGAGAGGGGGCAAAACTTGACCTCGTCTTGGGAAATAAGGAAGGGCAAGTGACAGAAGTGTTAGTGAGGGATCACTTTGGGACAAGTGACCATAACTCCATTAGTTTTAAGATAGCTATGGAGAATGATAGGTCTGGACCAAGAGTTAAAATTCTTAATTGGGGCAAGGCCAATTTTGATGGTATCAGACAGGAACTTTCAGAGGTAGATTGGGGGAGACTGTTGGCAGGCAAAGGGACGGCTGGTAAATGGGAGGCTTTTAAAAATGTGTTATCCAGGGTTCAGAGTAAGCACATTCCCTTTAGAGTGAAGGGTAAGGCTGGTAGAAGTAGGGGACCCTGGATGACTGGAGATATTGAGACTCTGGTCAAAAAGAAGAAGGAGGCATATGACGTACATAAACAACTGGGATCAAGTGGATCCCTTGAAGAGTATAGAGATTGTCGAAATAGAGTTAAGAGGGAAATCAGGAGGGCAAAAAGGGGACATGAAATTGCTTTGGCAAATAATGCAAAGGAGAATCCAAAGAGCTTCTACAGACACATAAAGGGAAAACGAGTAACTATGGACAGAGTAGGGCTTCTTAAGGAGCAACAAGGACATCTATGTGCAGAGCCACAAGAGTTGGGTGAGATCCTGAATGAATATTTCTCATCGGTATTCACGGTGGAGAAAAGCATGGATGTTAGGAAACTCAGGGAAATAAATAGTGATGTACTGAGAAGTGTGCATATTACAGAGGAGGAGGTGCACGAAGTCTTAAAGCGCATCAAGGTAGATAAATCCCCGGGACCTGATGAAATGTATCCCAGGATGTTGTGGGAGGCTAGGGAGGAAATTGCGGGTCCCCTAACAGAGATATTTGAATCATCGGCAGCCACAGGTGAGGTGCCTGAAGATTGAAGAGTAGCGAATGCTGTGCCCTTGTTTAAAAGGGCAGCAGGGAATAGCCTGGGAACTACAGACCAGTGAGCCTAACGTCTGTAGTAGGTAAGTTGCGAGAAGGTATTCTGAGAGACAGGATCTACAAGCATTTAGAGAGGCAAGGACTGATTCGGGGAAGTCAGCATGGCTTTGTGCGTCGAAAATCATGTCTCACAAATTTGATTGAGTTTTTTGAGGGGGTGACCAAGAAGGTAGATGAGGGCAGTGCAGTAGACGTTGTCTACATGGACTTTAGCAAAGCCTTTGACAAGGTACCGCATGGTAGGTTGTTGCAGAAGGTTAAAGCTCACGGGATCCAGGGTGAGGTTGCCAATTGGATTCAAAATTGGCTGGACGACAGAAGACCAGTTGTAGGGGTTGTAGAGGGTTGTTTTTCAAACTGGAGGCCTGTGACCAGTGGTGTGCCTCAGGTATCGGTGCTGGGTCCACTGTTATTTGTGATTTATATTAATGATTTGGATGAGAATTTAGGAGACATGGTTAGTAAGTTTGCAGATGACACCAAGATTGGTGGCACAGTGGATAGTGAAGAAGTTTATCTAGGATTGCAACGGGATCTTGATCAATTAGGCCAGTGGGCCGACGAATGGCAGATGGAGTTTAATTTAGATAAATGTGAGGTGATGCATTTTGGCAGATCGAATCAGGCCAGGACCTACTCAGTTAATGGGTTGGCGTTGGGGAGAGTTATAGAACAAAGAGATCTAGGAGTACAGGTTCATAGCTCCTTGAAGGTGGAGTCGCAGGTGGACAGGGTGGTGAAGAAGGCATTCGGCATGCTTGGCTTCATTGGTCAGAACATTGAATACAGGAATTGGGACGTCTTGTTGAAGTTGTACAAGACATTGGTACGGCCACACTTGGAATACTGTGTGCAGTTCTGATCACCCTATTATAGAAAGGATATTATTAAACTAGAAAGAGTGCAGAAAAGATTTACTAGGATGTTACCGGGACTTCATGGTTTGAGTTATAAGGAGAGGCTGGACAGACTGGGACTTTTTTCCCTGGAGCGTAGGAGGCTTAGGGATGATCTTATAGAGGTCTATAAAATAATGAGGGGCATAGATAAGGTAGATAGTCAACATTTTTTCCCAAAAGTAGGGGAGTCTAAAACTAGAGGGCATAGGTTTAAGGTGAGAGGGGAGAGATTCAGAAGGGCCCAGAGGGGCAATTTCTTCACTCAGAGGGTAGTGAGTGTCTGGAATGTGCTGCCAGAGGTAGTAGTAGAGGCGGGTACAATTGTGTCTTTTAAAAAACATTTAGATAGTTACATGGGTAAGATGGGTATAGAGGGTTATGGGTCAAGTGCGGGCAACTGGGACGAGCTTATTGGTCAAAACTGGGCGGCATGGACTGGTTGGGCGAAGGGGCTGTTTCCATGCTGTAAACTTATATGATTCTATGATAAAGGAGCAAAGAACGAATAGCCCTAGAAGAACAAAAAGAACAAGAAAGGGAGATAGAGATCAGGGAAAAAGATAAAGAGAGGGAGTTTGAACTTCAGAAAATGGCCATGAAACATGAAAGTCAATTAAAATTGGCAGACATAAAGGGGAAACGTACATTTGGATGATAGTGATGAGGATAGTGAGAAGGAGCGACATAGTCGAAGGCTTGGTGGGAATCTATTTAAATATGTCCAAGCATTGCCAGAGTTTGACGAGAAGGAAGTGGAAGCCTTTTCATTTCATTTGAGAAGATAGCTAAACAAATGAAATGACATGTAGGTGTTACTGATTCAAACCAAGCTGGTAGATAGAGCTTGTGAAGTGTTTGCATCACTACCGGAGGAGGTATCTGGAACGTATGAGGAGGTGGAGAAATCCAGCTTAAGTGCATATGAGCTAGTGCCTGAAACTTACAGACAATGGTTTCGAAATAAACTAGGCCATGTAAAGTCACAGTGTTAGTAGTTGAAGAAAAGCACTGTGAAGGTTGATGTGGTAAAACAGGATAAGCCAGTTGTATCTGTTGGAGTGGTAAAGGAAAGCTCAAGGCAAGCGAAGGAGGTGCAAACGATTGTGCAGCCTGTTCAAGAAGTAATTGTTAAGAAGGTGCCAGATGTCTTTAAAGAATTGACTTGTGTGGGTAAAGTTTAGTCATGTGCATCAGGAGGAGCAGGTAAAGAAGTCACAATTTTAGGATACAGGGGCTAGTCAATCTTTAATGGTAAGAAATGAGGAATTATGTAGTTTGGGAAGAATGTTGTCTGAAAAGGAGGTGATATGTAGAATTCAGGGTGAGAGGAGTAGCGTTCCATTATATAAGGTAAGGTTGGAAAGTCCAGTGAAGAGTGGTGAAGTGGTAGCAGGAGGAATAGAGAAACTATCTTGTCCAGGAATACAGTTTATCTTTGGTAATGATTTAGCTGGATCGCAGGTGGGAGTGATGCCTACTGTGGTTGATAAGCCAGTGGAAAATCAGACAACCGAAGTGTTAAAGGACGAATATCCTGGGATTTTTTTAGATTGTGTACTAACAATGTCACAAAGTCACAGGTTAAGACAAGGGGAGAAATCAAAGAGTGAAGGTGAAGTTGAAGTGCAATTATCAGAAACGATTTTTGATCAGATGGTGGAAAACGAACAAGGACAGATGGAGGATGAGGCGGATATTTTTCGTTCAGGAAAAAAGGCGGAGTTACAACAGAAAAATTTAGAAATAAAACGGATATATCAGAAAGAATATACGGAAGAGGAATCTGAGAGTATACCAGAGTGTTATTACCGAAAAAGTGATGTCTTGATGAGAAAATGGAGGCCTGTACATATGCAGGCGGATGAATAGTGGGCAGAAGTTCATCAAGTAGTATTACCGGTAGGGTATAGAAAGGAGGCGTTGCGAGTCGCACATGAGGTACCAGTGGGAGGTCATTTGGGAATCAGGAAAACTTGTCAATCAAGTGACACATGTCAAGTGATAGGGAAACCTCAAGCAGTGATAAAACCAGCGCCCTTAATACCCATCCCAGCATTTGAGGAACTTTTTGCAAGGGTCCTACTCGATTGTTTAGGACCGCTTACTAAAACAAAAAGTGGGAATCAATATCTTTTGATTAAAATGAATGTGCCTACTAGGTTTCCAGAGGCCATTCCATTACCAAATATTACAGCAAAAAGGATTGTGGAGGAGTTACTTAAATTATTTACTAGATATGAACTACCCACAGAAATTCAATCGGATCAAGGATCGAATTTTACTTCAAAGTTATTCAAAGAAGTTATGGATAGCTTCGGAATAAAATAATTTAAATCAACTGCGTACCATCCAGAATCGCAGGGAGCGTTAGAAAGATGGCATCAGACATTAAAACAATGTTGACGGCGTATTGTCAAGATTATCCAGGGGATAGGGATAAAGGAATTCCATTCGTATTGTTTGCAATTAGGGATGCACCGAATGAGTTTACCAAATGTAGTCCTTTTGAACTAATTTTTGGTCTTGAGGTAAGAGGACCACTTAAATTGATTAAGGAAAAATTGGTGGGTGAGAAATCAGAAATTAAACTATTGGATTACGTGTCAAATTTTAGGGAACGATTAAATAGAGCAGGTGAATTGGCTGGACAACATTTGAAAGTTGCACAAAAAGTGATGAAACGGGTAGCAGACAAGAACACCAAAGTTCGTAGTTTTGTCAGTGGGGATAACGTTTTAGTGTTGTTACCAGTGGTAGGTGAGCCTTTCAAAAACAGGTTTTGTGGACCGTATCAGCTTGAAAGGGAATTAAGTGAGGGGGAAACTGAAGTGACATCACATAAAAGCTGTGACCTGAGTGGCTGGTTGGGATTCTAACCTAAATTTTAAAAAAAATAAAAAAATAATTTGAGTATTTGGGAACTAATTAAACATAATAACTTAATTATAATTTAGAGGATATCTAAGCCAGAGATCGGAGAATATTATAGTTAGCTATCGCATTTCTATTAGAAATCTAGTGCTAGGAAACAGATAGTTGACAGTAACTTTGCAATTTTAAAAAAAAGTATTTAAAAAATAAAAGACAAATTTTAATTTTAATTAATTGACGCAATGTCAGTTAGAGGGGTGCTGTGCTCTGACTGTGAGATGTGGCAGGTACGGGAGGCTTCCAGCGTCCCGGATGGCTTCATCTGCAGGAAGTGCACCCAACTGCAGCTCCTCACAGACCGCATGGTTCGGTTGGAGCAGCAATTGGATGCACTTAGGAGCATGCAGGTGGCGGAAAGCGTCATAGATCGCAGTTATGTAAATGTGGTCACACCCAAGGTGCAGGCAGAGAAATGGGTGACCACCAGAAAGGGCAGGCAGTCAGTGCAGGAATCCCCTGTGGTTGTCCCCCTCTCGAACAGATATACCCCTTTGGATACTGTCGGGGGGGATGGCCTATCAGGGGAAAACAGCAGCAGCCAGAGCAGTGGCACCACGGCTGGCTCTGATGTTCAGAAGGGAGGGTCAAAGCGCAGAAGAGTAATAGTAATAGGGGACTCTATAGTCAGGGGCACAGATAGGCGCTTCTGTGGACGTGAAAGAGACTCCAGGATGGTATGTTGCCTCCCTGGTGCCAGGGTCCAGGATGTCCCCGAACGGGTAGAGGGAATCCTGAAGGGGGAGGGCAAACAGGCAGAGGTCGTTGTACATATTGGTACTAACGACATAGGCAGGAAGGGGCATGAGGTCCTGCAGCAGGAGTTCAGGGAGCTAGGCAGAAAGTTAAAAGACAGGACCTCGAGGGTTGTAATCTCGGGATTACTCCCTGTGCCACGTGCCAGTGAGGCTAGAAATAGGAAGATAGAGCAGACAAACACGTGGCTAGACAGCTGGTGTAGGAGGGAGGGTTTCCGTTATCTGGACCACTGGGAGCTCTTCCGGGGCAGGTGTGACCTGTATAAGATGGACGGGTTGCATCTAAACCGGAGAGGCATAAATATCCTGGCCGCGAGGTTTGCTAGTGTCACACGGGAGGGTTTAAACTAGTATGGCAGGGGGGTGGGCACGGGAGCAATAGGTCAGAAGGTGAGAGCATTGAGGGAGAACTAGGGAATAGGGACAGTGTGGCTCTGAGGCAGAGCAGACGGGGAGAAGTTGCTGAACACAGCGGGTCTGGTGGCCTGAAGTGCATATGTTTTAATGCAAGGAGCATTACGGGTAAGGCAGATGAACTTAGAGCTTGGATTACTACTTGGAACTATGATGCTGTTGCCATTCCAGAGACCTGGTTGAGGGAAGGGCAGGATTGGCAGCTAAACGTTCCAGGATTTAGATGTTTCAGGCGGGATAGAGGGGGGTGTAAAAGGGGAGGCGGAGTTGCGCTACTTGTTCGGGAGAATATCACAGCTATACTGCGAGAGGACACCTCCGAGGGCAGTGAGGCTATATGGGTAGAAATCAGGAATAAGAAGGGTGCAGTCACAATGTTGGGGGTATACTACAGGCCTCCCAACAGCCAGCGGGACATGGAGGAGCAGATAGGTAGACAGATTTTGGGAAAGAGTAAAAACAACAGGGTTGTGGCGATGGGAGACTTCAACTTCCCCAATATTGACTGGGACTCACTTAGTGCCAGGGCTTAGACGGGGCGGAGTTTGTAAGGAGCATCCAGGAGGGCTTCTTAAAACAATATGTAAACAGTCCAACTCGGGAAGGGGCGGTACTGGACCTGGTATTGGGGAATGAGCCCGGCCAGGTGGTAGATGTTTCAGTAGGGGAGCATTTCGGTAACAGTGACCACAATTCAGTAAGTTTTAAAGTACTGGTGGACAAGGATAAGAGTGGTCCGAGGATGAATGTGCTAAATTGGGGGAAGGCTAATTATAACAATATTAGGTGGGAACTGAAGAACATAGATTGGGGGCGGATGTTTGAGGGCAAATCAACATCTGACATGTGGGAGGCTTTCAAGTGTCAGTTGAAAGGAATACAGGACAGGCATGTTCCTGTGAGGAAGAAAGATAAATACGGCAATTTTCGGGAACCTTGGATGACGAGTGATATTGTAGGCCTCGTCAAAAAGAAAAAGGAGGCATTTGTCAGGGCTAAAAGGCTGGGAACAGACGAAGCCTGTGTGGCCTATAAGGAAAGTAGGAAGGAACTTAAGCAAGGAGTCAGGAGGGCTAGAAGGGGTCATGAAAAGTCATTGGCAAATAGGGTTAAGGAAAATCCCAAGGCTTTTTACACGTACATAAAAAGCAAGAGGGTAGCCAGGGAAAGGGTTGGCCCACTGAAGGATAGGCAAGGGAATCTATGTGTGGAGCCAGAGGAAATGTCCGAGGTACTAAATGAATACTTTGCATCAGTATTCACCAAAGAGAAGGAATTGGTAGATGTTGAGTCTGGAGAAGGGGGTGTAGATAGCCTGGGTCACATTGTGATCCAAAAAGACGTGGTGTTGGGTGTCTTAAAAAATATTAAGGTAGATAAGTCACCAGGGCCGGATGGGATCTACCCCAGAATACTGAAGGAGGCTGGAGAGGAAATTGCTGAGGCCTTGACAGAAATCTTTGGATCCTCGCTGTCTTCAGGGGATGTCCCGGAAGACTGGAGAATAGCCAATGTTGTTCCTCTGTTTAAGAAGGGTAGCAAGGATAATCCCGGGAACTACAGGCCGGTGAGCCTTACTTCAGTGGGAGGGAAATTACTGGAGAGAATTCTTCGAGACAGGATCTACTCCCATTTGGAAGCAAATGGACGTATTAGTGAGAGGCAGCACGGTTTTGTGAAGGGAAGGTCGTGTCTCACTAACTTGATAGAGTTTTTCGAGGAGGTCACTAAGATGATTGATGCAGGTAGGGCAGTAGATGTTGTCTTTATGGACTTCAGTAAGGCCTTTGACAAGGTCCCTCATGGTAGACTAGTACAAAAGGTGAAGTCACACGGGATCAGGGGTGAACTGGCAAGGTGGATACAGAACTGGCTAGGCCATAGAAGGCAGAGGGTAGCAATGGAGGGATGCTTTTCTCATTGGAGGGCTGTGACCAGTGGTGTTCCACAGGGATCAGTGCTGGGACCTTTGCTCTTTGTAGTATATATAAATGATTTGGAGGAAAATGTAACTGGTCTGATTAGTAAGTTTGCAGACGACACAAAGGTTGGTGGAATTGCGGATAGCGATGAGGACTGTCTGAGGATACAGCAGGATTTAGATTGTCTGGAGACTTGGGCGGAGAGATGGCAGATGGAGTTTAATCCGGACAAATGTGAGGTAATGCATTTTGGAAGGGCTAATGCAGGTAGGAAATATACAGTCAATGGTAGAACCCTCAAGAGTATTGAAAGTCAAAGAGATCTAGGAGTACAGGTCCACAGGTCAATGAAAGGGGCAACACAGGTGGAGAAGTTAGTCAAGAAGGCATACGGCATGCTTGCCTTCATTGGCCGGGGCATTGAGTATAAGAATTGGCAAGTCATGTTGCAGCTTTATAGAACCTTAGTTAGGCCACAATTGGAGTATAGTGTTCAATTCTGGTCGCCACACTACCAGAAGGATGTGGAGGCTTTAGAGAGGGTGCAGAAGAGATTTACCAGAATGTTGCCTGGTATGGAGTGCATAAGCTATGAGGAGCGATTGATTAAACTCGGTTTGTTCTCACTGGAACGAAGGAGGTTGAGGGGCGACCTGATAGAGGTATACAAAATTATGAGGGGCATAGACAGAGTGGATAGTCAGAGGCTTTTCCCCAGGGTAGAGGGGTCAATTACTATGGGGCAGAGGTTTAAGGTGAGAGGGGCAAAGTTTAGAGTAGATGTACGAGGCAAGTTTTTTACGCAGAGGGTAGTGGGTGCCTGGAACTCACTACCGGAGGAGGTAGTGGAAGCAGGGACGATAGGGACATTTAAGGGGCATCTTGACAAATATATGAATAGGATGGGAATAGAAGGATACGGACCCAGGAAGTGTAGAAGATTGTAGTTTAGTCGGGCAGGATGGTCGCCACGGGCTTGGAGGGCCGAAGGGCCTGTTCCTGTGCTGTACATTTCTTTGTTCTTTGTTCTTTGTTCTTTGTTGTGAATTATGTGGTAAAAACACCATATAGAAGGAAGACTCACCGAGTGTGTCATGTTAATATGCTTAAAAGGTACACATGTAGATGTGGGAAATGCTGTTCCTATGAAACAACATTCGTATAGACTTAATACTTTAAAATTGGCACAGGTTACCAGAGAGATTGAGATTATGCTGAAAAATGGCATAATTGAAGTGGGTTGCAGCCAATGGAGCTCACCCATAGTGATTGTCCCTAAACCAGACGGTACCCAACGGTTGTGTGTGGACTATAGAAAGGTGAATGCAGTTACAAGAACGGACTCTTACCTTGTCCCACGTTTGAAGGATTGCATGGAGAAAGTGGGACAATCTGCTTTTATTTCCAACTTCCAGACGTGGAACGAACATTTAAAACATCGTATGGCGTTCTTCGATCGACTTCAGGAGGCGGGTTTGGTATTGAACCTAGCCGAAAGTGAATTTGGAGTAGCACGAATCACTTTCCTTGAGGAGTTTCCGATACCCTCAAGACGAAGGGGAATAATGCAATTTCTTAGCATGAGTGGATTTGATCAAACCTTTGTGCAAAAGTTTTGTGGCGTGATTACTCCACTGAGGGACTTGCTAAAGAAACGTCAAAATGTCAATGGGCAGTGGACTTTCAACAGGCATGTGACTGCCTGAAAGCTATGCTAACCGATGCTCCTGGATTGGAGAATTGCAGGGACTCTGTGATCAGAGTGAACTGAAGTATCTAACTTTAAAGAGAATTGCCGAGGCGTGGAGGAATGGATGGATCGTGCATTGACTTTCTTGTTCAAAGAGATTGTCAATCGAGAAGGATTACGGTTGGAGGAAGAAGAACGGGAAAGGTGGACGATATTATTATACCTGTTTGCGTGTGTTTTTTTTTGTGAAACGAAGAAGTATATTTCCTGTGTACATTTCTTAGTAGATGGTGCAAAAGTGAAAAATTTAACCATCTTGAAGTTGAAGGTTTATTTTTATTTTCTTGGGGGGAATGTGCCATCTGAGAGTTCCTTTAAGAAACGGATGTTTAAGCAATGTACCTTTAAGAAATGGAGCAGCTCATATTACTCAAGTGGTGTCAGAGTGTGGGTGGAGCTCAGCCATTTTGCAGTGTTTAGTTTCAGTTTTGAGGAAAAGAGCTTGGGTGTGTCTGTGTTTGCAGCGAGCTGGATCTGCGGTGATCTCTGCCAAGAAAGACTATCTCTGAATCGTTTGGGTCATTTAAACACATAATAGTAATGCCTTTAACCTGATGTGTTTCTGTTTAAAGGTGTTAAGTCTTTTGGAGGTTTGAAGGAACATTTTGAGGCGTTATTTAGTGTTGTATTATTTTCGGGGTTATCTTTGAAGTAAGGGGTGTTACGGGATCCAATGTTTATTTAAAAAGATTAAGTTGAATTCATGGAATAAACATTGTTTTGTATTTAAAAACCCACGTGTCCATAATTGTAATACCACACCGGGAGACAAAGCCGTGTGCTTCAAAAGCAACAATATATTAAAGGGAGAGGTTGGTTGAACTCCACGATACATTTTGGGGTTCTGATAACGTCGTTCCCATAACACAGGAGGGATTGAGAGGGAGGTAAAAGGGATTGAGGAGTGGGATTACTGGTCAGAGATGATATCACAGCTGTGATTAAGGAGGGCACGATGGAGGATTCGAGCAATATGGGTAGAGCTAAGAAATAGGAAGGGTGCAGTAACATTGTTGGGGCTTTACTACAGGCCTCCCAAAAGCGAGCGTGAAGTAGAGGTACAAATATGTAGACAGATTATCGAAAAATGTAGGAGCAATATAGTGATCGTGATGGGAGGTTTTAACTTCCCAACATTGAATGGGACTCATGCAGTGTTGGAGGCGTAGATGGAGCAGAATTTGTAAGGATCATCCAGGAGAGTTTTTTTCGAGCAGTATGTAAATAGTCCAACTCGGGAAGGGGCCATTCTGGACCTGGTATTGGGGAATGATCCCGGCCAGGTGGTTAAAGTTTCAGTCGGTGATTAATTTGGGAAGAGCGATCACAATTCCGTAAGTTTTAGAATACTCATGGACAAAGACGAGAATGGTCCTAAAGGAAGAGTGCTAAATTGGGGAAAGGCCAAGTATACCAAAATTCGGCAGGTGCTACGGGATGTGGATTGGGTGCAGCTGTTTAAGGGTAAACCCACATTTGAAATGTGAGAGTCTTTTAAGGAAAAGTTGATTAGAGTGCAGGACACCTTGTCCCTGTGAAAATGAGAGATATAAGTGGCAAGGTTAGAGAACCATGGTTGACGGGTGGAATTGTGAGACTAGCTCAGATGAAAAAGGAAGCATACATACGATCTAGGCGACTTAAAAACTGATGAAGCTTTGGAGGAATATCGGGAAAGTAGGACAAATCTCAAACCCGCAATAAAGAGGGCTAAAAGGGGTCATGAAATACCTTTGGCTAACAGGGTTAAGGAAAATCCCAAAGCCTTTTATTCCTATATAAGGAGCAAGAAGGTAACCAGAGAAAGGATTGGCCCACTCTAAGACAAAAGAGGGAATTTATGCGTGGAGTAATAGGAAATGGGTGAGATTCTTAATGAGTACTTTGCATCGGTCCCGGAGGACTGGAGAATTGCTAATGCTGTCCCTTTGTTTGAGAAGGGTAGCAGGGATAATCCAGGAAATAATAAACCTGTGAGCTTGACGTTAGTGGTAGGCAAACTGTTGAAGAAGACATTGAGGAATCGGGTCTATTCACATTTGGAAGAAAATAGACTTATCAGTGATAGGCAGCACGGTTTTGTGCAGGGAAGGTCATGTCTTACAAACCTAATAGAATGATTTGAGGAAGTGGCAAAGTTAATTGATGAGGGAAGAGCTTTAGATGTCATATACATGGACTCAAATAAGGCGCTTGATAACGTTTCCCATGGCAGGTTGATGGAAAAGGTGAAGTCGCATGGGGTTCAGGGTGTACTAGCTAGATGGATAAAGAACTGGCTGGGCAACAGGAGACAGAGAGTAGTAGTGGAAGGGAGTGTCGCATAATGGAGAAGGGTGACTAGTGGTGTTACACAGCGATCCGTGCTCGGACCACTGTTGTTTGTGATATACATAAATGATCTGGACGACGGCATAGGTGGTGTGATTAGCAGGTTTGCAGATGATACAAAGATTGGTGGATTTGCGGATAGCGAGGAGGACTGTCAGAGAATACAGCAACAGGTAGATAGATTGGAGAGTTGGGCAGAGAAATGGCAGATCGAGTTCAATCCAGCCAAATGCAAGGTAATGCATTTTGGAAGATCTAATTCAAGAGCGGACTTTACGGTCAATGGAAGAGTCCTGGGGAAAATTGACGTACAGCGAGATCTGGGAGTTCAGGTCCATTGTACCCTGAAGGTGGCAATGCAGGTCCATAGAGTGGTCAATAAGGCATACAGCAAACTTGCCTTCATCGAACGGGCTATTGAGTACAAGAGTCAGCAGGTCATGTTACACTTGTATAGGACTGCAGTTGGGTCATAGTTGGAATATTGCGTCCAGTTCTGGTCGCCACATTACCAGAAGGATGTGGATGCTTAGAGAGGGTGCAGAGGATGTTCACCAGGATGTTGCCTGGTATGGAGGGTGCTAGCTGTGAAAAAAGTTTGAGTAGATTAGGATTGTTTTCGTTGGAAAGATGGAGGTGGAGGGGGGGGGACGTGATTGAGGTCTAAATATTATGAGAGATATGGACAGGTTGGATAGCAACAAACTTTTTCCAAGAGTGGGGGTGTCAATTACAAAGGTTAACAATTTCAAGGTGAGAGGGGGAAAGTTCAAGGGAGATGTGGGTGGAATGTTTTTTACGAAGAGGGTGGTGGGTGACTGGAGCGCGTTGCCAGCGGACGTGGTAGAGGCGGCCACGATAGCATAATTTAAGATGCATCTAAACAGATATATGAAAGGGCGGGAAACAGAGGGAAGTAGATCCTTGGGAAATATAGAGCAGGTTTAGATAAAGGATCTGGATCGGCGCAGGCTGGGAGGGCCGAAGGGCCTGTTCTTGTGCTGTAATTTTCTTAGTTCTTTGTATGTGAGGGGTATGTGGTTCACTGGGTGACTGACTGCGCTATGGTACATTGCGTATTTGAGGGATGTATTGTTTACCGGGTGACTAATTGGGTTATGGTACATTGCGTACGTGAAGGGTGTGTGGTGGACTGGGTGACTGACTAGTCTATGGTTCATTGAATGTGAGGGATGTATGGTTTACCGGGTGACTGACTGGGCCATGACACGTTGCAGATGTGAGGGGTGTGTGGTGTACTGGGTGACTGTCTGGGCTGTGGTATATTGTGTATGTGAGGGGTGTGTTGTGTACTGGGTGACTGACTGAGCTATGGTACACGGCGCATGTGAGGGGTCTGTGGTATACTGGATGACTGACTAGGCTATGGTACATGAAATTCGTTTATTGTCACAAGTAGGCTTTAAATTAAGTTACTGTGAAAAAACACTCGACGCCACATTCCGCCGCCTGTTCGAGGAGCCTGGAAGGGGAATTGAATCGTGCTGCTGCCCTGTCTTGGTCTGCTTTAAAAGCCAGCTCTTTAGCCCTGTGCGAAACCTGACCCTATATTGCGCGTTTGAGGGATGTCTCATTTGCTGGGTGACTGCCTGGGCTATGGTATATTGCGCATGTGAGGAGTGTGTATTGTAGTCTGTGGCTAAAGGGGCTATTTTACATTGCGTATGTGAGGGATGTGTGGATTGATGCGTGACTGACTGTGATTTGCTACATTGCGTATGTGAGGGGTGTGTGGTTTGCTGGGTGACTGACTGGCAGATGGTACATTGCTTCTGTTAGGGATGTGTGGTTGACTGGGTGACAGTCTGGGTATGGTACATTGCGCATGTGAGAGGTGTGTGATGTTTTTGTTCCTATCTGGACTATGGTACATTGCGTATGTGAGGGGCGTGTGGTTTACTGAGTGACTGACTGGGCTATGGTACATTGCATATGTGCGAGGTGAGTGGTTTGCTGGGTGACTGACTGGGCTATGCTACATTGCGTATGTGAGGGGAGTGGGTTTACTGAGTGACTGACTGGGCTATGGTACATTGCGTACATGAGGGGTGTGTTGTTTGCTGGACGATTTACTGGTCTATGACATATTGCAAATATGAGAGGTGTGTGGTTTGCTGGGTGACTGACTGGGCTATGGTACATGGCCTCTGTGAGGGGTGTGTGGTGTATTGTGTGGCTATCTGGGCTATGGAACATTGCGTATGGGACGGGACTGTGAGGTAATGTGAGGCTTAATGGGCTATGGTACATTGCGTATGTGAAGGGTGTATGGTTTACTGGGTGACTGAGTGGGCTGTTTTACATTGCGTATGTCAGCGGTGTGTGGTGTATTGTGTGGCTAGCTAGGGTATGGTACATTGCGTATGTGAGGGGTGTATGCTTTACTGAGTGACTGAGTGGGCTATGGTACATTGTGTATGAGAGGGGTCTGTGAGGTATTGTATGGCTAAATGGGCAATGGCACATTACGTACGTGAAGGTTGTGTGGTGTACTGGGTGTTTTTCTTGGCTATGGTACATTGCAAATGTGATGGGTGTGTGTTTTACTGGGTGACTGACTGGGCTACGGTACATTGCATATGTGATGGGTGTGTGTTTTACCGGGTGACTGATTGGGCTATGATACATTGCGTATTTGATGGGTGTGTCGTTTACTGATTGACTGACTCTGCTATGGTACATGTGTATGTGAGGGGTTTGTGCTGTATTGTGTGGCTAAATGGGCTCTGGTACATTGCGTTTGTGAGGGGTATGTGGTTTACTGGGTGACTGACTGGGCTTTGGTACATTGAGTATGAGAGAGGTGTGTTGTGCACCGGTGAACAATTGTGCTATAGTACATTGCGTGTGTGTGAGGTGGGTGGTTTGCTGGGTGACTGACTGGGCTATAGTACAATCTATATGCGAGGGGTATGTATTACACTGTGTTACTGACTGGGCTATGGTACACTGCGTATTTGATGGGTGTGTGGTGTACTGGGTGACTGACTGGGGGATGGTCCTTGAAAATCGTTTATTGTCACAAGTAGGCTTCAAATGAAGTTTCTGTGAAAATCCCATAGTCGCCAAATTCATTCACCTGTTCGGAAAGTCTGGAAGGGGAATTGAACCTTGCTTCTGTCCTGCCATGGCCTGCTTTAAAAGCCAGGTCTTTAGCCCTGTGCGAAACCAGCCACTATATTGCTTACGTGAGCTGTGCGTGATTTTCTGGGTGACTGAGCTATGTACCTGGCGATTGTGAGACGTGTGTGGTGTATTTGTGACTGATTAGGCTATAGTACATTGCGTAAGTGAGGGTTCTGTTGTTTACTGGGTTACTGACTGTATTATGGCACATTGCGTATGTGAGGTGTGTGTGTTTGGTGGGTGACTGACAGGGCTATGGTTCATTGCGTATGTGAGGGGTGTGTGGTTTTCTGGGTGACTGCCTGGGCTATGGTACATTGCGTATGTGAGGGGTGTGTGGTGTACGAGGTGACTGACTGGGCTATGACACATTGCGTATTTGAGGGGAGTGTGGTGGATTGGTTGACAGTCTGGGATGTGGCACACTGTGCACGTGAGGATTGTGTGGTTTACTGGGAGACTGACTGGGCTATGGTTCATTGTGTATGTGAGGGGTGTGTGGTTTGCTGGGTGAGTGAATGTCCTATGGTGCATTGTGTATCTGAGGGATGTGTGGTGCACTGGGTGACTGTTTGTGCTATGGTACATGAAAATCGTTTATTGTCAGAAGTAGGCTTCAAGTGAAGTTACTGTGAAAATCCCCTAGTCGCCACATTCCCCCGCCTGTTCGGGGAACATGGAAGGGGATTTGAATGGTGCTGCTGCCCTGCCTTTGTCTGCATTTAAAGCCAGCTCTTTAGCCCTGTGCGAAACCAGCCCCTATATTGAGTGTGTGAGCGATGTTTCATTTGCCTGGTGACTGCCTGGGCTATGGTACATTACGCATGTGAGGAGTGTGTGGTGTATTCTGTGGCTAACGTGGCTACTTTACATTGCGTGTGTGAGGGGTGTGTGGCTTGATGCGTGACTGACTGGGATTTGGTACATTGATTATGTGAGGGGTTTGTGAGGTTAGTTTGGCGATTGACAGGACTATGGCATGTTGCATATGTGAGAGGTGTGTGAATTGCTGGGTGACTGATTGGGCTGTGGTACATTGCGTATTTGTGGGGTGTGTGGTTTGCTGTGTGACTGACTGGGCTATGGTACATTGGGTATGTCAGTGGTGTGGTAGTGTATTGTGTGGTTAAACAGGCTATGGTACATGGCGTGAGTGACGGGTGTGTGGTGTACTGGATGGCTGACTGGGCTATGGTACATTGCGTATGTGAGGGGTGTGGGTTTAATGAGTGACTGACTAGGATATGGTGCATTTCATATTTACATAGAATTTACAGTGTGGAAGGAGTCCATTCGGCCCTTCGAGTCTGCACCGGCTCTTGAAAAGAGCGCTCTATCCAAGGTCAACACCTCCACCCTATCCCCATAACCCAGTTACCCCACCCACCATTAAGGGCAATTTTGGACACTAAGGGCAGCTTATCATGCACAATCCACCTAACCTGCACATCTTTGGACTGTGGGAGGAAACCGAAGCAGCCGGAAAAAACCAACGCACACAAGGGGAGGACGTGCAGACTCCGCACAGACAGTGACCAAAGCCGGATTCGAAGCTGGGACCCTGGAGCAGTGAAGCAATTGTGCTATCCACAATGCTACCGTGCTGCCCATGTGAGGGGAGTGTGGTGTATTGTGTGGCTGACTGGGCTATGGTACATTGCATACGTGAGAGGAGTTGTGGCGTTCCGATTGACTGACTGGGCTGTGGTACATTGTGTATATGAGGGGTGTGTGGTGTAATGGGTGACAGATTGAGCGATCGTGCATTGCGTATGTGTAGGGTGTGCGGTTTGTTGGGTGATTGACTGGGCTATGGTTCACTGCATATGTGAGAGGTGCTGTGGTGTACAGGGTGACTGACTGGGCTATGGTACCATGTGTATGTGAGTAGTGTGTGTTGCATTGGGTGACTGACTGGGCTACGGTATAGTGCGTTTGTGAGGGGTGTAGTTTACTTGGTGACTGACTGGTCAATGGTATATTGGGTGTGTCAGTTGTGTGTGGTGTATTGTGTGGTTAACCGGGATATGGTACATTGCGTATGTGAGGGGTGTGTGGTTTGCTGGATGGCTTAATCGGCGACGGAACATTTCGTAGGTGACTGGTGTGCTTACTGGGTGACTGACTGGGCTATTGCAAATTGCCTGTGTGAGGGGTGTGTGGTGAACTGGGTGACTGACTGGGCTGTGGTACAATGCATATTATGTGAGGGGTGTGTGGTGTAATGTGTGGTTAACCGTGCTACGGTACATTGCGTGTGTGAGGGGTGTGTGGTTTGCTCGGTGACTGACTGGGCAATGACACATTGCGTATCTGAGGGGTGTGTGGTTTACTGGGTGACTGACTGGGCTATGGTACATTGCGTCTGTGAGAGGTGTGTGGTTTACTGGGTGACTGACTGGGTTATTGTACATTGCGTATGTGAGGGGTGTGTGGTTTACTGAGTGACTTCCTGTGCTAGGGTACATTGCGGATGTGAGGGGTGTGGCGTATTGTGTGGCTAACTGGGCTATGGTGCATTGCGTATGTGAGGGGCGTGTGATTTACTGGCGACTGGCTGGGCTATTGTACATTGCGTATGTGAGGGGTGCGTGGTTTGCTGTGTGACTGACTGGGTTATTGTACATTGTTTGTGTGAGGGCTGTGTGGTTTACTGAGAGACTGACTGGCCTATGGTACATTGCGTATGTGAATGGTGCGTGGTGTACTGGGTGACTGATTGTGCGATCGTACAATGCGTATGTGAGGGGTGTGTGGTTTTCTGTGTGACTGACTGGGCGATGCTACATTGCGTATGTGAGGTATGAGTGCTGTTTTTGGTGACTGACTGGACTACGGTACATTGCGTATGTGAGGGGTGTGTGGTTTACTGGCTGAGTGACTGGGCTGTGGTACATGGTGTATGTGAGGGGTGTGTGGTGTATTGTGTAGCTGGCTGGGCTATGGAGCATTTCACATGTGAGCGCTGTGTGGTTACTGAGTGACTGACTGGGCTATGGTACATTGCATATGTGAGGGGTGTGTGTTGTATTGTGTGGCTGTCTGGGCTATAGTACATTGCATATGTGAGAGGTGTGTGGTTTACTGAGTGGCTGACCGGGCTGGGGTACATTGCATATGTGATGGGTGTGTGTGGTATTGTGTGACTGACATGGCTCTGGTTCATTGAGTATTTGAGTGGTTTGTGGTGAAGTGTTTGACTAACTGGCCTATGGTACATTGCGTATGTGAGGAGTGAGTGGTTTACTGAGTGACTGACTGCGCTATGGTACATTGCGTATGTAAGGGGTGTGTGGTTTACTGGGTGACTGACTGGGTAATGGTATATTGCGTTTGCGAGGGGTGCGTGATTTGCATGGTGACTGACTGTGCTATCGTACGTTGCGTATGTGAGGGGTGTGTGTTTTGCAGGGTGGCTGACTCGGCTATGGTACATTGCGTATGTGAGGCGTGAGTAGTTTAATGTGTCACTGACTGGGCTATGGTACATTTCATATGTGAGGGGTGCGTGATGTATTGGGTGACAGATTGTGGGATGGTTAATTGCGTATGTGAGGGGTGTGTGGTGTATTTTGTTGTTAACCTTGCTATGGTACTTTGCGTGTGTGAGGGGTGTGTGGTTTACAGGGTTACTGACTGGGCTATGGTACATTGCGTATCTGAGAGGTGTGTGGTGTTCTGGGTGACTTTTTAGGCGATCGTACATTGCGTATGCGAGGGGCGTGTGGTTTACTGCGTGACTGACTGGACTATGGTACATTGCGTATGTGAGGGGTGTGTGGTCTATTGTGCGGCTAACTGGGCTATGATACATTGCGTATGTGAAGGGTGTGTGGTGTACTGGGTGACTGACTGGCCGATGGTACATTGCGATTGTGAGGGGTGTGTGGTGTATTGGGTGACTGACAGGGCGGTGGTACATTGCGTTTGTGAGGGGTGTGTGGTTCACTGAGTGACTGACTGGGCTATGGAACATTGCGTTTGTGAGGGGTGTGTAGTTTACTGGGTGACTCACTGGGCTATGGTACGTTGAGCATGTGAGGGGTGTGTGGTGTATTATTTGACTGACTTGGGCGGTGGTTCATTGCGTATGTTAGGGGTGGTCAGGTGATGTGCTTGAGCTGCTTGATGTGGGAGCTGGCAGATCCCATTGCGAACTTCAGCGACCACATCTGCAGTAAGTGTTGGCTGCTCGAAGAGCTCCGGCTCAGAGTTGATGAGCTGGAGTCTGAGCTTCAAATACTGAGGTACATCCGGGAGGGGGAGACGTACCTGGACACTGTGTTTCAGGAGGCAGTCACACCTGTCAGAGTAAGTAGTGGCCAGGGACAGCAGGGTGTGACTGCAAGTCAGGCTGGTAAAGGGAACCAGCAGTCAGGAACTCAGGAGCCTCAGCCCTTGACTCTGTCCAACAGGTATGAGGCACTTGCTCCCTGTGTGGATGGCGAACAGGGCTGCAGGAAGGATGAGTCAGCTGACCAAGGCACCATGGTTCAGCAGGCCATTCAAGGGGAGGGAGTAAATAGGCAAGTTGTCGTTGTAGGGGATTCTATTATCTGGGGGATAGATGGTATCCTTTGTGAGCAGGATAAAGAGTCCCGCATGGTATGTTGCCTGCCCGGTGCTAGGGTGCGGGACATCTCTGACCGGCTTGAAAGGATACTGGAGAGGGAGGGGGAGGATCCAGTTGTTGTGGTCCACGTTGGTACCAACAACATAGGCAAGTCTAGGAAAGAGGACCTGTTTACAGGTTATAAAGAGCTAGGGTGCAAATTAAAAAACAGGTCCTCAAGGGTCATAATCTCCGGATTACTGCCCGAGCCACGTGCAAATTGGCATAGGGAGGCAAGAATAAGGGAAGTTAACACATGGCTGAAAGAGTGGTGTGGGAAAGAGGGGTTCATTTTCATGGGACACTGGCATCAGTTTTGGGACAGGGGGAACTATACCGTTTGATGGTCTCCACCTGAACCGAGCTGGGACCAGTGTTCTGGCGAAAAGAGTAAATAGGGTGATCAATAGGACTTTAAACTAATGATTGGGGGGTTGGAGGGAAAAATCAGGGAACCAAGAGGTGAAATAATCAGTGGGAAGCGTAGCTGCTTAGGAATACAATAAAGCACGAAAAGACAAAACTCAGGAGAGGTTACGATTGTCCCCATCCCACAAAATATGACACAGTGTATGGAAAGGCTCAGTAAACCAAGGTCCACCACACGAAGAAAACAAAAAGGGACGGTCAATAGAGAATTAAAGGTGCTATATTTAAATGCGCGCAGTGTACGGAACAAGGCAGATGAGCTTGTGGCCCAGATTGTGACTGGCAGGCATGATGTGGTAGGCATCACAGAGACATGGTTGCAGTGGGTTCAGGACTGGCATTTAAACAGCCAGGGATTCACAACCTATCGAAAAGACAGAGAGGTGGGCAGAGGGGGCGGGGGTGCCTTGTTAATTAGGAATGAAATTAAATCACTAGCACTAAACGACATAGGGTCAGATGATGTGGAGTCTGTGTGGGTAGAGTTGAGGAATCACAAAGGCAAAAAAAACATAATGGGAGTTATGTGCAGACCTCCTAACATTGGTCAGGACAGGGGGCACAAAATGCACCAGGAAATAGAAAGTGCATGTCAGAAAGGCAAGGTCACAGTGATCATGGGGGACTTCAATATGCAGGTGGACTGGGTAAATAATGCTGCCAGTGGACCCAAGGAAAGGGAATTCATTGAATGTTTACAGGAGGGCTTTTTGGAACAGCTTGTGATGGAGCCCACTAGGGAACAGGCCATTCTGCACTTAGTGTTATGTAATGAGCCAGACTTGATTAAAGATCTTAAAGTAAGGGAGCACTTAGGAGGCAGTGATCATAATATGGTAGAATTCAATCTCCAATTTGAAAGAAAGAAGGTAGAATCAGATGTAAAGGTGTTGCAGTTAAAAATAGGTAACTACAGGGGCATGAGGGAGGAACTGAAGAAAATCGACTGGGAGCAGAGCCTAGTGGGAAAGACAGTAGAACAGCAATGGCAGGAGTTTCTGGGAATAATTGAGGACACAGTACAGAGGTTCATCCCAAAGAAAAGAAAGGTTATCAGAGGTGGGGGGATTAGGCAGCCATGGCTGACAAAGGAAGTTAGGGAATGCATCAAAGCAAAAGAGAAAGCCTATAATGTGGCAATGATTAGTGGGAAGTCAGAAGATTGGGAAGGCTACAAAAACAAACAGAGGATAACAAAGAGAGAAATAAGGAAAGAGAGGATCAAATATGAAGGTAGGCTAGCCAGTAACATTAGGAATGATAGTAAAAGTTTATTTAAATGCTTTAAAAACAAACGGGAGGCAAAAGTTGACATTGGGTCGCTCCAAAATGACGCTGGTAATTTTGTGATGGGAGGCAAGGAAATAGCTGAGGAACTGAATAAGTACTTTGCGTCAGTCTTCACAGTAGAAGACATGAGTAATATCCCAACAATTACGGAAAGTCAGGGGGCAGAGTTGAATATGGTAACCATCACAAAGGAGAAAGTGCTAGATAAACTAAGAGGTCTAAAAATTGATAAATCTCCGGGCCCAGATGGGCTACATCCTAGAGTTCTAAAGGAGACAGCTGAAGAAATAGTGGAGTGATGGTACATTGCGTATGTAAGGGGTGTGTGGTTTTCGGGGTGACTGACTGGGCTATGGTACCATGTGTATGTGAGTAGTGTGTGTTGCATTGGGTGACTGACTGGGCTACGGTACAGTGCGTTTGTGAGGGGTGTGTGGTTTACTTGGTGACTGACTGGTCAATGGTATATTGGGTATGTCAGTTGTGTGTGGTGTATTGTGTGGTTAACCGGGATATGGTACATTGCGTATGTGAGGGGTGTGTGGTTTGCTGGATGGCTTAATGGGTGATGGTACATTGCGTGTGTGAGGGGTGTGTGGTTTGCTCGATGGCTGAATGGTGTGTGGTGTAATGTGTGGTTAACCGTGCTATAGTACATTGCATGTGCGAGGGGTGTGTGGTTTGCTCGGTGACTGACTGGGCAATGGTGCATTCCGTCTGTGAGAGGTGTGTGGTTTACTGGGTGATTGACGGTGCCATGGTACATTGCGAATGTGAGGGGTGTGTGGTTTACTGAGTGACTGACTGTGCTAGGGTACATTGCGGTTGTGAGGGGTGCGGCGTATTGTGTGGCTAACTGGGCTATGGTACATTGCGTATGTGAGGGGTGCGTGGTTTTCAGAATGACTGACTGGCCTATGGAACATGACGTATGTGAGTGGTACGTGGTGTACTGGGTGACTGGTTGTGGGATCGTACATTGCGTATGTGAGGGGTGTGTGGTTTACTGGGCAACTGACTGGGCTATGATACATTGCGTATGTGAGGGGTGTGTGGTTTTCTGGGTGACTGACTGGGCTATGCTACATTGCGCATCTGAAGGGTGTGTGGTTACTGAGTGACTGTCTGTGCTCTGGTGCATTGCATATGTGAGAGGTGTGTGGTTACTGAGTGACTGACTGTGCTCTGGTGCATTGCATATGTGAGAGGTGTGTGGTGTATTGTGTAGCTGACTGAGCTATGGTACATTGCACATGTGAGCGCTGTGTGGTTTAACGGGTGACTGACTGGGCTGTGGTACATTGCGTATGTGAACGGTGTGTGGCCACTGAGTGACTGACTGGGCTATGATACATTGCGTACGTGAGAGGTGTGGTGTTCACTGGGCAACTGACTGGGCTATGGTACATTGCGTCTGTGAGTGGCGTGTGGCTTTCTGGGTGACTGACTGGGCTATGGTGCATTGCGTCAGTGAGAAATGTGGTTTACTGGGTGACTGAATGGCCGATGGTATATTGCGTATGTTAGGGGTGTGTGGTGTATTGTGTGACTGACTTGGCTCTGGTACATTGCGTATGTGAAGGGTGTGTGGTTTACTGGGTGACTGACTGGGCTATGGTGCATTGCGTATGCGAGGTGTTTGTGGTTTAGTGTTTGACGAACTGGCCTATGGTACATTGCTTGTGTGAGCGGTGCGTGATTTGCATGGTGACTGACTGTGCTATCGTACGTTGCGTATGTGAGGGGTGTGTGTTTTGCTGGGTGGCTGATTCGGCTATGGTCCATTGCATTTGTGACAGGTGTTGTGGTATACTGGTTACTGACTGGGCTATGGTACATTGCGTATGTGAGAATTGCTTTGGTGTACTGGTGACTGACTGGGCTATGGTACATTGCGTGTGCTAGGTGTGTGAGGTTTAAATATAGAACATAGAACATTACAGCGCAGTACAGGCCCTTCGGCCCTCCATGTTGCGCCGACCTGTGAAACCACGCTAAAGCCCATCTACACTATTCCCTTATTGTCCATATGTCTACCCAATGACCGTTTGAATGCCCTTTGGTTTGGCGAGTACACTACTGTTGCAGATAGGGCACTCAACGCCCTTTCTATTCTCTGAGTAAAGAACCTACCTCTGACATCTGTCCTATATCTATCTCCCCTCAATTTAAAGATATGTTCCCTCGTCCTCGACATCACCATCATAGGAAAAAGGCTATCACTGTCCACCCTATCCAATCCTCTGATCATCTTGTATGCCTCAATTTAGTCACCTCTTAACCTTCTTCTCTCTAACGAAAACAGCATCAGGTCCCTCAGCCTTTCCTCATAAGATCTTCCCTCCATATAAGGCAACATTCTGGTAAATCTCCTCTGCACCCTTTCCAATGCTTCCACATCATTCCTATAATGCGGCGAACAGAATTGCACGCAATATTCCAAATGCGGTCGCAGCAGAGTGTTGTATAGCTGCAACATGACCTCATGGCTCCTAAACTCAATCCCTCTACCAATAAAAGCTAACACACCGTACGCCTTCTTAACGACCCTCTCAACCTCGGTGGCAGCTTTCAGGATCTATGTACATGGACACCGAGATCTCTCTGCTCATCCACACTGCCAAGAATCTTACCATTAGACCAGTACTCAGTCTTCCTGTTATTCCTTTCAAAATGAATCACCTGACACTTTTCTGCATTAAACTCCATTTGCCACCTCTCAGCCAGGCGCTGCAGCTTATCTATGTTCCACTGTAACTTGTAACATCCTTCCGCACTGTCCACAACTCCACCGACTTTAGTGTCATCTGCAAATTTACTCACCCATCCTTCCACGCCCTCCTCCAGGTCATTTATAAAAATGCCAAAAGCAGTGGCCCCAAAACAGATCCTTGTGGTACACCACTAGTAACTGGACTCCAGTCTGAACATTTCCCATCAACCACCACCCTTTGTCTTCTTCCAGCTAGCCAATTTCTGATCCAAACTGCTAAATCACCCTGAATCCCATGCCTCCGTATTTTCTGCAGTAGCCTACCATGGCGAACGTTATCAAACGCTTTACTGAAATCCATATACACCACATCAACTGCTTTACCCTCATCCACCTGTTTGGTCACCTTCTCAAATAACTCTATAAGGTTTGTGAGGCACGACTTACCCTTCACAAAACCGTGTTGACTATCTCTAATCAAATTATTCCTTTCCAGATGATTATACATCCTATCTCTTATAAACCTTTCCAATATTTTTCCCACAACAGAAGTAAGGCTCACTGGTCTATAGTTACCGGAGTTATCTCTGCTCCCCTTCTTGAACGAGGGGACAACATTTGCTATCCTCCAGTCTTCTGGGACTATTCCTGCAGACAAAGATGACTTAAAGATCAAGGCCAAAGGCTCAGCAATCTCCTACCTAGCATCCCAGAGAATCCTAGGATAAATCCCAACTGGCCCAGGTGACTTATCCATTGTCACACTTTCCAGAATTGCTAACACCTCCTCCTTATGAACCTCAAGTCCTTCTAGTCTAGTAGCCTGTATCTCGGTATTCTCCTCGACATCACTGTCTGTTTCCTGTGAGAATACTGACGAAAAATATTCATTTAGCACCTCTTCTATCTCCTCGGACTCCAAGCACAACTTCCCACTCCTGTCCTTGACTGACCCTACTCTTAAACTAGTCATTCTTTTATTTCTCACATATCTATAGAAAGCTTTAGTGTTATCCTTGATCCTACCTGCCAAAGACTTCTCATGTCCCCTCCTGGCTCTTCTTAGCTCTCTCTTTAGGTCCATCCTAGCTAACGTGCAACTCTCGAGCGCCTTACTGCACCTTCATGTCTCATCTTTACATAAGTCTCCTTCTTCCTCTTGACAAGTGTTTCGACTGCTTTAGTAAACCACGGTTCCCTCACTCGTCCACTTCCTCCCTGCCTGACAGGTACATACTTATCAAGGACACTCAGTAGCTGTTCCTTGAACAAGATCCACATTTCCATTGTGCCCATCTCCAGCAGTTTTCCTCTCCATCCGATCCATCCTACGTCTTGCCTCATCGCATCATAATTGCCTTTCCCCCAGATATAATTCTTGCCCGGCGGTATATACCTATCTCTTTCCATCACTAAAGTAAACGTAATCGAATTGTGGTCATTATCACCGAAGTGCTCACCTACCTCCAAATCTAGCACCTGTACTGGTTGATTACCCAGTACCAAATCCAATATGGCCTCGCCTCTCGTTGGCCTATCTACATACTGTGTGAGGAAACCCTCCTGCACACATTGGACAAAAACGGAACCATCTAATGTACTCGAAATATAGCCTTACTGCGCTATGGTACATTGCGTATGTGAGGGGTATGTGGTGTATTGGCTGAATAATTGTGGGATCGTACAATGCGAATGTGAGGGGTGTGTGGTGTATTGTGTGGTTAACCAGCCTATGGTCAATGTACATTGGGTATTAGAGGGGTGTGTGGTTTACTGGGTGACTGACTGGACTATGGAGCATTGCGTATGTGAGGGGTGTGCGGTGTACTGGCTGACTGACAGGGTAATGGTACATTGCGTATGTGAGGGGTGTGTGGTTTGCTGGGTGACTGACTGGGCTCTGGTCCATTGCGTATGTGAGGGGTGTGTGGTGTATTGTGTGGCAAACTGGGCAATGGTACATTGCGTATGTGAGGGTGTGTGGTTTGCTGGGTGACTGACTGGGCTATGGTCCATTGCTTATGTGAGGGGTGTGTGGTTTACTGGGTGACTAACTGGGATATGGTACATTGCAAATGTGAGGGTTGTGTGGTGAATTGTGTGGCTAAAAGGGTTATGGTACATTGCGTATCTGTGGGGTGTGCGGTGTCCTGGGTGACTGACTGGTCTGTGGCACATTGCGTACGTGAGGGGTGTGTGGTGTATTGTGTGGCTAACTGGGCAATGGTACATTGCGTATGTGAGGGGTGTGTGGTTTACTGGGTGACTAACTGGGCTATGGTACATTGCGTATGTGAGGGGTGTGTGGTTTGCTGGGTGACTGACGGGGCTTTGGCACATTGTGTATGTGAGGAGTGTGCGGGTTACTGGGTGACTGACTGGGCTTTAGTACATTTTGTATGTGTGGGGTGTGTGGTGTACTGGGTGACTGTCTGCGCTATGGTACATTGCGTATGTGAGGGGTATGTGGTGTATCGGCTGACTAAATGTGGGATCGTACAATGCGTATGTGAGAGGTGTGTGGTGTATTGTGTGGTTAACCAGCCTATGGTCAATGGTACATTGAGTATTTGAGGGGTGTGCGGTGTACTGGCTGACTGACAGGGCGATGGCACATTGCGTATGTGAGGGGTGTGTTGTTTACTGGGTGACTAATTGGGATATGGTACATTGTGAATATGAGGGGTGTGTGGTTTACTGGGTGACTGTCTGCGCTATAGTACATTGCGTATGTGAGGGGTATGTGGTGTATCGGCTGACTAATTGTGGGATCGTACAATGCGTATGTGAGGGGTGTGTGGTGTAACGGGTGACTGACTGGTCTATGGTCCATTGTGTATGTGAGGGGTGTGTGGCGTAATGGATGACTAATTGGACGATCTTACATTGCGCATTTGAGGGGTATGTGGTGTACTGGGTGAATGTCTGAGCTATGGTTCATGGCGTGAATGGATGACTGAATGGGCGATGGTACATTGCGTATGTGAGTGGTGCGTGGTTTATTGTCTCTAACTGTGCAATCGTACATTGCGTAGGTGAGGGGTATGTGGTTTACTGGATGACTGACTGGGCAATGGTTCATTGCATATGTCAGGTGTGTTCGGTTTATTGTGTGGCTCGCTGGGCTCCGGTACTTTGCGTATGTGGGGGTGTGTACTTTCCTGGGTGTCTGACTGTGCTATGGTACATTCCGTACGTGAGAGGTGAGTGGTTTACTGAGTGACTGATTGGGCGATCGTACATTGCGTATGTCAGGGGTGTATGGTTTACTGGGTGACTGACTGGGCCAAGCACAATTAGTCTATGTGACTATGGTTCGTTGCGTGTCTGAGTGATTTACTGGGTGACTTACTGGGCTATGGTTCATTGCGTGTGTGAGGGGTCTGTGGTTTGCTGGGTGACTGACTGGGCAATGGTACATTGCGTATGTGTGGGGTATGTGGTGTACTGGGTGAATGTCTGAGCTATGGTTCATGGCGTGTGTGAGGGGTTTGTGTTTTTTTCTGGCTGACAGACTGGGCTACAGTACATTGCGCATGCGAGGGGTGTGTGGTGTACCGGGTGACTGACTGGTCGATGTTCCATTGCTTATGTGAGGGGTGTGTGTGTATTGTGTGGCGAACTGGGCAATGGTACATTGCGTATGTAAGGGGTGTGTGGTTTTCTGGGTGACTGACTGGGCAATGGTACATTATCATAAAATTTACAACGCAGAAGGAGGCCATTCGTCCCATCGAGTCTGCACTGGCTCATGGAAAGAGCACCCAACCCAGGGTCAACACCTCCACCCTATCCCCATAACCCAGTAAACCTACACAACACTAAGGGCAATTTTGGACACTAAGGGCAATTTACCATGGCCAATCCACCTAACCTGTACATCTTTGGACTGTTGGAGGAAACCGGAGCACCCGGAGGAAACCCACGCACACACGGGGAGGATGTGCAGACTCCGCACAGACAGTGACCCAAGCAGGAATCGAACCTGGGACCCTGGTGCTGTGAAGCAATTGCGCTATTCACAATGATACCGTGCTGCCCTACACATTGCGTATGTGAGGGGTGTGTGGTGTACTATGTGACTGACTGTGCTGAGGTACATTGCGTATGTGAGGGGTTTGTGGTTTCCAGGGTGACTGACTGGGCTATGGTACACTGTGTATGTGAGGGGTGCGTGGTTTGCTGGGTGACTGACTGGGCTTTGGTACATAGTCTATGTGAGGAGTGTGCGGTTTACTGGGTGAATGACTGGACTATGGTACATTGCGTATGTGAGCGGTGTGTGGTGTATTGTGCGGCTAACTGGGCTATGGTACATTGCGTATGTGAGGGGCGTGTGGTTTACTGGGTGACTGACTAGGCTAGGGTACATTGCGGATGTGAGGGGAGTGTGGTATATTGTGTGACTCACTGGGCTATGGTACATTGCGTTTGCGAGGGGTGCGTGATTTGCATGGTGACTGACTGTGCTATCGTACGTTGCGTATGTGAGGGGTGTATGGTTTACTGAGTGACTTCCTGTGCTAGGGTACATTGCGGATGTGAGGGGTGTGACGTATTGTGTGGCTAACTGGGCTATGGTGCATTGCGTATGTGAGGGGCGTGTGATTTACTGGTGACTGGCTGGGCTATTGTACATTGCATATGTGAGGGGTGCGTGGTTTGCTGTGTGACTGACTGGGTTATTGTACATTGTTTGTGTGAGGGCTGTGTGGTTTACTGAGAGACTGACTGGCCTATGGTACATTGCGTATGTGAATGGTGCGTGGTGTACTGGGTGACTGATTGTGCGATCGTACATTGCGTATGTGAGGGGTGTGTGGTTTTCTGTGTGACTGACTGGGCTATGCTACATTGCGTATGTGAGGTATGAGTGCTGTTTTTGGTGACCGACTGGACTACGGTACATTGCGTATGTGAATGGTGTGTGGTTTACTGGCTGAGTGACTGGGCTGTGGTACATGGTGTATGTGAGGGGTGTGTGGTGTATTGTGTAGCTGGCTGGGCTATGGAGCATTTCACATGTGAGCGCTGTGTGGTTACTGAGTGACTGACTGGGCTATGGTACATTGCATATGTGAGGGGTGTGTGTTGTATTGTGTGGCTGTCTGGGCTACAGTACATTGCATATGTGAGAGGTGTGTGGTTTACTGAGTGACTGACCGGGCTGGGGCACATTGCGTATGTGATGGGTGTGTGTAGTATTGTGTGACTGACATGGCTCTGGTTCATTGAGTATTTGAGTGGTTTGTGGTGAAGTGTTTGACTAACTGGCCTATGGTGCATTGCGTATGTGAGGAGTGAGTGGTTTACTGAGTGACTGACTGGGCTATGGTACATTGCATTTGTGAGAGGTGTCGTGGTGTACTGGTGACTGACTGGGCAATGGTACATTGCGTATGTGAGAGGTGTGTGGTTCACTGTGCAACTGACTGGGCGATGGTTCATTGCGTATGTGAGTGGCGTGTGGCTTACTGGGTGACTGACTGGGCTATGGTACATTGCGTATGTGAGTGGCGTGTGGCTTACTGGGTGACTGACTGGGCAATGGTACATTGCGTATGTGAGGGGTGTGTGGTTTACTGGGTGACTGACTGGGAGACGGTACATTGCGTATGTGAGGGGTGTGTGGTTTACTGGGTGACTGACTGGGAGACGGTACATTGCGTATGTGAGGGGTGTGTGATGTATTGTGTGACGGACTGGGCTATGGTACATTGCGTCTGTGAGAGGTGTGTGGTTTACTGAGTGACTGCCTACGCGAGGGTATATTGCTAATGTGAGGGGTTTGTTGTATTGTGTAGCTAACAGGGCTATGGTACTTTGCGTATGTGATGTGTGTGAGTTATGCTGTGTGGCTGAGTGTTTTATGGTACATTGCGTATGTAAGGGGTGTGTGGTGTATTGTGTGACTGACTGGGCTATGGTACATTGCGTTTGCGAGGGGTGCGTGATTTGCATGGTGACTGACTGTGCTATCGTACGTTGCGTATGTGAGGGGTGTGTGTTTTGCAGGGTGGCTGACTCGGCTATGGTACATTGCGTATGTGAGGCGTGAGTGGTTTAATGTGTCACTGACTGGGCTATGGTACATTTCATATGTGAGGGGTGTGTGATGTATTGGGTCAGAGATTGTGGGATGGTTAATTGTGTATGTGAGGGGTGTGTGGTGTATTTTGTTGTTAACCTTTCTATGGTACTTCGCGTGTGTGAGGGGTGTGTGGTTTACAGGGTTACTGACTGGGCTATGGTACATTGCGTATCTGAGAGGTGTGTGGTGTTCTGGGTGACTTGTTAGGCGATCGTACATTGCGTATGCGAGGGGCGTGTGGTTTACTGCGTGACTGACTGGACTATGGTACATTGCGTATGTGAGGGGTGTGTGGTGTATTGTGCGGCTAACTGGGCTATGATACATTGCGTATGTGAGGTGCGTGTGGTTTACTGGGTGACTGACTAGGCTAGGGTACATTGCGGATGTGAGGGGAGTGTGGTATATTGAGTGACTGACTGTGCTATGGTATATTGCGTATGTGAAGGGTGTGTGGTGTACTGGGTGACTGACTGGCCGATGGTACATTGCGATTGTGAGGGGTGTGTGGTGTATTGGGTGACTGACAGGGCGGTGGTACATTGCGTTTGTGAGGGGTGTGTGGTTTACTGAGTGACTGACTGGGCTATGGAACATTGCGTTTGTGAGGGTTGTGTGGTGTATTGGGTGACTGACAGGGCGGTGGTACATTGCGTTTGTGAGGGGTGTGTAGTTTACTGGGTGACTCACTGGGCTATGGTACGTTGAGCATGTGAGGGGTGTGTGGTGTATTATTTGACTGACTTGGGCGGTGGTTCATTGCGTATGTGAGGGGTGGTCAGGTGATGTGCTTGAGCTGCTTGATGTGGGAGCTGGCAGATCCCATTGCGAACTTCAGCGACCACATCTGCAGTCAGTGTTGGCTGCTCGAAGAGCTCCGGCTCAGAGTTGATGAGCTGGAGTCTGAGCTTCAAATACTGAGGCACATCCGGGAGGGGGAGACGTACCTGGACACTGTGTTTCAGGAGGCAGTCACACCTGTCAGAGTAAGTAGTTTAAATCCTGCCAGTGGCCAGGGACAGCAGGGTGTGACTGCAAGTCAGGCTGGTAAAGGGAACCAGCAGTCAGGAACTCAGGAGCCTCAGCCCTTGACTCTGTCCAACAGGTATGAGGCACTTGCTCCCTGTGTGGATGGCGAACAGGGCTGCAGGAAGGATGAGTCAGCTGACCAAGGCATCATGGTTCAGCAGGCCATTCAAGGGGAGGGAGTATATAGGCAAGTTGTAGTTGTAGGGGATTCTATTATCTGGTGGATAGATGGTATCCTTTGTGAGCAGGATAAAGAGTCCCGCATGGTATGTTGCCTGCCCGGTGCTAGGGTGCGGGACATCTCTGACCGGCTTGAAAGGATACTGGAGAGGGAGGGGGAGGATCCAGTTGTTGTGGTCCACGTTGGTACCAACAACATAGGCAAGTCTAGGAAAGAGGACCTGTTTACAGGTTATAAAGAGCGAGGGTGCAAATTAAAAAACAGGTCCTCAAGGGTCATAATCTCCGGATTACTGCCCGAGCCACGTGCAAATTGGCATAGGGAGGCAAGAATAAGGGAAGTTAACACATGGCTGAAAGAGTGGTGTGGGAAAGAGGGGTTCATTTTCATGGGACACTGGCATCAGTTTTGGGACAGGGGGGAACTATACCGTTTGATTGTCTCCACCTGAACCGAGCTGGGACCAGTGTTCTGGCGAAAAGAGTAAATAGGGCGTTCAATAGGACTTTAAACTAATGATTGGGGGGTTGGAGGTAAAAATCAGGGAACCAAGAGGTGAAATAATCAGTGGGAAGCGTAGCTGCTTAGGAATACAAAAAAGCACGAAAAGACAAAACTCAGGAGAGGTTACGATTGTCCCCATCCCACAAAATATGACACAGTGTATGGAAAGGCTCAGTAAACCAAGGTCCACCACACGAAGAAAACAAAAAGGGACGGTCAATAGAGAATTAAAGGTGCTATATTTAAATGCGCGCAGTGTACGGAACAAGGCAGATGAGCTTGTGGCCCAGATTGTGACTGGCAGGCATGATGTGGTAGGCATCACAGAGACATGGTTGCAGTGGGTTCAGGACTGGCATTTAAACAGCCAGGGATTCACAACCTATCGACAAGACACAGAGGTGGGCAGAGGGGGCGGGGTTGCCTTGTTAATTAGGAATGAAATTAAATCACTAGCACTAAACGACATAGGGTCAGATGATGTGGAGTCTGTGTGGGTAGAGTTGAGGAATCACAAAGGCAAAAAAAACATAATGGGAGTTATGTACAGACCTCCAAACATTGGTCAGGACAGGGGGCACAAAATGCACCAGGAAATAGAAAGTGCATGTCAGAAAGGCAAGGTCACAGTGATCATGGGGGACTTCAATATGCAGGTGGACTGGGTAAATAATGCTGCCAGTGGACCCAAGGAAAGGGAATTCATTGAATGTTTACAGGAGGGCTTTTTGGAACAGCTTGTGATGGAGCCCACTAGGGAACAGGCCATTCTGCACTTAGTGTTATGTAATGAGCCAGACTTGATTAAAGATCTTAAAGTAAGGGAGCACTTAGGAGGCAGTGATCATAATATGGTAGAATTCAATCTCCAATTTGAAAGAAAGAAGGTAGAATCAGATGTAAAGGTGTTACAGTTAAAAATAGGTAACTACAGGGGCATGAGGGAGGAACTGAAGAAAATCGACTGGGAGCAGAGCCTAGTGGGAAAGACAGTAGAACAGCAATGGCAGGAGTTTCTGGGAATAATTGAGGACACAGTACAGAGGTTCATCCCAAAGAAAAGAAAGGTTATCAGAGGGGGGGGATTAGGCAGCCATGGCTGACAAAGGAAGTGAGGGAATGCATCAAAGCAAAAGAGAAAGCCTATAATGTGGCAAAGAGTAGTGGGAAGTCAGAAGATTGGGAAGGCTACAAAAACAAACAGAGGATAACAAAGAGAGAAATAAGGAAAGAGAGGATCAAATATGAAGGTAGGCTAGCCAGTAACATTAGGAATGATAGTAAAAGTTTATTTAAATGCTTTAAAAACAAACGGGAGGCAAAAGTTGACATTGGGTCGCTCCAAAATGACGCTGGTAATTTTGTGATGGGAGGCAAGGAAATAGCTGAGGAACTGAATAAGTACTTTGCGTCAGTCTTCACAGTAGAAGACATGAGTAATATTGCAACAATTACGGAAAGTCAGGGGGCAGAGTTGAATATGGTAACCATCACAAAGGAGAAAGTGCTAGATAAACTAAGAGGTCTAAAAATTGATAAATCTCCGGGCCCAGATGGGATACATCCTAGAGTTCTAAAGGAGACAGCTGAAGAAATAGTGGAGTGATGGTACATTGCGTATGTAAGGGGTGCGTGGTTTTCGGGGTGACTGACTGGGCTATGGTACCATGTGTATGTGAGTAGTGTGTGTTGCATTGGGTGACTGACTGGGCTACGGTACAGTGCGTTTGTGAGGGGTGTGGTTTACTTGGTGACTGACTGGTCAATGGTATATTGGGTATGTCAGTTGTGTGTGGTGTATTGTGTGGTTAACCGGGATATGGTACATTGCGTATGTGAGGGGTGTGTGGTTTGCTGGATGGCTTAATGGGCGATGGTACATTGCGTGTGTGAGGGGTGTGTGGTTTGCTGGATTGCTGAATGGGCGATGGTACATTGCGTATGTGAGCGGTGTGCTTACTGGGTGACTGACTGGGCTATTGCACATTGCCTGTGTGAGGGGTGTGTGGTGTACTGGGTGACAGACTGGGCTATGGTACAATGCATATTATGTGAGTGGTGTGTGGTGTAATGTGTGGTTAACCGTGCTTTAGTACATTGCATGTGCGAGGGGTGTGTGGTTTGCTCGGTGACTGACTGGGCAATGGTGCATTCCGTCTGTGAGAGGTGTGTGGTTTACTGGGTGACTGACGGTGCCATGGTACATTGCGAATGTGAGGGGTGTGTGGTTTACTGAGTGACTGACTGTGCTAGGGTACATTGCGGTTGTGAGGGGTGCGGCGTATTGTGTGGCTAACTGGGCTATGGTACATTGCGTTTGTGAGGGGTGCGTGGTTTTCAGAATGACTGACTGGCCTATGGAACATGACGTATGTGAGTGGTACGTGGTGTACTGGGTTACTGGTTGTGGGATCGTACATTGCGTATGTGAGGGGTGTGTGGTTTACTGGGCAACTGACTGGGCTATGATACATTGCGTATGTGAGGGGTGTGTGGTTTTCTGGGTGACTGACTGGGCTATGCTACATTGCGCATCTGAAGGGTGTGTGGTTACTGAGTGACTGTCTGTGCTCTGGTGCATTGCATATGTGAGAGGTGTGTGGTTACTGAGTGACTGACTGTGCTATGGTGCATTGCATATGTGAGAGGTGTGTGGTGTATTGTGTAGCTGACTGAGCTATGGTACATTGCACATGTGAGCGCTGTGTGGTTTAACGGGTGACTGACTGGGCTGTGGTACATTGCGTATGTGAACGGTGTGTGGCCAATGAGTGACTGACTGGGCTATGATACATTGCGTACGTGAGAGGTGTGGGGTTCACTGGGCAACTGACTGGGCTATGGTTCATTGCGTCTGTAAGTGGCGTGTGGCTTTCTGGGTGACTGACTGGGATATGGTGCATTGCGTCAGTGAGAAATGTGGTTTACTGTGTGACTGAATGGCCGATAGTATATTGCGTATGTTAGGGGTGCGTGGTGTATTGTGTGACTGACTTGGCTCTGGTACATTGCGTATGTGAAGGGTGTGTGGTTTACTGGGTGACTGACTGGGCTATGGTGCATTGCGTATGCGAGGTGTTTGTGGTTTAGTGTTTGACTAACTGGCCTATGGTACATTGCTTGTGTGAGCGGTGCGTGATTTGCATGGTGACTGACTGTGCTATCGTACGTTGCGTATGTGAGGGGTGTGTGTTTTGCTGGGTGGCTGATTCGGCTATGGTACATTGCATTTGTGACAGGTGTTGTGGTATACTGGTTACTGACTGGGCTATGGTACATTGCGTATGTGAGAATTGTTTTGGTGTACTGGTGACTGACTGGCCTATGGTACATTTCGTATGTGAGGGGTATGTGATGTATTTTGTGGTTAACCTTGCTATGGTACATTGCGTGTCTGAGGGGTGTGTTGTTTACTGGGTGACTGACTGGGCTATGGTACATTGCGTTCTGATAGGTGTGTGGTGTTCTGAGTGACTTATTAGGCGATCGTACATTGCGTATGCGAGGGGCGTGTGGTTTACTGCGTGACTGACTGGGCGATGGTACATTGCGTATGTGAGGGGTGGGTGGTGTATTGTGCGGCTAACTGGGCTGTGGTACATTGCGTATGTGAGGGGCGTGTGGTTTACTGGGTGACTGACTGGGCTAGGGTACTTTGCGGATGTGAGGGAAGTGTGGTGTATTGTGTGACTGACTGTGCCCTGGTACATTGCGTATGTGAAGGGTGTGTGGTGTACTGGGTGACTGACTGGCCTATGGTACATTGCGTATGTGAGGGGTGTGTGGTGTATTGTGTGACTAACTGGCCTGTGGTACATTGCGTACGTGAGGAGTGCGTGGTTTGCAGATTGACTGATGGTGCTATGGTACGTTGCGTATGTGAGGTGTGTGTCTTTTGCTGGGTGGCTGACTGGGCTATGGTACATTGCGTACCTGAGGGGTGAGTGGTTTACTGAGTGACTGACAAGGCTATGGTACATAGCGTGTGTGAGGGGTGTGTGGTTTACTGCATGATTGCCTGGGCTGTGGTAAATTGCGTATGTGACGGTGAGTGGTTTACTAGGTGGGTGTCTGAGCTATGGTACATTCCAAATGTCAGGGGTGTTTGGTGTATTGGGTGACTGATTGTGGGATCGTATATTGCGTATGCGTAGGGTGTGTGGTGTATTGTGTGGTTAACCGGGTTATGATACATTACGTGTGTGAGGGGTGTGTGGTTTGCTGGGTGACGGACTGGGCTATGGTACATTGCGTATGTGAGGGGCGTGTGGTTTACTGGGTGACTGACTGGGCTATGGTACATTGCGTATGTGAGGGGAGTGTGGTTTGCTGGGTGACGGACTGGGCTATGGTACATTGTGTATGTGAGGGGTGTGTAATGTACAGTGTGACTAACTGGGTTATGGTACATTGCTTATGTGAGGGGTGTGTGGTGTACTGTGTGGCTAACTGGGCTATGGTTCATTGCATATGTGATGTGTGCTTGGGTTTATTGTGCGGTTTACTGGGCTCCGATACATTGCGCGTGTGAGGGGTTTGTGGTTTACTGAGTGACTGACTAGGCTATGGTACATTGTGTATGTGTGAGATGACTGGTTTACTGAGAGACTGACCATGCTATGGTACATTGCGCATTGAGGGCAGTGTGGTGTATTGTATGGCTGACATGACTATGGTACATTGCATATGTAAGAGGTGCACTGGGTGACTAATTGGGCGATCGTACATTGCGCATGTGAGGTGTGTGAGGTTTGTTGTGTGATTGAGTGGTCTATGGTTCATTCCATATGTGAGGGGTATGTGGTGTATTGTGTGGTTAACCGGACTATGGTACATTGGGTTTGTGGGGGGGGGGGTGGTTTGCTGGGTGACTGACTGGGCTATGGCACATTGCGTATGTGAGCGGTGTGTGGTTGACTGAGTGACTGGCTGGGCTGTGGAACATTGCGCATGTAAGGACTGTGTGGTTTAGTGGGTGACTGACTGGGCTTTGGTGTATTGCGTATGTAAGGGTTTTGTGGTGTCAATGGGTGACTGATTGGGCGATCGCACATTGCGTATGTGAGGGGTGTATGGTTTGCCTGGTGAAGAAATTGGAAATGAGCAGTCACCTTGTTAGGAGTTTTCTATAGGCCCCCCCAATAGTAACAGAGATGTTGAGGAACAGATTGGGAAACAGATTTTGGAAAGGTGCAGAAGTCATAGGTTAGTAGACATGGGCGACTTTAACTTCCCAAATATTGAGTGGAAACTCTTTTGATGAAATAGTTTGGATGGGGTGGTGTTTGTGCAGTGTGTCCAGGAAGCTTTTCTAACACAGTATGTAGATTGTCCGACCAGAGGAGGGGCAATATTGGATTGAGTGCTGGGTAATGAACCAGGGCAAGTGATAGATTTGTTAGTGGGGGAGCATTTTGGAGATAGTGACCGCAATTCTGTGACTTTCACTTTAGTAATGGAGAGGGATAGGTACGTGCAACAGGGCAAGGTTTACAATTGAGGGAAGGGTAAATACGATGTTGTCAGACAAGAATTGAAGTGCATCAGTTGGGAACGTAGGCTGGCAGGGAAGGACATAAGTGAAATGAGGAACTTGTTCAAGGAACAGGTGCTACGTGTCCTTGATATGTATGTCCCTGTCAGGCAGGGAAGTTATGGTCGAGTGAGGGAACCATGGTTGACAAGAGAGGTTGAATGTCTTGTTAAGAGGAAAAAGGTGACTGATGTAAGGCTGAGGAAACAAGGTTCAGACAGGGCATTGGAGGGATACAGGATAGCCAGGAGGGAACTGAAGAAAGGGATTAGGAGAGCTAAGAGAGGGCATGAACAATCTTTGGCGGGTAGGATCAAGGAAAACCCCAAGGCCTTTTACACATATGTGAGAAATATGAGAATGACTAGAGCGAGGGTAGGTCCGATCAAGGACAGTAGCGGGAGATTGTGTATTGAGTCTGAAGAGATAGGAGAGGTCTTGAACGAGTACTTTTCTTCTGTATTTACAAATGAGAGGGGCAATATTGTTGGAGAGGACAGTGTGAAACAGATTGGTAAGCTCGAGGAAATACTTGTTTGGAAGGAAGATGTGTTGGGCATTTTGAAAAACTTGAGGATAGACAAGTCCCCCGGGCCTGACGGCATATATCTAAGGATTCTATGGGAAGCAAGAGATGAAATTGCAGAGCCGTTGGCAATGATCTTTTCGTGCTCACTGTCAACAGGGGTGGTACCAGGGGATTGGAGAGTGGCGAATGTCGAGCCCCTGTTCAAAAAAGGAATTAGGGATAACCCTGGGAATTACAGGCCAGTTAGTCTTACTTCGGTGGTAGGCAAAGTAATGGAATGGGTTCTGAAGGATAGGATTTCTGAGCATCTGGAAAGACACTGCTTGATTAGGGAGAGTCAGCACGGATTTGTGAGGGGTAGGTCTTGCCTTACAAGTCGTATTGAATTATTTGAGGAGGTGACCAAGCATGTGGATGAAGGTAAAGCAGTGGATGTAGTGTACATGGATTTTAGTAAGGCATTTGATAAAGTTCCCCATGATAGGCTTATGCAGAAAGTAAGGAGGCATGGGATAGTGGGAAATTTGGCCAGTTGAAGAACGAACTGTCTAACCGATAGAAGTCAGAGAGTGGTGGTGGATGGCAAATATTCAGCCTGGATCCCAGTTACCATTGGCGTACCGCAGGGATCAGTTCTGGGTCCTCTGCTGTTAGTGATTTTCATTAATGACTTGGATGAGGGAGTGGAAGGGTGGGTCAGTAAATTTGCAGACGATACGAAGATTGGTGGCATTGTGGAGAGTAAGGAGGGCTGGTGTCGGATGCAAAGAGACATAGATAGGATGCAGAGCTGGGCTGAGAAGTGGCAGATGGAGTTTAACCCTGAAAAGTGTGAGGTTGTCCATTTTGGAAGGACAAATATGAATGCGGAATACAGGGTTAACGGTAGAGTTCTTGGCAATGTGGAGGAGCAGAGAGATCTTGGGGTCTATGTTCATACATCTTTGAAAGTTGCCACTCAAGTGGATAGAGCTGTGAAGAAGGCCTATGGTGTGCTCGCGTTCATTAACAGAGGGATTGGATTTAATAGCCGTGAGGTGATGATGCAGCTGTACAAAACTTTGGTAAGGCCACATTTGGAGTACTGTGTACAGTTCTGGTCGCCTCATTTTAGGAAGGATGTGGAAGCTCTGGAAAAGGTGCAAAGAAGATTTACCAGGATGTTGCCTGGAATGGAGAATAGGTCTTACGAGGAAAGGTTGAGGGCGCTAGGCCTTTTCTCATTAGAGCGGAGAAGGATGAGGGATGACTTGATAGAGGATTGCAAGATGATCAGGGGAATAGATAGAGTAGACAGTCAGAGAATTTTTCCCCGGGTGGAACAAACCATTACAAGGGGACATAAATTTAAGGTGAAAGGTGGAAGGTACAGGAGGGATATCAGAGGTAGGTTCTTAACCCAGAGAGTAGTGGGGGCATGGAATACACTGCCTGTGGAAGTAGTTGAGTCGGAAACATTAGGGACCTTCAAGCAGATATTGGATAGGTACATGGATTAAGGTAAAATGATATAGTGTAGATTTATTTGTTCTTAAGGGCAGCACGGTAGTATTGTGGATAGCACAATTGCTTCACAGCTCCATGGTCCCAGGTTCGATTCCGGCTTGGGTCATTGTCTGTGCGGAGTCTGCACGTCCTCCCCGTGTCTGCGTGGGTTTCCTCCGGGTGCTCCGGTTTCCTCCCACAGTCCAAAGATGTGCGGGTTAGGTGAATTGGCCAAGGATAAATTGCCCTTAATGTCCAAATTGCCCTTGGTGTTGGGTGGAGGTGTTGAGTTTGAGTAGGGTGCTCTTTCCAAGAGCCGGTGCAGACTCAAAGGGCCGAATGGCCTCCTTCTGCACTGTAAATTCAATGATAATCTATGATTAATCTGGGACAAAGGTTCGGCACAATATCGTGGGCCGAAGGGCCTGTTCTGTGCTGTATTTTCTATGTTCTATGTTCTATGACTCACTGGGCTATTGTACAATGCATATATGCAGGTGCGTTTTACCAGGTGACTATCTGGGGAATTGTACATTGCGCATGTCAGGGGTGTGTGGTGAATTGTGTGGCTGACTGGGCTAAGGCACATTGCGTATGTGAGAGGTGTGTGGTTAACTGGGTGACTGACTGGGCTATGGTACATTGCGTATGTAAGGGGTGTGTGGTTTACTAGGTGACTGAATGTGATATGGTACATTGCGTATGTGAGGGGTGTGTGGCGCACTGGGTGACTGATTGGGCTATGGTACTTTGCATATGTGAGAGGTGTGCGGTTTACTGGGTGACTGACTGTGCTATGGTCCATTGCGTAGGTGAGAGGTGTGTGGCTTAATGGGTGACGGACTGGGCTTTGGTACATTACGTATGTGAAGGGTGTGTGGTGTATTGTGTAGCTGACTGGGCAATGGTACATTGAGTATGTGGCAGGTGTCTGGTTTGCTGGGTGTCTGCAGGGCCATGGTACTTTGAGTATCTGAGGGGTATGTGCTGTAATGTGTGGACAACTAGGCTATTGTATATAGCATATTTGAGGGGTGTGTGGTGTATTGTGTGCCTAAGGGAGAGGGTACGTTGCGTATGTGAGGGGTGTTGGTGTACTGGGTGACTGATTGGGCTATGGTACATTGCCTATGTGAGGGGTGTGTCGTTTACCGGGTGACTGGCTCGGATATGGTACATTGCGATGTTAGGGGTGCGTTGTTTACTGGGTGACTGGCTGCGCAATGGTCTTTTGCGTATGTGAGGGGTATGTGGTTCATTGTATGACTGGTTGGGCTATGGTACATTCCGTATGTGAAGGGTGTGTGCTTTACTGGGTGAGTGACTGGGCTATCGTACATTGCGTATGCGAGGCGTGTGAGGTGTTTTGTGTGCCTAACTGTGCTATGGTACATTGCGCATGTGAGCGGTGTGTCGTGTAATGTGTGTCTGACTGGGCTATGGTTCATTGCGTATCTGAAGGGTTTGTGGTTTCCTGGATGGCTGACTGGGCTATGGCTCATTGCGTAAGTGAGGGATGAGTGGTTTGCAGTGTGACTGACTGGACTGTGGTAAGTTGCGTATGTGAGGTGTGTGTGTTTTGCAGGGTGGCTGACTGGGCTTTGGTACATTGCGTATGTCAGGGGTGAGTGGTTTACTGAGTGACTGAGTGGGCTACGGTACATTGCAAATGTGAGAGGTGATGTGGTGTACTGGTGACTGACTGGGCTATGGTACATTGCGTGTGTTAGGGGTGTGAGGTTTACTGGGTGACTGACTGGGCCGTGGTACATTGCGTATGTGAGAGGTGTGTGGTTTACTGGGTGACTGACTGGGCTATGGTACATTGCGTGTGCTAGGTGTGTGAGGTTTAAACATAGAACATAGAACATTACAGCGCAGTACAGGCCCTTCGGCCCTCGATGTTGCGCCGACCTGTGAAACCACGCTAAAGCCCATCTACACTATTCCCTTTTTGTCCATATGTCTATCCAATGACCGTTTGAATGCCCTTTGGTTTGGCGAGTCCATTACTGTTGCAGGCAGGGCACTCAACGCCCTTTCTATTGTCTGAGTAAAGAACCTACCTCTGACATCTGTCCTATATCTATCTCCCCTCAATTTAAAGATATGTTCCCTCGTCCTCGACATCACCATCATAGGAAAAAGTCTATCACTGTCCACCCTATCTAATCCTCTGATCATCCTGTATGCCTCAATTAAGTCACCTCTTAACCTTCTTCTCTCTGACGAAAACAGCATCAGGTCCCTCAGCCTTTCCTCATAAGATCTTCCCTCCATATAAGGCAACATCCTGGTAAATCTCCCCTGCACCCTTTCCAATGCTCCCACATCCTTCCTATAATGCGGCGATCAGAATTGCACGCAATACTCCAAATGCGGCCGCACCAGAGTATTGTACAGCTGCAACATGACCTCATGGCTCCTAAACTCAATCCCTCTACCAATAAAAACTAACACACCGTTCGCCTTCTTAACGACCCTCTCAACCTGGGTGGCAGCTTTCAGGATCTATGTACATGGACACCGAGATCTCTCTGCTCATCCACACTGCCAAGAATCTTACCATTAGACCAGTACTCAGTCTTCCTGTTATTCCATCCAAAATGAATCACCTGACACTTTTCTGCATTAAACTCCATTTGCCACCTCTCAGCCCAGCGCTGCAGCTTATCTATGTCCCTCTGCAACTTGTAACATCCTTCCGCACTGTCCACAACTCCACCGACTTTAGTGTCATCTGCAAATTTACTCACCCATCCTTCCACGCCCTCCTCCAGGTCATTTATAAAAATGACAAACAGCAGTGGCCCCAAAACAGATCCTTGTGGTACACCACTAGTAACTGGACTCCAGTCTGAACATTTCCCATCAACCACCACCCTTTGTCTTCTTCCAGCTAGCCAATTTCTGATTCAAACTGCTAAATCACCCTGAATCCCATGCCTCCGTATTTTCTGCAGTAGCCTACCATGGCGAACGTTATCAAACGCTTTACTGAAATCCATATACACCACATCAGCTGCTTTACCCTCATCCACCTGTTTGGTCACCTTCTCAAAGAACTCTATAAGGTTTGTGAGGCACGACCTACCCTTCACAAAACCGTGTTGACTATCTCTAATCAAATTATTCCTTTCCAGATTATTATACATCCTATCTCTTATAAACCTTTCCAATATTTTTCCCACAACAGAAGTAAGGCTCACTGGTCTATAGTTACCGGGGTTATCTCTGCTCACCTTCTTGAACGAGGGGACAACATTTGCTATCCTCCAGTCTTCTGGGACTATTCCTGTAGAATAAGATGACTTAAAGATCAAGGCCAAAGGCTCAGCAATCTCCTACCTAGCTTCCCAGAGAATCCTAGGATAAATCCCAACTGGCCCAGGTGACTTATCCATTGTCACACTTTCCAGCATTGCTAACACCTCCTCCTTATGAACCTCAAGTCCTTCTAGTCTAGTAGCCTGTATCTCGGTATTCTCCTCGACATCACTGCCTGTTTCCTGTGAGAATTCCGACGAAAAATATTCATTTAGCACTTCTTCTATCTCCTCGGACTCCAAGCACAACTTCCCACTCCTGTCCTTGACTGGCCCTACTCTTACCCTAGTCATTCTTTTATTTCTCACATATCTATAGAAAGCTTTAGTGTTATCCTTGATCCTACCTGCCAAAGACTTCTCATGTCCCCTCCTGGCTCTTCTTAGCTCTCTCTTTAGGTCATTCCTAGCTAACTTGCAACTCTCGAGCGCCCTAACTGCACCTTCATGTCTCATCTTTACATAAGTCTCCTTCTTCCTCTTGACAAGTGTTTCGACTGGTTTAGTAAACCACGGTTCCTCACTCGACCACTTCCTCCCTGCCTGACAGGTACATACTTATCAAGGACACTCAGTAGCTGTTCCTTGAACAAGATCCACATTTCCATTGTGCCCATCTCCCGCAGTTTTCCTCTCCATCCGATCCATCCTAAGTCTTGCCTCATCGCATCATAATTGCCTTTCCCCCAGATATAATTGTTGCCCGGCGGTATATACCTATCCCTTTCCATCACGAAAGTAAACGTAATCGAATTGTGGTCATTATCACCAAAGTGCGCACCTACCTCCAAATCTAACACCTGTACTGGTTCATTACCCAGTACCAAATCCAATATGGCCTCGCCTCTCGTTGGCCTATCTACATACTGTGTGAGGAAACCCTCTTGCACACATTGGACAAAAACGGAACCATCTAATGTACTCGAACTATAGCCTTACTGCGCTATGGTACATTGCGTATGTGAGGGGTATGTGGTGTATCGGCTGAATAATTGTGGGATCGTACAATGCGTATGTGAGGGGTGTGTGGTGTATTGTGTGGTTAACCAGCCTATGGTCAATGTACATTGGGTATTAGAGGGGTGTGTGGTTTACTGGGTGACTGACTGGACTATGGAGCATTGCGTATGTGAGGGGTGTGCGGTGTATTGGCTGACTGACAGGGTAATGGTACATTGCGTATGTGAGGGGTGTGTGGTTTGCTGGGTGACTTACTGGGCTATGGTCCATTGCGTATGTGAGGGGTGTTTGGTGTATTGTGTGGCAAACTGGGCAATGGTACATTGCGTATGTGAGGGTGTGTGGTTTGCTGGGTGACTGACTGGGCTATGGTCCATTGCTTATGTGAGGGGTGTGTGGTTTACTGGGTGACTAACTGGGATATGGTACATTGCAAATGTGAGGGTTGTGTGGTGAATTGTGTGACTAAAAGGGTTATGGTTCATTGCGTATCTTTGGGGTGTGCGGTGTCCTGGGTGACTGACTGGTCTGTGGTACATTGCGTACGTGAGGCCTGGGTGGTGTATTGTGTGGCTAACTGGGCAATGGTACATTGCGTATGTGAGGGGTGTGTGGTTTACTGGGTGACTAACTGGGCTATGGTACATTGCGTATGTGAAGGGTGTGTGGTTACTGAGTGACTGACTGTGCTATGGTGCATTGCACATGTGAGAGGTGTGTGGTGTATTGTGTAGCTGACTGAGATATGGTGCATTGCACATGTGAACGCTGTGTGGTTTAACGGGTGACTGACTGGGCTGTGGTATATTGCGTGTGTGAACGGTGTGTGGTCACTGAGTGACAAACTGGGCTATGGTACATTGCGTACGTGAGAGGTGTGGGGTTCACTGGGCAACTGACTGGGCTATGGTGCATTGCGTATGCGAGGTGTGTGAGTTATGCTGTGTTGCTGAGTGGTCTATGGTACATTGCGTATGTAAGGGGTGTGTGGTTTATTGTGTGACTGACTTGGCTCTGGTACATTGCGTATGTGAAGGGTGTGTGGTTTACTGGGTGACTGACTGGGCTATGGTGCATTGCGTATGCGAGGTGTTTGTGGTTTAGTGTTTGACTAACTGGCCTATGGTACATTGCTTGTGTGAGCGGTGCGTGATTTGCATGGTGACTGACTGTGCTATCGTACGTTGCGTATGTGAGGGGTGTGTGTTTTGCTGGGTGGCTGACTCGGCTATGGTACATTACATTTGTGACAGGTGTTGTGGTGTACTGGTTACTGACTGGGCTATGGTACATTGCGTATGTGAGAATTGTTTTGGTGTACTGGTGACTGACTGGGCTATGGTACATTGCGTATGTGAGGGGTATGTGATGTATTTTGTGGTTAACCTTGCTATGGTACATTGTGTGTCTGAGGGGTGTGTTGTTTATGGTACATTGCGCTCTGATAGGTGTGTGGTGTTCTGAGTGACTTATTAGGCGATCGTACATTGCGTATGCGAGGGGCGTGTGGTTTACTGCGTGACTGACTGGGCTATGGTACATTGCGTATGTGAGGGGTGTGTGGTGTATTGTGCGGCTAACTGGGCTATGGTACATTGCGTATGTGAGGGGCGTGTGGTTTACTGGGTGGCTGACTGGGCTAGGGTACTTTGCGGATGTGACGGAAGTGTGGTGTATTGTGTGACTGACTGGGCCCTGGTACATTGCGTATGTGAGGGGTGTGTGGTGTATTGCGTGACTAACTGGCCTATGGTCCATTGCGTACGTGAGGGGTGCGTGGTTTGCAGATTGACTGATGGTGCTATGGTACGTTCTGTATGTGAGGTGTGTGTCTTTTGCTGGGTGGCTGACTGGGCTATGGTACATTGCGTACCTGAGGGGTGAGTGGTTTACTGAGTGACTGACAAGGCTATGGTACATAGCGTGTGTGAGGGGTGTGTGGTTTACTGCATGATTGCCTGGGCTATGGTACATTGCGTATGTGACGGTGAGTGGTTTACTAGGTGACTGTCTGGGCTATGGTACATTCCATATGTCAGGGGTGTGTGGTGTATTCGGTGACTGATTGTGGGATCGTATATAGCGTACGCGTAGTGTGTGTGGTGTATTGTGTGGTTAACCGGGTTATGGTACATTGTGTATGTGAGTGGCGTGTGGTTTACTGGGTGACTGACTGGGCTATGGTACATTGCGTATGTGAGTGGCGTGTGGTTTACTGGGTGACTGACTGGCCTATGGTGCATTGCGTACGTGAGGGGTGTGTGGTGTATTGTGTGGCTAACTGGGCAATGGTACATTGCGTATGTGAGGGGTGTGTGGTTTGCTGGTTGACTGACTGGTCTGTGGTACATTGCGTACGTGAAGGGTGTGTGGTGTATTGTGTGGCTAACTGGGCAATTGTACATTGCGTATGTGAGGGGTGTGCGGTTTACTGGGTGACTAACTGGGCTATGGTGCATTGCGTATGTGAGGGGTGTGTGGTTTGCTGGGTGACTGACGGGGCTTTGGCACATTGTGTATGTGAGGAGTGTGCGGGTTACTGAGTGAATGACTGGGCTTTGGTACATTTTGTATGTGTGGGGTGTGTGGTGTACTGGGTGACTGTCTGCGCTATGGTACATTGCGTATGTAAGGGGTATGTGGTGTATCGGCTGACTAAATGTGGGATCGTACAATGCGTATGTGAGAGGTGTGTGGTGTATTGTGTGGTTAACCAGCCTATGGTCAATGGTACATTGAGTATGTGAGGGGTGTGTGGTTTACTGGGTGAATGACTGGACTATGGTACATTGCGTATTTGAGGGGTGTGCGGTGTACTGGCTGACTGACAGGGCAATGGTACATTGCGTATGTGAGGGGTATGTGGTGTATCGGTGACTAATTGTGGGATCGTACAATGCGTATGTGAGGGGGGTGTGGTGTAACGGGTGACTGACTGGTCTATGGTCCATTGTGTATCTGAGGGGTGTGTTTCGTAATGGGTGACTAATTGGACGATCTTACATTGCGCATTTGAGGGGGGTGGTGTACAGGATGACTGAATGGGCGATGGTACATTGCGTATGTGAGTGGTGTGTGGTTTATTGTCTCTAACTGTGCAATCGTACATTGCGTAGGTGAGGGGTATGTGGTTTACTGGATGACTGACTGGGCAATGGTTCATTGCATATGTCAGGTGTGTTAGGTTTATTGTGTGGCTCGCTGGGCTCCGGTACTTTGCGTATGTGAGGGGTGTGTACTTTCCTGGGTGACTGACTGTGCTATGGTACCTTCCGTACGTGAGAGGTGAGTGGTTTACTGAGTGACTGATCGGGCGATCGTACATTGCGTCTGTCAGGGGTGTATGGTTTACTGGGTGACTGACTGGGCCAAGCACAATCAGTCTATGTGACTATGGTTCGTTGCGTGTGTGAGTGATTTACTGGGTGACTTACTGGGCTATGGTTCATTGCGTGTGTGAGGGGTCTGTGGTTTACTGGGTGACTGACAGGGCAATGGTACATTGCGTATGTGTGGGGTGTGTGGTTTACTGGATGACTGACTGGGCAATGGTACATTGCGTATGTGAGGGGTGTGTGGTTTACTGGATGACTGACTGGGCAATGGTACATTGCGTATGTGTGGGGTATGTGGTGTACTGGGTGACTTACTGGGCTGTGGTTCATGGCGTGTGTGAGGGGTTTGTGTTTTTTTCTGGCTGACAGACTGGGCTACAGTACATTGCGCATGCGAGGGGTGTGTGGTGTACCGGGTGACTGACTGGTCGATGTTCCATTGCTTATGTGAGGGGTGTGTGTGTATTGTGTGGCGAACTGGGCAATGGTACATTGCGTATGTAAGGGGTGTGTGGTTTTCTGGGTGACTGACTGGGCAATGGTACATTATCATAAAATTTACAACGCAGAAGGAGGGCATTCGTCCCATCGAGTCTGCACTGGCTCATGGAAAGAGCACCCAACCCAAGGTCAACACCTCCACCCTATCCCCATAACCCAGTAACCCTACACAACACTAAGGCAATTTACCATGGCCAATCCACCTAACCTGCACATCTTTGGACTGTGGGAGGAAACCGGAGCACCCGGAGGAAACCCACGCACACACGGGGAGGATGTGCAGACTCCGCACAGACAGTGACCCAAGCAGGAATCGAACCTGGGACCCTGGTGCTGTGAAGCAATTGTGCTATTCACAATGCTACCGTGCTGCCCTACACATTGCGTATGTGAGGGGTGTGTGGTGTACTAGGTGACTGACTGTGCTGAGGTACATTGCGTATGTGAGGGGTTTGTGGTTTCCAGGGTGACTGACTGGGCTATGGTACACTGTGTATGTGAGGGGTGCGTGGTTTGCTGGGTGACTGACTGGGATTTGGTACATAGTCTATGTGAGGAGTGTGCGGTTTACTGGGTGAATGTCTGGGCTATGGTATATTGCGTAAGTGAGGGGTGCGTGGTTTTCTGTGTGGCTGCCTGGGCTATGGTACAATGCTTATGTGAGGGTTGTGTGGTGTATTGTCTGGCTGACTGGGCAATTTCACATTGTGTATGTGAGGGCTGTGCGGTTTCCTAGGTTACTGACTGGGCTGTGGTAAATTGCGTGCGTGAGGGGTGTGTGTGGTTTACTGGGTGACTGACTCCGCTATGGTACATTACGTATGTGAGTGGTGTGTTGTTTTCTGTGTGGCTGTCTGGACTCCGGTACATTGCTTATGTGAGGGGAGTGTGGTTTACTGAGTGACTGACTGGGCAATGGGACTTTGCGTATGTGAGCGGTGTGTGCTGTATTTTGTGGCTACTGGGCTATGGTACATTGCGTATGTGAGGGTGTGTGGTGTATTGTGTGGCTGACTGGGCTGTGGTATATTGCTTATGTGAGGGGTGTGTGATTTACCGAGTGATTGACTGGCACATTGCGTATGTGAAGGGTGTATGGTTTGCTGGTTGGCTTCCTGGGCTATGGTACATTGAGCCTGTGAGGGCTGGTATGGTTTTCTGGGTGGCTGCCTGGGCAATGGTACATTGCGTATGTGAAGGGTGTGTGGTTTACTGGGTGACTGACTGGGCTATGGTACATAGCATGTGTGGGTGGTGAGTGGTGTATTGTGTGGCTAACTGAGCGATGGTCATTGCATATGTGAGGGGTGTATGGTGTACTGGGTGACTGATTGGGCTTTCGTCCATTGCGTATGTGAGGGGTATGTGGTGTACTGGGTGACTGACTGGGGTATGGCACATTGCGTCCTTGAAGAGTGTGTGGTTTAATGAGTGACGGATTGGGATATGGTACCTTGCGCATGTGAGGGGTGGGTGGTATTGTGTGGCTAACTGAGCGATGGTACATTGCATATGCGAGGGGTGTGAGTTTTATTGGGTGACTGACTTGGCTATGGTATATAGCATGTGTGGGTGGTGTATGGTGTATTCTGTTGCTAACTGAGCGATGGTACATTGCGTTTGTGAGGGGGGTGTGATTTACTGGGAGTCTGACTGTGCTGCAGTACATTGCATATGCGAGGGGTGTGAGTTTTATTGGGTGACTGACTTGGCTATGGTATATAGCATGTGTGGGTGGTGTATGGTCTATTCTGTTGCTAACTTAGCGATTGTACATTGCGTTTGTGAGGGGTGCCTGGTTTACAGGGTGACTGACTCAGTAAGGTACATTGCGTGTGTTAGGGGTGTGTGGTCTATTGTTTGGCTGACTGGGCTATGGTTCATTGCGTCTGTCATGGTTGCGTGGTGAATTGTGTGCCTAACTGAGCGATGGTAAATTGCATATGTGAGTGGTGTGTGGTGTATTGGGTGACTGACTGGGCTGTGGTACATTGCGTGTGTGAGGGGTGTGTGGTTTACTGGGTGACTGACTGGGCCGTGGTACATTGCGTGCATGAGGGGTGTGTGTGGTTTAATGGGTGACTGACTGGGCTATGGTACATTGCGTATGTGAGGGGTGTGTGGTTTATGGGTGACTGACTGTGCTGTGGTACATTGCGTATGTGATGTGGGTGAGGTTTCCTGAGTGACTGACTGGGCAATGGGACTTTGCGTATGTGAGGGGTGTGTGCTGTATTGTGTGGCTTACTGAGCGATGGTACATTGCATATGTGAGGGGTGTGTGTTTTACTGGGTGACTGACTTGGCTGTGGTTCATAGCATGTCTGGCTGGTGTGTGGTGTATTGTGTGGCTAACTTGGCGATGGTACATTGCGTTTGTGAGGGGTGCCTGGTTTACAGGGTAACTGACTCAGTAAGGTACATTGCGTGTGTTCGGGGTGTGTGGTCTATTGTTTGGCTGACTGGGCTGTGGTTCATTGCGTCTGTCATGGTTGCGTGGTGAATTGTGTGCCTAACTGAGCGATGGTAAATTGCATATGTGAGTGGTGTGTGGTGTACTGGGTGACTGACTGGGCTGTGGTACATTGCGTATGTGAGGGCTGTGTGATTTACTGAGTGACTGACTGGGCTGTGGTTCATTGCGTATGTGAGGTGTGTGTGGTTTGCTGGATGACTGACTGGGCTATGGTACATTGCGTATGTGAGTGGTGTGGTGTTTTCTGTGTGGCTGTCTTGGCTGCGGTACATTGCTTATGTGAGGGGAGTGTGGTTTACTGAGTGACTGACTGGACAATGGGACTTTGCGTATGTGAGGAGTGTGTGCTGTATTGTGTGGCTTACTGGGCTATGGTACATTGCGTATGTGAGGGGTGTGTGCTGTATTGTGTGGCTGACTGGGCTGTGTTATATTGCTTATGTGAGGGGTGTGTGATTTACTGAGTGACTGACTGGCACATTGCGTATGTGAAGGGTGTATGGTTTGCTGGTTGGCTTCCTGGGCTATGGTACATTGAGCCTGTGAGGGCTGGTGTGGTTTTCTGGGTGGCTGCCTGGGCAATGGTACATTGCGTATGTGAAGGGTGTGTGGTTTACTGGGTGACTGACTTGGCTATGTTACATAGCATGTGTGGCTGGTGTGTGGTGTATTGTGTGGCTAACTGAGCGATGGTACATTGCGTTTGTGAGGGGTGTTTGATTTGCTGGGTGACTGACTGTTCTGCAGTACATTGCGTATGTGAGGGGTGCGTGGTTTACAGGGTGACTGACTCGGTAAGGTACATTGCGTGTGTGAGGGGTGTGTGGTCAATTGTGTGGCTGACTGGGCTATGGTTCATTGCGTGTGTAATGGGTGTGTGGTGATTTGAGTGGCTAACTGAGCGATGGTACATTGCGTATGTGAGGGGTGTGTGATGTACTGGGTGACTGACTAGGCTATGGCATATTGCGTGTGTGAGGTGTGTGTGGTTTACTGGGTGGCTGCCTGGGCAATGGAACATTGCGTATGTGAAGGGTGTGTGGTTTACTGGGTGAATGGCTGGGCTATGGTACATTGCGTATGTGAGGGGTGTGTGGTTTACTGGGTGACTGACTGGGATTTGGTACATTGTGTATGTGAGGGATGTGTGGTTTGTTGGGTGACTGGCTGGGCTATGGTACTTTGCGTATGTGAGGGGTGTGTTGTTTACTGAGTGTGAGATGAGATGTGTCGATAAATTTGCTCACATTGACCACCCAAGTGAAGTTATTTACCGCCTTGCCACACTGCCGCCATGTTGGCGAAGCCGTGCGCTGGACATTAATATCCCGCAGAATCGGAACCACTTCCCTTTGTAAGGTCAGTAAAAAGACTTTATGTGTCCTCCTACTTGAACTGACATCTAAAGTGTAACATATGAACCATACAGGGCTGCACGGTAGCACAGTGGTTAGCACAATTGCTTCACAGCTCCAGGGTCCCAAGTTCTATTCCGGCTTGGGTCACTGTCTGTGCGGAGCCTGCACATCCTCCCCGTGTGTGCGTGTGTTTCCTCCGGGTGCTCCGGTTTCCTCCCACAGTCCAAAGATGTGCCGGTTTGGTGGATTGGCCATGATAAATTGCCCCCAGTGTCCAGAATTGCCCTTAGTGTTGGGTGGGGCTACTGGGTTATGGGGATATGGTGGATGTGTTGACCTTGGGTAGGGTGCTCTTTCCAAGAGCAGGTGCAGACTCCATGGGCCGAATGCCCTCCTTCTGCACTGTAAATTCTATGATAATCTATGATTCTAAACATTTATCCTGTTTGACCCTCCATGCCATTGCACACAGTCGGTGGTGTTGACAATATTGGATGAAGAACAGCTAACCAAGTCATACATACACACTGTGAAGCACAAAAATAATGATTGTACCCTCATGATGGTGGTGGTATGAAGGGGCATTACTGTGGGTATGGAGTCACACAGAGGTCAGGCTGGGTAAGGATAGCAGACTTCCTTCCCTAACGGACTTCAGTAAACTATATTGATGATTACAACAATCAATGATAGTTTCTGAGGCAATGGGGCTCCTGGAATCAGAGCCCGCTCACCTCTCCCATCAACCATGGCGCCTCCCCATTCAATCGCAGAAGGTGTAACACCTGCCCCTGTAGCTCTTCCATGCTTAACATCCCAGGCCCAAAACACTCATTCCAGGTTAAGCACCGTTTCACTTGCATCTCTTCCAATTTGTTCTACTGCGTGCGCTGCTCCCAATGTGGTCTTCTCTCTCGGAGAGACGAAACGCAGACTGGGTGGTCGCTTTGCTGAGCACCTTCGATCTGTGCGCATTCAGGACCCTGACGTCTCTGTTGCTTGCCATTTTACAAGACCCTGCTCCCATGCACACATGTCTGTTCTTGGCCTACTGCAATGTTCCAGTGAAGCTCAACGCAAACTGGAGGAACAACATCTTATCTTCCGGTTCGGCATGCTACAGCTTTCCGGTCTCAACATTGCATTCAACAACTTCAGATGATCAGCCCCACCTCGACCCATTTGTTTTCATTTCATTTTAACTGTCTTTTACCACTTCTTTCTTTCCTAATATTCATTTAATCCACCCCCCACCCACCCACCAAATCTTATCCACCTTTCCTTCACCGTGTCCTCTTTGCTTCCCCGCCCCCCTCCCCCACATCTACAGTTCACCCTCTGATGTTAGTTTCCCCGCAGTTTGACCTTTCACACCTTTTGTTCTCTCTGGGAACTGCCATTAGCGCTCTTTCCCCTTGGTTTCTGTGGCCATTACCACTCTTTCCCCTTGGTTTCTGTGGCCATTAGCACCCGGTTTCCCTAGGTTTCTGTGGCTATGACGCATCTTTCATTGTCACTCTACAGTATAGATATTTCTCACTTTCTCTGTCTGTTAGCTTTGACAAAGAGTCATCGGACTCAAAACGCTCCATCATTTCTCTCCCGACAGATGCTGCCAGACTTGCTGAGATTTTCTAGCATTTTCTCTTTCGGCCCCTCACGGTCCACGTGACCAATTCGGGACCTATTGTATGTGAGCACGCGAATCACAACATAAGAACATAAGAACCAGGAGCAGGAGTGGGCCATCTGGCCCCTCGAGCCTGCTCCACCATTCAATGAGATCATGGCTGATCTTTTGTGGACTCAGCTCCACTCTCCGGCCCGAACACCTCCATAACCCTTAATCCCTTTATTCTTCAAAAAACTATCTGTATCTTAAAAACATTTAATGAAGGAGCCTCAACTGCTTCACTGGGCAGGGAATTCCATAGATTCACAACCCTTTGGGTGAAGAAGATCCTCCAAAACTCAGTCCTTAATCTACTTCCCCTTATTTTGAGGTGATCCCCCCCCCCCTAGTTCTGCTTTCACCCGCCAGTGGAAACAACCTGCCCGCATCTATCCTATCTATTCCCGACAACCAATGGGGGAAAAGCGCGGTTCGCTGGGAGCAGGAGGTGGGCAGTGGGGACCTGGGTGTTGCAGAATGAAAACGTCTTCAGTTTTCTGAGTGGGCAGTCCCCAACGTCCCTGTGTTGAAGCCTGATCACTTTGTCAGAATCTGTGGGCACAGTAAGATTCGAATTAACCAGCTGCCCAAATTACTAAGTGTCCAATTCCCCAGACAAAAGATCTTTGTGCGGCGTTGGTGGTGGCCCTCAGGTTTACATAGTTTGTCTTAAGTCACGCTTCTTTCCTATTGGAACAGGACGAGGATTCCGGGAATAATGATGCAATTAATACACACAACAGCCTTTTTACTCCTTCGGATTAACTTTGGGAATCTGTTCGACCTGCGCAATGTTTCAAGGCACAATGGAAACACTGTTCCAACGCGTCCCAAAGGCTGTAGTCTACCTCGATGATGTTTCAGTGAGAGGAACAACACAGAAAAACACTTGGTCAATTCAGAAGAGACAGTAAGATGATTCAAAGATGCTGGCATCGGATTGAAGTGCGCAAAGTGTAGTTTCCATGCCAGTGAGGTCACACACTTAGGATTCAAAGTAGCCTCAAAAGGCCTGCACAGTCTGAGGACAAGGAGAGGGACCGTAAGGAAGAGCTGCCACCCAATAATGTGTCGATGGTAGCCACGATGTGGAGATGCCGGCGTTGGACTGGGGTGAGCACTGTAAGAAGACTTACAACACCGGGTTAAAGTCCAACAGGTTTGTTTCGATGAATTCACCTGAGGAAGGAGCAGCGCTCCGAAAGCTAGTGACATCGAAACAAACCAGATGGACTTTAACCTGATGTTGTCAGACGTCTTACCAAATACTGTGGCATAAATAAAATGGTTTTAGGGATTGGAAACTGCTGTGGTCAGTTCATCCGCAATCTGACCCGCACATTGGCTGTCCGACAGCTCCTGTTGAATAAACACCAGTTCAGGCATTGGAAAGAACCACAAGAACATGATTTACACCACGTCCAGCAGGCCCGACAGTCACCCAGCCTGGATGTGCACTTTGATCCCAGTAAACTGATCAGCCTGTCCTGCGGCACTTCGCCTTATTGAATAGGTGTGGTCCTGTCTTATGGGATGGAGGATGACTCAGAGAGACCGAGTGCCTTTGTCCCCCGAACTGTCAGCGACTCCGAATGGAAGTGTGCACAGATTTACAGAAGACGGCCTCGCTGTAAATAATGCTGTGAATAAATTCTACCAGTACATGCAGGGCCGTGCTTTAACCATCCAGCAGTCTCTCAGTCACTGCTGGGGCTCCTGGGTGAAGACAAGCCAATTCCCACAATTGCCTCAGTCAGGGTCCGGCGGTGGATTGGTGTTGGCGGCCTCCAGCTCCATTGCCCAGCAGCAGCCGGGGATGCAAATCACAAACACCGATGTCCAGAGTGGGCTCCAGCTCCCAAATGTTTGACATCCAAATCCGCCCAGCAGGAGATTGTCCGGCTGGGAGACTATACAGCCACCCCCTGGTCTCATTCGTCCAGATGAAGAACTGGACTCACCGCGATCCGGTCCTTTCCAGGGACAAGCGAATGATCCTCACCGGATGGCATCCAGACAATTCAGACCAGATAAGGCCCCACCTCATCAGAAACCATGAACTGCGTTGTGAGGACAGGGTCTTCCTCTGGCCTGCCGGGAGGGGATTCAAACCCCAGCGAGGCAGCCACTGCTGCAGGGGGTATACAGTGTACAATTTGGCCACACAGAGATGGGAATGTTGACCAGGAACTGCAGGGGTTAAACAGAGCACACGCTGGCCATACAAAGATGGGAATGTTGACCAGGAGCTGCAGGGGTTATACAGAGCACACTCTGGCCACACTGAGATAAGAATGTTGACCAGGAGCAGGGGTTATACAGAGCACACCGTGGCCACAGAGAGAAGGGAATGTTGACCAGGAGCTGCAGGGGTTATACAGAGAACACCCTGGCCACACAGAGATGGGAATGTTGGCCAGGAGCTGCAGGAGTTATTCAGAGCACACCCTGGCCACACAGAGATGGGAATGTTGACCAGGAGCTGAAATGAATTGCCAGGCAGACTGCCCAGTTTTAGACATGGTGGAATTGCCAGACAGTCGGTCCCGTATCAGACATTGTGGAATTGCCAGGCAGACGGTCCAGTGTCAGACATGATCGAATTGCTAGGCATATAGTCCAGTCACAGACATGGTGGAATTACAAGGCAGACGGCACAGTGTCAGACATGGTGGAATTGCTCGGCAGATGGTCCACTGTCAGACATGGTGGAATTGCCAGGCAGACGGTCCAATGTCAGACATGATGGAATTACAAGGCAGACGGTCCAGTGTCAGACATGGTGGCATTGCCAGGCAGACGGTCCAGTGTCAGACATGGTGGAATTACTAGGCAGACGGTCCAGTGTCAGACATGGTTGAATTGCCAGACAGACGGTCCTGTGTCAGACATGGTTGAATTGCAAGGCAGACGGTCCAGTGTCAGACATGGTGGAATTGCCAATCAGACGGCCCAGTGTCAGACATGGTGTAATTACAAGGCAGACAATCCAGTGTCAGACATGGTGGAATTGTCAGGCAGTTGGTCCAGTGTCAAACAGCTGGAATTACAAGGCAGACGGTCCAGTGTCTGACATGGTAGAATTACGAGGCAGACGGTCCAGTGGCAGACATGGTGGAATTGCCGGGCAGACGGTCCAGTGTCAGACATGGTGCAAAATGCGTGGCAGACGGCCCAGTGTCAGACATGGTGGAATTACAAGGCAGACGGTCCAGTGTCAGACATAGTGGAATTACAAGGCAGACTGTCTAGTGTCAGACATGGTGGAACTGCCAGGCAAGACCCCAGTGACAGACTTGGTGGTATTACAAGGCAGAAGGTACAGTGTCAGACAGGGTGGAATTGCCAGGCAGACGGTCCAGTGTCAGACATGGTGGAATTGACAGGCAGACGCTCCAGTGTCAGACATGGTGGAATTGACAGGCAGACGGTCCAGTGTCAGACATGGTGGAATTGCCAGGCAGACGGTCCAGTGTCAGACATGGTGGAATTACAAGGCAGACGGTCCAGTGTCTGACATGGCGGAATTACAAGGCAGACGTCCAGTGTCAGACATGGTACAATTGTCAGGCAGACAGTGCAGTGTCAGACATGGTACAATTGTCAGGCAGACAGTCCAGTTTCAGATATGGTGTAATTACGAGTCAGACGTTCCAGTTTCAGGCATGGTTGAATTGGCAAGAAGAAGATCCAGTGTCAAACATGGTGGAATTGCCATGCAGACAGTCCAGTGTCAGACATAGTGTAATTTCCAGGCAGACGGTCCAGTGTCAGACATGGTGGAATTGCCAGTGTCCGGTATCAGACATTGTGGAATTACGATGCAGACGGACCAGTGACAGACATGGTGGAATTGCCGGCCTGGCGGTCCAGTGTCAGACATGGTGGAATTACAAGGCAGTTGGCCCAGTGTCAGACTTGGTGGAATTGCCAGGCAGACTGTCCAGTATCTGAAACGGTGGAATTAGAAGGCAGACTTTCCCTGTCAGACATTTTTGAAATACAAGGCAGACGGTCCAGTGTCAGACTTGTTGGAATTGCCAGGCAGACGGTCCAGTGTCAGACATGGTGGAATTGCCAGGCAGACGATCTAGTGTCAGACATGGTGGAATTGTCCGGCAGAGAGTCCAGTTTCAGACATGGTAGAATTACGAGGCAGGCGGTCCAGTGTCAGACATGGTGGAATTGCCAAGCAGACGGTCCAATGTCAGAAATGGTGGAATTGTCAGACAGACTGTCCAGTGTCAGACATGGTGGAATTACGAGGCAGACGGTCCAGTGTCAGACAAGGTGGAATTGCCAGGCAGAAAGTCCAGTGTAAGTCATAGTGGAATTTCCAGGCAGACGGTGCAGTGTCAGACATGGTGGAATTGCCAGGCAGACAGTCCAGTGTCAGACATGGTGGAATTGCCAGGCAGACGGTCCACTGTCCAACATGGTGGAATTACAAGGCAGACAGTCCAGTGTCAGACATGGTGTAATGATAAGGTAACTGTCCAGTGTCAGACTTGTTGGAATTGCCAGGCAGACGGTCCACTGTAAACATGGTGGAATTACAAGGCAGACGGTCCACTGTCAGACATGCTGGAATTGCGAGGCAGATGGTCCATCGTCAGACATGATGGAATTACAAGGCAGGCGGTCCAGTGTCAGACATTGTGGAATTGCCAGGCAGACGGTCCAGTGTCAGACATGGTGGAATTACAAGGCAGGCGGTCCAGTGTCAGACATGGTGGAATTGCCAGTGTCCAGTATCAGGCATGGTGGAATTACAATGCAGACGGCCCAGTGTCAGACATGGTGGAATTGCCAGGCAGACGGTCCAGTGTCAGACATGTTAGAATTGCCAGGCAGACGGTCCAGTGTCAGACATGGTGTAATGATAAGGTAACTGTCCAGTGTCAGAAGTGGTGGAATTGTCAGGCAGACGGCCCACTGTCCAACGTGGTGGAATTACAAGGCAGACGGTCCACTGTCAGACATGCTGGAATTGCGAGGCAGATGGTCCATAGTCAGACATGATGGAATTACAAGTCAGGCGGTCCAGTGTCAGACATTGTGGAATTGCCAGGCAAGAGCCCAGTGACAGACATGGTGGAATTGACAGGCAGGCGGTCCAGTGACAGACATGGTGGAAGTACAAGGCTGAGGGTCCAGTGTCAGACATGGTGGAATTGAAAGACAGACGGCCCAGTGTCAGACATGGTGGAATTGTCAGGCAGACGGTCCACTGTCAGACATGGTGGAATTACAAGGCAGGCGGTCCAGTGTCAGATATGGTGGAATTGCCAGGCAGGCGGTCCAGTGTCAGACATGGTGGAATTGCCAGGCAGGTGCCCAGTGAATGACGTGGAATTGCCAGGCAGACAGTCCAGTTACAGACATGGTGAATTGCCACGCAGACGGTCCAGTGTCAGACATTGTGGAATTACAAGGCAGGCGGTCCAGTGTCAGACATGGTGGAATTGACAGGCAGGCGGTCCAGTTTCAGACATGGTGGAATTACAACGCAGACGGTCCAGTGTCAGACATGGTGGAATTGTCAGGCAGTCGGTCCAGTGTCAAACAGCTGGAATTACAAGGCAGACGGTCCAGTGTCTGACATGGTAGAATTACGAGGCAGACGGTCCAGTGGCAGACATGGTGGAATTGCCGGGCAGACGGTCCAGTGTCAGACATGGTGGAAAATGCGTGGCAGACGGCCCAGTGTCAGACATGGTGGAATTACAAGGCAGACGGTCCAGTGTCAGACATAGTGGAATTACAAGGCAGACTGTCTAGTGTCAGACATGGTGGAACTGCCAGGCAAGACCCCAGTGACAGACTTGGTGGTATTACAAGGCAGAAGGTACAGTGTCAGACAGGGTGGAATTGCCAGGCAGACGGTCCAGTGTCAGGCATGGTGGAATTGACAGGCAGACGCTCCAGTGTCAGACATGGTGGAATTGACAGGCAGACGGTCCAGTGTCAGACATGGTTGAATTGCCAGGCAGACGGTCCAGTGTCAGACATGGTGGAATTACAAGGCAGACGGTCCAGTGTCTGACATGGCGGAATTACAAGGCAGACGTCCAGTGTCAGACATGGTACAATTGTCAGGCAGACAGTGCAGTGTCAGACATGGTACAATTGTCAGGCAGACAGTCCAGTTTCAGACATGGTGTAATTACGTGTCAGACGTTCCAGTTTCAGGCATGGTTGAATTGACAAGAAGAAGGTCCAGTGTCAAACATGGTGGAATTGCCATGCAGACAGTCCAGTGTCAGACATAGTGTAATTTCCAGGCAGACGGTCCAGTGTCAGAGATGGTGGAATTGCCAGTGTCCAGTATCAGACATTGTGGAATTACGATGCAGACGGACCAGTGACAGACATGGTGGAATTGCCGGCCAGGCGGTCCAGTGTCAGACATGGTGGAATTACAAGGCAGTTGGCCCAGTGTCAGACTTGGTGGAATTGCCAGGCAGACTGTCCAGTATCTGAAACGGTGGAATTAGAAGGCAGACTTTCCCTGTCAGACATTTATGAAATACAAGGCAGACGGTCCAGTGTCAGACTTGTTGGAATTGCCAGGCAGACGGTCCAGTGTCAGACATGGTGGAATTGTCCGGCAGAGAGTCCAGTTTCAGACATGGTAGAATTACGAGGCAGGCGGTCCAGTGTCAGACATGGTGGAATTGCCAAGCAGACGGTCCAATGTCAGAAATGGTGGAATTGCCAGACAGACTGTCCAGTGTCAGACATGGTGGAATTACGAGGCAGACGGTCCAGTGTCAGACAAGGTGGAATTGCCAGGCAGAAAGTCCAGTGTAAGTCATAGTGGAATTTCCAGGCAGACGGTGCAGTGTCAGACATGGTGGAATTGCCAGGCAGACAGTCCAGTGTCAGACATGGTGGAATTGCCAGGCAGACGGTCCACTGTCCAACATGGTGGAATTACAAGGCAGACAGTCCAGTGTCAGACATGGTGTAATGATAAGGTAACTGTCCAGTGTCAGACATGGTGGAATTGTCAGGCAGACGGTCCACTGTCCAACATGGTGGAATTACAAGGCAGACGGTCCACTGTCAGACATGCTGGAATTGCGAGGCAGATTGTCCATCGTCAGACATGATGGAATTACAAGGCAGGCGGTCCAGTGTCAGACATTGTGGAATTGCCAGGCAGACGGTCCAGTGTCAGACATGGTGGAATTACAAGGCAGGCGGTCCAGTGTCAGACATGGTGGAATTGCCAGTGTCCAGTATCAGGCATGGTGGAATTACAATGCAGACGGCCCAGTGTCAGACATGGTGGAATTGCCAGGCAGACGGTCCAGTGTCAGACATGGTGGAATTACAAGGCAGGCTGCCCAGTATCAGACATGGTGGAATTACAATGCAGACGGTCCAGTGTCAGACATGGTGGACTTGCTAGACAAACTGTCCACTGTCAGACATCGTAGAATTGCCATGCAGACAGTCCAGTGTTAGACATGGTGGAATTGCGAGACTGACAGTCCTGTGTCAGACATGGCGGAATTACTAGGCAGACGGTCCAGTGTCAGGCATGGTGGAATTACAAGGCAGACGGTCCAGTGTCAGACATGGTGGAATTGCCAATCAGACGGCCCATTGTCAGACATGGTGTAATTACAAGGCAGACAGTCCAGTGTCAGACATGGTGGAATTGTCAGGCAGACGGTCCAGTGTCAAACAGCTGGAATTACAAGGCAGACGGTCCAGTGTCTGACTTGGTAGAATTACGAGGCAGACGGTCCAGTGGCAGACATGGTGGAATTGCAAGGCAGACGGTCCAGTGTCAGACATGGTGGAACTGCCAGGCAAGAGCCCAGTGTAAGACTTGGTGGTATTACAAGGCAGAAGATACAGTGTCAGACATGGTGGAATTGCCAGGCAGACGGTCCAGTGTCAGACATGGTGGAATTGACAGGCAGACGCTCCAGTGTCAGACATGGTGGAATTGACAGGCAGACGGTCCAGTGTCAGACATGGTGAAATTGCCAATCAGACGGCCCAGTGTCAGACATGGTGTAATTATAAGGCAGACAGTCCAGTGTCAGACATGCTGGAATTGTCAGGCAGACGGTCCAGTGTCAAACAGCTGGAATTACAAGGCAGACGGTCCAGTGTCTGACATGGTAGAATTACGAGGCAGACGGTCCAGTGGCAGACATGGTGGAATTGCCGGGCAGACGGTCCAGTGTCAGACATGGTGGAAAATGCGTGGCAGACGGCCCAGTGTCAGACATGGTGGAATTGCCAGGCAGACGGTCCAGTGTCAGACATGGTGGAATTACAAGGCAGGCGGTCCAGTGTCAGACATGGTGGAATTGCCAAGCAGACGGTCCAGTGTCAGACATGGTGGAATTGCAAGGCAGGCGGTCCAGTGTCAGGCATGGTGGAATTGCCAGGCAGACGGCCCAGTGTCAGACATGGTAGAATTACAAGGCAGGCGGTCCAGTGTCAGACATGGTGGAATTGCCAAGCAGACGGTCCAGTGTCAGACATAGTGGAATTGCCAAGCAGACGGTCCTGTGTCAGACATAGTGGAATTACAAGGCAGACTGTCTAGTGTCAGACATGGTGGAACTGCCATGCAAGAGCCCAGTGTCAGACTTGGTGGTATTACAAGGCAGAAGGTACAGTGTCAGACATGGTGGAATTGCCAGGCAGACGGTCCAGTGTCAGACTTGGTGGAATTGACAGGCAGACGCTCCTGTGTCAGACATGGTGGAATTGACAGGCAGACGGTCCAGTGTCAGACATGGTTGAATTGCCCGGCAGACGGTCCAGTGTCAGACATGGTGGAATTACAAGGCAGACGGTCCAGTGTCTGACATGGTGGAATTGCCAGGCAGACGTCCAGTGTCAGACATGGTACAATTGTCAGGCAGACAGTCCAGTTTCAGACATGGTGTAATTATGAGTCAGACAGTCCAGTTTCAGGCATGGTTGAATTGACAAGAAGACGGTCCAGTGTCAGACATGGTGGAATTGCCATGCAGACAGTCCAGTGTCAGACATAGTGGAATTTCCAGGCAGACGGTCCAGTGTCAGACTAGGTGGAATTGCCAGGCAGACAGTCCAGTGTCAGACATGGTGGAATTGCCAGGCATACGGTCCAGTGTCAGACATGGTGGAATTGCCAGGCAGACAGTCCAGTGTCAGACATAGTGGAATTTCCAGGCAGACGGTCCAGTGTCAGGCATGGTAGAATTACAAGGCAGGCGGTCCAGTGTCAGACATGGTGGAATTGCCAGTGTCCAGTGTCAGACATGGTGCAATTACAATGCAGACGGTCCAGTATCAGACATGGTGGAATTGCCAGGCAGACAGTCCAGTGTTAGATATGGTGGTAATGTCAGACAGACAGTCCCGTGTCAGACATCGTTCAATTGCCAGGCGCACTGTCCAGTGTCAGACATGGTGGAATTGCTAGGAAGATGGTCCAGTCTCAGACATGGTGGAATTGCCAGACAGTCGGTCCCGTGTTAGACATTGTGGAATTGCCATGCGGAGGTCCAGTGTCAGACATGGTGGAATTGCTAGGCAGATGGTCCAGTGTCAGACATGGTGGAATTGCCAGGCAGACGGTCCTGTGTCAGACATGGTGGAATTAGAAGGCAGACGGTCCAGTGTCAGACATGGTGGAATTGCCAGGCAGATGGTCCAGTCTCACACACGGTGGAATTACAAGGCTGACGTTCCAGTCTCAGACATGCTGGAATTGCCAGACAGACGGTCCAGTGTCAGACATGCTGGAATTGCCAGGCATACGGCCCAGTGTCAGACATGCTGTAATTACAAGGCAGACGGTCCAGTGTCAGACATGGTGGTATTGCCAGGCAGACGGTCCAGTGTCAGACAGGGTGGAATTACAAGTCAGACGGTCCAGTGTCAGACATGGTGGAATTGCCAGGCAGACGGTCCTGTGTCAGACATGGTGGAATTAGAAGGCAGACGGTCCAGTGTCAGACATGATGGAATTGCCAGGCAGACGGTCCAGTGTCAGACATGTTAGAATTGCCAGGCAGACGGTCCAGTGTCAGACATGGTGTAATGATAAGGTAACTGTCCAGTGTCAGAAGTGGTGGAATTGTCAGGCAGACGGTCCACTGTCCAACGTGGTGGAATTACAAGGCAGACGGTCCACTGTCAGACATGCTGGAATTGCGAGGCAGATGGTCCATAGTCAGACATGATGGAATTACAAGTCAGGCGGTCCAGTGTCAGACATTGTGGAATTGCCAGGCAAGAGCCCAGTGACAGACATGGTGGAATTGACAGGCAGGCGGTCCAGTGACAGACATGGTGGAAGTACAAGGCTGAGGGTCCAGTGTCAGACATGGTGGAATTGAAAGACAGACGGCCCAGTGTCAGACATGGTGGAATTGTCAGGAAGACGGTCCACTGTCAGACATGGTGGAATTGAAAGACAGACGGCCCAGTGTCAGACATGGTGGAATTGTCAGGCAGACGGTCCACTGTCAGACATGGTGGAATTACAAGGCAGGCGGTCCAGTGTCAGATATGGTGGAATTGCCAGGCAGGCGGTCCAGTGTCAGACATGGTGGAATTACAAGGCAGGCGGTCCAGTGTCAGACATGGTGGAATTGCCAGGCAGGTGCCCAGTGAATGACGTGGAATTGCCAGGCAGACAGTCCAGTTACAGACATGGTGGAATTGCCACGCAGACGGTCCAGTGTCAGACATTGTGGAATTACAAGGCAGGCGGTCCAGTGTCAGACATGGTGGAATTACAAGGCAGACAGTCCAGTTACAGACATGGTGGAATTGCCACGCAGACGGTCCAGTGTCAGACATTGTGGAATTACAAGGCAGGCGGTCCAGTGTCAGACATGGTGGAATTGCCACGCAGACGGTCCAGTGTCAGACATTGTGGAATTACAAGGCAGACAGCCCAGTGTCAGACATGGTGGAATTGACTGGCAGAATGTCCAGTGTCAGGCATGGTGGAATTGCCACAGACAGTCCATCGTAAGAAATGGTTGAGTTGCCAGGTTCCGTCGAGTTTCAGACATGATGGAATTACAAGACAGACGGCCCAGTGCCAGATATGGTGGAATTACAAGGCAGACGTTCCAGTGGCAGACAAGGTGGAATTACAATGCAGACAGTCCAGTGTCAGACATGGTGGAATTGCCAGGCAGGTGCCCAGTGACAGACATGGTGGAATTGACAGGCAGACGTTCCAGTGGCAGACATGGTGGAATTGACAAGCAGACGGCCCAGTGTCAGACATGGTGGAATTGCCGCTCAGACGGTCCAGTGTTTGACATGGTGGAAAATGCGTGGCAGACGGCCCAGTGTCAGACATGGTGGAATTAGAAGGCAGACGGTCCAGTGTCAGACATGGTGGAATTGCCGGGCAGACGGTCCAGTGTCAGACATGGTGGAATTGACAGGCAGACGCTCCAGTGTCAGACATGGTGGAATTGACAGGCAGACGGTCCAGTGTCAGACATGGTGGAAAATGCGTGGCAGACGGCCCAGTGTCAGACATGGTGGAATTAGAAGGCAGACGGTCCAGTGTCAGACATGGTGGACTTGCCAGGCAGACAGTCCAGTCACAGTCATGGTGGAATTGCCAGGCAGACGATCCAGTGTCAGACGTGGAATTACAAGGCAGGCGGTCCAGTGTCAGGAATGGTGGAATTGCCAGTGTCCAGTATCAGACATGGTGGAATTACAATGCAGACGGTTCAGTGTCAGACATGGTGGAATAGCCAGGCAGATGGTCCATAGTCAGTCATGATGGAATGACAAGGCAGACTGTCTAGTGTCAGTCATTGTGCACTTGCCAGGCAGACGGTCCAGTTACAGATATGGTGGAATTGCTAGGCAGACGGTCCAGTGTCTGACATGCTGCAATTACAAGGCAGGCGGTCCAGTGTCAGACATGGGGGAATTGCCAGTGTCCAGTGTCAGACATGGTGCAATTACAATGCAGACGGTCCAGTTTCAGATATGGTGGAATTGCCAGGCAGACAGTCCCGTGTCAGACATCGTGGAATTGCCAGGCGGAGTGTCCAGTGTCAGACATGGTGGAATTGCTAGGCAGATGTTCCAGTCTCAGACATGGTGGAATTGCCAGGCAGACGGTCCCGTGTTAGACATCGTGGAATTGGCAGGCGGAGTGTCCAGTGTCAGACATGGTGGAATTGCTAGGCAGATGGTCCAGTCTCAGACATGGTGGAATTGCCAGGCTGACGGTCCAGTTTCAGACATGGTGGCATTGCCAGGCAGACGGTCCAGTGTCAGACACGGTGGAATTGCCACGCAGACGGTCCAGTGTCAGAAATGGTGGAATTATAAGTCAGACGGTCCAGTGTCAGACATAGTAGAATTGCCAGGCAGACGGTCCTGTGTCAGACATGGTGGAAATAGAAGGCAGACGGTCCAGTGTCAGACATGGTGGAATTACAAGGCAAATGGTCCAGTGTCAGACATGGTGGAATTGCCAGACAGACGATCCAGTGTCAGACAGGGTGGAATTTCACGGCAGACGAATGAGGAAGTACCTTGACCATTTAAGAAGCTGGGAGGTCAGACAGCCAATGTCTGAACAGTTGCAGCCAGCTGGCATCAACACTGCCACACGGCAGAACCGGAACCGAGGGACCCAGAGAGTTCCGCAGAGAATACCAAGACGTCTTACAACACCAGGGTAAAGTCCACCAAGTTTCTTTTCGAGTCACTATCTTTCGGAGCGCAGTTCCTTCCTCAGCTCAATCCGGTGGAACTAAGCGTTGACTCCAATGGATCTGGAGACGGAGAGTCCCCGAAGTGGTGTAGAATCCTCGAGGCAACATCTTGCTGCTGACAACAACACCATCCCATTGGTGAAGGGGCCGGATAGGGTCCAGGGTGATCCACCATGCCTCAGGTTACCCCTGTGAAGGACTCTTCTAATCTGTCCCTTTTCAATGTCTCCATCTTTCTTGTACACAGTTCACTGTAAATGACTCAAGTTGTTTATATGTTACTGAGGGACGTAAGGGGAGGAATCTGATGGCGCTGCATATTTCAGGGGTGATCCCATGTGGTCCACGTTACGCGCTCGGGGCCCATCGTGTGTGAGTGTGTCAACCCCGACTAATGGGGAATAATGCCTGGGAGCAGGAAACAGGCAGTGTGACCTCGGGAGCTCCCATTTAAAAAGCTGTTTCAGAGACCTCTGTGCTGTATATAGTTAACCATTTACTGCTCAATAATCCCTGGAAGCAGGGGACAGGCAGTGAGGCTCCGTAAGCCCCCAATTAAAAAGCTGTTTCAGAGACCTCTATGCCTGTATATAGTTAACCATTTACTGCTCAATAATCCCTGGGAGGAGGGGACAGGCAATGTGGCTCCGGGAGCCCCCAGTTAAATAGCTGTTTCAGAGACCTCTGTGCTGTATATAGTTAACCATTTACTGCTCAATAATCCCTGGGAGCAGGGGGCAGGCAGTGTGGCCTCGGGAGCCCCCGATTAAAAACCTGTTTCAGTGACCTCTGTGCTTTTATATAGTTAACCATTTACTTCTCTTTTTTTTACCAGAGAGGATACAGCCAGAGTGAGACACCAAAGAGTGAGTTTGGGAATTTGAATCTAGATGGGAATTCGAAGCTGGGTGGGGAGGAGCTGCATTTTTCCCCTGGTAAGTGACTGGTACGTAGTTTTCTTTTTCATTGTCCAATTAATTTATTTGTTCTTTGGTTTTTTGGAATTGTAGTTGTATACATTTACCTAAGGTTTAAGACATGGCACGAGATCTCAGACCCGTGGCATGCTCCTCGTGTGCGCTGTGGGAGCTCAGGGACACGTCCACTGTCCCTGGCTCCTCACGTGCAAGACGTGTGTCCAGTTGCAGCTCCTGTTAGACCGCTTGACGTCTCTGGAGCTGCGGATGGACTCACGTTGGAGCACCCGCGATGCTGAGGACGTCGTGGATAGCACGTTTAGCGAGTTGAACACACCGCAGGTGAAAGGTACTGAGGGAGACAGAGAATGGTTGACCAAGAGACAGAGCAAGAGTAGGAATGCAGTGCAGGTGTCCTCTGCGTTCATCTCCCTGCAAAACAGATATACCGTATTGGATACTGTTGGGGGAGATGGCTCACCAGGGGAAGGCAGCAGCTGCTAGGTTCATGGCACCGTGGCTGGCTCTGCTGCGCAGCTGGGCAGGAAGAAGAATGGCAGGGCTATAGTGATAGGGGACTCAATCGTAAGGAGAATATACAGGCGGTTCTGCGGACGCAATCGAGACTCCAGGATGGTATGTTGCCTCCCTGGTGCAAGGTTCAAAGATGTCTCGAAGCGGCTGCAGGTCATTCTGGGGGGGGGGGGGGGATGAACAGCCACCTGTCGTGGTGCACATAGGCATAAAAGATAGAGGTAAAATGTGGGACGAGGTCCTACAAGCTGAATTCAGGGAGTTAGGAGTTAAACTAAAACGTAGGACCTCAAAGTTAGTAATTTCAGGACTAGCCACCACGAGCTAGTCAGAATTGGACTGTCAAGATAGATAGGATGAATGCGTGTTGCTAGAGCTGGTGGGGAGAGTTTAATCTAATGTGGCAGGGGGATGGGAACCGATGCCGGAAGTTGGAAAGTAGTAAGACAGGGACAGAAACAAAAGGCAGTAAGGGGGAAAGTGTGAGGCAGAGAAGCCATAGTCAAAAATCAAAAAGGGCGACAGTACAAGGTCCAGTGACTGAGGGGAGCTCAGTGAATAGGACCAGTAATACTAAAAGGAATAAAACGGTAAGTAAAAACATTAATGGTAAGCGACGCGGCAGGTTGTTACGTGAAGATATGGGTTCAACGACAAGGAAAATTAGGAGAAAAGTTAAGAAGAAATATAACTTAGGAGAGGTTACTGATCGAGGTGTGAAGATTCAGAAGAGAGGTAAACAAGCCAACATAAGTGTACTTTACCTGAATGCTCGTAGTATTCGGAATAAGGTAAATGTGTTGATGGCGCAAATCATCGTGAATAACTATGATTTAGTGGCCATTACTGATACATGGTTAAAGGATGGTCACGACTGGGAGTTAAATATCCGAGGGTATCAAAATTTTCGGAAGGACAGAGTGGATGGTAAGGGAGGTGGTGTAGCTCTGTTCTTTAAGGATGACATCCGGGCAACAGTAAGGGCTGACATCGGTGCAATGCAAGTTAAGGTTGAATCCATTTGGGTGGAAATCAGGAATAGTAAGGCGAAAAAGCCACATATAGGAGTAGTCTGTAGGCCACCAAGTAATAACATTTTGGCGGGGCAGGCAATAAACAAAGAAATAACGGATGCATGTAGAAATGGTACAGCAGTTATCATGGGGGATTTTAATCTACATGACGATTGGGTTAACCAGGTCGGTCAAGGCAGCCTTGAGGAGGAGTTTATCGAAGATATCCGAGATTGTTTCCAAAACAGTATGTAATGGAACCTACGATGGAACAAGCGGTCCTAGATCTGGTCCTGTGTAATGAGACAGGATTGATTGATGATCTCATAGTTAGGGATCCTCTCGGAAGAAGCGATGACAATATGGTTGAATTGAAAATATAGATGGAGGATGAGAAGGTAAAATCAAACACTAGTGTTTTGTGCGTAAACACAGGAGATTACAATGGGATGAGAGAAGAACTAGCTAAGGTAGACTGGGAGCAAATACGTTCTGGTGAAACAGTTGAGGAACAATGGATAAAATTCCAAGCGACTTTTCACACTGCTGAGAAAGATAGATTATGAGAGTAAACTTGCTCAGAATATGAAAACAGATAGTAAATGATTCTACAAATAAATAAAACAAAAAAGAGTGACTAAGGTAAATACTGGTCCTTTCGAGGATGAGAAGGGAGATTAAATAATGGGAGATGAGGAAATGGCTGAGGAACTGAACAGGTTCTTTGGGTTGGTCTTCACAGTGGAAGACACAAATAACATGCCAGTGACTGATGGAAATGAGGCTATGACAGGTGAGGACATTGAGAGGATTACCATCACTAAGGAGGTCGTGATGGGCAAGCTAATGGGCTAACGGTAGACAAGTCTCCTGGCCCTGTTAGAATGCGTCCCAGAGTGCTAAAAGAGATGGCTAGGGAAATTGAAAATGCACTAGTGATAATTTACCAAAATTCACTAGACTCTGGGGTGGTCCCGGCGAATTGGAAATTAGCAAACGTGACACCACCGTTTAAAAAAGGAGGTAGGCAGAAAGCGGGTAATTATAGGCCAGTGAGCTTAACTTCGGTAGTCTGCAAGATGCTGGAATCTATCATCAAGGAAGAAAATTGTCCCACTGCGCAGACGCGGCATGGGTTCATAAATGGCAGGTCGTGCCTAACTAATTTAGTGGAATTTTTTGAGGACATTACCAGTGCGGTAGATAAAGGGGAGCCAATGGATGTGGTATATCTCGATTTCCAGAAAGCCTTTCTCAAGGTGCCACATAAAAGGTTGCTGCATAAGATAAAGATGCATGGCATTACGGGGAAAGTAGGAGCATGAATAGAGGATTGGTTAATTAATTGAAAGCAAAGAGTGGGGATTAATGGGTGTTTCTCTGGTTGGCAATCAGTAGCTAGTCGTCTCCCTCAGGGATCAGTGTTGGGCCCACAGTTGTTCACAATTTACATAGATGATTTGGAGTTGGGGACCAAGGGCAATGTGTCCAAGTGTGCAGACGACACTAAGATGAGAGGTAAAGCAAAACGTGCAGAGGATACTGCAAATCTGCCGAGGGATTTGGATAGGTTCAGTGAATTGGTTGCAGTCTGGAAGATGGAATCCAATGTTGACACATGTGAGGTTATCCATTTTGGTAGGAATAACAGCAAAAGGGATTATTATTTAAATGATAAAATATTAAAACATGCTGCTGTGCAGAGCGACCTGGGTGTGCTAATGCATAGGGGCAGCACGGTAGCCTTGTGGATAGCACAATTGCTTCACAGCTCCAGGGTCCCAGGTTCGATTCCGGCTTGGGTCACTGTCTGTGCGGAGTCAGTCACCCTGTAAACCACGCACCCCTCACATACGCAATGTACTGCAGCACAGTCAGTCACCCAGTAAATCACACACCCCTCACAAATGCAATGTACCATCGCTCAGTTAGCCACACAATCCCACACACCCGTCACATGCGCAATGTACCATATCCCAATCCGTCAGGCATTAAACTACACTCTTCACAGACGCAATGTGCCATACCCCAGTCAGTCACCCAGTACACCACACACCCCTCACATACGCAATGGACGATAGCCCAGTCAGTCACCCAGCAATCCACACATCCCTCACATACGCAAAGTACCATAGCCCAGTCAGTCACCCAGTAAACCGCACACTCCTCACATAGACAATGTACCAAAGCCCAGTCAGTCACCCAGCAAACCACGCACCCCTCACATACACCGTCTACCATAGCCCAGTCAGTCACCCTGAAAACCACAAACCCCTCACATACGCAATGTACCTCAGCACAGTCAGTCACCTGGTACACCACACACACCTCACATACGCAATGTGTAGGGCAGCACGGTAGCATTGTGTATAGCACAATTGCTTCACAGCACCAGGGTCCCAGGTCCGATTTCTGCTTGGGTCACTGTCTGTCCGGAGTCTGCACATCATCCCCGTGTGTGCGTGAGTTTCCTCCGGGTGCTCCGGTTTCCTCCAACAGTCCAAAGATGTGCAGGTTAGGTGGATTGGCCATGATAAATTGCCCTTAGTGTCCAAAATTGCCCTTAGTGTTGGGTGGGGTGACTGGGTTATGGGGATAGGGTGGCGGTGTTGACCTTGGGTAGGGTGCTCTTTCCAATAGCCGGTGCGGACTCGATGTGCCGAATGGCCTCCTTCTGCACTGTAAATTCTATGATAATCTATGAGTCGCAAAAAGTTGGTTTACAGGTGCAACAGGTGATTAAGAAGGCAAATGGAATGTTGTCCTTCATTGCTAGAGGGATGGAGTTTAAGACTAGGGAGGTTTTGCTGCAATTGTATAAGGTGTTAGTGAGGCAACGCCTGGAGTATTGTGTTCAGTTTTGGTCACCTTACTTGAGAAAGGACGCACTGGCACTGGAGGGTGTGCAGAGGAGATTCACTAGGTTAATCCCAGAGCTGAAGGGGTTGGATTAAGAGGAGAAGTTGAGTAGACTGGGACTATCCTCGTTGGAATTTAGAAGGATGAGGTGGGATCTTATAGAAACATATAAAATTATGAAAGGAATAGATAGGATAGATAGGCAGATTGTTTCCACTGGCGGGTGACAGCAGAACTAGGGGGCATAGCCTCAAAATAAGGGGAACATGATTTAGGACTGAGTTGAGGAGGAACTTCTTCACCCAAAGGGTTGTGAATCTATGGAATTCCTTGCCCAGTGAAGCAGATGAGGCTCCTTCATTAAATGTTTTTAGGATCAAGATAGATAGTTTTTTGAAGAATAAAGGGATTAAGGGTGATGGTGTTCGGGCGGGACCGTGGAGCCGTTTCCACAAAAGATCAGCCATGACCTCATTGAATGGCGGAGCAGGCTCGAGGGGCCAGATGGCCTACAGATGGCTCCTAGTTCTTATGTTCTCAATAATCCATGGGAGCAGAGGACAGGCAGTGTGGCCTCGGGAGCCTCCAATTAAAAAGCTGTTTCAGAGATTTATGTGCTGGACATAGTTAACCATTATCTTCTCAATAATCCCTGGGAGCAGGAGACAGGCTGTGTGGTCCGGCAGCCCCCAGTTAAAGTGCTGTTTCAGAGACCTCTGCAACTGTATATAGTTAGCCATTTACTTCTTCTCAATTAACCCCATTCTTGTTATACAAGAAGCCCCTGCAGTGTTGCCACAAACGACCACAGTTCTGTAACCAGCTCCTTGTTATATCAGATTTGACAGGACCATCCACACCCTGGTGTCAGGCTCCAGGCCGTGCTGAAGGTGGCGACACCGTTCTGTAACCAGCTCCTTCTTATATCAGGTTTGACAGGACCATCCACATCCTGGTGTCATGCTCCAGGCCGTGCTGAAGGAGGCGACACCGTTCTGTAACCAGCACCTTGTTATATCAGATTTGACAGGACCATCCACATCCTGGAGTGAGGCTCCAGGCCGTGCTGAAGGAGGCGACACCGTTCTGTAACCAGCACCCTGTTATATCAGATTTGAAAGGACCATCCACAGCCTGGTGTCAGGCTCCAAGCCGTGCTGAAGGAGGCGACACCGTTCTGTAACCAGCTCCTTGTTATTTCAGATTTTACAGGACCATCCACAGCCTGGTGTCAGGCTCCAGGCCGAGCTGAAGGAGGCGACACCGTTCTGTAACCAGCACCTTGTTATATCAGATTTGGCAGGACCATCCACAGCCTGGTGTCAGGCTCCAGGCCGTGCTGAAGGAGGCGACACCGTTCTGTAACCAGCTCCTTGTTATATCAGATTGCCTCACACTTTGCTCCTGGGTTCGGAGTAGGTTGGTAAAGTGTTCTTGTAATTCCCCAAGATGCTGGTACAAAGACCATTCTCCTCTATCTGTTCGGCTCTTCCCTCTCTGCAGCCTTTGTTCCATTTGTTGGTCATGTTCCAGACCCAGATTCACGGTAACTACAGTCCCCAGACCTCGTTCAGAGCTGAGTGACCAAATTATCTGTTCTCCCTTAATGTCTGCAACAGCTCACAACACAACCTGCAGAAAACCATCCTCGGCATCTTCACTCACCTTCCAATAACACAACCTGCCGAAACCCATCCTCCGCATCTTCACTCACCTCCCAAAAACACAACCTGCAGAAACCCATCCTCAGCATCTTCACTCTCCTCCCAATAACACAACCTGCAGAAACCAATCCTCAGCATCTCCACTAACCTCCCAATAACACAACCTGCAGAAACCCATCCTCAGCATCTTCACTCACCTCCCAATAACACAACCTGCAGAAACCCATCCTCAGCATCTCCACTCTCCTTCCCATAACACAACCTGCAGAAACCCATCCTCAGCATCTCCACTCACCTCCCAATAACACAACCTGCTGAAACCCATCCTCAGCATCTCCACTCACCTCCCAATAATACAACCAGCAGAAACCCATCCTCAGCATCTTCACTCACCTCCCAATAACACAACCTGCAGAAACCCATCCTCAGCATCTCCACTCACCTCCCAATAACACAACCTGCAGAAACCCATCCTGAGCATCTCCACTCACCTCCCAATAACACAACCTGCAGAAACCCATCCTCAGCACCTTCACTCACCTCCCAATAACACAACCTGCAGAAACCCATCCTGAGCATCTCCACTCACATTCCAACAACAGAATTGTAAAAGTAATAGATATAACTCATTTCCACGTTCATTGAAAATGGACATGGGCTTGGTCTAATTTGATTGAGTGAGACTGTGGAGAATTCCAATCACTGAATGAGAATTCAGATAGTGAGACGCTGCCAGACTGGGAACCAATCTACATCAGTGAGCACAGGGATGACAGGTGACTGGGATTGGGTGAGGGTTAGGACCCAGACTGGGAACCAATCTACAGCAGTGAGCACAGGGATAATAGGTGACTGGGATTGGGTGAGGGTTAGAATATGGCAGCAGAGTTGGAGATCAGCTGCACTTCATTAAGATTTGTATCAGAAATTGTGTGACAGAATACCATTGGATTAGTCGAGTGTGGATTTAACAAAGACACAGATGATGATTTATTCTGCAGCTGAGATGAAGCAGAGTTGGCGATGGCAAGTGAACGGGATTGGGAATGGAGAGAGCGTCTGGCAATAATAATTTTACTGTCAAAGGGAGAGCAGGGATTGTGAACAGCCTCCGATATTAACCAGAGAGCGAGTGGAGCCACTGGATAAGGAATGACCTCAGTGACTGGAATCGATGTTGATATTTATAGCTAAAGGCACAGAGCTTCAAGGTAAGGAAGTGTTATTACAACTATTCCAGATGTTGGTCAGACCGCACCTGGAGCATTGCACAATTCTGGCCCCTGATTTGAGGAAAGATGGAGTGGCTTTGGAGGCAGTTCACAGGAGGTTGAGTAGATTGATCGCCGAGATGAGGGCTTTGTCTTATCAAGAGAGTTGTAAAGAAGGATTAGAGATCAAATTGTGGTTTATAAGATGTTTAAAGGTGTGGGTAAAGTGGAAATGGAGCGAAAGCTTTCTCTTGTGGGGCATTCTAGAACGAGAGGTCATCATCTCAGGATAACAGGAAGCAAATGTGAATCAGAGCGGAGGAGAATCTACTTCTCCCAATGGGATGTGAATCTGTGGAATTCGCTACCCCAGAGTGCGGTGCATGCTGGGACAGTGAGTAAATTTAAGGAGCAGTTAGGTAGATGTTGAATTGGCAATGGGTTGAGAATATTGGATAATAGGCAGGACGGCGGCGTTAAACCGAGGATGAGATCAGCTAAGACCGAATGACGGAGCAGACGTGATAGGCCAAATGGCCTCATTCTGCTCCTGTACCTGATGAACTTACAAACTTCTGAACTGAAGAACGTGGATTCAATCTTTCCTAGATGCAAATGAAGAGAGCAATATTACACTTAAAGTGGTTAATACAATACATAACTGGACAGGGAGACTTATCAGGGACGCCTACAACAGCCAGGAGGGGATAGTAACCCACTTGCGTTATCATCAGTGCGCCGCGGATCCGGTATGGTAAAGACTGGAGAGACATATAGTAAATACCCCAGGATAAACTCCTGTCCATTGCTGTAACGTTCCTGTGGATAGTTCCCAGATTCTGCTCCATTGCTGTAACGTTCCTGTGGATAGTTCCCAGATTCTGATCGTTTGCTGCAATGTTCCTGTGGTTTGTTCCCAGATTCTGATCCATTGCTTTAACGTTCGTGTGGGTAGTTCCCAGATTCTGCTCCCTCCTCTCGGTCTCTCTGGAGCGGCTGATCTCTGGCACTGTTGGAGTTGACGGTCCCGCTGACAGTTTGGGATAACACAATGAAAGGAATCACTTATTAATAGCAGAGACAAACCCTCCAGTGATACGGTTAGGATCCATGGAGACAGACATTAATCACAGTTACTAAACAAACAGGCTTAGTTAACCCCTTTCAATCCAATACTCTTTCTATCACAATGAAATAGAAGGTTAGCCTGGTCTGGATTGGCTGTGTGACAGTGACTGAGGGATGGAGTGTGGAAATAGTGCAAACACTGACCCTGATATTCAATCCTCATTGATATCTGAGTGGTTCCAGGGGACTGGGGCATTTTCAATGTCCATTCTGTTTATAAAAGGAGAGAGAGGGATAAACCCTGGAGTGGCAGAGCAGTTACTATAATGTTAGTCACCAAGACATTTCTAGAGGTCAGAATGGACAACAGGAATATTGCTCCTTCGCGAGGAAATGGTGTTATGTGACCAGAAACACGGCGACATTCGTGGGAAATCACATCGCATGTTGTTATTGCAGTTATATTTCAAAATAACTGGGGGATTAATGGGGGAACTGATATGAATTTATGTACTGGAAGAAATTGTGATCAAATGTCATTGATTAGAGTTGTTGTCGAGTCCCAAAGCCGTGGATTAAAGGGTCTATGACAGTGAGAATGTGATATTGGCTAAGAAACAGGAAGCACAGAGAAGCGGTGAATGATAGTTATTCAGACAGGAGGGGGGAGACATTGATGTTCACTCGGGGTCCACATGAGGAAAATTGCTCTTCAAGATACAATTCACTGATATAGGCTTCAATGGAAAGAATTTCAACATTCACAAATTACAGACACTCAGCAATGACACAGTGAGCAGGGTAGCAGCAATCTTCAGCAGCATGTTCCCAGATCTGTGAAAGGGAGAGTCACTGGGAAAGTAAATTTAAATCACTGTCGTGTATGTGATGCATGAGGGAGGAGGGCTGAGGACAGGAAATATAAACTAAACGGGACAATTTAAAAAGTGTACAGGAAGGGAGCGAGGACATGTCCACACTTTGCACTGGAAGATCATGGTGATAAGATTGGAAAAACCTCAGAAGATATTTAACTTGATCAACAGAGGCGGAGACTCCTAAAAGAAGGGTTAGGATCATAGAGTCATCGACGTCCAGAGCACAGAAAGTCCATTCGGCCAATCTGGACTGGGCTGGTCAAAAACATCCACCTGAGTATTTGAACCCCACTTTCTAATACTTTGCCAATAGCCTATAGAGTTAGAACTAGGTTTATAGATAGGGCCATAGCTGAGGAATTGCTTCTTGTTCTGCCGCTAAATATACAAAAGGAGGTGAGGATCTTGGCGAGAAAACAAAGGATTTCATAGAATTTACAGGCCATCCGTCCCATCGGGTCTACACAGACTCTTGGAACGAGCACCCCACCCAAGGTCAACACCTCCACCCTATATCCATAACCTAGTAACCCCATCCAACCTGAGGGCAATTTAGCATGTCCAATCCACCTAACCTGCACATCTTTGGGCTGTGGGAGGACACCGGAGTACCCGGAGGAAACCCACGCACACACGGGGAGAACGTGCAGACTCCGTACAGTCAGTGACCTGAGCCGGGAATCGAACCTCGAACCCTGGAATCCTGGGGCTGTGAAGCAACAGTGCTAACCACCATGCTACCGTGCTGGATACTTAATGGAGTGTTGTCGGGGATGGAGGATTTCAGTTCAATATGGGGATTAGTGAACTGGAATTGTAATCTGTAGATCAGTTTAAGATAAAGAGCAATTTCACAGAGGACTCCAAATGAGGAAGGAGTTTAGAGAGAGTGAGCAGAAAGTGTTCCACTGGACCCAGCACCAGTGACAAGATTTACAATAATTCATCAAAGATGGTGTGAGCATATTGTTAGGACATTTAATACAGAGCTGTTAGAATCTGGAATACACTGTCTGAAGACACGATGGGAGCAGCTTCTACTGAAAGTTTCACAATGGAACTAGATACACACTGACAGGGGATGCTTATAATCTGGAATACACTGTCTGAAGAAACGATGGGAGCCCATTCAACAGTAAATTTCACAATCAAACTGGATAAATACTGCTAGGGGATTGTTATAATCGGGAATACACTGTCTGAAGACAGGCTGGGAGCAGTTTCAACAGTAAATTTCACAATGGAACTGGATAAATACTGACAGGGGATGGTTATAATCTGGAATACACTGTCTGAAGACAGGCTGGGAGCAGTTTCATAGAACATAGAACATTATAGCGCAGTACTGTTACAACAGTAAATTTCACAATGGAACTTGATAATCATCATACCGGGCTACAAAGCGAAGCTGAACAGAATGTCCAGCAGCAGCGGCCTTGTCCCTGATGAGCTCAATGCATTCTATGCTCGGTTCGTGCAGGACACCATCAAAGCGCTGCCGACTGTCCCAGCAGCCCCGGTCACACCAAACACAACGTCACACCTTCCTAAATCAGATCGGTGAACTTCGAAGTGAACCCTCGGAAGGCGACGGGCCCGGACGGGGTCCGTGGTCGTGCACTCAGATCCTGCGCGGAGCAGCTGGCAGATTAGTTCAAGGACATCTTCAACCTCTGCATACTCTGCTCCGATATCCCCACCTGCTTCAAGAAGACCACCATCATTCCGGTGCCAAAGAAGAGCCAGGTAACGTGCCTCAAGGACAATTGTCCACTGGCCCTGACTTCGAAAGTAATAAAGCGCTTCGAGAGGTTTGTCATGAAACACATGAACACCATACTCCCAAAATGCCTACATCCACTGCATTTCGCCCATCACAGCAGCCGGTCCACAGCAGACACCATCTCCATGGCCCGACACTCATCCCTGGAGCATCTTGACAACAGGGACTCCTACATCAGACTCCTGTTCATTGACTACAGCTCCGCATTCAACACCATAATCACAGCCAAGCTCCTATCAAAGCTCCAAAACCTAGGACTTGGCTCCTCGCTCTGCAACTGGATCCTCGACTTTCTGACCCACAGACCGCACTCAGGAAGAATAAAGAACAACACCTCCTCCACAATGTTTCTCAATACCGGGGCCCACAAGGCTGTGTACTTAGCCCACTACTATACTCCCTGCTCATACACGACTGCGAGGCAAAATTTGGCTCCAACTACATCTGAAAGTTTGCTGACGACACGACGATAGTGGGCCGGATCTCGAACAACGATGAGTCAGAAAACAGGAGGGCTATAGAGAATCTAGTGGAGTGGTGAAGCGACAACAATCTCTCCCTCAATGCCAGCAAAACTAAAGAGCTGATCATTGACTTCAGGAAGCAAAGTACTGTACACACCCCTGTCAGCATCAACGGGGCCGAGGTGGAGATGGTTGACAGTTTCAAATTCGTAGCTGTGAAATCAGCAACAATCTGTCCTGGTTCACCCACGTCGACGCAATGTCCAAGAAAGAACAACAGCGCCTATACTTACTCAGGGAACTAAGGAAATTCGGAATGTTCACATTAACCCTGACCAACTTTTACAGATGCACCATAGAAAGCATCCTATCGGGCTGCATCACAGCCTGGTATGGCAACTGCTCGGCCCAGGACCGCAAAAACTTGGGAGAGTCGTGAACACCACCCAGTCCATCACACAAACCTGCCTCCCATCCATTGACTCCATCTACACCTCCCGCTGCCTGGGGAAAGCGGGCAGTATAATCAAAGATCCCTCCCACCCTGCTTACTTATTCTTACAGATTCTTCCATTGGGCAGGAGATACAAAAGTCTGAGAACACTCACGAACAGGTCCAACACCAGCTTCTTCCCAGTTGTTACCTGTCTCCTAAACGGCCCTCTGATGGACTGATGGGGTTATAGACTGATCTTATTTCTTCAGACATCTTCTTTCCTGAGCTGTACTGCACTCTGTATGCTTCAGCCGAGGCCTGTGTCTCTGTATTTGCATTGTGTACCTTGTGTTTGCCCTATTGTGTATTTTCTTTTCATGGACGGAATGATCTGCCTGAGTTACACGTCGAACAATCCTTTTCACTGCTTCTCGGTACCCGTGACAATGGCACAAACCAACAGGCCGCTGCCGAACTGCTGACCTTGCAGACAACAGAGATTGAGTTCCCCCTGTCACATTAACGAGGGAGCTCGCACTCTGCAAGGGTCTTGGGAAAGACCATCATTCCCACCGCTAAGTCCAGTGGGTTTTGGGACATTATTGACAGGGGATTGTTATATAGAAACATGGAGCATGGGAGCAGGAGCAGGCCATTCGGCCCTTTCAGTCTGCTTCACATGCATTGTGTACATCGCTGATCATCCGACTCACTAACATGTTCCTGCTTTCCTCCCTATCCTTGGATCCCGTTAGCCCCAAGTCCCATAACCAACTGCTCCTTGAAAATATGCAATGTTTCAGCTCCAACTACTTTCTGTGGTGGAGAATTCCACAGGCTCGCAGCTCTCTGTGTGAGGAAATGTCTCCTTCTATCAGTTTCAAATGGCCTGTCTGTATCCTCAGACTGTGCCCCTAGTTCCGGTCCCCTGTACCATCCGGAACATCATTCCTACATCCACCTTTTTCATAGGTTTCTATGGTCCAGCCCCTCTCATTATTCTGAACTGGAGCGAATATTGTTGCGACCTCCTGGGCGAGTGTGCGGCCAGTTCCGGTCCCACAGACCCCGGAGTCCCAACAGGAGTGAATCAACCAATCATTAGCGTGTTTTCCAAAGGGTTTTAACCATTGACTGCTCCACTGAGCTACTGACACAAGATTTATAGTTAAAATATTAATACACTATTTATCAGCGTCTGAAGGAAATAATCTCCCTATTTGGGGAAAACCCCATCCCACCCTCCACCCAGACACACATCAGGCAGCCACACGGTGAAGAGGTTGGGGAGGAATCAGAATAATTGGAATTAAAGGGGAGGGTTCGAGATGAATCTGCGCTGTTCCGGTTATGGCATTTTTAGGCGCTGGTTTTCTCTGAATGGCTCTGGGGAATGGATTCACACAGGTCAGTACAATTCTCATCTTCCAATATCAGATGGAGCCTTTACACAAGAGATTCAGGTCGGTGCAATTTAAAGACAAAATGTTTATTTTGATGTTTCAAGGAACAGTTACAGAATAGAAAAGAAAAAGAGTTCCTCACATTGAATATTAAACAGCGACCAAAAAGAAAGCTACATATCTCACAACCTCCTGCCCTGAGCCCCCCGCTGTCACCATGGCCGTGACTGGACTCTGAAACGGGATATTACTGACATTTTTACATTGCTGTGTATTTGTTGACCCTGGTTTATTGGGTTCCACTGGGGCCCCTGCCGCTTGGCGATAGTGGTTCACACGCCCCTGCTGCATTAGTTTAACCCCCCCCCCCCCAAAGAGCACTAACAAATCTCCCCCCCAGGATATTTGTGCCCCTCAGGTTCAGATGTTGACCATCCTGTCTGTAGAGGTCCCACCTTCCCCAGAAAGAGCCCCAGTTATCCAGAAATCTGAATCCCTCCCGCCTGCACCATCCCTGTAGCCGCGTGTGTAATTGCTCTCTCTCCCTATTCCTCATCTCACTCTCACGTGGCATGGGCAACAACCCAGAGATAACAACTCTGTTTGTCCTAGTTCTGAGCTTCCATCCTAGCTCCCTGAAAGCCTGCCTGACATCCTTGTCCCCTTTTCTACCTATGTCGTTAGTGCCAATGTGGACCACGACTTGGGGCTGCTCCCCCTCCCCCCCTAAGGACCCGGAAAACACGATCCGAGACATCACGTACCCTTGCAATTGGGAGGCAACGTACCAAACGTAAGTCTCTCACGCTCCCACAAAATCTCCTATCTGTGCCCCTGACTATCGAGTCCCCAATTACTAATGCTCTGCTCCTCTCCCCCCTTCCCTTCTGAGCAACAGGGACAGACTCCGTGCCAGAAGCCCGTACCCCATGGCTTACCCCTCGTAAGTCCCCCCCCCCCCCTCCACAAGTATCCAAAGCGGTATACTTGTTTCTCAGGGGAATGACCGCAGGGAATCCCTGCACTGACTGCTTCATCCCAGTCCCTCTTACAGTTACCCATCTATCTCCAATCTTTGGTGTAACTAATTCCCTAAAGCTGCTATCTATGACCCCCTCTGCCTCCCGAATGATCCGAAGTTCTTCCAACTCCACCTCCAGTTCCCTAACTCGGTCTTGGAGGAGCTGGAGATGGCAGCACTTCCTGCAGGTAAAATCAGCAGGGACACTAACGGCATCCCTCACCTCAAACATCCTGCAGGAGGAACATTGCACTCCCTTCACTTCCATCCCTCTAACTTTCTACCATTTTAGCTCTCACTTCCACCCTATACCCGTAAACCAATTAACTCTCCTTCCCCTCCTAACATTTTGCACACAAAGGTCAATTTATCAGAGCCAATCCACCTAACCTGCACATCTTTGGAATGTGGGTGGAAACCGGAGCACCCGGAGGAAACCCACGCACACACGGGGAGAACGTGCAGACTCCGCACATACAGTGATCAAGCGGGGAATCGAACCTGTGACCCTGGAGCTGTGAAGCCACAGTACACCATGCTGCAATACAGTGTTCCTGTGCAGCATGTAATTAATTAAAGAGGTCCTGCTGCGGTACATTATTTCCAATGGTTCCAGGGTGGAAGTTCATGATTTACTGGGAACCCTGGATCGTATATAATTATTTACATTGGTCTCTTGGTAGCATATCATTATTTACAGTGGTCCCTGGATCGTATATCATTATTTACATTGGTCTCTGGGCAGCATATCATTATTTACAGTGGTCCCTGGGTAGTATATCGTTATTTAAAGTGATCCCTGGGCAGTATGACATTACTTACAATGGTCTCTGGGTAGTATATCATTATTTCCAGTGGTCCTGGGTCGTATATCATTATTTACAGTGGTCCCTGGTAAGTATATCAGTATTTACTGTGGTCCCAGGGTGGAATTTCATTATTTACAGTGGTCCCTGGGCAGTATATCATTATTTACAGTGGTCCCTGAGTAGCATATCGTTATTTACAGTTGTCCCTGGGGAGTATATCATTATTTACAGTAGTCCCTGGGTAGTGTATCATTATTTACAGTGGGCATAGATAGTATATCATTATTTATCTTGGTCCCTGTGCAGTATGTAATTATTTACAGTGATCCCTGTGCAGAATATCATTATTTACTGTCATCCTTGGTGGTGGATCATTATTTACTGTGACCCCTGTTCAGTGTATTATTATTTACTGAGGTCTCTGGGTAGTAAATCATTATTTACAGTGGTCTCTCTGAAGTATAATATTTTTTACAGTGGTCCCTTTGGTAGTCTATCATTATTTACAGTGGTCCCTGAGTAGTATATCATTATTTACAGTAGTCATAGATAGTATATCATTATTTATCTTGGTCCCTGTGCAGTATGTAATTATTTACAGTGATCCCTGTGCAGAATATCATTATGTACTGTCATCCTTGGTGGTGGATCATTATTTACTGTGACCCCCCTGTTCAGTGTATTATTATTTACTGTGGTCCCTGGGTAGTAAATCATTATTTACAGTGGTCTCTCTGTAGTATATCATTATTTACAGTGGTCCCTTTGGTAGTCTATCATTGTTTATAGTGGTGCCTGGGTAGTGTACCATTATTTACAGTGGTTGCTGAATAGTATATCATTATTTACAGTTGTCCCTGGGTAGTATATCATTATTGACATCTCCATAGGTAGTATACCATTATTTAACGAGGTCCCTGTGCAGCATGTAATTATTTACCGTGATCATTGGTGGCAGACCATTATCTACTGTGGTTCCTGGTTAATGCATCCTTATTTGCAGTTGTCCCTCTGTAGTCTATCATTATTTACCGTGGACCCTGGACAGTGTATCATTATTCACAGTGGTCCCGGGGTAGGATTTCAGTATAGGCAGTGGTCCCTGGATAGTCTATCATTATTTACAGTGGTCCCTGGGTAGTATGTCCTTATTTTCATTGGTCCCTGGCCGAATATCATTACTTACAGTAGTCCCTGGGTGGTATATCATTATTTACAGTAGTTCGTGGGTAGTATAACATTATTTCGAACGGTCCCAGGGTGGAATTTCATTTAATACAGTTGCCTCTGGATAGTATATCATTATTTACAGTGGTGCCTGGGCAGTATATCATTATTTATAGTAGTCCCTGGGAAATATATCATTATTTACAGTGTTAGAACGTAGAAGACAGAACAGACAGTGCAGAAGGAGGCCATTCGGCCCATAGAGTCTGCACCGACCCACTTAAGCTCTCACTTCCACCCTATCCCCATAATCCAATGACCTCTCCTTCCCCTCCTAACATTTTACACACGAAGGGCAATTTATCAGGGCCAATATTCCTAACCTGCACATCTTTGGAATGTGGGTGGAAACCGGAGCACACGGAGGAAACCCACGCAGACACGGGGAGAACGTGGGGAGAAAGTGCAGACTCCGCACAGGCAGTGACCCAGCGGGTAATCGAACCTGTGACCCTGGTGCTGTGAAGCCACAGTACTATTCACTTATGCTATCATGCTGCCCTACAGTGTTCCTGTGTAGCATGTAATTAATTACAGAGGTCCCTGTGTCGTACATCATTATTTACAACGGTCCCAGTGTGGAAGTTCATTATTTACTGTGCTCCCTGGATCGTATATCATTACTTACAATTGTCTCTGGGTAGTATATCATTATTTACACTGGTCCCTGGATAGTATATCATTATTTACAATGGTCCTGGGTCGTATATCATTATTTACAGTGGTCCCTGGGTAGTATATCAGTATTTACAGAGGCCCCTGGGTAGTACATCATTACTTACAACAGCACCTGTGTGGAATTTAATTATTTACAGTCGTCCCTGGGTAATATATCATTATTTCCACTGTTCCCTGGGTAATATATCATTATTTACAGTGGTCCCTGAGTAGTATCATTATTTACAGTGGTCCTGGGTCGTATATAATTATTGACAGAGGTCCCTGGGTAGTACATCATTACTTACAACGGCACCTGTGTGGAATTTAATTATTTACAGTGGTCCCTGGGAAATATATCATTATTTTCAGTGGTCCCTGGGAAGTATGACATTACTGACAGTGGTCCCTGTATGGCATATCATTATTTACAGTGGTGCCTGGGTTGTATATTATTATTGATAACGGTCCCAGGGTGGAATGCCATTGTACACAATGGCCCCTGGGTGGAATTTAATTATTTACAGTGCTCCCTGGGTAGTACATCTTTCTTTACAACCGTCCCCGCGTGGAATTTCATTATTTACAGTTGTCCCTGGATTGTATATCATTATTTATAGTGGTCCGTGGGCAGTATGTCATTATTTACAGTGCTCCCTGTGTAGTATATCATTATTTATAGTGGTCCCCGGGTGGTATATCGTTATTTACAGTGGTCCCTGTGTAGGATATCATTATTTATTGCGGTCCCTGGGTGGTATATCATTATTTATAGCGGTCCCTGGGCAGTATATCATTATTTACAGTGGTCCCTGTGTAGTATATAATTAATTACAACTGTGCCGTGTCGAATATCATTATTTACAGTTGTCCCTGGATACTACATCATTATTTACAGTGGTTCCAGTGTCTTATATTATTATTTATAGTCGTCCCTGGACAGTAAATCATTAGTTAAAACGGACCCAGGGTGGAAGTTCATTCTTGACAGTGATTCCTGGATAGTATTTCATTATTTCCAGTGGTCCCTGGGCAGCATTTTATTATTTACAGTGTTTAAAAGAGGAGGTCCGCAGAAAGCGGGTAATTATAGGCCGGTAAACTTAACTTCAGTTGTAGGGAAAATGCTGGAATCTATCATGAAGGAGTAAAAAGCGGTGCACCTGGAGGGAAATTATCCCATTGGGCAGAGACAGCATGGGTTCATAAAGGGTAGGTCGTGCCTGACTAATTTGGTAGAATTTTTTGAGGACGTTACCAGTGCAGTAGATAACGGGGAGCCAATGGATGTGGTATATCTGGATTTCCAGAAAGCTTTTGACAATATGTGCCGCACAAAAGGCTGCTGCATAAACTAAAGATGCATGGCATTGAGGGTAAAGTGGTAGCATGGGGAGAGGATTGGTTAACTAACAAAAAGCAGAGAGTGGGGATGAATGGGTGTTTCTCTGGTTGGCAACCTGTAACTAGTGGGGCCCCTCAAGGATCAGTGTTGGGCCCGCAGTTGTTCACAATTTACATGGATGATTTGGAGTTGGGGACCAAGTGCAATGTGGCAAAGTTTGCAGACGACACTAAGATGAGTGGTTAAGCAAAAAGTGCAAAGGATACCGGAAGTCTGCAGAAGGATTTGGATAGGTTAGGTGAATGGGCTAGGGTCTGGCAGATGGAATTCAATGTTGCCAAGTGTGAGGCTATCTATTTTGGGATGATTAACAGCAGAATGGATTATTATTTAAACGGTAAGATGTTAAAACATGCTGCTGTGCAGAGGTTCCTGGGTGTGCTGGTGCACGTGTCGCAAAAAGTTGGTGTGCAGATGCAACAGGCGATTAAGAAGGCGAATCGAGTTTTGTCTTTCATTGCTAGAGGGATGGAGTTCAAGACCAGGTAGGCTATGCTGCAATTGTATAATGTGTTGGCGAGGCCACGTCTGGAGTATTGTGTTCAGTTTTAGTCTCCTCACCTGTGAATGGCCATATTGGCACTGGAGGGAGTGCAGAGGAGATTCACTAGGTTGATCCCAGAGTTGAGGGGATTAGATTATGACGAGAGGTTGAGTAGACTGGGACTAAACTCGTTGGAGTTTAGAAGGATGAGGGGGGATCTTATTGAAACATATAAAATTATGAAGGGAATAGATAGGATAGATAGATAGGGGCAGCACGGTAGCATTGTGGATAGCACAATTGCTTCACAGCTCCAGGGTCCCAGGTTCGACTCCGGCTTGGGTCACTGTCTGTGCGGAGTCTGCACATCCTCCCCGTGTGTGCGTGGGTTTCCTCCGGGTGCTCCGGTTTCCTCCCACAGTCCGAAGATGTGCAGGTTAGGTGGATTGGCCGTGATAAATTGCCCTTCGTGTCCAAAATTGCCAAGAGTGTTGGGTGGGGTTGCTGGGTTGTGGGGATAGGGTGGAGGTGTGGACCTTGGGTAGATTGCTCTTTCCAAGAGCCGGTGCAGACTCGATGGGCCGAATGGCCTCCTTCTGCACTGTAAATTCTATGATATGCGGGCAGGTTGTTTCCACTGGTCGGGGAAAGCAGATCTAGGGGCCATAGCCTCAAAATAAGTGGAAGTAGATTTAGGACCGAGTTTAGGAGCAACCTCTTCACCCAAAGGGTTGTGAATCTCTGGAATTCCTTGCCCAGCGAAGCAGTTGCAGCTCCTTCTTTAAACGTTTTTAAGGAAAAGATAGATACCTTTCTAAAGAATAAAGGGATTCGGGGATATGGTGTACGGGCCGGAGAGTGGAGCTGAGTCCACAAAGATCAGCCATGATCTCAATGAATGGCGGAGCAGGCTCGGGGGGGGGGGGGTGCAGATGGCCTCCTCCTGTTCCGAGTTCTTATGTTCTTATGTTCTTATGTCTCTGTGTCGTTTCGCATTATTTTCAGTGGTCCGTGGCTAGCACATCATTATTTACAGTGGTCCCTGGGATGTATGTCGTTATGTACAGAGGTCCCTGTGCAGTATGTCATTATTCACTGTGGCCCTGGACAGTATATGTGGGCAGTACATGGGCAGTACTGTGAGTTTGGGAATTTGAATCTAGGTGGGAATTGAATCAAATCAGTAAGGCAGCTCCTTTTATATTTCAGGTGTTTAAATTAATTTAAATTAAGCTAGAATTGTGCAGTGTAGGTTAACAAGGGCTGCCCCACCCACTCACATAACTGGTTGGCAGTTAAGTGTCAGTCACTTTAAATATACCTTGATCTAAAAGCAGGTGGGGGAGGGGAGTCAACTCAGGGCAATTTATAAAGAGCAACTGTAACTCACCCCCAGTGAGCCTGAGAAGACACATCCAGAGTGAGACAGCAAAGAGTGAGTTTGGGAATTTGAATCTAGGTGGGATTACGAAGCTGGGTGGGAAGGAAGTGCTTTTTCTCCCTGGTAAGTGACTGGTAAGTAGTTTTTCTGTTTTCTTTTTATTTTCATCGGTATATTTATTCATTTTTTCTTCGTTGTTTATTTGTTTGTTTATTTTTTAAAAGATTTTTTGTAAATTGTAATTGTTGAAGTTAACCGAAGGTTTAAGACATGGCAGGAGATCTCAGACCCGTGCCATGCTCCTCGTGTGCGATGTGGGAGCTCAGGGACACGTCCACTGTCCCTGGCTCCTTCACGTGCAAGAAGTGTGTCCAGTTGCAACTCCTGTTAGACCGCTTGACGGCTCTGGTGCTGCGGATAGACTAAGGGGCTGTTTTGCACAGGGCTAAATCGCTGGCTTTGAAAGAAGACCTAGGAAGGCCAGCAGCACGGTTCGTTTCCCGTAACAGCCTTCCCGAACAGGCGCCATAATGTGGCGAAAAGGGCTTTTCACAGTAACTTCATTTGAAGCCTACTTGTGACAATAAACGATTTTCATTTCATTTCTTTGGAGCATCCGCGATGCTGAGGACGTCGTGGATAGCACGTTTAGCGAGTTGGTCACACCGCAGGTGAAAGGTACTGAGGGAGATAGAAAATGGGTGACCAAAAGACAGAGCAAGAGTAGGAAGGCAGTGCAGGTGCCCCCTGTGGTCATCTCCCTGCAAAACAGTTATACCGCTTTGGATACTGTTGAGGGAGATGGCTCACCAGGGGAAGGCAGCAGCAGCCAGGTTCATGGCACCGTGGCTGGCTCTGCTGCGCAGCTGGGCAGGAAGAAGAATGGCAGTGCTATAGTGATAGGGGACTCGTTCGTAAGGGGAATAGGCAGGCGGTTCTGCGGAAGCAATCGAGACCCCAGATGGTATGTTGCCTCCCTGGTGCAATGGTCAAGGATGTCTCGGAGCGGCTGCAGGACATTTTGGGGGTGGGGGGGGGGGTGGGGGGGGTGGAGGGTGAACAGCCAGCTGTCGTGGTGCACATAGGCACGAACGATATATGTACAAAAAACCGGGACGAGGTCCGACAGGCTGAATTCAGGGAGTTATGAGTTAAACTAAAAAGTAGGACCTCAAAGGTAGTAATCTCAGGATTGCAACCAGTGCAACGGAGAGTCAGAGTAGGAATGTCAGGATAGATAGGATGAATGCGTGGCTCGAGAGATGTTGCGAGAGGGAGGGATTCAAATTCCTGGGGCATTGGAACCGGTTCTGGGGAGATGGGATCAGTACACACCGGACGGTCTGCACCTGGGCAGGACTTGAACCGATGTCCTAGGGAGAGTGTTTGCTAGAGCTGTTGGGGACAGTTTAAAGTCATGTGGCAGGGGGGGGGGGGGGCGATGCAGGAATTTGGAAGGTAGTAAAACAGGGATAGAAACAAAAGGCAGTCAGGGGGAAAGTGTAAGACAGAGAAGCCATAGTCAAAAATCAAAAAGGGCGACATTACAAGGTACAGTGACTGAGGAGAGCTCAGTGAATCGCACCAGGAATACTAAAAGGAATAAAACGGGAGGTGAAAACATTAATGGAAAGCGACGCAGCAGATTGTTACACGAAGATATGGGTTCAACGACAAGGAAAATTAGGAGAAAAGATAGGAGGAAATATAACTTAGGAGACGTTACTGATCGAGGTATTACGATTCAAAACAGAGGTAAAAAGACAATATAAGTGTACTTTACCTGAATGGTCGTAGTATTCGGATAAATGTAAATGACTTGATGGCGCAAATCATCGTGAATGACTATGATTTAATGGCCAATCCTGAAACATGGTTAAAGGATGGTCACAACTGGGAGTTAAATATCCGAAGGGATCAAACTATTCGGAAGGACAGAGTGGATGGTAAGGGAGGTGGTGTAGCTCTGTTATTTAAGGATGACATCCGGGCAATATTAAGGGATGACATCTGTGCTATGGAGGATAAGGTTGAATCCATTTGGGTGGAAATCAGAAATAGTAAGGCGAAAAAGTCACTGATAGGAGTAGCCTATAGGCCACCAAATAGTAACATTATGGTTGGGTGGCAATAAACAAAGAAATAACTGATGCATGTAGAAATGGTACAGCAATTCTCATGGGGGATTTTAATCTACATGTCGATTGGTTTAAACAGGTCGGTCAAGGCAGCCTTGAGGAGGAGTTTATAGAATGTATCCGCGATAGTTTCCTCGAACAGTATGTAATGGAACCTACGAGGGAACAAGCAGTCCTAGATCTGGTCCTGTGTAATGAGACAGGATTGATTCAGGATCTCATCGTTAGGGATCCGCTCGGAAGGAACGATCACAATATGGTGGAATTTAAAATGAGAAGGTAAAATCAAACACTAATGTTTTGTGTTGAAACAAAGGAGATTACAATGGGATGAGAGAAGAACTAGCTAAGGTAGACTGAGAGCAAATACTTTATGGTGAAACAGTTGAGGAACAGTGGAGAACCTTCCAAGCAATTTTTCACAGTGCTCAGCAAAGGTTTATACCAACAAAAAGGATGGACGGTAGAAATAGGGGAAATCGACCGTGGATATCTAAGGAATTAAGGGAGAGTATCAAATTGAAGGAAAAATCATACAAAGTAGCAAAGACTAGTGGGAGACTAGATGACAGGGAAATCTTTAGGGGGCAACAGGAAGCTACTAACAAAGCTATAAAGAAGATTAAGATAGATTATGAGAGTAAACTTGCTCAGAATATAAAAACAGATAGTAAACGTTTCTACAAATATAAAAAACAAAAAAGAGTGGCTAAGATAAATATTGGTCCTTTAGAGGATGAGAAAGGAGATTTAATAATGGGAGATGAGGAAATGGCTAGGAACTAAACAGGTTTTTTGGGTCGGTCTTCACAGTGGAAGACACAAATAACATGCCAGTGACTGATGGAAATGAGGCTATGACAGATGAGGACCTTGAGAGGATTTTTATCACGAAGGAGGTTGTGATGGGCAAGCTAATGGGGCAAAAGGTAGACATGACTCCTGGCCCTGATGGAATGCACCCCAGAGTGCTAAAAGTGATGACTAGGGAAATTGCAAATGCACTAGTGATAATTTACCAAAATTCACTAGACTCTGGGGTGGTCCCGGCGGATTGGAAATGAGCAAACGTGACACCACTGATTAAAAAAGGAGGTAGGCAGAAAGCGGATAATTATAGGCCAATGAGCTTAACTTCGGTAGCAGGGCAGATGCTGGAATCTATCATCAAGGAAGAAATAGCGAGGCATCTGGATGGAAATTGTCCCATTGGGCAGACGCAGCATGGGTTCATAAAGGGCAGGTCGTGCCTAACTAATTTTGTGGAATTGTTTGAGGACATTACCAGTGCGGTAAATAACGGCGAGCCAATGGATGTGGTATATCTGGATTTCCAGAAAGCCTTTGACAAGGTGTCACACAAACGTTTGCTGCATAAGATAAAGATGCATGGCATTAAGGGGAAAGTAGTAGCATGGATAGAGGATTGGTTCATTAATAGAAAGCAAAGAGAAGGGATTAATGGGTGTTTCTCTGGTTGGCAATCAGTAGCTAGTGGTGTCTCTCAGGGATCAGTGTTGGGCCCACAAGTGTTCACAATTTACATAGATGATTTGGAGCTGGGGACCAAGGGCAATGTGTCCCTGTTTGCAGACGACAGTAAGATGAGTCGGGAAGCAAGAAGTGCAGAGGATACTGGAAGTCTGCAGAGGGATTTGGATAGGGAACATGAATGAACTAGGGTCTGGCAGATGGAATACAATGTCGACAAATGTGAGGTTATCCATTTTGGTGGGAATAACAGCAAAAGGGATTATTATTTATATGATAAAATATTAAAACATGCTGCTGTGCAGAGAGACTTGGGTGTGCTAGTGCATGAGTCGCAAAAAGTTGGTTTACAGGTGTAACAGGTGATTAAGAAGGCAAATGGAATTTTGACCTTCATTGCTAGAGGGATGGAGTTTAAGACTAGGGAGGTTATGCTGCAATTGTATAAGGTGCTCGTGAGGCCACAGCTGGAGCATTGTGTTCAGTTTTGGTCTCCTTACTTGAGAAAGGACGTACTGGCGCTGGAGGGTGTGCTGAGGAGATTCACTAGGTTAATCCCAGACCTGAAGGGATTGGATTCCGAGGAGTGGTTGAGTAGACTGGGACTCTACTCGTTGGAAGTCAGAATGATGAGGGGGGGATCTTATAGAAACATATAAAATTATGACTGGAATAGATACGATAGATGCGGGCCGGTTGTTTCCACTGGCGGGTGAAAGCAGAACTAGGGGGCATAGGCTCAAAATGAGGGGAAGTAGATTTATCATAGAATTTACAGTGCAGAAGGAGGCCATTCGGCTCATCGAGTCTGCACCCGCTCCTGGAAACAGCACTCCACCCAAGGTCAACACCTCCACCCCACCCCCACAACCCAGTAACCCCCCCCCCAACACTATGGACAATTTTGGACACTAAGGGCAATTTATCATGGCAAATCCACCTAACCTGCACATCTTTGGACTGTGTGAGGAAACCGGAGCACCCGGAGAAAACGCACGTACACACGGGGAAGATGTGCAGACTCCGCACAGACAGTGACCCAAGCCGGAATCGAACCTGGAACCCTGGAGCTTTGAAGCAATTGTGCTATCCATAATGCTACCGTGCTGCCCGAGTTAGGACTGAGTTTATGAGGAACCTCTTCACCCAAAGGGTTGAGAATCTGTGGAATTCATTGCCCAGTGAAGCAGTAGAGGCTCCTTCATTAAATGTTTTTAAGATAATGATAGATAGTTTTTTCGAAGAATAAAGGGATTAAGGGTTATGGTGTTCTGGCCAGAAAGTGGAGCTGAGTCCACAAAAGATCAGTCATGATCTCATTGAATGGTGGAGCAGGCTCGAGGGGCCAGATGGCCTACTCCTGCTCCTAGTTCTTATGTTCTTATATCATTATTTACAACTGCCCCGGTGAAATTTCATTATTTACAGTGGTCCCTCGGTAGCATATCAATATTTACATTGGTCCCAGGACAGTTTTTCATTATTTGCAGTGGTCCATGAGTAGTGCATTATTGTTTACAGTGGTCCCTGGGTACTATGTAATTATTTACAGCGATCACTGGGTCGTATATCATTATTTATAGTGCTCCCTGTGCAGTGTATCATTATTTACAGTGGTGCCTGGGTACTATACCATTATGTACAACGGGCGCAGGGTGGAATTTCATTATTTACAGTGACCCCTCGGTAGTATATTTTTTATTTACGGTGATCTATGGATAGTATACCATTATTTACTGTGATCCCTGGATAGCATATCATAATTTACAGATGTCCGTGCGCGGTACATCTTTATTCACTGTGGCCCTGGCCAGTAAATCATTATTTACAATTGCCCCAGAGTGGAATTTCATGATTTACAGTAGTCCCTGGGTAGTATAGCATTATTTATAATGGTCCCTGGGGAGGATCTCATTATTTGCAGTGTTCCCTGGGCAGGATTTCATTATTTGCAGTGGTCCCGTGGCAGCATGTCATTCTTTACAGTGGTGCCTGTGTAGTATATCATTATTTACAGTGGCCCCTGTGTCGCATATCATTATTTACAGTGGTCCCTGGGTAGTATTTCATTATTTAGAGATGTCCCTGGGTAATATATCATTATTTACAGAGATCCCTGGATAGTATATCATCATTTACAGAGATCCCTGGGTAGTATATCATTATTTGCAGCGGTCCCTTGGCAGTATGGCATTATTTAAAGTGATCCCTGTGTGGTACATCATTATTTACAACGATCCCAGGGTGGAATTTCATTATTTACTGTGGTCCCTCGATAGTATATCATTATTTACAGTGGTCCCTGTGTAGTCTGTCATTATTTACAGGCGTCCCTGTGTTGTATATCCTTTTTTACAGTGGTCATAGGTAGTAAAGCATTATTTAACGTGGTCCCTGGGCAGAATGCAATTATTTACCATGATCCTTGGTGGTAGATCATTATTAACTGTGGTCCCTGGTCAGTGTATCATTATTTACAGTGATACCTATGTTGTAATCATTATTTACAGTGGCCGCTGGGTAGTACATAATTATTTACAACGTACATAATTATTTACAGAGATCCCTGGATAGTCTATCATTATTTCCAACGGTCCCAAGGTGGCATTTCATTATTTACAGAGGTCCCTGGATAGTATATCATTGTTTACATATGGTCCCTGGGTAGTATATCATAATTTGCAGTGGATACTGGGTAGTATATCACTATTTGTAGTTATCCCTGAGTCGTATGTCATTATTTCCAGTGGTCCCAGGATAGTTTTTCACTATTTACAATGATCCCTGGCTAATATCGTTATTTGCAACGGTCCCAGGGTGGAATTTCATTATTTACGGTGTTCCATCGGTCGTATATTTTTATTTACTGTGGTCCCTGGGGTGTATATCATTATTTGCACTGGTCCCTGGGTAGTAAATCATTATTATGAACCGAGCTGGGACCAGTGTTCTGGAGAAAAGAATAAATAGGGTGGTCAATAGGACTTTAAACTAAAGATTGGTGGTGGTGGGCGGGGGGGGGGGAGGAAAAGTCAGGGAACCAAGAGGTGAAGTAATCAATGGGGAGCGTAGCTGCTTAGGAATACAAAAAAAACACGAACAGACAAAACTCAGGAGTGGTTACGATTGTCCCCATCCCACAAAATATGACACAGTGTATGGAAAGGCTCAGTAAACCATGGTCCACCACACTAAGAAAACAAAAAGGGACGATCAATAGAGAATAAAAGGTGCTATATTTAAATGCGCGCAGTGTACGGAACAAGGTAGATGAGCTTGTGGCCCAGATTGTGACTGGCAGGTATGAGGTGGTAGGCATCACAGAGACATGGTTGCAGGGGGTTCATGACTGGAATTTAAACATCCAGGGATTCACAACCTATCGAAAAGACAGAGCGGTGGGCAGAGGGGGCGGGATTGCGTTGTTAATTAGGAATGGAATTAAATCAATAGCACTAAACGACATAGGGTCAGATGATGTGGAGTCTGTGTGGGTAGAGTTGAGAAACCACAAAGGCAAAAAAACCATAATGGGAGTTATGTACAGGCCTCCTAAAAGTGGTCAGGACCAGGGGCACAAGATGCACCACGAATTAGAAAGTGCATGTCAGAAAGGCAAGGTCACAGTGATTATGGGGGACTTTAATATGCAGGTGGACTGGGTAAATAATACTGCCAGTGGACCCAAGGACAGGGAATTAATTGAATGTTCCAGGAGGGCTTTTTGGAACAGCTTGTGATGGAGCCCACGAGGGAACAGGCCATTCTGGACTTAGTGTTATGTAATGAGCCAGACTTGTTTAAAGATCTTAAAGTAAGGGTGCACTCAGGAGGCAGTGATCATAATATGGACGAATTAAATCTCCAATTTGAAAGAAAGAAGGTAGAATCAGATGTAAAGGTGTTACAGTTAAATAAAGGTAACTACAGGGGCATGAGGAGGAACTGACGAAAATCGACTGGGAGCAGAGCCTAGTGGGAAAGACAGTAGAACAGCAATGGTAGGAGTTTCTGGGAGAAATTTAGGACACAGTACAGAGGTTCATCCCAAAGAAAAGAAAGGTTATCAGAGGGGGGATTAGGCAGCCATGGCTGACAAAGGAATTGAGGGAATGCATCAAAGCAAAAGAGAAAGCGTATAATGTGGCAAAGAGTAGTGGGAAGTCAGAAGATTGGGTAGGCTACAAAAGCAAACAGAGGATAACAAAGAGAGAGATAAGGAAAGAGAGGATCAAATTTGAAGGTAGGCTAGCCAGTAACATTAGGAATGATAGTAAAAGTCTCTTTACATACATTGAAAACAAACGGGAGGCAAAAGGTGACATTGGGCCGCTCCAAAATGACGCTGGTAATTTTGTGCTGGGAGACAAGGAAATAACTGAGGAATTGAATAAGTACTTTGCGTCAGTCTTCACAGTAGAATACATGAGTAATATCCCAACAATTCCGGAGAGTCAAGGGGCAGAGTTGAATATGGTAGCCATCACAAAGGAGAAAGTGCAAGAGAAATTAAGAGGTCTAAAAATTGATAAATCTCCGGGCCCAGATGGGCTACATCCTAGAGTTCTAAAGGAGATAGCTGAAGAAATAGTAGAGGCGTTAGTTATGATCTTTCAAAAGTCACTGGAGTCAGGGAAAGTCCCAGAGGATTGGAAAATCGCTGTTCTAACCATCCTGTTCAAGAAGGGAACAAGGAAAAAGATGGAAAATTATAGGCCAATTAGCCTAACCTCGGTTGTTGGCAAGATTCTAGAATCCATTGTTAAGGATGAGATTTCTAAATTCTTGGAAGTGCAGGGTCGGATTAGGACAAGTCAGAATGGATTTAGTAAGGACAGGTGATGCCTGACAAACCTGTTAGAGTTCTTTAGAGAAAACAATGTTAGAGATAACAATGGATGTTATATATCTTGACTTCCAAAAGGCCTTTGATAAGGTGCCTCACGGGAGACTGCTGAGTAAAATAAGGGCCCATGGTATTCGAGGCAAGTTACTAACATGGATTGACGACTGGCTGTCAGGCAGAAGGCAGAGAGTTGGGATAAAAGGTTCTTTTTCGGAATGGCAACCGGTGACGAGTGGTGTCCCGCAGGGTTCAGTGTTGGGGCCACAGCTGTTCTCTTTATATATTAACGATCTAGATGACGGGACTGAGGGCATTCTGGCTAAGTTTGCCGATGATACAAAGATAGGTGGAGGGGCAGGTAGTATGGTGGAGGTGGGGAGGCTGCAGAAAGATTTAGACAGTTTAGGAGAGTGGTCCAATAAATGGCTGATGAAATTCAACGTGGGCAAGTGCGTGGTCTTGCACTTTGGAAAAAAGAATAGAGGCGTGGACTATTTTCTAAACGGTAACAAAATTCAAAATGCTGAAGTGCAAAGGGACTTGGGAGTCCTAGTCCAGGATTCTCTGAAGGTAAACTTGCAGGTTGAGTCCGTAATTAAGAAAGCAAATGCAATGTTGTCATTCATCTCAATAGGCTTGGAAAATAAAAGCAGGGATGTACTCCTGAAGCTTTATAAAGCATTAGTTAGGCCCCATTTAGAATACTGTGAGCAATTTAGGGCCCCACACCTCAGGAAGGACATACTGGCACTGGAGCGGGTCCAGCGGAGATTCACACGGATGATCCCAGGAATGGTAGGCCTAACATACGATGAACGTCTGAGGATCCTGGGATTATATTCATTGGAGTTTAGAAGGTTGAGGGGAGATCTAATAGAAACTTACAAGATAATGAATGGCTTAGATAGGATTTATGTAGGGAAGTTGTTTCCATTAGCAGGGGAGACTAGGACCCACAGCCTTAGGATAAAAGGGAGTCACTTTAGAACAGAGATGAGGAGAAATGCCTTCAGCCAGAGAGTGGTGGGTCTGTGGAATTCATTGCCACAAAGGGCGGTGGAGGCCGGGACGTTGAGTGTCTTTAAGACAGAAGTTGATAAATTCTTGATTTCTCGAGGAATTAAGGGCTATGGAGAGAGAGCGGGTAAATGGAGTTGAAATCAGCCATGATTGAATGGTGGAGTGGACTCGATGGGCCGAATGGCCTTACTTCCGCTCCTATGTCTTATGATCTTATGGTCCCTGGGCAATATATCATTGTTTACAGTGGTCCCTGGACGGTATGTCATTCTTTACAGTGGCCCCTGTGCAGGATAGCATTATTTACAACTGTCACAGGGTGGAATTTCATTATTTACAGAGGTCTCTGGATAGTATATTATCATTTACAGTGGTCCATGTGTAGTATAACGTTAATTACAGCGGTCATAGGTAGTAACCCATTATTTAACATGGTCCCTGTGTTGTATATAATTATTTACAGTGATCACTGGGCATAATGCAATTATTTAGCGTGATCCTTGGTGGCAGATCTTTATTAACTGCGGTCCCTGGTTAGTGTATGATTATTTACAGTGATCCCTGGGTAGTATATCATTATTTGTAGTTGTCCCTGTGTCGTGCATCATTATTCACAACGGTCCCAGGGTGGAATTTTATTATTTACAACGGGGTCAGGGTGTTATTTCTGTATTTGCAGAGGTCCCTGGATAGTATACCATTATTTGCAGTGTGTGGCATATCATTATTTACAGCGGCCATTGGTAGTATGTCGTTATTTGACGTGGTCCCTGAGTAGTATGTAATTATTTAGTGATCCCTGTGCAGAATATCATTATAAACCGTGACCCTTGGTGGTAGGTCATTATTTACTGTGGTCCCTGTTCAGTATATCATTATTTATTGAGATCCCTGGGATAATCTATCCTTATTTGAGTGGGCCCTGTGTAGCATATCATCAATTACAGTGGTCTCTGTGTATTACATCCTGATTTACAACCGTCCCAAGGTGGAAATTCATTTTTTACTGTGGTCCCTGGTCAGTTTCGCATTACTTATAGTGATCCCTGGGTAGTATATCATTATTTGCAGTGGTCCCTGTGTAGCATGTCATTAATTACAGTGGTCCCTGTGTCGTACATCATGATTTACAACCGGCCCAAGGTGGAAATCCATTATTTACAGTCGTGCCTGGATAGTGTTCGATTATTTACAGTGGTCCCTGGGTACAATATCATTATTTTCTGTGGTCCCTGACTAGTATATCATTATTTACAGAGGTCGGTGTGCAGTACATCTTTATCCACTGTGTCCATGGGCAGTATATCATTATTTACAACGATCCCAGGCTGAAAGTCCATTATTTACAGTGTTCCCTGGGTCGTAAATCATTATTTACAAGCTACCTTAGTAGTATATCATTATTCACAGTGGTCCCTGAGACGTATATCATTATTTGCATTGGTTCCTGGGCAGTGTGTCATTGTTTAACGTGGTCCCTGTGTAATACATCATTAGTTACAACGTCCCAGGGTCGAATTTCATTATTTACAGTGATCCCTGTTGAATATATCATTATTGACAGTGGTCCCTGGGTAGTAGATCATTATTTACTATAGTCCCTGGTTAGCAGATCATTGTTTACAGTGGTCCCTGGCTATTATGTCATTATTTACAGTGATCCCTGGGCAGAATGTCATTATTTACCGCGACCCTTGGTGGTAGATCATTATTTACTGTTGTCCCTGGTTAGTGTATCATTATTTATAGTGATCCCTGGGTAGTCTATCATTATTTGCAGTGGTCCCTGTGCAACATGACATTAATTACAACCGTCCCTGTGTAGTACATCATGATTTACAACCGTCCCAAGGTGGAATTTCATTATTTACAGTGATCCCTGTATAGTGTAGCATTATTTACAGATGTCCCTGGGTAGCATATCATCTTTTATGGTGGTTCCTGGGCAGTATATCATTATTTACGGTGGTTCCTTGGAAATAAATCTCTATTTACAGTGGTCACTGTACAGAATATCATTAATTACAGTGGTCCCTGGGTAGTAGATCATTAGTTACAACGGTCCCAGGGTGGAATTTCATAATTTACATTTGTCCCTGGATAGTATATCATTATTTACAGTGGTCACTGGGTAGAATCGCATTATTTACAGTGGTCCCTGGTTAGTATATTATTATTTATGGTGGTCCCTGGGTAGCATATCAGCATTTACAGTGTTCCTTGGGCTGTATGCAGTTATTTACAAAGGCCCCTGTGTAGTAGCTCATTATTCACTGTGGCCATGGCAGTTTTGCATTATTTACAACGGGGCCAGGGTAGAATTTCATTATTTGCAGTCGTCCCTGGGCAGCATATCATTATTTACAGTGGTCCCTGGGCAGCATATCATTATTTACAGTAGTCTCTGGGCAGCATATCATTATTTACAGTAGTCCCTGGGCAGCATATCATTATTTACAGTGGTCCCTGGGCAGCATATCATTATTTACAGTGGTCCCTAGGCAGCATATCATTATTTACAGTGGTCCCAGGGTAGTATACGTTTATTTGCAGTTGTCGCTGGGCACTATGACATTGTTTACAGTGGTCCCTGTGTAGTACATCATTATTTACAACGGTCCCAGTGTGGAATTTCATTATTTACAGTGATCCCAGGATAATTTATCATTACCTGCAGTGGTCCCTGCGTAGAAGACCATTATTTACAGTGGTCCCTGGGTGGTATATTATTATTATTATTTACAGTGGTCCCTGTGCAGTGTATCATTATTTACAGCGGTCCCTGAGTACTATGTCATTATTTATAACGGTCCCAGGGCGGAATTTCATTGTTTACAGTGGTTCCTCGGTATTACATTTTTAATTACATTGTTTACTGGATAATATGTATAATTTACTGTTGTCCCTGGGTCATTATTTACAGAGGTCCCTGTGCAGTGAATAATTATTCACTGTGGCACTGGGCAGTACAACTTCATTTACAACGGTCCCAGTGTGGAATTTAAATATTCACTGCAGTCCCTGAGTAGTATGTCATTATTTACAGTGGTTTCTGGGTAGTATATCATTAGTTAGTGGTTCCTGGGTAGTATATCATTAGTTACAGTGGTCCCTGGGTTTTATATCATTATATGCAGTGGTCCCTGGGCAATATATAATAAATTACAGTGGTTACAGGATATTATGTCATTATTTACTTGGGTCCCTGGATAGTATATCGTTATTTGCTGTGATCCCTGTGTAGCATATCATTATTTACAGTGGTCCCTGGGCAGTAAATCGTTATTTACAACGGTACCAGGGTGGAATTTCATTATTTACAGTGGTCTCTGGATAGTGTATCATTAGGTACAGCGAAACCCTGTGTAGTTTATCATTATTTATAGTGGCCTCTGGGCAGTATATCATTATTTACAGTCGTCCATGTCTGGAGTATCATGATTTACAGTGGTCCCTGGGTAGAATGTTATTGTGAACAGTGGTCCCTGGGTGCCAAACATCATTATTTACATGGCCACTGTTTAGTATATCATTATTACAACGGTCCCAGTGTGGAATTTAATTAGTTACAGTGATACGTGGAGAGTATATCATTATTTGCAGTGGTCACTGGGTAGTATATCATTATTTACAGTGGTCCCTGAGTAGAATAGCATTATTTACAGTGATCCCTGGGCAGTATGTCATTATTTGCAGTGCTACCTGGATAGTTTATATTTATTTACACTGGTACCTGGGTAGTATATAAGAACATAAGTATTAGGAACAGGAGTAGGCCATCTGGCCCCTCGAGCCTGCTCCGCCATTTAATGAGATCATGGCTGATCTTTGTGGACTCAGCTCCAGTCTCCGGCCCGTACATCATATCCCCGAATCCCTTTATTCTTTAGAAAGGTATCTATCTTTTTCTTAAAAACATTTAAAGAAGGAGCCTAAACTGCTTCACTGGGCAAGGAATTCCAGAGATTCACAACCCTTTGGGTGAACAAGTTCCTCCTACACTCCGTCCTAAATCTACCTCCCCTTATTTTGAGGCTATGCCCCCTAGTTCTGCTTTCCCCGACCAGTGGAAACAACCTGCCCGCATCTATCCTATCTCTTCCCTTCATACTTTTATATGTCTCAATTAGATCCCCCCCCCCGCATCCTTCTAAACTCCAATGAGTACAGTCCCAGTCTGCTCAACCTCTCGTCATAATCTAATCCCCTCAACTCTGGGATCAACCTAGTGAATCTCCACTGCACTCCCTCCAGTGCCAATATGTCCTTTCTCAGGTAAGGAGACGAAAACTGAACACAATACTCCAGATGCGGCCTCACCAACACCTTATACAATTGCAGGATAACCTCACTAGTCTTGAACTCCATCCCTCTAGCAATGAAAGACAAAACTCGATTAGCCTTCTTAATCACCTGTTGCACCTGCGCACCAACGTTTTGCGACTCGTGCACCAGCACACCCAGGTCCCTCTGCACAGCAGCATGTTTTAACATCTTACCGTTTAAATAATAATCCATTCTGATGTTTTTCCTCCCAAAATGGATAGCCTCGCACTTAACAACATTGGATTCCATCTGCCAGACCCTAGCCCATTCACCTAACCTATCCAAATCCTTCTGCAGACTTCCGGTATCCTCTGCACTTTTTGCTTTACCGCTCATCTTAATGTCGTCTGCAAACTTTGACACATTGCACTTGGTCCCCAACTCCAAATCGTCTTTGTAAATTGTGAACAACTGCGGGCCCAACACTGATCCTTGAAGGACCCCACTAGTTACAGGTTGCCAACCAGAGAAACACTCATTCATCCCCACTCTCTGCTTTCTGTCAGTTAACCAATCCTCTACCCATGCTACCACTTTACCCTCAATGCCATTCATCTTTAGTTTATGCAGCAACCTTTTGTGTGGCACCTTGTCAAAAGCTTTCTGGAAATCCAGATATACCACATCCATTGGCTCCCCGTTATCTACTGCACTGGTAACGGCCTCAAAAAATTCTACGAAATTAGTCAGACACAACCTATCCTTTATGAACCCATGCTGCGTCTGCCCAATGGGACAATTTCCCTCCAGGCGCCCCGCTATTTCCTCCTTAATGATAGATTCCAGCATTTTCCCTACAATCGAAGTTAAGCTTACCGGCCTCTAATTACCCGCTTTCTGCCGACCTCCTTTTTTAAACAGTGGTGTCACGTTTGCTACTTTCCAATCATCTGGGACCACCCCAGAGTCTAGTGAATTTTGATAAATTATCACTAGTGCGTTTACAATTTCCCTAGTCATCTCTTTTAACACTCTGGGATGCATCCCATCAAGGCCAGGTGACTTGCCTACCTTTAGCCCCATTAGCTTGCCCAGTACTGCCTCCTTAGTGATTGCAATTATCTCAAGGTCCTCACCTATCATATCCTTATTTCCATCAGTCACTGGCATGTTATTTGTGTCCTCCACTGTGAAGACTGACCCAAAAAACCTGTTCAGCTCCTCAGCCATTTCCCCGTCTCCTATTATTAAATCTCCCTTCTCCTCTTCCAAAGGACCAATATTTACCTTCGCCTCTCTTTTTTGTCTTAATATTTGGAGAAGCTTTTACTATCTGCTTTTCTGTTCTGAGCCAGTTTACTTTCATAGTCTACCCTACTCTTCTTTATGGCCTTTCTAGTAGCTTTCTGTTGTCCCCAAAAGACTTCCCAGTCCTCTAGTCTCCCACTAATTTTTGCCATTTTGTATGTTTTTTCCTTCAATTTGATACTCTCCCTCACCTCCTTTGATATCCACGGTCGATTTTTCCCCTTTCTACCGTCTTTCTTTTTTGTCGGTATGAAACTTTTCAGAACACTGTGAAAGATCGCTTGGAAGGTTCTCCACTGTTCCTCAACTGCTTCACCATGAAGTCATTGCTCCCAGTCTACCTTAGCTGGTTCTTCTCTCATCCCATTATTTAAGCACAAACCACTAGTGTTTGATTTTACCTTGTCATCCTCCAACTGTATTTTAAATTCCACCATATTGTGGTCGCTCCTTCCAAGAGGATCCCGAACTATGAGATCATTAACAATCCTGCCTCATTACACAGGATCATTATTACAAAGTCCTTGTGACCAACCTATTTATCCTATTCGCTAGAACACTGGTCCCAGAATGGTTCAGGTGAAGACCGTCCCAACGGCACAGGTCCCGCCTGCCCCGGTACTGATGCCAATGCCCCATGAAATGGAATCCCTCTTTCCCGCACCACTCCTTTAGCCACGTGGAACCTTCTCTAATTTTCTCAACCCTATGCTAATTGGCACGTGGCTCGGGTAGTAATCCAGAGATTATAACCCTGGAGGACCTGCTCTTTAATTTAGTCCCTAGTGTTTGATAATCCCCAAACAGGTCCTCTTTCCTAGTCTTACCTATGTTGTTAGTCCCAACGTGGACCACAGCAACTGGATCCTCCTCCTCCCTCTCCACAATCCTTTCAAGCCGATCAGAGATGTCCCTTACCCTGGCACCGGGCAGGCAACATACCATGTGGGACTCTCGATCTGGCTTACAAAGGATGCCATCAATCCCCCTAATTATAGAATCCCCTACAACTACCACTTGTCTTTTTGCTCCCACCTCTCGAATTGCGTCCTGTTCCACGGTGCAATGGTCAGTCAACGCATTCTCCCTACAGCCCTCTTCCTCATCCACACAGGGAGCAAGTACCTCCTACCTGTTGGACAAGGTCAAGGGCTGAGGCTCCTCAACTCCTAAACTCAGGATCCCCCTACCTGCCTCCCTTGCAGTCACACCACTCTGTCCCTGACCACTGTCCAAATTAACAGAACTTATTCTACCGGGTGTGACTGCCTCTTGAAACAAAGCTTCCAGGTAATGTTTCCCCTCCATGATGTGCCGCAGTGTGTGCAGCTCGGTCTCCAGCTCATCAATTCTGAGCCGAAGTTCCTCGAGCAGCCAACACTTGCTGCAGATGTGGTCACTGACGGTCTCAATGGGATCCACCAGTTCCATCAACATACAGCAACAGCACATCACCTGTCCAGCCACATTCAACTCGTTAATTAATTTAAATTTTTAAAATTATTTTTACAATTTTCTTTATAGAACCTCAAGGATAAACCCGAACACCAACAAACACACAGCCACTCACCCGAACTCAGTCACTCACCTAAACTCAGATGCACTCTGTTCCAATCAGCACTCAGTCACTCACCTAAACTAGATGCACTCTGTTCCTTATCATTATTTACAGTGGGCCGAGGATATATATCAGTATTTATCGTGGTCCCTGGGCAGTATATCATTAATTATAGTGGCCCCTCTGTAATATATCATTATTTACAACGATCCCAGGGTGGAATTTCATTATTTACAGAGGTCCCTGGGTAGTATATCATTATTTGCTGTGGCCAAAGGAAGTGTATCTTTATTTAACGTTGGTCCCTGTATAGTATCTAATTATTTACAGTGATCCCTGGGCAGAATATCATTATTTGTCGTGATCCTGGGGGGAAGATTATTATTTACTGTGGTCCCGGATTAGTGTATCATTATTTACCTTGATCCATGGGTAGTGTATCATTTTTTGTAGTGGTCCCTGTATAGTACATCATGATTTACAACCGTGCCAGGGTGGAATTTCTTTATTTACAGTGGTCACTGAGCAGTTTATCAGTATTAACAGTGGTTCCTGGTTAGTATATCATTATTTACAGTGGTCCCTGTGTCGTATATCATTATTTACAGTGGTTCATATCTAGTTCATCATTATTTCCAGAGGTCACTGTGTAGTGTCTTATTATTTACGTGGTCACTGTGTAGTATATCATTGTTCTCATGGTCCTTTGGTAGTATATCATTATTTACAGTGGTCCCTGGGTAGTATATCATTATTTACAGTGTTTCCTGTCTAGTGTATCATTATTTCCAGAGGTCACTTGGTAGTATATCATTATTTCCAGAGGTCACTGTGTAGTACATCATTATTTACGTGGTCCCTGGGTAGTATATTGTTATTGACAGTGATCACTGCGTGGAATACCATAATTTACAATGGTCCCTAGGTAGCATATCGTTAGTCAAAGTGGTCCCTGGATAGTTTGTAATTATTAACAGTGGTCCCTGTGTTGTACATCATTATTTACAACGGTCCCTGAAGGGTATTTCATTATTCACAGTTGTAGTTGTGTTGTATAACATTATTAATAGTGGTCCAAGGGCAGTACATCATTATTTCCATTGTTCCCTTGATAGTGTATCATCATTTACTGTGGCCCATGGGGCGTATTTTATTGTTTACAGTGGTCCCGGCTAGTCTTTCATTATTTACTGTGGTCGCTGGCTAGAATATGAAAAATGAAATGAAAATCGCTTATTGTCACAAATAGGCTTCAAATGAAGTTACTGTGAAAAGCCCCTAGTCACCACATTCCAGCGCCTGTTCGGGGAGGCTAGTACAGGAATTTAACCGTGCTGTTGGCCTGCCTGGGTCTGCTTTCAAAGCCAGTGATTTAGCCCTGTGATAAACAGCCCCAGTAAACAGTGGTTCCTGGGTACTATATCACTATTTACAGTGGTCCCTGGGTAAGATATCAGTATTTACAGTGGCGATAGGTGGGATATATTTATGTTACGTGGTCCCTGTGTAGTATGTGATTATTTCCAGTCATCTCAGGGCAGAATACCATTATTTACCGTGATTCTTGGTGGTAGAGCAATATTTATTGTGGTCCCTGATAAGTGTATCATTATTTCCAGTAATCCCTGGGTAGTATATCATTATTTTCAGTGGTCCATGTGTAGTATATTATAATTTGCAACGGTCCCAGTGTGGAATTTCGTTATTTACAGTGGTCCCTGTATAGTGTATCATTATTTACAGTGGTCCCTGCGTAGTATATCATTATCTATAGTGGCACCTTGGTAGCATATCATTACTTACAGTGATCTTGGGTCGTATATCATTATTTACAGTGGTCCCTGGGCAGTATATCATTATTTGTAGTGGTCACTGGGCAGTATATCATTATTTACTGTGGTCCCTGTATAGTGTATCATTATTTACTGTGGTCCCTGCGTAGTATATCATTATCTATAGTGGCACCATGGTAGTGTATGATTACTTCCAGTAATCCTTTGGTCGTATGTCATTACTTACCGTGGTGCATGTGCAGTGTAGCATTATTTACAGTGGTCTCTGTGTAGTGCATCATTATTTACGACGCTCCCAGGGTGAAACATCATTATTTACAGTTGTGCCTGGATAGTATATCAATATTTACTGCGGACTCTGGGTGGTAAATCATTATTTACAACGGTCCCAGCGTGGAATTTCTTTATTTACAGTGGCCTGTCGGTTGTATATCATTATTTACAGTGATCCCTCAGTAGTCTATTCTTATTTACAGTGGTCCCTGAATAGTATATCATTATTTACTGTGGTCCCAGGGTAGCATATCATTATTTACACGGTTCCAGGATTGAATTTCATTATTTACAGTCGTCCCTGTGTATTTTATATTATTTATCTTGGTTCCTGTGTAGTATGTAATTATTTACAGTGATCCCTGGGCAGAATGACATTATTTACCGTGTTCCTTGGTGGTAGATTATTATTTACTGTGGTCCTTGGTTTGTGTATCATTATTTACAGTGATTCCTGTGTAGTACATCATTATTTGCAACGAACCTAGTGTGGAATTTCATTATTTACGGAGGTCCCTGGATAGTATAGCATTATTTGCAATAGTCCCTGGGTAGTTTCTCATTATTGACTGTGGCATAGATAGTATGTCAGTATTTAATGTGGTCCTTGTGTAGTATGTAATCACTTAGTGATCCCTGGGCAGATTATCATTACTTACCGTGATCCTTGGTGGTAGATCATTAATTACTGTGGCCCTGTTTAGTGTATCATTATTCACAGTGATCCCTGTGTAGTATATCATTATTTACAGTGGTCCCAGTGTAGTACCTCATTATTTCTAACGGTCCCTCGGTGGTATATCATTATTTACAGTGGTCGCTAGGTAATATAATATTCATCCAGGGATTCACAACCTATCGAAAAGACAGAGAGGTGGGCAGAGGGGACGGGTTTCCTTGCTAATTAGGAATGCAATTAAATCAATAGCACTAAACGACATAAGGTCAGATGATGTGGAGTCTGTGTGGGTAGAGTTGGGGAACCACAAAGGCAATAAAAACATATTGGGAGTTATGTACAGGCCTCCGAACAGTGGTCAAGACAGGGGGCACAAAATGCACCACGAAATAGAAAAGGCATGTCAAAAAGGCAAGGTCACAGTGATCATGGGGGACTTCAACGTGCAGGTGGACTGGGTAAATAATGTTGCCAGTGGACCCAAAGAAAGGATATAATTGAATGTTTACAGGAGGGCTTTTTGGAACAGCTTGTGATGGAGCCCACGAGGGAACAGGCCATTCTGCACTTAGTGTTATGTAATGAGCCAGACTTGATAAAATATCTTAAAGTAAGGGAACACTTAGGAGGCAGTGATCATAATATGGTAGAATTCAGTCTGCAATTTGAAAGAAGGAAGGGAGAATCAGATGTAAAGGTGTTACAGTTAAATAACGGTAACTACAGGGGCATGAGGGAGGAACTGACGAAAATCGACTGAGAGCAGTGCCAAGTGGGAAAGACAGTAGAACAGCAATGGTAGTAGTTTCTGGGAGTAATTGAGGACACAGAACAGAGGTTCATCGCAAAGAAAAGAAAGGTTATCACAGGGGGGGGGGGGGGGGGGGGATTAGGCAGCCATGGCTGAAAAAGGAAGTTCGGGAATGCATCAAAGCAAACGAGAAAGCCTATAATATGGCAAGGAGTACAAAGAAATGTACAGCACAGGAACAGGCCCTTCGGCCCTCCAAACCCGTGCCGACCATGCTGCCCGACTAAACTACAATCTTCTACACTTCCTGGGTCCGTATCCTTCTATTCCCATCCTATTCATATATTTGCCAAGATGCCCCTTAAATGTCCCTATCGTCCCTGCTTCCACTACCTCCTCCGGTAGCGAGTTCCAGGCACCCACTACCCTCTGCGTAAAAAACTTGCCTCGTACATCTACTCTAAACCTTGCCCCTCTCACCTTAAACCTATGCCCCCTAGTAATTGACCCCTCTACCCTGGGGAAAAGCCTCTGATTATCCACTCTGTCTATGCCCCTCATAATTTTGTATACCTCTATCAGGTCTCCCCTCAACCTCCTTCGTTCCAGTGAGAACAAACCGAGTTTATTCAATCGCTCCTCATAGCTAATGCCCTCCATACCAGGCAACATTCTGGTAAATCTCTTCTGCACCCTCTCTAAAGCCTCCACATCCTTCTGGTAGTGTGGCGACCAGAATTGAACACTATACTCCAAGTGGGGCCTAACTAAGGTTCTCTACAACTGCAACATGACTTGCCAATTCTCATACTCAATGCCCCGGCCAATGAAGGCAAGCATGCCGTATGCCTTCTTGACTACCTTCTCCACCTGTGTTGCCCCTTTCAATGACCTGTAGACCTGTACTCCGAGATCTCTTTGACTTTCAATACTCTTGAGGGTTCTACCATTCACTGTATATTCCCTACCTGCATTAGACCTTCCAAAATGCATTACCTCACATTTGTCCGGATTAAACTCCATCTGCCATCTCTCCGCCCAAGTCTCCAGGCAATCTAAATCCTGCTGTATCCTCTGACAGTACTCATCGCTATCCGCAATTCCACCAACCTTTGTGTCGTCTGCAAACTTACTAATCAGACCAGTTAAATTTTCCTCCAAATCATTTATATATACTACAAAGAACAAAGGTCCCAGCACTGATCCCTGTGGAACACCACTGGTCACAGCCCTCCAATTAGAAAAGCATCCCTCCATTGCTACACTGTGCCTTCTATGGCCTAGCCAGTTCTGTATCCACCTTGCCAGCTCACCCCTGATCCCGTGTGACTTCACCTTTTGTACTAGTCTACCATGAGGGACCTTGTCAAAGGCCTTACTGAAGTCCATATAGACAACATCTACTGCCCTACCTGCATCAATCATCTCAGTGACCTCCTCGAAAAACTCTATCAAGTTAGTGAGACACGACCTCCCCTTCACAAAACCGTGCTGCCTCTCACTAATACGTCCATTTGCTTCCAAATGGGAGTAGATCCTCTCTCGAAGAATTCTCTCCAGTAATTTCCCTACTACTGAAGTAAGGCTCACCGGCCTGTAGTTCCCGGGATTATCCTTGCTACACTTCTTAAACAGAGGACCAACATTGGCTATTCTCCAATCCTCCGGGACATCCCCTGAAGACAGCGAGGATCCAAAGATTTCTGTCAAGGCCTCAGCAATTTCCTCTCCAGCCTCCTTCAGTATTCTGGGGTAGATCCCATCAGGCCCTGGGGACTTATTTACCTTAATATTTTATAAGACACTCAGCACCTCGTCTTTTTGGATCACAATGTGACCCAGGCTATCTACACCCCCTTCTCCAGACTGAACATCTACCAATTCCTTCTCTTTGGTGAATACTGATGCAAAGTATTCATTTAGTACGTCGCCCATTTCCTCTGGCTCCACACATAGATTCCCTTGCCTATCCTTCAGTGGGCCAACCCTTTCCCTGGCTACCCTCTTGCTTTTTATGTACGTGTAAAAAGCCTTGGGATTTTCCTTAACCCTATTTGCCAATGACTTTTCGTGACCCCCTTCTAGCCCTCCTGACTCCTTGCTTAAGTTCCTTCCTACTTTCCTTATATTCCACGCAGGCTTCGTCTGTTCCCAGCCTTTTCGCCCTGACAAATGCCTCCTTTTTCTTTTTGACGAGGCCTACAATATCACTCGTCATCCAAGGTTCCCGAGAATTGCCGTATTTATCTTTTTTCCTCACAGGAACATGCCGGTCCTGTATTCCTTTCAACTGCCACTTGAAAGCCTCCCACATGTCAGATGTTGATTTGCCCTCCAACATCCGCCCCCAATCTATGTTCTTCAGTTCCCGCCTAATATTGTTACAATTAGCCTTCACCAATTTAGCACATTCATCCTCGGACCACTCTTATCCTTGTCCACCAGTACTTTAAAACTTACTGAATTGTGGTCACTGTTACCGAAATGCTCCCCTACTGAAACATCTACCACCTGGCCGGGCTCATTCCCCAATACCAGGTCCAGTACCGCCCCTTCCCTAGTTGGACTGTCTACATATTGTTTTAAGAAGCCCTCCTGGATGCTCCTTACAAACTCCGCCCCGTCTAAGCCCCTGGCACTAAGTGAGTCCCAGTCAATGTTGGGGAAGTTGAAGTCTCCCATCACCACAACCCTGTTGTTTTTACTCTTTCCCAAAATCTGTTTACCTATCTGCTCCTCTATCTCCCGCTGGCTGTTGGGAGGCCTGTAGTATACCCCCAACATTGTGACTGCACCCTTCTTATTCCTGATCTCTACCCATATAGCCTCACTGCCGTCTGAGGTGTCCTCTCGCAGTACAGCTGTGATATTCTCCCGAACAAGTAGCGGAACTCCGCCTCCCCTTTTACATCCCCCTCTATCCCGCCTGAAACGTCCAAATCCTGGAACGTTTAGCTGCCAATCCTGCCCTTCCCTCAACCAGGTCTCTGTAATGGCAACAACATCATAGTTCCAAGTACTAATCCAAGCTCCAAGTTCATCTGCCTTACCCGTAATGCTCCTTACATTAAAACATATGCACTTCAGGCCACCAGACCCGCTGTGTTCAGCAACTTCTCCCCGTCTGCTCTGCCTCAGAGCCACACTGTCCCTATTCCCTAGTTCTCCCTCAATGCTCTCACCTTCTGACCTATTGCTCCCGTGCCCACCCCCCTGCTATACTAGTTTAAAACCTCCCGTGTGACAGTAGCAAACCTCGCGGCCAGGATATTTATGCCTCTCCGGTTTAGATGCAACCCGTTCTTCTTATACAGGTCACACCTGCCCCGGAAGAGCTCCCTGTGGTCCAGATAATGGAAACCCTCCCTCCTACATCAGCTGTTTAGCCACGTGTTTATCTGCTCTATCTTCCTATTTCTAGCCTCACTGGCACGTGGCACAGGGAGTAATCCCGAGATTACAACCCTCGAGGTCCTGTCTTTTAACTTTCTGCCTAGCTCCCTGAACTCCTGCTGCAGGACCTCATGCCCCTTCCTGCCTATGTCGTTAGTACCAATATGTACAACGACCTCTGCCTGTTTGCCCTCCCCCTTCAGGATTCCCTCTACCCGTTTGGAGACATCCTGGACCCTGGCACCAGGGAGGCAACATACCATCATGGAGTCTCTTTCACGTCCACAGAAGCGCCTATCTGTGCCCCTGACTATAGAGTCCCCTATTACTATTAATCTTCTGCGCTTTGACCCTCCCTTCTGAACATCAGAGCCAGCCGTGGTGCCACTGCTCTGGCTGCTGCTGTTTTCCCCTGATAGGCTATCCCCCCCCCCCCCCGACAGTATCCAAAGGGGTATATCTGTTCGAGAGGGGGACAACCACAGGGGATTCCTGCACTGACTGCCTGCCCTTTCTGGTGGTCACCAATTTCTCTGCCTGCACCGTGGGTGTGACCACATTTACATAACTGCGATCTATGACGCTTTCCGCCACCTGCATGCTCCTAAGTGCATCCAATTGCTGCTCCAATCGAACCATGCGGTCTGTGAGGAGCTCCAGTTGGGTGCACTTTCTGAAGATGAAGCCATCCGGGATGCTGGAAGCCTCCCGGACCTGCCTCATCTCACAGTCAGAGCACAGCACCCCTCTAACTGACATTGCGTCAATTAATTAAAATTAAAATTAGTCTTTTTAAAATATATATATTTTTTTAAATTTCAAAGTTACTGTCAACTATCTGTTTCCTAGCACTAGATTTCTAATAGAAATGCGATAGCTAACTATAATACTCTCCGATCTCTGGCTTAGATATCCCTCTAAATTATAATTAAGGTATTATGTTTAATTAGTTACCAAATACTCAAAAAAAAGTTTTAAATTTAGGGTAGAATCCCAACCAGCCACTCTGGCCACAGCTTGTCTGTGATGTCACTTCAGTTTCCCCCCGACACACAATTTGAAAAAAGGTATAAAAGTGAAAATTAGTAAAAATCACTTACTTACCTTCTTACCTTCTGAGTGTCTTAGATGTTCTCAGGTTCTCTCGCTGACAGAGACTGCTCCTCCACCTCCGAACCTTGACCTGCACAATGCTAATAATATAATAATAATATAATATGGCACTTACCTTACACCAATGGGTCTTATTATTAGGTTAGACGTGGAGGGCTGGTGGGAAACACTACACGTGTAGTGTCTCGGGTTTCCTCTCCACCAGAATCTATTGGATGGGGGGACTTCCCAGAGGTCCGCGGGTCGAACTTCCGGTTCCCGCCTTATATAAAAACAAATAAAACAGAAAAGAAGAACAGACACGGGACCAGGTAAGGCTTTTTAAATTCACTACTCACCTTCCAGAGGGCCCCTGCGCACCGCTGCCGCCGAAATCCAAAGGGCTGCTCCTGTAAAGGTAAGAGTTTTTAAATTCACTACTCACCTCCCAGAGGGCCCCTGCGCACCGCTGCCGCCGAAATCCAAAGGGCTGCTCCTGTAAAGGTAAGAGTTTTTCAATTCACTACTCACCTCCCAGAGGGCCCCTGCGCACCGCTGCCGCCGAAATCCAAAGGGCTGCTCCTGTAAAGGCAAGGCTTTTTAAAGTAAGTACTCACCTCCCAGAGGGCACCTGCGCACCGCTGCCGCCGAAATCCAAAGGGCTGCTCCTGTAAAGGTAAGAGTTTTTAAATTCACTACTCACCTCCCAGAAGATAACAAAGAGAGAAATAAGGAAGGATAGGATCATATGTGAAGGTAGGCTAGCCAGTAACATTAGAAATGATAGTAAAAGTGTCTGTAAATACATTAAAAACAAACAGGAGGCAAAAGTGGACATTGAGCCATCCAAAATGTAATCATGTGATGGGAGACAAAGAAATAGCTGAGGAACTAAATAAGTAATTTGCGTCAGTCTTCACAGTGGAAGACATGAGTAATATCCCAACAATTCAGGAGAGTCAGGAGAGTCAGGGGGCAGAGTTGAATATGGTAGCCATCACAACGGACAAAGTGCTAGAGAAACTAAGAGGTCTAAAAATTGATAAATCTCCGGGTCCAGATGGGCTATATCCTAGAGTTCTAAAGGAGACAGCTGAAGAACTAGTGGAGGCGTTAGTTATGATCTTTCAAAAGTCACTGGAGTCAGGAAAGCCCCAGAGGATTGGAAAATCGCTGTTGTAACCCCCCTGCTCAAGAATGGAAGAAGAAAAAAGATGGAAAATTATAGGCCAATTAGCCTAACCTCGGTTGTTGATAAGATTCTAGAATCCATCGTTAAGGATGAGATTTCTAAATTCTTGGAAGTGCAGGGTCGGATTAGAACAAGTCAGCATGGAGGTCGTGCCTGGCAAATCTGTTAGAGTTCTTTGAAGAGATAACAAATAGAACTTTGATAAGGTGCCTCACGGGAGACTGCTGAGTAAAATAAGGGCCCATGGTATTCGACGCAAGGTACGAACATGGATTGACGATAGGCTGTCAGGAAGAAGGCAGAGAGTTGGGATAAAAGGTTATTTTTCGGAATGGCAACCGGTGACGAGAGGTGTCCCGCCGGGTTCAGTGTTGTGGCCACAGCTGTTCTCTTTATATATTAACGATCTAGATGACGGGACTGGGGGCATTCTGGCTACGTTTGCCGATGATACAAAGATAGGTGATGGGGCAGGTAGTATTGAAGAGGTGGGCTGACAGTTTAGGAGAGTGGTCCAAGAAATGGCTGATGAAATTAAACGTGGGCAAGTGCGAGGTCTTGCACTTTGGAAAATAGAATAGAGGCATGGAATATATTCTAAATGGTGACAACATACATAATGCTGAAGTGCAAAGGGACTTGGGAGTCTAGTCCAGGATTCTCTTAAGGTAAACTTGCAGGCTGAGTCCGTAATTAAGAAAGCAAATGCAATGTTGTCATTTATCTCAATAGGCTTGGAATATAAAAGCAGGGATGTATTCTGAAGCTTTATAAAACACTAGTTAGGCCCCATTTAGAATACTGTCAGCAATTTTCGGCCCCACACCTCAGGAACGACATACTGGCACTGGAGCGGGTCCAGCGGAGATTCACACGGATGATCCCAGGAATGGTAGGCCGAACATACGATAAAAGTCTGAGGATCCTGGGATTATATTCATTGGAGTTTACGAGGTTGAGGGGAGATCTAATAGAAGCTTACAAGATAATGAATGGCTTAGATAGGGTGGTCGTAGGGAAGTTGTTTCCATTTGCAGTGGAAACTAGGACCCGGGGGCACAGCCTGAGAATAAAAGGGAGTCACTTTAGAAAAGAGATGAGGAGAAATGTCTTCAGTCAGAGAGTGGTGGGTCTGTGGAATTCATTGCCACAGAGGGCGGTGGAGGCCGGGACGTTGAGTGTCTTTAAGACAGAAGTTGATGAATTCTTGATTTCTCGAGGAATTAAGGGCTATGGAGAGAGCGGGGAAATGGAGTTGAAATCAGCCATGGGCACGGGAGCAATAGGTCAGAAGGTGAGAGCGTTGAGGGAGAACTAGGGAATATGGACAGTGTGGCTCTGAGGCAGAGCAGACGGGGAGAAGTTGCTGAACACAGCGGGTCTGGTGGCCTGAAGTGCATATGTTTTAATGCAAGGAGCATTACGGGTAAGGCAGATGAACTTAGAGCTTGGATTACTACTTGGAACTATGATGTTGTTGCCATTACAGAGACCTGGTTGAGGGAAGGGCAGGATTGGCAGCTAAACGTTCCAGGTTTTAGATGTTTCAGGCGGGATAGAGGGGGATGTAAAAGGGGAGGCGGAGTTGCGCTACTTGTTCAGGAGAGTATCACAGCTATACAGCGAGAGGACACCTCAGAGGGCAGTGAGGCTATATGGGTAGAGATCAGGAATAAGAAGGGTGCAGTCACAATGTTGGGGGTATACTACAGGCCTCCCAACAGCCAGCGGGAGATAGAGGAGCAGATAGGTAGACAGATTTTGGAAAAGAGTAAAAACAACAGGGTTGTGGTGATGGGAGACTTCAACTTCCCCAATATTGACTGGGACTCACTTAGTGCCAGGGGCTTAGACGGGGCAGAGTTTGTAAGGAGCATCCAGGAGGGCTTCTTAAAACAATATGTAAACAGTCCAACTAGGGAAGAGGCGGTACTGGACCTGGTATTGGGGAATGAGCCCGGCCAGGTGGTAGATGTTTCAGTAGGGGAGCATTTCGGTAACAGTGACCACAATTCAGTAAGTTTTAAAGTACTGGTGGACAAGGATAAGATTGGTCCGAGGATGAATGTGCTAAATTGGGGGAAGGCTAATTATAACAATATTAGGCGGGAACTGAAGAGCATAGATTGGGGGCGGATGTTTGAGGGCAAATCAACATCTGACATGTGGGAGGCTTTCAAGTGTCAGTTGATAGGAATACAGGACAGGCATGTTCCTGTGAGGAAGAAAGACAAATACGGCAATTTTCGGGAACCTTGGATGACGAATGATATTGTAGGCCTCGTCAAAAAGAAAAAGGAGGCATTTGTCAGGGCTAAAAGGCTGGGAACAGACGAAGCCTGTGTGGCATATAAGGAAAGTAGGAAGGAACTTAAGCAGGGAGTCAGGAGGGCTAGAAGGGGTCATGAAAAGTCATTGGCAAATAGGGTTAAGGAAAATCCCAAGGCTTTTTACACTTACATAAAAAGCAAGAGGGTAGCCAGGGAAAGGGTTGGCCCACTGAAGGATAGGCAAGGGAATCTATGTGTGGAGCCAGAGGAAATGGGCGAGGTACTAAATGAATACTTTGCATCAGTATTCACCAAAGAGAAGGAATTGGTAGATGTTGAGTCTGGAGAAGGGGGTGTAGATAGCCTGGGTCACATTGTGATCCAAAAAGACGAGGTGTTGGGTGTCTTAAAAAATATTAAGGTAGATAAGTCCCCAGGGCCGGATGGGATCTACCCCAGAATACTGAAGGAGGCTGGAGAGGAAATTGCTGAGGCCTTGACAGAAATCTTTGGATCCTCGCTGTCTTCAGGGGATGTCCCGGAGGACTGGAGAATAGCCAATGTTGTTCCTCTGTTTAAGAAGGGTGGCAGGGATAATCCCGGGAACTACAGGCCGGTGAGCCTTACTTCAGTGGTAGGGAAATTACTGGAGAGAATTCTTCGAGACAGGATCTACTCCCATTTGGAAGCAAATGGACGTATTAGTGAGAGGCAGCACGGTTTTGTGAAGGGGAGGTCGTGTCTCACTAACTTGATAGAGTTTTTCGAGGAGGTCACTAAGATGATTGATGCAGGTAGGGCAGTAGATGTTGTCTATATGGACTTCAGTAAGGCCTTTGACAAGGTCCCTCATGGTAGACTAGTACAAAAGGTGAAGTCACACGGGATCAGGGGTGAACTGGCAAGGTGGATACAGAACTGGCTAGGCCATAGAAGGCAGAGGGTAGCAATGGAGGGATGCTTTTCTAATTGGAGGGCTGTGACCAGTGGTGTTCCACAGGGATCAGTGCTGGGACCTTTGCTCTTTGTAGTATATATAAATGATTTGGAGGAAAATGTAACTGGTCTGATTAGTAAGTTTGCAGACGACACAAAGGTTGGTGGAATTGCGGATAGCGATGAGGACTGTCTGAGGATACAGCAGGATTTAGATTGTCTGGAGACTTGGGCGGAGAGATGGCAGATGGAGTTTAACCTGGACAAATGTGAGGTAATGCATTTTGGAAGGGCTAATGCAGGTAGGGAATATACAGTGAATGGTAGAACCCTCAAGAGTATTGAAAGTCAAAGAGATCTAGGAGTACAGGTCCACAGATCACTGAAAGGGGCTACACAGGTGGAGAAGGTAGTCAAGAAGGCATACGGCATGCTTGCCTTCATTGGCCGGGGCATTGAGTATAAGAATTGGCAAGTCATGTTGCAGCTGTATAGAACCTTAGTTAGGCCACACTTGGAGTATAGTGTTCAATTCTGGTCGCCACACTACCAGAAGGATGTGGAGGCTTTAGAGAGGGTGCAGAAGAGATTTACCAGAATGTTGCCTGGTATGGAGGGCATAAGCTATGAGGAGCGATTGAATAAACTCGGTTTGTTCTCACTGGAACGAAGGAGGTTGAGGGGCGACCTGATAGAGGTATACAAAATTATGAGGGGCATAGACAGAGTGGATAGTCAGAGGCTTTTCCCCAGGGTAGAGGGGTCAATTACTAGGGGGCATAGGTTTAAGGTGAGAGGGGCAAAGTTTAGAGTAGATGTACGAGGCAAGTTTTTTACGCAGAGGGTAGTGGGTGCCTGGAACTCACTACCGGAGGAGGTAGTGGAGGCAGGGACGATAGGGACATTTAAGGGGCATCTTGACAAATATATGAATAGGATGGGAATAGAAGGATACGGACCCAGGAAGTGTAGAAGATTGTAGTTTAGTCGGGCAGTATGGTCGGCACGGGCTTGGAGGGCCGAAGGGCCTGTTCCTGTGCTGTACATTTCTTTGTTCTTTGTTCTTTGTTTGTTGAATGGTGCAGTGGACTTGATATGCCGAATGGCCTGACTTCCGCTCTTATCTCTTATGGTCTTATGGCCTTTACAGTGGGCCCTGGGCAGTATATCTTTGACAGTATGTCTTTTACAGTGTGTGTTTTACAGTGGTCCCTGTGTAGTACCTCATTATTTCCAACGGTCCCAGTGTGCAATGTCATTAATTTCAGTGGCCCCTTGGTAATATGTAATTATTTACAATGGTCCTTGGATAGTATGTCATTATTTGCAGTAGTCCCTGGGCATTATGTCATTAATTATAGTGCTCCCTGTGTACTACTTCATTATTTACAACAATCCCAGGGTGGAATTTCATCATTTACAGGGGTCTCTGGATAGTATATCATTATTTACAGTGGTCCCTTTGTACTATATCATTACTTACAGTGGTCCCTTGGCAATGAATAATTTTTTTACTGTGGTTTCTGGCAAGTATATCATTTTTTACAGTGGTCTCTGGGTAGCATATCATTATTTGCAGCGGTCCCTTGGCAGTATTGCATTATGTACAGTGATCTATGTGTAGTACATCATTGGTTACAACGGACCTAGTGAGGAATATCAATGTTTAGAGTTGTCCCTGGATAGTATATTGTTGTTTACAGTGGTCCATGTGTGGTATATCATTATTTACAGTGTTTCTGTATAGTTGTCATTATTTCCAGTTTCCCTGTGTGGTATATCATTATTTACAGTGTTCGTGTCTAGCATGTCATTATTTCCAGCGGTCCCTGTGTAGTTCAGCATTATTTACAACGGTCCCAGTGTGAAATGTCATTATTTACTGTGGTCCCTTGGGTAGTCCATCCTTATTTATAACTGTCCCGGAGTGGAATTTCGTTATTTACCGCGGCCCCAAGATAGTATATCATTATTTGAATTGTTTTCTTTGTAGTATGTCATTATTTGCAGTGGTCCCTGCGTAGTATATAATTATTTACAGTGATCCATGTGTAGTACATCATTATTTGCAGTGGCCCATGGGCAATATGTCATTATTTTCAGCGGTCCATGTGTAGTACATCATTCTTTATTACGGTTCAAGGGTACGATTTCAATATTTGCAGTGATCCCTTGACAGTATATCATAATTTACAGTGGTCTCTGGGCAGTACATCATTACTTACATTGGCCCAGGGGCAGTTTATCATTATTTACATAGGTCCCTGAGTAGTGTATCATTATTTACAGTGGTCCCAGGGCAGTATAATATTATTTACAGTGGTGCCTGTGTAGTTTATCATTATTTACAGTGGTCGCTATGTAGTATATCATAATTTACAGTACTCCCTGGTCAGTATATCATTATTTACATTGTCTCTGGGCAGTATATCATTATTTACAGAGGTCCCTGGGCAGTATATCATTATTTAGCGTGGTCCCTGACAGTATATCATTATTTACAGTGGTCCCTATGTAGTATACCATTATTTACAGTGGTGCCTGTGTAGTACATCAATATTTACAACGGTCCCAGTGTGGAATTTCATTTTTTACAGTGGTGCATGGATATTATATCATCATTTACAGTGGTCCCTGGTACAACATCATTATTTACAGTGCTCCCTGAGTAGTATATTATTACTTACCGTGGCCCTGGTTTGTATATCATCATTTGCAGTGGTCCCTGGGCAGTATGACTGTATCTACAGTTGTCCCTGGGTAGAATATAATTATTAACAGTAGTCCCTGTGTAGTCTCCCATTATTTACGGTATTCCCTCGGTAATATATCATTATTTCAATTGTTCCTTGGCGGTATATCATTATTTACAGTGGTACCTGGCTGGTATATCATTATTTAAAGTGGTCACTGGGTCGTACATCAGTATTTACTGTGGTCCATGTGCAGTACATTTTTATTTACTACGGTCCCAGGGTGTAATTTCATTATTGACAGTGGTTCTGGGGTACTCTATCCTTATTTACGGTGGTCCCTGGATAGTATCTCATTATTTACAGTCGTCGCTGGATAATATATCATTATCTACAGTGGTCCCAGGGTCGTATATCATTATTTACATTGGTCTTTGTGTAGTATGTCATTATTTACAGTCGTCGCTGGATAATATATCATTATCTACAGTGGTCCCAGGGTCGTATATCATTATTTACATTGGTCTTTGTGTAGTATATCATTATTTACAGTGGTCCCTGGATAATATATCATTATCTGCAGTGGTCCCAGTGTCGGATATCATTATTTACATTGGTCTCTGTGCAGTATAACATTATTTACAGTGGTCCCTGGATAATATATCATTACCTACAGTGGTCCCCGGGTCGTATTTCATTATTTACATTGGTCTCTGTGTAGTATATCATTATTTACATTGGTCTCTGTGTAGTATATCATTATTTACATTGGTCTCTGTGTAGTATATCATTATTTACATTGGTCTCTGTGTAGTATATCATTATTTACAGTGGTCCCAGGATAATATATAATTATTTACATTGGTCTCTGCGTAATATACCATAATTTACAGTGGTGCCTGGATAATATATCATTATTTACATTGGTCTCTGTGGAGTATATCATTACTTACATTGGTCTCTGTGTAGTATATCATTATTTACAATGGTCTCTGAGCAGTACATCATTGCTTACATTGGCCCCGGTGCAGTATATCATTATTTACAGAGGTCCCTCAGTAGTGTATCATTATTTACAGTGGTCCCAGGTCAGTATAATATTATTTACTGTGGTGCATGTGTAGTACATCATTATTTACAGTGGTCCCTATGTAGTGTATACTTATTTACAGTGGTCCCTGTGTAGTACACCATTATGTACAACGGTCCCAGGGTGGAATTAAATGATTTCCGCTGGTGCCTGAGTAGTATGTCATTATTTACAGTGGTGACTGGGCATTATCTCATTATTTACAGTAATCCTTGTCTCATACATAATTATTTACAACGGTCCCAGGGTTGAACTTCATTATTTACAGTGTTCCCTGTGTTGTATATCATTAGATACTGTGGTCCCTTGGGTAGTCTATCATTATGGAATGCACTGTCTGTGGAAGTAGTTGAGTCGGAAACATTAGGGACCTTCAAGCAGCTATTGGATAGGTACATGGATTACGGTAAAATGATATAGTGTAGATTTATTTGTTCTTAAGGGGAGCACGGTAGCATTGTGGATAGCACAATTGCTTCACAACTCCAGGGTCCTAGGCTCGATTCCGGCTTGGGTCACTGTCTGTGCGGAGTCTGCACGTCCTCCCCGTGTGTGCGTGGGTTTCCTCCGGGTGCTCCGGTTTCCTCCCACAGTCCAAAGATGTGCAGGGTAGGTGTATTGACCATGATAAATTGCCCTTAGTGTCCAAAATTGCCCTTGGTGTTGGGTGGAGGTGTTGAGTTTGGGTAGGGTGCTCTTTCCAAGAGCCGGTGCAGACTCAGTGGGCCGAATGGCCTCCTTCTGCACTGTAAATTCAATGATAATCTATGATTAATCTAGGACAAAGGTTCGGCACAACATCGTGGGCCGAAGGGCCTGTTCTGTGCTGTATTTTCTATGTTCTATGTTCTATTATTTACAGTGGTCCCTGTGTAGTTCAGCATTGTTTACAACGGTCCCAGTGTGACATGTCATTATTTACTGTGGTCCCTGGGTAGTCTATCATTAGTTACTGTTGTCCCTGGGTAGTCTATCATTAGTTGCCGTGGTCACTGGGTAGTCTATCTTTATTTATAACTGTCCCTGAGTGGAATTTCATTTTTTACCCCAGTCCCTAGATAGTATATCATTATTTAAAATGTTCTCTGTGTAGTACGTCATTATTTGCAGTGGTCACTGCGGAGTACATCATTATTAGCAGTGGCCCGTGGGCAGTACGTCATTATTTTCAGCAGTCCATGTGTAGTACATCATTCTTTATTACGATCCAAGGGTACTATTTCAACATTTGCAGTGGCCCCTTGACAGAATATCATAATTTGCAGTGCTCCCTGGGCAGTATATCATTATTTACATTGTCTCTGGGCAGTACATCATTATTTACAGAGGTCCCTGTGCAGTATATCATTATTTAGCGTGGTCCCTGACAGTATATCATTATTTACAGTGGTCCCTATGTAGTATACCATTATTTACGGTTGTCCCTGCGTAGTACATCAATATTTACAACGGTTCCAGTGTGGAATTTCATTTTTTACAGCGGTGCCTGGATAGTATATCATTATTTACAGTGTTCCCTGGGTAGTATGTCATTCTTTACAATGGTAACTGGACAGTATATCGTTACTTACATGGTCCCTGTGTACTATATCATTATTTACAACGGTTCCAGGGTGGAATATCATTATTTACAGTGGTCCCTGGAAAGCATATCATTATTTACAGTAGTCCCTGCGCAGTATGACTTTATTTACAGTGGTCCCTGTGACGTACATCATTATTTACAACGGTCCCAATTTGGAAATGCATTATTTACATGGGCCCCTGTGTAGCTTATCACTATTTACAGATGTCCCTGGGTCGTTTATCATTATTTACAACGGTCCCATGGTGGAAATGCATTATTTACAGTGGTTCCTGGATATTATATCATCATTTACAGTGGTCCCTGGTTCAACATCATTATTTACAGTGCTCCCTGAGTAGTATATTATTACTTACCGTGGCCCTAGTTTGTATATCATCATTTGCAGTGGGCCCTGGGCAGTATGACTGTATCTACAGTTGTCCCTGGGTAGAATACCATTATTAACAGTAGTCCCTGTGTAGTCTCCCATTATTTACAGTATTCCCTCGGTAATATATCATCATTTCAATTGTTCCTTGGCAGTATATCATTATTTAAAGTGGTCACTGGGTCGTACATCAGTATTTACTGTGGCCCATGTGCAGTACATTTTTATTTACTACGGTCCCAGGGTGGAATTTCATTATTGACACAGAGTTCTGGGGTACTCTATCCTTATTTACGGTGGTCCCTGGATAGTATCTCATTATTTACAGCCGTCGGTGGATAATATATCATTATCTATAGTGGTCCCAGGGTCGTATATCATTATTTGCATTGGTCTTTGTGCAGTATATCATTATTTACAGTGGTCCCTGGATAAGATATCATTATTTACAGTGGTCCCAGGGTCGGAGATCATTATTTACAGTGGTCCCTGTGTAGTATATCATTATTTACAGTGGTCCCTGGGGGTGGGGGGGGGAATTTCATTATTTGCTGTGGTCCCTGGATAGTATTTCATTATTTACAGTTGTCCCTCCGTAGTATATTATTATTTACAGTTGCCACCGCGTAGTATATCATTATTTACAGTTGTCCCTGGAGATTATTTCAATTATTTACAGTGGTCCCTGCTTAGTACATCATTATCTTCTGTGGTCCCGGGGTACTGTATTATTATTTGCAGTGGTCCCTAGGCTGTACATCGTTATTTACAGTGGCCCCTATGTAGTATATCATGATTTACAGTGGTCCCTGTGTAGTACATCATTATGTACAACGGTCCCAGGTGGATTTGCATGATTTACGGTGATGCCTGGGAAGTATATCATTATTTACAGTGGTCACTGGGCACTAACTCATTATTTACAGTAATCCTTGTCTTATGCATAATTATTTACAACGGTCCCAGGGTTGAACTTCATTATTTACAGTGTTCCCTGTGTTGTATATCATTAGATACTGTGGTCACTGAGTAGCATATCATTTTTTACAAGTGTTCCAGGGTGGAATTACATTATTTACATTGGTCCCTGGATAATATATCAGTATTTACATTGGTCCTTGGGTATTATAACATTATTTACAGTGTTCCCACGGTAGTATATCAATATTTACAGCGGTCCCTGGGCAATATGCCATTATTTACAGTGATCCCTGTGTAGTACAGCATTATTTACAACGGTCCCAGAGTTGAATTTCATTATTTACAGTGGTGCCTGGATAGTATGTCATTATTTGCAGTGGTCCCTGGGTAGTATGTAACTTACAGAAAAAGAACATGAGAAAGAATTAAAGCAGCTTGAATACGAAAGAGAGAGAGAGGAAGAAGAAAGAGAAAGAGAGAGAGAGGGAAAAGAAAGAGAAAGAGAAAGAGAGGAAAAAGAGAGAGAAGAAAGGAAAACAGAAAGAATAGCCCTCGAAGAACAAAATGAAAGTGAAATGAAGGTACAGATCAGGGAAAAAGTTAAAGAGAGAGTTTGAACTTCAGAAAATGGCCATGAAACGTGACTGTCGTTTAAAATTGCAGGCATAAATGGAAACTTACAGTTGGATGATAGTGATGCGGATAGTGAGAAAGGGGAATAAGTCTTTTTCAGTTCATTTGAGAAGGTGGCGAAACAAACGAAATGGCCACAGGACATGTGGGTATTACCGATTCAAACGAAGTTGGTAGGTAGAGCTAGTGAAGTGGTTTGCATCACTACCGGAGGAGGAATCTGGGACGTATGAGGAAGTGAAAAAATCCATCTTGTGTGCATATGAACGAGTGCCTGAAGCCTACAGACAAAGGTTTAGAAACTTAAGGAAAACATTTGGTCAAACATGCATGGATTTTGAAAGGCTCAAACAGGGTAATTTTGATAGGGGGATAAGGGCTTTGAAAATAGACCAAACGTATGAAGCGCTCAGAGAAATTATATTTTTGGAGGAGTTTAAAAATACAATTCCTGATGTAGTGAGAACTCATGTGGAAGACAAGAGGGTTAAAACTGCGAGATTTGGCGCAGAAATGGCAGATGATTACGAATGAGCTCATAAATCAAAGCTTGGTTTCCGACATCAGTTTCAGCCTGTGAGGGATAGAAACTGGGAACATCACTCAAGTGGTAAAAGTAAAGGTGATCTGATGGGAGATAATAAGGAGAGTATACCACAGATTAAAAAAGCAAAAGAAACCCAGGAGGGTGGAAAATAAATTAAAAGTTTCAAATGTTTTCACTGTAATAAACTAGGCCATGTAAAGTCACAGTGTTGGTGGTTGAAGAAAAGCACTGGGAAGGCTGATGTGGTAAAACAGGATAAGATAGTAGGTGTTTAAAGTGATAAAGGAAAGCCCAAGTGAAGCGAAGGAGGTGTAAAAGATCACACAGAATGGTCAAGAGGTGATTGTTAAGAAGGTGCCAGATCTCTTCAAAGAATTAACTTGTGAGGGTAAAGTTTACTCATGTGTATCAGGAGGAGTAGGTAAATAAGTCACAATTTTAAGAGATACGGGAGCTAGTCAATCTTTAATGGTAAGAGATGAGGAGTTATGTAGTTTGGGAAGAATGTTGCTAGAAACGGTGGTAATATGTGGAATTCAGGGTGAGAGGAGTAGCGTTCCATTATATAAGGTAAGGTTGGAAAGTCCAGTGAAGAGTGGTGAAGTGGTAGTAGGAGGAATAGAGAAGCTATCTTGTCCAGGAAAACAGTTTATCTTGGGTAATAATATAGCTGGATCACAGGTGGGATTGGTGCCTGCTGTGGTTGACAAGCCAATGGAAAATCAGACAACTGAAGTGTTGAAGGAGAATACCCTGTGGTTTTTCCGGATTGTGTAGGAACAGGGTCGCAAAGTCACAGGTTAAGACAAGAAGAGAAATCAAAGAGTGAAATGAAAATGAAATGAAAATCGCTTATTGTCACAAGTAGGCTTCAAATGAACTGACTGTGAAAAGCCCCTAGTCGCCACATCCCGGCGCCTGTTCGGGGAGATGAAGTTGAAGCGCAATAATCAGAAATAATTTTTGATCAGACGGTTGAAAAAGAATAAGAACAGGCGGAGAATGAGGCGAATATTTTTAGTTCAGGGAAATTGGTGGAGTTACAACATAAATCGAAATAAAACGGATGTATCAGAAACCATACACGGAAGCGACATCTGAGTGTATACCAGAGTATTATTACCGTAAAAGTGATGTCTTGATGAGAAAATGGAGACCTGTACATATGCAGGCGGATGAAAAGTGGGCAGAAGTTAATCAAGTAGTATTGCCGGTAGGGTATAGAAAGTAGGTGTTGCGAGTTGCACGTGAGGTACCAGTGGGAGGTCATTTGGGAATAAGGAAAACTGAAGCTAATATCCAGAAACATTTTTATTGGTCTGGACTGCCTAGAGATGTAGATACATTCTGTCAATCATGTCATACATATCAAGTGATAGGGAAACCTCAAGCAGTGATAAAACCAGCGCCCTTAATATCCATTCCAGCATTTGATGAACCTTTTACAAGTGTCCTAATTGATTGCGTAGGACCGCTTCCTAAAACAAAAAGTGGGAATCAATATCTTTTGACGATATTGGATGTGTCTACTAGGTTTCCAGAGGCCATTCCAGTACGTAATATTACAGCAAAAAGGATTGTGGAGAAATTACTTAAATTCTTTACTAGATATGGACTACCAACAGAAATTCAATCGGATCAAGGATCGAATTTTACTTCAAAGTTATTCAAAGAAGTCATGGATAGCCTAGGAATAAAACAATTTAATACAATTGCGTACCATCCAGAATAGCATGGAGCGTTCGAACGGTGGCATCAGACATTAAAGACAATGTTGACGGCTTATTGTCACGATTATCCTGAGGATTGGGATAAAGGAATTCCATTCGTACTGTTTGCAATTAGGGATGCACCTAATGATTAAACCAATTTCAGTCCTTTTGAATTAATTTTTGGTCATGAGTTCAGGGGGTCACTTAAATTGATTCAGGCTAAATTGGTGGGTGAGAAATCGGAAATTACATTATTGGTTTATGTGTCAAATTTTAGGTAACGATTAAATAGAGCAGGTGAATTGGCGAGACAACATTTAAAAGTTGCACAAAATATGATGAAACGGGTACAAAGAACAAAGAAATGTACAGCACAGGAACAGGCCCTTCGGCCCTCCAAGCCCGTGCCGACCATACTGCCCGACTAAACTACAATCTTCTACACTTCCTGGGTCCGTATCCTTCTATTCCCATCCTATTCATATATTTGTCAAGATGCCCCTTAAATGTCCCTATCGTCCCTGCTTCCACTACCTCCTCCGGTAGTGAGTTCCAGGCACCCACTACCCTCTGCGTAAAAAACTTGCCTCGTACATCTACTCTAAACTTTGCCACTCTCACCTTAAACCTATGCCCCCTAGTAATTGACCCCTCTACCCTGGGGAAAAGCCTCTGACTATCCACTCTGTCTATGCCCCTCATAATTTTGTATACCTCTATCAGGTCGCCCCTCAACCTTCTTCGTTCCAGTGAGAACAAACCGAGTTTATTCAATCGCTCCTCATAGCTTATGCCCTCCATACCAGGCAACATTCTGGTAAATCTCTTCTGCACCCTCTCTAAAGCCTCCACATCCTTCTGGTAGTGTGGCGACCAGAATTGAACACTATACTCCAAGTGTGGCCTAACTAAGGTTCTATACAGCTGCAACATGACTTGCCAATTCTTATACTCAATGCCCCGGCCAATGAAGGCAAGCATGCCGTATGCCTTCTTGACTACCTTCTCCACCTGTGTAGCCCCTTTCAGTGATCTGTGGACCTGTACTCCTAGATCTCTTTGACTTTCAATACTCTTGAGGGTTCTACCATTCACTGTATATTCCCTACCTGCATTAGCCCTTCCAAAATGCATTACCTCACATTTGTCCAGGTTAAACTCCATCTGCCATCTCTCCGCCCAAGTCTCCAGACAATCTAAATCCTGCTGTATCCTCAGACAGTCCTCATCGCTATTCGCAATTCCACCAACCTTTGTGTCGTCTGCAAACTTACTAATCAGACCAGTTACATTTTCCTCCAAATCATTTATATATACTACAAAGAGCAAAGGTCCCAGCACTGATCCCTGTGGAACACCACTGGTCACAGCCCTCCAATTAGAAAAGCATCCCTCCATTGCTACCCTCTGCCTTCTATGGCCTAGCCAGTTCTGTATCCACCTTGCCAGTTCACCCCTGATCCCGTGTGACTTCACCTTTTGTACTAGTCTACCATGAGGGACCTTGTCAAAGGCCTTACTGAAGTCCATATAGACAACATCTACTGCCCTACACGCATCAATCATCTTAGTGACCTCCTCGAAAAACTCGATCAAGTTAGTGAGACACGACCTCCCCTTCACAAAACCGTGCTGCCTCTCACTAATACGTCCATTTGCTTCCAAATGGGAGTAGATCCTGTCTCGAAGAATTCTCTCCAGTAATTTCCCTACCACTGAAGTAAGGCTCACCGGCCTGTAGTTCCCGGGATTATCCTTGCCACCCTTCTTAAACAGAGGAACAACATTGGCTATTCTCCAGTCCTCCGGGACATCCCCTGAAGACAGCGAGGATCCAAAGATTTCTGTCAAGGCCTCAGCAATTTCCTCTCCAGCCTCCTTCAGTATTCTGGGGTAGATCCCATCCGGCCCTGGGGACTTATCTACCTTAATATTTTTTAAGACACCCAACACCTCATCTTTTTGGATCACAATGTGACCCAGGCTATCTACACCCCCTTCTCCAGACTCAACATCTACCAATTCCTTCTCTTTGGTGAATACTGATGCAAAGTATTCATTTAGTACCTCGCCCATTTCCTCTGGCTCCACACATAGATTCCCTTGCCTATCCTTCAGTGGGCCAACCCTTTCCCTGGCTACCCTCTTGCTTTTTATGTAAGTGTAAAAAGCCTTGGGATTTTCCTTAACCCTATTTGCCAATGACTTTTCATGACCCCTTCTAGCCCTCCTGACTCCCTGCTTAAGTTCCTTCCTACTTTCCTTATATGCCACACAGGCTTCGTCTGTTCCCAGCCTTTTAGCCCTGACAAATGCCTCCTTTTTCTTTTTGACGAGGCCTACAATATCATTCGTCATCCAAGGTTCCCGAAAATTGCCGTATTTATCTTTCTTCCTCACAGGAACATGCCTGTCCTGTATTCCTATCAACTGACACTTGAAAGCCTCCCACATGTCAGATGTTGATTTGCCCTCAAACATCCGCCCCCAATCTATGTTCTTCAGTTCCCGCCTAATATTGTTATAATTAGCCTTCCCCCAATTTAGCACATTCATCCTCGGACCACTCTTATCCTTGTCCACCAGTACTTTAAAACTTACTGAATTGTGGTCACTGTTACCGAAATGCTCCCCTACTGAAACATCTACCACCTGGCCGGGCTCATTCCCCAATACCAGGTCCAGTACCGCCTCTTCCCTAGTTGGACTGTTTACATATTGTTTTAAGAAGCCCTCCTGGATGCTCCTTACAAACTCTGCCCCGTCTAAGCCCCTGGCACTAAGTGAGTCCCAGTCAATATTGGGGAAGTTGAAGTCTCCCATCACCACAACCCTGTTGTTTTTACTCTTTTCCAAAATCTGTCTACCTATCTGCTCCTCTATCTCCCGCTGGCTGTTGGGAGGCCTGTAGTATACCCCCAACATTGTGACTGCACCCTTCTTATTCCTGATCTCTACCCATATAGCCTCACTGCCCTCTGAGGTGTCCTCTCGCTGTATAGCTGTGATACTCTCCTGAACAAGTAGCGCAACTCCGCCTCCCCTTTTACATCCCCCTCTATCCCGCCTGAAACATCTAAATCCTGGAACGTTTAGCTGCCAATCCTGCCCTTCCCTCAACCAGGTCTCTGTAATGGCAACAACATCATAGTTCCAAGTACTAATCCAAGCTCTAAGTTCATCTGCCTTACCCGTAATGCTCCTTGCATTAAAACATATGCACTTCAGGCCACCAGACCCGCTGTGTTCAGCAACTTCTCCCCGTCTGCTCTGCCTCAGAGCCACACTGTCCATATTTCCTAGTTCTCCCTCAACGCTCTCACCTTCTGACCTATTGCTCCCGTGCCCACCCCCCTGCCATACTAGTTTAAACCCTCCCGTGTGACACTAGCAAATCTCGCGGCCAGGATATTTATGCCTCTCCGGTTTAGATGCAACCCGTCCATCTTATACAGGTCACACCTGCCCCGGAAGAGCTCCCAGTGGTCCAGATAACCGAAACCCTCCCTCCTACACCAGCTGTTTAGCCACGTGTTTGTCTGCTCTATCTTCCTATTTCTAGCCTCACTGGCACGTGGCACAGGGAGTAATCCCGAGATTACAACCCTCGAGGTCCTGTCTTTTAACTTTCTGCCTAGCTCCCTGAACTCCTGCTGCAGGACCTCATGCCTCTTCCTGCCTATGTCGTTAGTACCAATATGTACAACGACCTCTACCTGTTTGCCCTCCCCCTTCAGGATTCCCTCTACCCGTTCGGAGACATCCTGGACCCTGGCACCAGGGAGGCAACATACCATCCTGGAGTCTCTTTCACGTCCACAGAAGCGCCTATCTGTTCCCCTGACTATAGAGTCCCCTATAACTATTACTCTTCTGCGCTTTGACCCTCCCTTCTGAACATCAGAGCCAGCCGTGGTGCCACTGCTCTGGCTGCTGCTGTTTTCCCCTGATAGGCTATCCCCCCCGACAGTATCCAAAGGGGTATACCTGTTCGAGAGGGGGACAACCACAGGGGATTCCTGCACTGACTGCCTGCCCTTTCTGGTGGTCACCCATTTCTCTGCCTGCACCTTGGGTGTGACCACACTTACATAACTGCGATCTATGACGCTTTCCGCCACCTGCATGCTCCTAAGTGCATCCAATTGCTGCTCCAACCGAACCATGCGGTCTGTGAGGAGCTGCAGTTGGGTGCACTTTCTGCAGATGAAGCCATCCAGGACGCTGGAAGCCTCCCGGACCTGCCACATCTCACAGTCAGAGCACAGCACCCCTCTAACTGACATTGCGTCAATTAATTAAAATTTGTCTTTTTTTTATAAATACTTTTTTTTTTAAATTACAAAGTTACTGTCAACTATCTGTTTCCTAGCACTAGATTTCTAATAGAAATGCGATAGCTAACTATAATATCCTCCGATCTCTGGCTTAGATATCCTCTAAATTATAATTAAGTTATTATGTTTAATTAGTTCCCAAATAGTAAAAAAAAAAAATTTAGGTTAGAATCCCAACCAGCCACTCAGGTCACAGCTTTTCTGTCCCCCCCGACACACACAATTTGAAAAAAGGTATAAAAGTAAAAATCACTTGCTTACCTTCTGAGATGTTCTCAGGTTCTCTCGCTGACAGAGACTGCTCCTCCACCTCCAATCCTTGGCCTGCACAATGCTAATAATATATAATATAATATGGCACTTACCTTACACCAATGGGTCTTATTATTAGGTTAGAGGAGGAGGGTGGGTGGGAGACACTACACGTGTAGTGTCTCGGGTTTCCTCTCCACCAGAATTTATTGGGGGGGGGGGGGGACTTGCCAGAGGTCGAACTTCCGGTTCCCGCCGAAATCCAAAGGGCTGCTCCTGTAAAGGTAAGAGCTTTTAAACTAACTACTCACCTCCCAGAAGGCCCCTGCGCACCGCTGCCGCCGAAATCCAAAGGGCTGCTCCTGTAAAGGTAAGTGCTTTTAAACTCACTACTCACCTCCCAGAAGGCCCCTGCGCACCGCTGCCGCCGAAATCCAAAGGGCTGCTCCTGTAAAGGTAAGTGCTTTTAAACTCACTACTCACCTCCCAGAAGGCCCCTGCGCACCGCTGCCGCCGAAATCCAAAGGGCTGCTCCTGTAAAGGTAAGAGCTTTTAAACTAACTACTCACCTCCCAGAAGGCCCCTGCGCACCGCTGCCGCCGAAATCCAAAGGGCTGCTCCTGTAAAGGTAAGTGCTTTTAAACTCACTACTCACCTCCCAGAAGGCCCCTGCGCACCGCTGCCGCCGAAATCCAAAGGGCTGCTCCTGTAAAGGTAAGTGCTTTTAAACTCACTACTCACCTCCCAGAAGGCCCCTGCGCACCGCTGCCGCCGAAATCCAAAGGGCTGCTCCTGTAAAGGTAAGAGCTTTTAAACTAACTACTCACCTCCCAGAAGGCCCCTGCGCACCGCTGCCGCCGAAATCCAAAGGGCTGCTCCTGTAAAGGTAAGTGCTTTTAAACTCACTACTCACCTCCCAGAAGGCCCCTGCGCACCGCTGCCGCCGAAATCCAAAGGGCTGCTCCTGTAAAGGTAAGTGCTTTTAAACTCACTACTCACCTCCCAGAAGGCCCCTGCGCACCGCTGCCGCCGAAATCCAAAGGGCTGCTCCTGTAAAGGTAAGAGCTTTTAAACTAACTACTCACCTCCCAGAAGGCCCCTGCGCACCGCTGCCGCCGAAATCCAAAGGGCTGCTCCTGTAAAGGTAAGTGCTTTTAAACTCACTACTCACCTCCCAGAAGGCCCCTGCGCACCGCTGCCGCCGAAATCCAAAGGGCTGCTCCTGTAAAGGTAAGTGCTTTTAAACTCACTACTCACCTCCCAGAAGGCCCCTGCGCACCGCTGCCGCCGAAATCCAAAGGGCTGCTCCTGTAAAGGTAAGAGCTTTTAAACTCACTACTCACCTCCCAGAAGGCCCCTGCGCACCGCTGCCGCCGAAATCCAAAGGGCTGCTCCTGTAAAGGTAAGTGCTTTTAAACTCACTACTCACCTCCAAGAAGGCCCCTGCGCACCGCTGCCGCCGAAATCCAAAGGGCTGCTCCTGTAAAGGTAAGTGCTTTTAAACTCACTACTCACCTCCAAGAAGGCCCCTGCGCACCGCTGCCGCCGAAATCCAAAGGGCTGCTCCTGTAAAGGTAAGTGCTTTTAAACTCACTACTCACCTCCCAGAAGGCCCCTGCGCACCGCTGCCGCCGAAATCCAAAGGGCTGCTCCTGTAAAGGTAAGTGCTTTTAAACTCACTACTCACCTCCAAGAAGGCCCCTGCGCACCGCTGCCGCCGAAATCCAAAGGGCTGCTCCTGTAAAGGTAAGTGCTTTTAAACTCACTACTCACCTCCCAGAAGGCCCCTGCGCACCGCTGCCGCCGAAATCCAATGGGCTGCTCCTGTAAAGGTAAGTGCTTTTAAACTCACTACTCACCTCCAAGAAGGGCCCTGCGCACCGCTGCCGCCGAAATCCAAAGGGCTGCTCCTGTAAAGGTAAGTGCTTTTAAACTCACTACTCACCTCCAAGAAGGCCCCTGCGCACCGCTGCCGCCGAAATCCAAAGGGCTGCTCCTGTAAAGGTAAGTGCTTTTAAACTCACTACTCACCTCCCAGAAGGCCCCTGCGCACCGCTGCCGCCGAAATCCAAAGGGCTGCTCCTGTAAAGGTAAGTGCTTTTAAACTCACTACTCACCTCCCAGAAGGCCCCTGCGCACCGCTGCCGCCGAAATCCAAAGGGCTGCTCCTGTAAAGGTAAGAGCTTTTAAACTAACTACTCACCTCCCAGAAGGCCCCTGCGCACCGCTGCCGCCGAAATCCAAAGGGCTGCTCCTGTAAAGGTAAGTGCTTTTAAACTCACTACTCACCTCCCAGAAGGCCCCTGCGCACCGCTGCCGCCGAAATCCAAAGGGCTGCTCCTGTAAAGGTAAGTGCTTTTAAACTCACTACTCACCTCCCAGAAGGCCCCTGCGCACCGCTGCCGCCGAAATCCAAAGGGCTGCTCCTGTAAAGGTAAGTGCTTTTAAACTCACTACTCACCTCCCAGAAGGCCCCTGCGCACCGCTGCCGCCGAAATCCAAAGGGCTGCTCCTGTAAAGGTAAGTGCTTTTAAACTCACTACTCACCTCCCAGAAGGCCCCTGCGCACCGCTGCCGCCGAAATCCAAAGGGCTGCTCCTGTAAAGGTAAGTGCTTTTAAACTCACTACTCACCTCCAAGAAGGCCCCTGCGCACCGCTGCCGCCGAAATCCAAAGGGCTGCTCCTGTAAAGGTAAGTGCTTTTAAACTCACTACTCACCTCCAAGAAGGCCCCTGCGCACCGCTGCCGCCGAAATCCAAAGGGCTGCTCCTGTAAAGGTAAGTGCTTTTAAACTCACTACTCACCTCCCAGAAGGCCCCTGCGCACCGCTGCCGCCGAAATCCAAAGGGCTGCTCCTGTAAAGGTAAGTGCTTTTAAACTCACTACTCACCTCCAAGAAGGCCCCTGCGCACCGCTGCCGCCGAAATCCAAAGGGCTGCTCCTGTAAAGGTAAGTGCTTTTAAACTCACTACTCACCTCCCAGAAGGCCCCTGCGCACCGCTGCCGCCGAAATCCAATGGGCTGCTCCTGTAAAGGTAAGTGCTTTTAAACTCACTACTCACCTCCAAGAAGGGCCCTGCGCACCGCTGCCGCCGAAATCCAAAGGGCTGCTCCTGTAAAGGTAAGTGCTTTTAAACTCACTACTCACCTCCAAGAAGGCCCCTGCGCACCGCTGCCGCCGAAATCCAAAGGGCTGCTCCTGTAAAGGTAAGTGCTTTTAAACTCACTACTCACCTCCCAGAAGGCCCCTGCGCACCGCTGCCGCCGAAATCCAAAGGGCTGCTCCTGTAAAGGTAAGTGCTTTTAAACTCACTACTCACCTCCCAGAAGGCCCCTGCGCACCGCTGCCGCCGAAATCCAAAGGGCTGCTCCTGTAAAGGTAAGTGCTTTTAAACTAACTACTCACCTCCAAGAAGGCCCCTGCGCACCGCTGCCGCCGAAATCCAAAGGGCTGCTCCTGTAAAGGTAAGTGCTTTTAAACTAACTACTCACCTCCCAGAAGGCCCCTGCGCACCGCTGCCGCCGAAATCCAAAGGGCTGCTCCTGTAAAGGTAAGTGCTTTTAAACTCACTACTCACCTCCCAGAAGGCCCCTGCGCACCGCTGCCGCCGAAATCCAAAGGGCTGCTCCTGTAAAGGTAAGTGCTTTTAAACTCACTACTCACCTCCCAGAAGGCCCCTGCGCACCGCTGCCGCCGAAATCCAATGGGCTGCTCCTGTAAAGGTAAGTGCTTTTAAACTCACTACTCACCTCCAAGAAGGGCCCTGCGCACCGCTGCCGCCGAAATCCAAAGGGCTGCTCCTGTAAAGGTAAGTGCTTTTAAACTCACTACTCACCTCCAAGAAGGCCCCTGCGCACCGCTGCCGCCGAAATCCAAAGGGCTGCTCCTGTAAAGGTAAGTGCTTTTAAACTCACTACTCACCTCCCAGAAGGCCCCTGCGCACCGCTGCCGCCGAAATCCAAAGGGCTGCTCCTGTAAAGGTAAGTGCTTTTAAACTCACTACTCACCTCCCAGAAGGCCCCTGCGCACCGCTGCCGCCGAAATCCAAAGGGCTGCTCCTGTAAAGGTAAGTGCTTTTAACTCACTACTCACCTCCAAGAAGGCCCCTGCGCACCGCTGCCGCCGAAATCCAAAGGGCTGCTCCTGTAAAGGTAAGTGCTTTTAAACTCACTACTCACCTCCCAGAAGGCCCCTGCGCACCGCTGCCGCCGAAATCCAAAGGGCTGCTCCTGTAAAGGTAAGTGCTTTTAAACTCACTACTCACCTCCCAGAAGGCCCCTGCGCACCGCTGCCGCCGAAATCCAAAGGGCTGCTCCTGTAAAGGTAAGTGCTTTTAAACTAACTACTCACCTCCAAGAAGGCCCCTGCGCACCGCTGCCGCCGAAATCCAAAGGGCTGCTCCTGTAAAGGTAAGTGCTTTTAAACTCACTACTCACCTCCCAGAAGGCCCCTGCGCACCGCTGCCGCCGAAATCCAAAGGGCTGCTCCTGTAAAGGTAAGTGCTTTTAAACTCACTACTCACCTCCAAGAAGGCCCCTGCGCACCGCTGCCGCCGAAATCCAAAGGGCTGCTCCTGTAAAGGTAAGTGCTTTTAAACTCACTACTCACCTCCCAGAAGGCCCCTGCGCACCGCTGCCGCCGAAATCCAATGGGCTGCTCCTGTAAAGGTAAGTGCTTTTAAACTCACTACTCACCTCCAAGAAGGCCCCTGCGCACCGCTGCCGCCGAAATCCAAAGGGCTGCTCCTGTAAAGGTAAGTGCTTTTAAACTCACTACTCACCTCCAAGAAGGCCCCTGCGCACCGCTGCCGCCGAAATCCAAAGGGCTGCTCCTGTAAAGGTAAGTGCTTTTAAACTCACTACTCACCTCCCAGAAGGCCCCTGCGCACCGCTGCCGCCGAAATCCAATGGGCTGCTCCTGTAAAGGTAAGTGCTTTTAAACTCACTACTCACCTCCAAGAAGGCCCCTGCGCACCGCTGCCGCCGAAATCCAAAGGGCTGCTCCTGTAAAGGTAAGAGCTTTTAAACTAACTACTCACCTCCAAGAAGGCCCCTGCGCACCGCTGCCGCCGAAATCCAAAGGGCTGCTCCTGTAAAGGTAAGTGCTTTTAAACTCACTACTCACCTCCAAGAAGGCCCCTGCGCACCGCTGCCGCCGAAATCCAAAGGGCTGCTCCTGTAAAGGTAAGAGCTTTTAAACTAACTACTCACCTCCAAGAAGGCCCCTGCGCACCGCTGCCGCCGAAATCCAAAGGGCTGCTCCTGTAAAGGTAAGTGCTTTTAAACTCACTACTCACCTCCAAGAAGGCCCCTGCGCACCGCTGCCGCCGAAATCCAAAGGGCTGCTCCTGTAAAGGTAAGTGCTTTTAAACTCACTACTCACCTCCAAGAAGGCCCCTGCGCACCGCTGCCGCCGAAATCCAAAGGGCTGCTCCTGTAAAGGTAAGTGCTTTTAAACTCACTACTCACCTCCAAGAAGGCCCCTGCGCACCGCTGCCGCCGAAATCCAAAGGGCTGCTCCTGTAAAGGTAAGTGCTTTTAAACTCACTACTCACCTCCCAGAAGGCCCCTGCGCACCGCTGCCGCCGAAATCCAAAGGGCTGCTCCTGTAAAGGTAAGTGCTTTTAAACTCACTACTCACCTCCCAGAAGGCCCCTGCGCACCGCTGCCGCCGAAATCCAAAGGGCTGCTCCTGTAAAGGTAAGTGCTTTTAAACTCACTACTCACCTCCCAGAAGGCCCCTGCGCACCGCTGCCGCCGAAATCCAAAGGGCTGCTCCTGTAAAGGTAAGTGCTTTTAAACTCACTACTCACCTCCAAGAAGGCCCCTGCGCACCGCTGCCGCCGAAATCCAAAGGGCTGCTCCTGTAAAGGTAAGAGCTTTTAAACTAACTACTCACCTCCAAGAAGGCCCCTGCGCACCGCTGCCGCCGAAATCCAAAGGGCTGCTCCTGTAAAGGTAAGAGCTTTTAAACTAACTACTCACCTCCCAGAAGGCCCCTGCGCACCGCTGCCGCCGAAATCCAAAGGGCTGCTCCTGTAAAGGTAAGTGCTTTTAAACTCACTACTCACCTCCCAGAAGGCCCCTGCGCACCGCTGCCGCCGAAATCCAAAGGGCTGCTCCTGTAAAGGTAAGTGCTTTTAAACTCACTACTCACCTCCAAGAAGGCCCCTGCGCACCGCTGCCGCCGAAATCCAAAGGGCTGCTCCTGTAAAGGTAAGTGCTTTTAAACTCACTACTCACCTCCCAGAAGGCCCCTGCGCACCGCTGCCGCCGAAATCCAAAGGGCTGCTCCTGTAAAGGTAAGTGCTTTTAAACTCACTACTCACCTCCCAGAAGGCCCCTGCGCACCGCTGCCGCCGAAATCCAAAGGGCTGCTCCTGTAAAGGTAAGTGCTTTTAAACTAACTACTCACCTCCAAGAAGGCCCCTGCGCACCGCTGCCGCCGAAATCCAAAGGGCTGCTCCTGTAAAGGTAAGTGCTTTTAAACTCACTACTCACCTCCCAGAAGGCCCCTGCGCACCGCTGCCGCCGAAATCCAAAGGGCTGCTCCTGTAAAGGTAAGTGCTTTTAAACTCACTACTCACCTCCAAGAAGGCCCCTGCGCACCGCTGCCGCCGAAATCCAAAGGGCTGCTCCTGTAAAGGTAAGTGCTTTTAAACTCACTACTCACCTCCCAGAAGGCCCCTGCGCACCGCTGCCGCCGAAATCCAATGGGCTGCTCCTGTAAAGGTAAGTGCTTTTAAACTCACTACTCACCTCCAAGAAGGCCCCTGCGCACCGCTGCCGCCGAAATCCAAAGGGCTGCTCCTGTAAAGGTAAGTGCTTTTAAACTCACTACTCACCTCCAAGAAGGCCCCTGCGCACCGCTGCCGCCGAAATCCAAAGGGCTGCTCCTGTAAAGGTAAGTGCTTTTAAACTCACTACTCACCTCCCAGAAGGCCCCTGCGCACCGCTGCCGCCGAAATCCAATGGGCTGCTCCTGTAAAGGTAAGTGCTTTTAAACTCACTACTCACCTCCAAGAAGGCCCCTGCGCACCGCTGCCGCCGAAATCCAAAGGGATGCTCCTGTAAAGGTAAGAGCTTTTAAACTAACTACTCACCTCCAAGAAGGCCCCTGCGCACCGCTGCCGCCGAAATCCAAAGGGCTGCTCCTGTAAAGGTAAGTGCTTTTAAACTCACTACTCACCTCCAAGAAGGCCCCTGCGCACCGCTGCCGCCGAAATCCAAAGGGCTGCTCCTGTAAAGGTAAGAGCTTTTAAACTAACTACTCACCTCCAAGAAGGCCCCTGCGCACCGCTGCCGCCGAAATCCAAAGGGCTGCTCCTGTAAAGGTAAGTGCTTTTAAACTCACTACTCACCTCCAAGAAGGCCCCTGCGCACCGCTGCCGCCGAAATCCAAAGGGCTGCTCCTGTAAAGGTAAGTGCTTTTAAACTCACTACTCACCTCCAAGAAGGCCCCTGCGCACCGCTGCCGCCGAAATCCAAAGGGCTGCTCCTGTAAAGGTAAGTGCTTTTAAACTCACTACTCACCTCCCAGAAGGCCCCTGCGCACCGCTGCCGCCGAAATCCAAAGGGCTGCTCCTGTAAAGGTAAGTGCTTTTAAACTCACTACTCACCTCCCAGAAGGCCCCTGCGCACCGCTGCCGCCGAAATCCAAAGGGCTGCTCCTGTAAAGGTAAGTGCTTTTAAACTCACTACTCACCTCCAAGAAGGCCCCTGCGCACCGCTGCCGCCGAAATCCAAAGGGCTGCTCCTGTAAAGGTAAGAGCTTTTAAACTAACTACTCACCTCCAAGAAGGCCCCTGCGCACCGCTGCCGCCGAAATCCAAAGGGCTGCTCCTGTAAAGGTAAGAGCTTTTAAACTAACTACTCACCTCCAAGAAGGCCCCTGCGCACCGCTGCCGCCGAAATCCAAAGGGCTGCTCCTGTAAAGGTAAGTGCTTTTAAACTCACTACTCACCTCCAAGAAGGCCCCTGCGCACCGCTGCCGCCGAAATCCAAAGGGCTGCTCCTGTAAAGGTAAGTGCTTTTAAACTCACTACTCACCTCCAAGAAGGCCCCTGCGCACCGCTGCCGCCGAAATCCAAAGGGCTGCTCCTGTAAAGGTAAGTGCTTTTAAACTCACTACTCACCTCCCAGAAGGCCCCTGCGCACCGCTGCCGCCGAAATCCAATGGGCTGCTCCTGTAAAGGTAAGTGCTTTTAAACTCACTACTCACCTCCAAGAAGGCCCCTGCGCACCGCTGCCGCCGAAATCCAAAGGGCTGCTCCTGTAAAGGTAAGAGCTTTTAAACTAACTACTCACCTCCAAGAAGGCCCCTGCGCACCGCTGCCGCCGAAATCCAAAGGGCTGCTCCTGTAAAGGTAAGTGCTTTTAAACTCACTACTCACCTCCAAGAAGGCCCCTGCGCACCGCTGCCGCCGAAATCCAAAGGGCTGCTCCTGTAAAGGTAAGAGCTTTTAAACTAACTACTCACCTCCAAGAAGGCCCCTGCGCACCGCTGCCGCCGAAATCCAAAGGGCTGCTCCTGTAAAGGTAAGTGCTTTTAAACTCACTACTCACCTCCAAGAAGGCCCCTGCGCACCGCTGCCGCCGAAATCCAAAGGGCTGCTCCTGTAAAGGTAAGTGCTTTTAAACTCACTACTCACCTCCAAGAAGGCCCCTGCGCACCGCTGCCGCCGAAATCCAAAGGGCTGCTCCTGTAAAGGTAAGTGCTTTTAAACTCACTACTCACCTCCCAGAAGGCCCCTGCGCACCGCTGCCGCCGAAATCCAATGGGCTGCTCCTGTAAAGGTAAGTGCTTTTAAACTCACTACTCACCTCCAAGAAGGCCCCTGCGCACCGCTGCCGCCGAAATCCAAAGGGCTGCTCCTGTAAAGGTAAGAGCTTTTAAACTAACTACTCACCTCCAAGAAGGCCCCTGCGCACCGCTGCCGCCGAAATCCAAAGGGCTGCTCCTGTAAAGGTAAGTGCTTTTAAACTCACTACTCACCTCCAAGAAGGCCCCTGCGCACCGCTGCCGCCGAAATCCAAAGGGCTGCTCCTGTAAAGGTAAGTGCTTTTAAACTCACTACTCACCTCCAAGAAGGCCCCTGCGCACCGCTGCCGCCGAAATCCAAAGGGCTGCTCCTGTAAAGGTAAGAGCTTTTAAACTAACTACTCACCTCCCAGAAGGCCCCTGCGCACCGCTGCCGCCGAAATCCAAAGGGCTGCTCCTGTAAAGGTAAGTGCTTTTAAACTCACTACTCACCTCCCAGAAGGCCCCTGCGCACCGCTGCCGCCGAAATCCAAAGGGCTGCTCCTGTAAAGGTAAGTGCTTTTAAACTCACTACTCACCTCCAAGAAGGCCCCTGCGCACCGCTGCCGCCGAAATCCAAAGGGCTGCTCCTGTAAAGGTAAGAGCTTTTAAACTAACTACTCACCTCCAAGAAGGCCCCTGCGCACCGCTGCCGCCGAAATCCAAAGGGCTGCTCCTGTAAAGGTAAGTGCTTTTAAACTCACTACTCACCTCCAAGAAGGCCCCTGCGCACCGCTGCCGCCGAAATCCAAAGGGCTGCTCCTGTAAAGGTAAGTGCTTTTAAACTCACTACTCACCTCCAAGAAGGCCCCTGCGCACCGCTGCCGCCGAAATCCAATGGGCTGCTCCTGTAAAGGTAAGTGCTTTTAAACTCACTACTCACCTCCAAGAAGGCCCCTGCGCACCGCTGCCGCCGAAATCCAAAGGGCTGCTCCTGTAAAGGTAAGAGCTTTTAAACTAACTACTCACCTCCAAGAAGGCCCCTGCGCACCGCTGCCGCCGAAATCCAAAGGGCTGCTCCTGTAAAGGTAAGTGCTTTTAAACTCACTACTCACCTCCAAGAAGGCCCCTGCGCACCGCTGCCGCCGAAATCCAAAGGGCTGCTCCTGTAAAGATAAGTGCTTTTAAACTCACTACTCACCTCCAAGAAGGACCCTGCGCACCGCTGCCGCCGAAATCCAAAGGGCTGCTCCTGTAAAGGTAAGAGCTTTTAAACTAACTACTCACCTCCAAGAAGGCCCCTGCGCACCGCTGCCGCCGAAATCCAAAGGGCTGCTCCTGTAAAGGTAAGTGCTTTTAAAATCACTACTCACCTCCAAGAAGGCCCCTGCGCACCGCTGCCGCCGAAATCCAAAGGGCTGCTCCTGTAAAGGTAAGTGCTTTTAAACTCACTACTCACCTCCAAGAAGGCCCCTGCGCACCGCTGCCGCCGAAATCCAAAGGGCTGCTCCTGTAAAGGTAAGAGCTTTTAAACTAACTACTCACCTCCCAGAAGGCCCCTGCGCACCGCTGCCGCCGAAATCCAAAGGGCTGCTCCTGTAAAGGTAAGTGCTTTTAAACTCACTACTCACCTCCCAGAAGGCCCCTGCGCACCGCTGCCGCCGAAATCCAAAGGGCTGCTCCTGTAAAGGTAAGTGCTTTTAAACTCACTACTCACCTCCAAGAAGGCCCCTGCGCACCGCTGCCGCCGAAATCCAAAGGGCTGCTCCTGTAAAGGTAAGAGCTTTTAAACTAACTACTCACCTCCAAGAAGGCCCCTGCGCACCGCTGCCGCCGAAATCCAAAGGGCTGCTCCTGTAAAGGTAAGTGCTTTTAAACTCACTACTCACCTCCAAGAAGGCCCCTGCGCACCGCTGCCGCCGAAATCCAAAGGGCTGCTCCTGTAAAGGTAAGTGCTTTTAAACTCACTACTCACCTCCAAGAAGGCCCCTGCGCACCGCTGCCGCCGAAATCCAAAGGGCTGCTCCTGTAAAGGTAAGTGCTTTTAAACTCACTACTCACCTCCCAGAAGGCCCCTGCGCACCGCTGCCGCCGAAATCCAAAGGGCTGCTCCTGTAAAGGTAAGTGCTTTTAAACTCACTACTCACCTCCAAGAAGGCCCCTGCGCACCGCTGCCGCCGAAATCCAAAGGGCTGCTCCTGTAAAGGTAAGAGCTTTTAAACTAACTACTCACCTCCAAGAAGGCCCCTGCGCACCGCTGCCGCCGAAATCCAAAGGGCTGCTCCTGTAAAGGTAAGTGCTTTTAAACTCACTACTCACCTCCAAGAAGGCCCCTGCGCACCGCTGCCGCCGAAATCCAAAGGGCTGCTCCTGTAAAGGTAAGTGCTTTTAAACTCACTACTCACCTCCAAGAAGGCCCCTGCGCACCGCTGCCGCCGAAATCCAAAGGGCTGCTCCTGTAAAGGTAAGAGCTTTTAAACTAACTACTCACCTCCAAGAAGGCCCCTGCGCACCGCTGCCGCCGAAATCCAAAGGGCTGCTCCTGTAAAGGTAAGTGCTTTTAAACTCACTACTCACCTCCAAGAAGGCCCCTGCGCACCGCTGCCGCCGAAATCCAAAGGGCTGCTCCTGTAAAGGTAAGTGCTTTTAAACTCACTACTCACCTCCAAGAAGGCCCCTGCGCACCGCTGCCGCCGAAATCCAAAGGGCTGCTCCTGTAAAGGTAAGTGCTTTTAAACTCACTACTCACCTCCCAGAAGGCCCCTGCGCACCGCTGCCGCCGAAATCCAAAGGGCTGCTCCTGTAAAGGTAAGTGCTTTTAAACTCACTACTCACCTCCAAGAAGGCCCCTGCGCACCGCTGCCGCCGAAATCCAAAGGGCTGCTCCTGTAAAGGTAAGAGCTTTTAAACTAACTACTCACCTCCAAGAAGGCCCCTGCGCACCGCTGCCGCCGAAATCCAAAGGGCTGCTCCTGTAAAGGTAAGTGCTTTTAAACTCACTACTCACCTCCAAGAAGGCCCCTGCGCACCGCTGCCGCCGAAATCCAAAGGGCTGCTCCTGTAAAGGTAAGTGCTTTTAAACTCACTACTCACCTCCAAGAAGGCCCCTGCGCACCGCTGCCGCCGAAATCCAAAGGGCTGCTCCTGTAAAGGTAAGTGCTTTTAAACTCACTACTCACCTCCCAGAAGGCCCCTGCGCACCGCTGCCGCCGAAATCCAAAGGGCTGCTCCTGTAAAGGTAAGTGCTTTTAAACTCACTACTCACCTCCCAGAAGGCCCCTGCGCACCGCTACCGCCGAAATCCAAAGGGCTGCTCCTGTAAAGGTAAGAGCTTTTAAACTAACTACTCACCTCCAAGAAGGCCCCTGCGCACCGCTGCCGCCGAAATCCAAAGGGCTGCTCCTGTAAAGGTAAGTGCTTTTAAACTCACTACTCACCTCCAAGAAGGCCCCTGCGCACCGCTGCCGCCGAAATCCAAAGGGCTGCTCCTGTAAAGGTAAGTGCTTTTAAACTCACTACTCACCTCCAAGAAGGCCCCTGCGCACCGCTGCCGCCGAAATCCAAAGGGCTGCTCCTGTAAAGGTAAGAGCTTTTAAACTAACTACTCACCTCCAAGAAGGCCCCTGCGCACCGCTGCCGCCGAAATCCAAAGGGCTGCTCCTGTAAAGGTAAGGCTTTTTAAATACACTACTCACCTCCAAGAAGGCCCCTGCGCACCGCTGCCGATGAAATCCAAAGGGCTGCTCCTGTAAAGGTAAGTGCTTTTAAACTCACTACTCACCTCCAAGAAGGCCCCTGCGCACCGCTGCCGCCGAAATCCAAAGGGCTGCTCCTGTAAAGGTAAGAGCTTTTAAACTAACTACTCACCTCCAAGAAGGCCCCTGCGCACCGCTGCCGCCGAAATCCAAAGGGCTGCTCCTGTAAAGGTAAGTGCTTTTAAACTCACTACTCACCTCCAAGAAGGCCCCTGCGCACCGCTGCCGCCGAAATCCAAAGGGCTGCTCCTGTAAAGGTAAGTGCTTTTAAACTCACTACTCACCTCCAAGAAGGCCCCTGCGCACCGCTGCCGCCGAAATCCAAAGGGCTGCTCCTGTAAAGGTAAGAGCTTTTAAACTAACTACTCACCTCCAAGAAGGCCCCTGCGCACCGCTGCCGCCGAAATCCAAAGGGCTGCTCCTGTAAAGGTAAGTGCTTTTAAACTCACTACTCACCTCCAAGAAGGCCCCTGCGCACCGCTGCCGCCGAAATCCAAAGGGCTGCTCCTGTAAAGGTAAGTGCTTTTAAACTCACTACTCACCTCCAAGAAGGCCCCTGCGCACCGCTGCCGCCGAAATCCAAAGGGCTGCTCCTGTAAAGGTAAGGCTTTTTAAATACACTACTCACCTCCAAGAAGGCCCCTGCGCACCGCTGCCGCCGAAATCCAAAGGGCTGCTCCTGTAAAGGTAAGAGCTTTTAAACTAACTACTCACCTCCCAGAAGGCCCCTGCGCACCGCTGCCGCCGAAATCCAAAGGGCTGCTCCTGTAAAGGTAAGGCTTTTTAAATACACTACTCACCTCCAAGAAGGCCCCTGCGCACCGCTGCCGCCGAAATCCAAAGGGCTGCTCCTGTAAAGGTAAGTGCTTTTAAACTCACTACTCACCTCCAAGAAGGCCCCTGCGCACCGCTGCCGCCGAAATCCAAAGGGCTGCTCCTGTAAAGGTAAGAGCTTTTAAATACATTAATCACCTCCAAGAAGGCCCCTGTGCACCGCTGCCGCCGAAATCCAAAGGGCTGCTCCTGTAAAGGTAAGGCTTTTTAAATTCACTACTCACCTCCCAGAAGGCCCCTGGGCACCGCTGCCGCCGAAATCCAAAGGGCTGCTCCTGTAAAGGTAAGGCTTTTTAAATTCACTACTCACCTCCAAGAAGGCCCCTGCGCACCGCTGCCGCCGAAATCCAAAGGGCTGCTCCTGTAAAGGTAAGTGCTTTTAAACTCACTACTCACCTCCAAGAAGGCCCCTGCGCACCGCTGCCGCCGAAATCCAAAGGGCTGCTCCTGTAAAGGTAAGAGCTTTTAAACTAACTACTCACCTCCCAGAAGGCCCCTGCGCACCGCTGCCGCCGAAATCCAAAGGGCTGCTCCTGTAAAGGTAAGGTTTTTAAACTCACTACTCACCTCCAAGAAGGCCCCTGCGCACCGCTGCCGCCGAAATCCAAAGGGCTGCTCCTGTAAAGGTAAGTGCTTTTAAACTCACTACTCACCTCCAAGAAGGCCCCTGCGCACCGCTGCCGCCGAAATCCAAAGGGCTGCTCCTGTAAAGGTAAGTGCTTTTAAACTCACTACTCACCTCCCAGAAGGCCCCTGCGCACCGCTGCCGCCGAAATCCAAAGGGCTGCTCCTGTAAAGGTAAGTGCTTTTAAACTCACTACTCACCTCCAAGAAGGCCCCTGCGCACCGCTGCCGCCGAAATCCAAAGGGCTGCTCCTGTAAAGGTAAGAGCTTTTAAACTAACTACTCACCTCCAAGAAGGCCCCTGCGCACCGCTGCCGCCGAAATCCAAAGGGCTGCTCCTGTAAAGGTAAGAGCTTTTAAACTAACTACTCACCTCCAAGAAGGCCCCTGCGCACCGCTGCCGCCGAAATCCAAAGGGCTGCTCCTGTAAAGGTAAGTGCTTTTAAACTCACTACTCACCTCCCAGAAGGCCCCTGCGCACCGCTGCCGCCGAAATCCAAAGGGCTGCTCCTGTAAAGGTAAGTGCTTTTAAACTCACTACTCACCTCCAAGAAGGCCCCTGCGCACCGCTGCCGCCGAAATCCAAAGGGCTGCTCCTGTAAAGGTAAGAGCTTTTAAACTAACTACTCACCTCCAAGAAGGCCCCTGCGCACCGCTGCCGCCGAAATCCAAAGGGCTGCTCCTGTAAAGGTAAGTGCTTTTAAACTCACTACTCACCTCCAAGAAGGCCCCTGCGCACCGCTGCCGCCGAAATCCAAAGGGCTGCTCCTGTAAAGGTAAGTGCTTTTAAACTCACTACTCACCTCCAAGAAGGCCCCTGCGCACCGCTGCCGCCGAAATCCAAAGGGCTGCTCCTGTAAAGGTAAGTGCTTTTAAACTCACTACTCACCTCCAAGAAGGCCCCTGCGCACCGCTGCCGCCGAAATCCAAAGGGCTGCTCCTGTAAAGGTAAGGCTTTTTAAATACACTACTCACCTCCAAGAAGGCCCCTGCGCACCGCTGCCGCCGAAATCCAAAGGGCTGCTCCTGTAAAGGTAAGAGCTTTTAAACTAACTACTCACCTCCCAGAAGGCCCCTGCGCACCGCTGCCGCCGAAATCCAAAGGGCTGCTCCTGTAAAGGTAAGGCTTTTTAAATACACTACTCACCTCCAAGAAGGCCCCTGCGCACCGCTGCCGCCGAAATCCAAAGGGCAGCTCCTGTAAAGGTAAGTGCTTTTAAACTCACTACTCACCTCCAAGAAGGCCCCTGCGCACCGCTGCCGCCGAAATCCAAAGGGCTGCTCCTGTAAAGGTAAGAGCTTTTAAATACAGTAATCACCTCCAAGAAGGCCCCTGTGCACCGCTGCCGCCGAAATCCAAAGGGCTGCTCCTGTAAAGGTATGGCTTTTTAAATTCACTACTCACCTCCCAGAAGGCCCCTGGGCACCGCTGCCGCCGAAATCCAAAGGGCTGCTCCTGTAAAGGTAAGGCTTTTTAAATTCACTACTCACCTCCAAGAAGGCCCCTGCGCACCGCTGCCGCCGAAATCCAAAGGGCTGCTCCTGCAAAGGTAAGTGCTTTTTAAATACACTACTCACCTCCAAGAAGGCCCCTGCGCACCGCTGCCGCCGAAATCCAAAGGGCTGCTCCTGTAAAGGTAAGTGCTTTTAAACTCACTACTCACCTCCAAGAAGGCCCCTGCGCACCGCTGCCGCCGAAATCCAAAGGGCTGCTCCTGTAAAGGTAAGAGCTTTTAAACTAACTACTCACCTCCCAGAAGGCCCCTGCGCACCGCTGCCGCCGAAATCCAAAGGGCTGCTCCTGTAAAGGTAAGGTTTTTAAACTCACTACTCACCTCCAAGAAGGCCCCTGCGCACCGCTGCCGCCGAAATCCAAAGGGCTGCTCCTGTAAAGGTAAGTGCTTTTAAACTCACTACTCACCTCCAAGAAGGCCCCTGCGCACCGCTGCCGCCGAAATCCAAAGGGCTGCTCCTGTAAAGGTAAGTGCTTTTAAACTCACTACTCACCTCCCAGAAGGCCCCTGCGCACCGCTGCCGCCGAAATCCAAAGGGCTGCTCCTGTAAAGGTAAGTGCTTTTAAACTCACTACTCACCTCCAAGAAGGCCCCTGCGCACCGCTGCCGCCGAAATCCAAAGGGCTGCTCCTGTAAAGGTAAGAGCTTTTAAACTAACTACTCACCTCCAAGAAGGCCCCTGCGCACCGCTGCCGCCGAAATCCAAAGGGCTGCTCCTGTAAAGGTAAGTGCTTTTAAACTCACTACTCACCTCCAAGAAGGCCCCTGCGCACCGCTGCCGCCGAAATCCAAAGGGCTGCTCCTGTAAAGGTAAGTGCTTTTAAACTCACTACTCACCTCCAAGAAGGCCCCTGCGCACCGCTGCCGCCGAAATCCAAAGGGCTGCTCCTGTAAAGGTAAGTGCTTTTAAACTCACTACTCACCTCCAAGAAGGCCCCTGCGCACCGCTGCCGCCGAAATCCAAAGGGCTGCTCCTGTAAAGGTAAGGCTTTTTAAATACACTACTCACCTCCAAGAAGGCCCCTGCGCACCGCTGCCGCCGAAATCCAAAGGGCTGCTCCTGTAAAGGTAAGAGCTTTTAAACTAACTACTCACCTCCCAGAAGGCCCCTGCGCACCGCTGCCGCCGAAATCCAAAGGGCTGCTCCTGTAAAGGTAAGGCTTTTTAAATACACTACTCACCTCCAAGAAGGCCCCTGCGCACCGCTGCCGCCGAAATCCAAAGGGCTGCTCCTGTAAAGGTAAGTGCTTTTAAACTCACTACTCACCTCCAAGAAGGCCCCTGCGCACCGCTGCCGCCGAAATCCAAAGGGCTGCTCCTGTAAAGGTAAGAGCTTTTAAACTAAGTACTCACCTCCAAGAAGGCCCCTGCGCACCGCTGCCGCCGAAATCCAAAGGGCTGCTCCTGTAAAGGTAAGTGCTTTTAAACTCACTACTCACCTCCAAGAAGGCCCCTGCGCACCGCTGCCGCCGAAATCCAAAGGGCTGCTCCTGTAAAGGTAAGTGCTTTTAAACTCACTACTCACCTCCAAGAAGGCCCCTGCGCACCGCTGCCGCCGAAATCCAAAGGGCTGCTCCTGTAAAGGTAAGTGCTTTTAAACTCACTACTCACCTCCAAGAAGGCCCCTGCGCACCGCTGCCGCCGAAATCCAAAGGGCTGCTCCTGTAAAGGTAAGGCTTTTTAAATACACTACTCACCTCCAAGAAGGCCCCTGCGCACCGCTGCCGCCGAAATCCAAAGGGCTGCTCCTGTAAAGGTAAGAGCTTTTAAACTAACTACTCACCTCCCAGAAGGCCCCTGCGCACCGCTGCCGCCGAAATCCAAAGGGCTGCTCCTGTAAAGGTAAGGCTTTTTAAATACACTACTCACCTCCAAGAAGGCCCCTGCGCACCGCTGCCGCCGAAATCCAAAGGGCTGCTCCTGTAAAGGTAAGTGCTTTTAAACTCACTACTCACCTCCAAGAAGGCCCCTGCGCACCGCTGCCACCGAAATCCAAAGGGCTGCTCCTGTAAAGGTAAGAGCTTTTAAATACAGTAATCACCTCCAAGAAGGCCCCTGTGCACCGCTGCCGCCGAAATCCAAAGGGCTGCTCCTGTAAAGGTAAGGCTTTTTAAATTCACTACTCACCTCCCAGAAGGCCCCTGGGCACCGCTGCCGCCGAAATCCAAAGGGCTGTTCCTGTAAAGGTAAGGCTTTTTAAATTCACTACTCACCTCCAAGAAGGCCCCTGCGCACCGCTGCCGCCGAAATCCAAAGGGCTGCTCCTGCAAAGGTAAGTGGTTTTTAAATACACTACTCACCTCCAAGAAGGCCCCTGCGCACCGCTGCCGCCGAAATCCAAAGGGCTGCTCCTGTAAAGGTAAGTGCTTTTAAACTCACTACTCACCTCCAAGAAGGCCCCTGCGCACCGCTGCCGCCGAAATCCAAAGGGCTGCTCCTGTAAAGGTAAGAGCTTTTAAACTAACTACTCACCTCCCAGAAGGCCCCTGCGCACCGCTGCCGCCGAAATCCAAAGGGCTGCTCCTGTAAAGGTAAGGTTTTTAAACTCACTACTCACCTCCAAGAAGGCCCCTGCGCACCGCTGCCGCCGAAATCCAAAGGGCTGCTCCTGTAAAGGTAAGTGCTTTTAAACTCACTACTCACCTCCAAGAAGGCCCCTGCGCACCGCTGCCGCCGAAATCCAAAGGGCTGCTCCTGTAAAGGTAAGTGCTTTTAAACTCACTACTCACCTCCCAGAAGGCCCCTGCGCACCGCTGCCGCCGAAATCCAAAGGGCTGCTCCTGTAAAGGTAAGTGCTTTTAAACTCACTACTCACCTCCAAGAAGGCCCCTGCGCACCGCTGCCGCCGAAATCCAAAGGGCTGCTCCTGTAAAGGTAAGAGCTTTTAAACTAACTACTCACCTCCAAGAAGGCCCCTGCGCACCGCTGCCGCCGAAATCCAAAGGGCTGCTCCTGTAAAGGTAAGTGCTTTTAAACTCACTACTCACCTCCAAGAAGGCCCCTGCGCACCGCTGCCGCCGAAATCCAAAGGGCTGCTCCTGTAAAGGTAAGTGCTTTTAAACTCACTACTCACCTCCAAGAAGGCCCCTGCGCACCGCTGCCGCCGAAATCCAAAGGGCTGCTCCTGTAAAGGTAAGTGCTTTTAAACTCACTACTCACCTCCAAGAAGGCCCCTGCGCACCGCTGCCGCCGAAATCCAAAGGGCTGCTCCTGTAAAGGTAAGGCTTTTTAAATACACTACTCACCTCCAAGAAGGCCCCTGCGCACCGCTGCCGCCGAAATCCAAAGGGCTGCTCCTGTAAAGGTAAGAGCTTTTAAACTAACTACTCACCTCCCAGAAGGCCCCTGCGCACCGCTGCCGCCGAAATCCAAAGGGCTGCTCCTGTAAAGGTAAGGCTTTTTAAATACACTACTCACCTCCAAGAAGGCCCCTGCGCACCGCTGCCGCCGAAATCCAAAGGGCTGCTCCTGTAAAGGTAAGAGCTTTTAAATACAGTAATCACCTCCAAGAAGGCCCCTGTGCACCGCTGCCGCCGAAATCCAAAGGGCTGCTCCTGTAAAGGTAAGGCTTTTTAAATTCACTACTCACCTCCCAGAAGGCCCCTGGGCACCGCTGCCGCCGAAATCCAAAGGGCTGCTCCTGTAAAGGTAAGGCTTTTTAAATTCACTACTCACCTCCAAGAAGGCCCCTGCGCACCGCTGCCGCCGAAATCCAAAGGGCTGCTCCTGCAAAGGTAAGTGCTTTTTAAATACACTACTCACCTCCAAGAAGGCCCCTGCGCACCGCTGCCGCCGAAATCCAAAGGGCTGCTCCTGTAAAGGTAAGTGCTTTTAAACTCACTACTCACCTCCAAGAAGGCCCCTGCGCACCGCTGCCGCCGAAATCCAAAGGGCTGCTCCTGTAAAGGTAAGAGCTTTTAAACTAACTACTCACCTCCCAGAAGGCCCCTGCGCACCGCTGCCGCCGAAATCCAAAGGGCTGCTCCTGTAAAGGTAAGGTTTTTAAACTCACTACTCACCTCCAAGAAGGCCCCTGCGCACCGCTGCCGCCGAAATCCAAAGGGCTGCTCCTGTAAAGGTAAGTGCTTTTAAACTCACTACTCACCTCCAAGAAGGCCCCTGCGCACCGCTGCCGCCGAAATCCAAAGGGCTGCTCCTGTAAAGGTAAGTGCTTTTAAACTCACTACTCACCTCCCAGAAGGCCCCTGCGCACCGCTGCCGCCGAAATCCAAAGGGCTGCTCCTGTAAAGGTAAGTGCTTTTAAACTCACTACTCACCTCCAAGAAGGCCCCTGCGCACCGCTGCCGCCGAAATCCAAAGGGCTGCTCCTGTAAAGGTAAGAGCTTTTAAACTAACTACTCACCTCCAAGAAGGCCCCTGCGCACCGCTGCCGCCGAAATCCAAAGGGCTGCTCCTGTAAAGGTAAGTGCTTTTAAACTCACTACTCACCTCCAAGAAGGCCCCTGCGCACCGCTGCCGCCGAAATCCAAAGGGCTGCTCCTGTAAAGGTAAGTGCTTTTAAACTCACTACTCACCTCCAAGAAGGCCCCTGCGCACCGCTGCCGCCGAAATCCAAAGGGCTGCTCCTGTAAAGGTAAGTGCTTTTAAACTCACTACTCACCTCCAAGAAGGCCCCTGCGCACCGCTGCCGCCGAAATCCAAAGGGCTGCTCCTGTAAAGGTAAGGCTTTTTAAATACACTACTCACCTCCAAGAAGGCCCCTGCGCACCGCTGCCGCCGAAATCCAAAGGGCTGCTCCTGTAAAGGTAAGAGCTTTTAAACTAACTACTCACCTCCCAGAAGGCCCCTGCGCACCGCTGCCGCCGAAATCCAAAGGGCTGCTCCTGTAAAGGTAAGGCTTTTTAAATACACTACTCACCTCCAAGAAGGCCCCTGCGCACCGCTGCCGCCGAAATCCAAAGGGCTGCTCCTGTAAAGGTAAGAGCTTTTAAATACAGTAATCACCTCCAAGAAGGCCCCTGTGCACCGCTGCCGCCGAAATCCAAAGGGCTGCTCCTGTAAAGGTAAGGCTTTTTAAATTCACTACTCACCTCCAAGAAGGCCCCTGCGCACCGCTGCCGCCGAAATCCAAAGGGCTGCTCCTGCAAAGGTAAGTGCTTTTTAAATACACTACTCACCTCCAAGAAGGCCCCTGCGCACCGCTGCCGCCGAAATCCAAAGGGCTGCTCCTGTAAAGGTAAGTGCTTTTAAACTCACTACTCACCTCCAAGAAGGCCCCTGCGCACCGCTGCCGCCGAAATCCAAAGGGCTGCTCCTGTAAAGGTAAGAGCTTTTAAACTAACTACTCACCTCCCAGAAGGCCCCTGCGCACCGCTGCCGCCGAAATCCAAAGGGCTGCTCCTGTAAAGGTAAGGTTTTTAAACTCACTACTCACCTCCAAGAAGGCCCCTGCGCACCGCTGCCGCCGAAATCCAAAGGGCTGCTCCTGTAAAGGTAAGTGCTTTTAAACTCACTACTCACCTCCAAGAAGGCCCCTGCGCACCGCTGCCGCCGAAATCCAAAGGGCTGCTCCTGTAAAGGTAAGTGCTTTTAAACTCACTACTCACCTCCCAGAAGGCCCCTGCGCACCGCTGCCGCCGAAATCCAAAGGGCTGCTCCTGTAAAGGTAAGTGCTTTTAAACTCACTACTCACCTCCAAGAAGGCCCCTGCGCACCGCTGCCGCCGAAATCCAAAGGGCTGCTCCTGTAAAGGTAAGAGCTTTTAAACTAACTACTCACCTCCAAGAAGGCCCCTGCGCACCGCTGCCGCCGAAATCCAAAGGGCTGCTCCTGTAAAGGTAAGTGCTTTTAAACTCACTACTCACCTCCAAGAAGGCCCCTGCGCACCGCTGCCGCCGAAATCCAAAGGGCTGCTCCTGTAAAGGTAAGTGCTTTTAAACTCACTACTCACCTCCAAGAAGGCCCCTGCGCACCGCTGCCGCCGAAATCCAAAGGGCTGCTCCTGTAAAGGTAAGTGCTTTTAAACTCACTACTCACCTCCAAGAAGGCCCCTGCGCACCGCTGCCGCCGAAATCCAAAGGGCTGCTCCTGTAAAGGTAAGGCTTTTTAAATACACTACTCACCTCCAAGAAGGCCCCTGCGCACCGCTGCCGCCGAAATCCAAAGGGCTGCTCCTGTAAAGGTAAGAGCTTTTAAACTAACTACTCACCTCCCAGAAGGCCCCTGCGCACCGCTGCCGCCGAAATCCAAAGGGCTGCTCCTGTAAAGGTAAGGCTTTTTAAATACACTACTCACCTCCAAGAAGGCCCCTGCGCACCGCTGCCGCCGAAATCCAAAGGGCTGCTCCTGTAAAGGTAAGTGCTTTTAAACTCACTACTCACCTCCAAGAAGGCCCCTGCGCACCGCTGCCGCCGAAATCCAAAGGGCTGCTCCTGTAAAGGTAAGAGCTTTTAAATACAGTAATCACCTCCAAGAAGGCCCCTGTGCACCGCTGCCGCCGAAATCCAAAGGGCTGCTCCTGTAAAGGTAAGGCTTTTTAAATTCACTACTCACCTCCCAGAAGGCCCCTGGGCACCGCTGCCGCCGAAATCCAAAGGGCTGCTCCTGTAAAGGTAAGGCTTTTTAAATTCACTACTCACCTCCAAGAAGGCCCCTGCGCACCGCTGCCGCCGAAATCCAAAGGGCTGCTCCTGCAAAGGTAAGTGGTTTTTAAAATACACTACTCACCTCCAAGAAGGCCCCTGCGCACCGCTGCCGCCGAAATCCAAAGGGCTGCTCCTGTAAAGGTAAGTGCTTTTAAACTCACTACTCACCTCCAAGAAGGCCCCTGCGCACCGCTGCCGCCGAAATCCAAAGGGCTGCTCCTGTAAAGGTAAGAGCTTTTAAACTAACTACTCACCTCCAAGAAGGCCCCTGCGCACCGCTGCCGCCGAAATCCAAAGGGCTGCTCCTGTAAAGGTAAGGTTTTTAAACTCACTACTCACCTCCAAGAAGGCCCCTGCGCACCGCTGCCGCCGAAATCCAAAGGGCTGCTCCTGTAAAGGTAAGTGCTTTTAAACTCACTACTCACCTCCAAGAAGGCCCCTGCGCACCGCTGCCGCCGAAATCCAATGGGCTGCTCCTGTAAAGGTAAGAGCTTTTAAACTAACTACTCACCTCCCAGAAGGCCCCTGCGCACCGCTGCCGCCGAAATCCAAAGGGCTGCTCCTGTAAAGGTAAGTGCTTTTAAACTCACTACTCACCTCCAAGAAGGCCCCTGCGCACCGCTGCCGCCGAAATCCAAAGGGCTGCTCCTGTAAAGGTAAGTGCTTTTAAACTCACTACTCACCTCCAAGAAGGCCCCTGCGCACCGCTGCCGCCGAAATCCGGTAGCGGACAAGAAATCCAAAGTTCGTTGTTTTGTAGTTCGTACCTTCAACAGCTAGGGTTTGTGGACCTTATCAGATTGAAAGGAAATCAAGTGAGGTGAATTATTTGGCAAAAACACCAGATAGAATGAAGGCTCACCGAATGTGTCATGTGAATATGCTTAAAAGGTACTTTGGAAGGGAAGGAGAGAAAAATAAATGTTTCAATGATTCTAACTCAAAGTGACGAACCAAATCCAGATGACTTTGAATGTGACATACCCCAAATTAAATTGGAAAATGAGGATTTCTTATAAATTTGGATACATTGTTGAGTTACCTTCCAGACGAAAAACGAACTGACCTGAAATAGTTATTGCTATCACATGGGCATATTTGTGGAGATAAATTGGGAAGTACTAAAATGGCTATACATGATGTAGATGTGGGAAATGCTGTTCCAATCAAACCACATCCATACAGACTTAATCCTTTAAAATTGGCACAGGTTAACAAAGAGTTTGAGAGTATACTTAAAAATAGCATAATTGAAGTGGGTTGTAGCCAATGGAGCTCACCCATAGCGATGGTGTCTAAACCAGACGGTACCCAGCGGTTATGTGTGGCCTGTAGAAAGGTTAATGCAGTTACAAGAACGGACTCTTATCCTATCCCACGTTTGGAGGATTGCATTGCGAAAGTGGGACAATCAGCTATTATTTCCAAACTGGATTTATTTAAAGGTTACGGGTAAGTACCTTTATCCGAAAGGGCGAAGGAGATTTCAGCTTTTGTGACTCCAGATGGTATACACCAATTCAAAGTTCTGCCATTTGGCATGAAAAACGCCCAGCCACATTTCAATGGTTAACTAATACAGTCGTTTCAGGATTACCCAATTGTGTGGTATACATCGACGATCTGGTAATTTTCTGCCAGACATGGACATCATTTAAAATATCTGATGGAGTTACTCGATCGACTTCAGGAGGCGGGTTGGTGATAAACCGAGCCAAAAAGGAATTTGGAAAATCCCAAGTCACTTTCCTTGAGGAGTTTCCGGTACCCTCAAGACGATCGGAAATAATGCGATTTCTTGGCATGAGTGGATTTTATCAAACATTTGTGCAAAGGTTTTGTTGCGTGGTGGCTCCACTGACGGACTTGCTCAAGAAGCGTAACAAATTCCAGGGGACAGCGGAGTGTCAACAGGCATTTGACTGCCTGAAAGCTGTGATAACCACTGCTCCGGTGTTGGACAATTACAAGGGACTCTGTGATCAGATTTAACTAAACTATCTGACTTTAAAGAAAAATGCCGAGGCGTAGAGAAATGGAAGGATCTTGCAGAGACCTTCTTGTTCAAAGAGACTGCCAATCAGGAAGGATTTCAGTTGGAGGAAGAAGAACAAAAATGGACTATATTATTGTACATGTTTGCGTGTGTTGTTTTTTCTGAAACACGAAAGTACATTTAACGTGTGCATTTCTTAAAGGATGGTGAAAAGGTGAAAAATTAAACCATCTTGAAGTTGATGATTCCTTTTTTTTCTTGGGGGTAGGTGTCATGTGAGAATACCTTCAAGAAATGGGTGCTTATAAATGGGTGAGTATATAAATATATGTCGTCAGTTTGTCTTTAAGAAATGTGTGTTTACTATTGCAGTATGTCAGAGAATGGGTGAGGTTTGGCTGTCTGTTAGCTTTTTACTTTCATTTTAGGCTGTTTGCTGCAGGGTGTGTTTTAGTTTCGTTTTCAGTGTTGGAGCTGAAGGCAGGCCAAGCTGGTGTACTGTTGTTCTCTCTGCCACCATAAAGCTATCTCTGTATCATTTGGTGAATTCAGAATTATAAATGTTCTCAGAAGTGAATGTAAATCTAATGTGCTTCTGGTAAAAGGTGTCTGAAGTCTTCTGGATGTTAAAAGGACAGCTGACGGATTACTTAGTGTTGTCTTCTTTGGGAGTTGTATTTGAAATAATGGTTGCTAACTTGTTCACTGTTTATTTCAAAAAGGTTAACTTGAGTTCATAGAATAAACATTGTGTTGCTTTAAAAAATACTTTTCAATTTCTGCTGTACCACACCTGTAGAATGTGATGTGTGCTCCCCATACCACCATCTGTTAAAAGTTGTGGGTGAGGTGAACTTCACGATATATTTTGGGGTTCTCTAAACCCTGACCCATGACAATATCCTTATTTACACTGTTCCCTGTGTAGTATGTCATTATTTACAGTAATTCCTGTGTAGTACATCATTATAATACACTGGTCCCTGGGCATTATATCATTATTTACAGTGTTCCCTGTGTAGTATGTCATTATTTACAGTAATTCCTGTGTAGTATATCATTATAATACACTGGTCCCTCGGCAGTATATCATTATTTACAGGTTCCCTGTGTACCATGTAATTGTTTACAGTAATTCCTGTGTAGTACATCATTATAATACACTGGTCCCTGGGCAGTATATCATTATTTACAGGTTCCCTGTGTACGATGTAATTGTTTACAGTAATTCCTGTGTAGTACATCATTAAAATACACTGGTCCCTGGACAGTATATCATTATTTACAGGTTCCCTGTGTACCATGTAATTGTTTACAGTAATTCCTGTGTAGTACATCATTATAATACACTGGTCCCTGGGCAGTATATCATTATTTACAGTGTTCCCTGTGTAGTATGTCATTATTTACAGTAATTCCTGTGTAGTACATCATTATAATACACTGGTCCCTGGGCAGTATATCATTATTTACAGCGTTCCCTGTGTAGTATGTCATTATTTACAGTAAATCCTGTGTAGTACATCATTATAATACACTGGTCCCTGGGAAGTATATCATTATTTACAGGTTCACTGTGTAGTATCTCATTATTTACAGCCATCCATGTGCAGAATAGCAGTATTAATCGTGACCCTTGGTGGCATATCGTTATTTCCTGTGGTCTCTGGTTAGGGTATCATTATTTAAAGTGGTCCCTGGTTAGTGTATCATTAATTACAATGGTCCCTATGTAGCATGTCATTGTTTACAGTAGTCCCTGTGTGGCATATACATATTTACAGGGAATCCTGGGTAGTATATCATTATTTACAGTGTCCCTGGGCAGTATATCGGCATTTACAGTGTTCCCTGGACAGTACATCATAATTTTCAGTGGTCCCTGCTTAGTATATCATTATTTACCGTGGTCCCTCGTAGTATATCATTATTCACAGTGGTTCCTGGATTCTATATAATCATTTACAGGGATGCCTGGGCAGTATATCATTATGCATAGTGTTCCTGGCAGTATATATTTATTTACAGAGGTCGCTGTATGGTGTATCGTTATTTGCAATATCGCCTGATGCAGGGAGGCAGCCATACCCAAGGTGCAGGACAAGAGTAGCTAAAAACAAACATTACACAACCAATTATTATTTGTGCGACAACGATAGAAAATACCTGATTAGTTTTCAGTCCATTAAACACAGCAAATAACAAAAAACATTTCATTGCATCTTTCACTGTGATTGTCAAAGGATTGTTCATTCCATTAATCACAGGCGGTTTCTAATTATTGTTCAGACCATAATAAAATTGAGATTGTTATTCAGTGGAATAGAATCTGTAATTACTGACCACACAACAATAATAACATCAATTAAAAATGCATTTGTTCAGCTCACAATCCCAATCAATGGGATTCTCCCCTTCGGCAGGATCCTCCAATTCCGCCGGCAGCACACCCATGTCGGCGGGTTTCTCGATGGCGTGGGGGGGGGGGGGTCACAATGGGAAACCTCATTGACTGGCTGCAGGAACGGAGAATCCCATTGTGGCGGAGGCTGCGCCGCGCCGGATAACGGGGCTGGCGGGACGGAGAACCGGGTACAGGACATTAAACCGATGATCATTTTACAAGAGAATTATCTTGGCAAGATACTGATTAATCCATTGATCGCTAACGGAATGAATAAATCTTTTAACTTCCCACAATAATATGTATTGGGAAATATTTCCCATGTCTATGATACCAGCAATTATATCTCAGGATTTAATTTCATTAATCATAGTTGTGCGATGACTGAATAGTGTGAGAATTCTCTCTGCCTGTTTCTACCAAAAAAAACTGAGCAAATCGGGCAGCACGGTAGCATAGTGGTGCCACTATGACGTCACAGTGCCAGGGTCCCAGGTTCGATTCCCGCTTGGGTCACTCTCCGTGCAGAGTCTGCACGTTCTCCCCGTGTGTGCGTGGGTTTCCTCCGGGTGATCTGATTGCCTCCCACAGTCCAAAGATGTGCAGGTTATGTGGATTGGCCATGATAAATTGCCCTCAGGTTGGATGGGGTTACTGGGTTATGGGGATAGGGTGGAGGTGTGGGCTTGGGTAGGGTGCTCTTTCCAAGAGCTGGTGCAGACTCGATGGACCGAATGGCCTCCTTCTGCACTGTAAATTCTATGATCTCTGAAATCCAATGATGAAAGGCAGGATGACATATATTGTACCAGCATGTTTGCACAACATTGATAGAAAGCATCACGTTCGTTTTCAGTCCATTGAACACAGTAAATAACGAAAAACATTTAATTACAACTTTGAATGTGATTATTGAAGGATTGATTATTCCAGTAATCAGAGGCGTAAATAAATATTGTTCAGACAATATTCATACTAAGATTGTTCTTTCAAATAGAGTCAGTAATTCCTGACCTTCCAAAAATAACACAATAAACTGAACATGCACATTTCTGCTCACAATTAACTAAACTGTAATTATCTTTCTATAGATTCATCATACCGGGAACATGATTATTTTCAGTCCAATGGTTACTGAATATATCTAGAAATATTTATACTTTTCACAATAAGATGCATTTGAAAATTTCTATGAGTAGCAGAAATTATCTTTCAGGTTTTAATTCCATTAATTACTAGAAATATCGCTGCTATGTGGTGGAATACATTGTGATCTATCTGCATGTTTCTGCTGAAGACGTCCCAGCAATTTAAATGATGTAATCCGGGAAGTAATGGGCTCAAAAACAATTATATATTGTGTCACATATTTATTAAAATTATAGAGGCTATCTGACTGCTGGAACTGGATAACTACAAACTCCCGCTGGTGTTGTTAGGGAGACCGGTCCTTTTGGTCCCCTTCTGTTCCTCCAGTGTTTCTCCTCGGGAAAATACTGACTGTTTCACAATAAGAGAGTGATCAACCATTGTTTCCATTCATTATTCATCAATTAGACTCTGTTTCCCAGATTTAATGGACTGAGCAATGCCGGGGTCTAATGTGATGGTTAAGATTGGAGCTGGCGGATTGTAGGAGAATCAAACCCTGCCATGGCCTTGGTGATTTATTTCTCAGTATTACACAGCAGATCCACAGCTCTCCGTGATACCGACACTCTCCCAATTCTTCAGGATTCCTGATTTGAAGGCGGCACAGTAGCACAGAGGCGTGACGCCTGTTGCTTCACTGCACCAGGGTCCCAGGTTCGATTCCCAGCTTGGGTCACTGTCTGTGCGGAGTCTGCACGTTCTACCCGTGTCTGCGCGGGTTTCCTCCAGGTGCTCTGAGGATTACTCTCAGGATTATTCCCAGTGCCACGTGACAGTGAGGCCAGAAATAAGAGGATAGTCCAGCTAAACACGTGGCTAAACTGGTGGCGTAGGAGGGAGGATTTCAGATTTCTGGGCATTCGGCTATCTTCCGGGACAGGTGGGATCTGGACAAGAAGGGCGGGTAGCTTCTATACTGGAGGGGCATCACTATCCTGGCTGGGAGGATTGTTAGTGTCACTCGGGAGAATGGAAACTAATATGAAAGTGGGTGGGAACAGGAGCGGTAGCTCAGAAGGTGTAATAACTGAAGGGGAAATAGAGAACACAAATACGTGAACAACATCACCCTCAGGCAGAGCAAAAAAGGTGACAAGTGTGAGAAGGGAGGTGCGCTCAATGCAGGATTCAGGGTGGTGGACCTAAATGTGCGCAGTTCAGAACAAGGTAAATTTGCATGTTGCGCACATTGATATTGGCTGGGAGGATGTGGTGGGAATCACAGAGACGTGGCTGCAAGGTGATCAGGGCTGGCATCAAAATATGCAAGTGTTCTATCGAAAGGACAGGCAGACGGGCAAAGGGGGCGGGGTTGCATTCTACGTAAGGAATGACGTTGAAGCGATAGCAAGGAGCGATATCGGATCAGAAGGCATAGAATCTCTGAGGGCAGAGTTGAGGAATCGAATAGATAAAAAGACCCCGATGGAGGTTATTTGCAGGACCCCGAGCAGTAAATAAATCAGGAGATAGAAAAGGCCTGTAAAAAAGGCAATATTACAATAATCATGGGGAACTTCAATTTGCAGGTGGACTGGGAAAATCAGGTTGGTCGTGGATCCCAAGAAAAGGAATTGGTGGAAAGTCTAAGAGATGGTTTTTTTTGAGCAGCTTGTGACAGAGCTTACTAGGGAACAGGCAATTCTGGATTTGGAGATGTGTAATGAGACAGACTTGATTAGGGAACAAAAGGTGAAGGAACCCATAGGGAGCAATGGCCACAATATGCTAGAATTTACCCTGCAGTTTGAGAGGGAGAAGCTGCAACCAGATGTAACGGTATTACAATTAAACAGGGGTAACTACAAAGATATGAGGGTGGAGCTGCCATAGTTGATTGGAAAAGGAGCCTCGCAGGGAAGACATTGAAACAGCAATGGCAGGAGTTTGGGGTGGTTATTCGGGAGGAAGAACAGAATTTCATCCCAAGGCGGAGGAAACATGCCAAGGGGAGGACAAGGTCTGCATGGCTGATGAGGGAAGTCAAGAACAGCAGTAAAGCAAAATAAAAAGCATACAATGTGGCGAGGAGTAGTGGGATGCCAGAAAATTGGGAAGCCTTTAATAGCGAACAGAGGACACCTGAAAACGCAATAAAGAAGGACGAGATGAAATTTGAGGGCAAGCTGGTTAGTAATGTAAAAGACGATAGGAAGATGTTTTTTTTCCAATATATAAAAGGTAAGAGAGAGACAAATACAGACATTGGACCAATGGAAAATGTGACTGGAGAAGTAATAACCGGCAACAAAGAAATGGCAGGCCAGCTGTATAGTTACTTTGCATCAGTCTTCACGGTGGAAGACACCAGTGGGATGCCAGAGCTCCAGGAGAACCAGGGGGCAGAGGGGAGTGCCGTGACCATCACTAAGGAGAAGGTTCTGCGGAAACTGAAAGGTCTGAAGGTGGATGAATGACCTGGACGGATGGACTACATCCCAGGGTTCTAAAAGAGATAGCTGAGGAGAATGTGGAGGCAGTGGCGGGAATCTTTCAGGAATCACTGAAGGCAGAAAGGGTCCCAGAGGACTGGAAAGTGGCTAATGTAGCACCGCTGTTTAAGAAGGGAGGGAGGCAGAAAACGGGAAATTATCGGCCGGATAGCCTGACTTCGGTCATTGGTAAGATTTTAGATCCATTATTAAGGATGAGATTGCGGAGTACTTGGAAGAGCATGGTAAAATAGGACTGAGTCAGCACGGCTTCGTCAAGGGGAGGTCATGTCTGACAAATCTGTTAGAGTTCTCTTTGAGGAAGTAACACGGAAGTTAGACAAATGAGAATCAGTGGACGTGATTTATTTAGATTTCCAGAGGGCCTTTCCATGGTGCCGCACAGGAGACTGTTAAATTGGTTAAGAGCCCATGGTGTTCAGGGTAAGATCCTGGGATGGAAAAAGAATTGGCTGACTGGCAGAAGGCAGAGAGTGGGGATAAAGGGGTCTTTTTCAGGATGGCAGCCTGTGACTAGTGGTGTGCCTCGCGGGTCTGTGCTGGGACCACAACTTTCCACAATATACATTAATGATCTGGAAGACGGAACCGAAGGCACTGTTGCTGAGTTTCCAGATGATTCAAAGATCTGTAGAGGGGCAGGTAGTATTGAGGAAGCGAGGGGGGCTGCAGAAGGACTTTGAGGCTCGGAGATTGTGAAAAGATGTGGCAGATGGAATACAATGTGGAAAAGTGTGAGGTTCTGCACTTTGGAGGATGGAATGGATGAATTCTCTAAATGGAGGAATGCTTCGGAAATCAGAAGCACAAAGGGACTTGGGAGGCCTTTTTCACGATTCTCTTACGGTTAACGTGCAGGTTCAGTCGGCAGTTAGGAAGGCACTTGCAATGTTAGCATTCATGTCGAGAGGGCTAGAATGCAATACCAGGGATGTACTTCTGAGGCTGTAAAAAGCTCAGGTCAGATCCCATTTGGAGTATTGTGAACAGTTTTGGGTCCCGTACCTGAAGAAGGATATGCTTCACTTGGAAAGGACCCAGAGGAGGTTCACTAGAACGATCCCTGGAATGAAGAGCTTGTCGTGTGAGGAGCGGTTGAGGACTCTGGGTCTGCACTCGTTGGAGTTTAGAAAGATGAGGGGAGATCTTATTGAAACTTACAGGATACTGCGAGCCCTGGCTCGAGTTGATGTGGAGAGGGTGTTTCCACTAGTAGGAGAAACTAGAAGCAGAGGACACCGTCTCAGACTAAAGGGACGATGCTTTAAAACACAGATGAGGAGGAATTTATTCAGCCAGAGGATGGTGAATCTGTGGAACTCTTTGCTGCAGAAGGCTGTGGAGGCCAAATCACTGAGTGTCTTTCAGACAGAGATAGATAGGTTCTTGGTTAATAAGGAGATCAGGGGTTATGGTGAGAAGGCGTGAAGGTAGGAGAATGAGGATGAGAAACATATCAGCCATGTTTGAATGGCGGAGCAGGCTCGCTGGGCAAAGTGACCAAGTTCAGTTCCTGTGTCTTATGGTCTTATGGCCGTAAATGTCCAACTCGGTTTGAAATATGGCTTTGGGTGTCTGCCTCCATTATTCTTACAGAAAATGAGGTAATGAAAGGATGTGAGGAACAAGCGGGAAATGACATTGAGGCAGAAGCTGAGCAGTGATTAAATTGAATGGTGGAGGAGGTGTGAGTGACCGTGTCGTCTCCCCATGTTGCCATTTGTTATCAGTTCCGGCTCTGCATTACTCGCTGATGAATGTAGCTGCATGATCATATATTTCAGTTACATCTTTCCAACAGATATTTATATTGTTCATGGAAACTTTTCATTTATATCCAGATTATCCAAAACTTGTAAAATGTGTGGAACGAATCTCACATCATCGTCTTTTATTCCCAATAACCCAGCCCCACCCAATCCAATCACCCGAAGGGAAAACTGCGTCTAAACGATTCACACAGCGAGTGGTTCTGATCTGGTCTGCACGGCCTGGGACACTGGTGCCGGCAGATACAACAGTGATTTCAGAGGGAATGATAGGAGTGACAAAAATCAAATGTAGTTCTCCAGGGAAAGGTGGTGCAGTCGGATTGAATGATCTGCTCATCTATAGAGCCGCTGAGGTCAAACGGAATGAAATGAAAATCGCTTATTGTCACAACTAGTCTTCAAATGAAGTTACTATGAAAATCCCCTAGTCGCCACATTCCGGCGCCTGTTCGGGGAGGCTGGTACGGGAATTGAACTGTGCTGCGGGCCTGCCTTTGTCTGCTTTAAAAGCCAGCGATTTATCCCAGTGTGCTAAACCGGCCCCAGGAATGAATGTCCTCCTTCAGGACTTCACGCACTTTTCAGGCTTTGGATGTGGTCTGGCTGTGAGATGATGTGGACCAACACCTTCAGGTTCCCTCCAAGTTCCCATAACCACGAGTATTCTCCCTGCAATCCTTTCTATTCACTGTGTCCATGTGTGAACTCAGCGTCCGCTTTAGCTCACTGCTTACTTCACAGCATCAACGTCATTGTAAGTTCCAATCTGTCTGACCCTGGGCGCTGTCTGTGCTGTTAATATTGAAAACATCTGTGTTGCTCCCAATAAAAGCAGACGCACATTTAATAATTAGAGGGAGGTCTATCTTTTTTCAGGTTGCTTTACAATTATTTTTAAAAGCGGCTGTGCCACGTGTTTGCTTTCTGGCCTCTCACTGGGGAAAGACAAGTTCTATTCCAGCTCTGCACAATAACTGACCTGTCACACTCTGTCAGTTATTCACAACTGAAATGGTGCAATACTGCATGAAGGAGATTTACTTTATCCAGTGTCTGATTTTATAATTTAGGGACAAGTTTGTTTATTCAGCAAATGTATTAATCGGGATTGTGTTTTCCACATGATACCCAGTTCCCCACATCTCCAAGAACACTCCCTCACACTCTATCTCTCCCTTGCATTCTCTCCCTCTCTCACCCTCACTCTCCCACACTATCCCTCTCCCACACTCTCTCCCTCACTCACCCTCACTCTCTCACACTAACCTTCTCCCACACTATCCCTCTCCCACACTCCCTCCCTCTCCCACACTGTCTCCCTCTCACACACTCTCTCCCTCTCTCACAGTGTCTCACTCTCTCACGCTTTCTCCCTCTCTCACACTCTCTCCTCCTCTCACACTCTGTCCCCCTCTCTCACACCCTCCCTCTCTCACACTGTCTCCCTCTCACACACTCTCTCCCTCTCTCACAGTGTCTCATTCTCTCACACTCTCTCACCCTCCCTCTCTCACCCTTTCTCCCTCTCTCACACTCTCTCCCTCCCTCACACTCTCTCCCCCTCTCACACACCCTCCTTCTCTCACACTCTAATCCTCTCACACTCCCTCCCTCTCTCACACTCGAACCCTCTCAAAATCCCCCTCCCTCTCTCACATTCTGTCCCTCTCTCACACTGTCCCTCACGCACACTCTAAACCTTTCTCACACTCGCTCCCTCTCTCACACATCCTCTCTCTCTCACACTCATGACCCCTCTCACACTCTCTCCCTCTCTCAGACTCTAACCCTCACACACACACCCTCCCTCTCTCACACTCTCTTCCTCTCTCACAATGTCTCCCTCTCTCACACTCTGTCCCCTCTCACACCCCCTCTCTCTCGCACACTCTAACCCTCTCTCGCACTCTCTGACTCTCTCCCCTTGCGCTCACTCTCTCTCACTTTCTCTTGTTCTTTCTCCCTCTCTTGCACTCTCATCCTCTCTCACACTATCCCCCTCACACTCTCTCCCTCTGACACATTCTCTACCTCAGTCACTCTCCCTCTCTCCCACTGTCTCCCTCTCCCCTACTCTTTCTCCCTCTCAGACACTCTCCCTCGCTCACAATCTCTCCCGGTTTAACGCACTCTCCCTGTCTCACTCACTTTCCCTTTCTCACACTCTCTCCCTCTCTCACACACTCTCCCTCTCTCACACTCCCTCCATCTCTCACACTCCCTTACTCTCTCGCACTCTCCCTCTCTCACACTCCCTCCATCTCTCACACTCTCTCCCTCTCTCGCACTCCCTCCATCTCTCACCCTCCCTCCATCTCTCAGCCTCCCTCCATCTCTCACACTCTCTCCCTCTCTCGCACTCCCTCCATCTCTCACCCTCCCTCCATCTCTCACCCTCCCTCCATCTCTCACACTCCCTCCATCTCTCACCCTCCCTCCATCCCTCACCCTCCCTCCATCTCTCACCCTCCCTCCATCTCTCAGCCTCCCTCCATCTCTCACCCTCCCTCCATCTCTCACCCTCCCTCCATCTCTCACCCTCCCTCCATCTCTCACCCTCCCTCCATCTCTCAGCCTCCCTCCATTTCTCACACTCCCTCCATCTCTCACCCTCCCTCCATCTCTCACCCTCCCTCCATCTCTCACCCTCCCTCCATCTCTCACCCTCCCTCCATCTCTCAGCCTCCCTCCATCTCTCACCCTCCCTCCATCTCTCACCCTCCCGCCATCTCTCACACTCCCTCCATCTCTCACACTCCCTCCATCTCTCACCCTCCCTCCATCTCTCACACTCCCTCCATCTCTCAACCTCCCTCCAACTCTCACCCTCCCTCCATCTCTCACACTCCCTCTCTCAAATTCCTGGCTCTCATACATTCTTCTTCATTGATACTCACTCCCACTCTCCCACTCTATCCAACACATTTCCCTTGCCTCACACTTACCTCTCCCTCACATTCTGTCCCTCTCTCACACTCTCCCCCTCCCTCTCCCTCTCCCTCCATGCCTCCCTCCCTCTCACACAACTCCCTCACTGATACTTTCTCTGACACTCTTTCTCCCTCTCACGCTTTCCCTCTTTCACTCTTTCTCTCAAACTCTTTCCCTCTCTCACATTTTCTCTCACACTCTTTCCCTCTCTCACACTTTCTCTCACTCCCTTTCCTCTCTCGAACATTCTCTGACTCTCTTTCCCTCGTCCACACTTTCTCTGTGTCTCTTTCCCTCTCTCACACTTTCTCTGACTCTCTTTCCCGCTCTCACAATTTCTCTCACTCTCTTTACTTCTGTCACACTTTATCTCAAACGCTTTCCCTCTCTGACACGTTCTCTCACACTCTTTCCCTCTCCCACACTTTCTCTCACTCTCTCCCCCTCATAATTTCTCTCACAATCTTTCCCTCTCCCACTCCCTGGGTCACTCAGTCGCTCTCTCCTTTACTTATGTCTAAGATTATGTTAGTATTTTATACACAATCCGTCTCATCCAATCTGCCTCCCTCACCCACTCACCAGCAGCACGGTAGCATTGTGGAAAGCACAATTGCTTCACAGCTCCAGGGTCCCAGGTTCGATTCCGGCTTGGTTCACTGTCTGTCCGGAGTCTGCACGTCCTCCCCGTGTCTGCGTGGGTTTCCTCCGGGTCCTCCGGTCTCCTCCCACAGTCCAAAGATGTGCAGGTTAGGTGGGGTGGCCATGATAAATTGCCCTTCGTGTCCAAAGTTGCCCATTGTATTGGGTGGGGTTACTGGGTTTTGGGGAAAGGGTGGAGGTGTGGACCTTGGGTAGGGTGCTCTTTCCAAGAGCCGGTGCAGACTCGATGGGCCGAATGGCGTCCTTCTGCACTGTAAATTCTATGAAAACACACTGACAATTGGAACTGAATCACTAAATGGTCACAGTTACAGAGGCAGCTATACCCCAGAGTGCAGTTGACCCACACAGAGAAATACACTGACAATTGGAACTGAATCACTGAATGGTCACTGTTACAGAGACAGCTACAACCAAGAGTGCAGTGGACCCACCCAGAGAAACACACTGACAATTGAAACTGAATCACTGAATGGTCAGTTACAGAGTCAGCTACACCCCAGAGTGCAGTGGAACCACCCAGAGAAACACACTGACAATTGGAACTGAATCACTGAATGGTCACAGTTACAGAGGCAGCTGCACCCCAGAGTGCAGTGGAACCACCCAGAGAAACACACTGACAATTGGAACTGAATCACTCAATGGTCACAGTGGAGTGAGGGATATCAATGAAACAATCTGAGATGCAGAGATGGGACTGATTGTGTCTGAGTGGACAGCATCCTTTCTGTTAATGTTAGCTGAACAATGTGACCAACACAGTCCAGTGTTTGGAAAGAGGTCAGTCACTCAAAAAAATAATATTTTCTTTCACTGAACCAAATATCGGAATCTGTTTGTTCACATCTTTGAAAAATAAGTTGAACGATGTCACAACCTCAATACCCCTGAGGTGGTTCCACAGGGTATTAATTAAAGGCTTGGAGAATATATAACCTCAGAGTTACAGACAGTGAGATTGCCAATCACAGGAAGGAACACATCACTTCACAGAGAAAATGCTTTATCCAATTCATGTTGCTGAGAAAATATTCTACCCAATCCTTGCAATTGTTGGTGTTCCTGGTAAGTGACTGTCACCATTGAAGTTGTGTAAATCTGTGTGTGAGCGGCTCTCTGATTTTAAACTGTGACTGAAAATGTTTAACGCTGATCTCGTGCTCACTGTTATACAGACACATTGTCAACGATATAATTCACTTAATTCAAATCTCGTTCATAATGTCTATGGTTTGAATCCATTTCATCAACTAACAATAAACCTGTCTGTAAATCGCGGATCTCTGATCAATAAAGTTGTTATATTGAGTGGAATCTTGTATAATGTTAGATTGGATCTCAGTGAAGGCAATCTCTCTGAAGGAAGGTTTAATGGGAGTAAGAATTAAATCACACCGAGTGTGGGTCACTAATCAGATTGGAATACGTGACAGCAGCGAACAAGGATTACTGGAAGTATCTGTCAGTGTGGAATTGTACTGAGTGTGGGTCTCTCACCAGAGTGGAATATCTGATCCAATTATCTATCTATTACTGGGACTATCTGTCCGTGTGGAATTGTATTGTGTGTGGGTCAGTAACTGGACTGAAATTAGTTGGTTCTGTTTTGAAATGCTGTATTTTATTGGGGAGTGGCCGCTCCATTCTGTGGAGTTCTCTCTGTGTGTTTTAACTTTGGAATAGGTTGAAAACAGGAAGAGTTTGGCTGTGTTTTGAAGATGTTTGATATTTATTGTATGAAGTGAAATGTCTCTATCTCTGTTCTCTATTGACCTACTCCAACAGGAACAGATATCATCCATACTCTAATATTTCATAAAACCCACAGCAGTGCAGTATTCCAATAGGTTTTGTGATATTTTCATATTTCTATTCATCCTGAAATGAACTCACATGTTTGATCAATTTTTATGGGTGTTTATAAACTGTGTTTCTGCTTCACACGATTTGTGAATCTATTCACCTGAACCCAGAAACCCCTCCAGTCCTTCACACAGGTGTTTTCCAAGGAGTGATTGGGGGATTTACTGCTCTGATCAGCAGCGGATACTGATCTGTCGGAACATTTATCTCCCATTGAAATACCCACTTTGCAAATTCATAATTAATGATGATGTGTGCCTGTAATTAGTTGTATTCTTCCTCTGTATTCACTATCACTCTCAATTTGATTTTGTCTGTAAATTGTGTCATTATCATTCTGCTTCCCGATCCCATACTGTTGATGGGAATGGTGAAGGAGAGTTATCCCAGTGCTGATCCTTGTGGAACACCACTTCCCACCTTCCACCAATCAGCCTACATCCCTTTAACTCCTCTCCCTGTTTTCTGTGTGCATCGCCAGCATGTGTCCATTCTGCTGCTGTGTCCCCTAACTCCACTGGCTCTGAGATTACTCATCAGTCTGTTATGTCGGACCTTACTGACGGCCTTTAGAAAATCAAATTGTTTAACATCTATCATACTACTCAGATCTATTATTTCTGGTAGTTATTGAAATAATTGGATGAAATGTGTCAGGAATAATGTTGACTTTGGAATATGTGGCGACTATTTAGTATACTCTGTGTTACTGGATTTCTTTTAACTCATGCTTCTAATTCCATTTTTCCAACTGTTGACATTGTGACTGGAAGATGTTATTATATTCTGTTCTAAATTGAAGAATAACAGAGACCGACTTCTGCTTTTCAATTCTTTGGTCATTATTCTGATGGTGATCAGTGAATGGATAATATTGTCTCTGCTGTTGCTCACTGTCTATTTTATGATAATTTGTTGTTGAAATCCATCCGCCTCCAGTAATCTCCCTCTACCTGAACCCCACCCTCTGGCCTCCTATCAGCTCTTGATCTTTTCATTGAGATCTGTCAGTGCGACATCGACCGTCTCAATTTCCCTGTGCCTCTCACCAACTCTATCCTGACTCACTCTAAACTTGCTCCAATCCTCTCTCTAATATCCAACCCTGACCTGGTGATCTAAGCTGCTCACTAGGGTGGTGCCATTATTGTCTGGTGTCCTGACCTCTTCCTCATAGAGGCTGACCGTCAGCTCTTAGACCCGTCCTGGTAGGCCCCCCTCTCCCCTGGACCAGCAGCACACCCCCAAACATCATGATATTGTTTCCAGGACATTCTATAACCTAATTGTCTCTGGATATCTTCTGTTCGCAGCCTCGGACATCATAGTCCCACAATCCCACACATCCTGCATCAACCTCCCGCTTCTACCTCCTTCCCAAAGTCCACAAACAGGAAAGTCCCAGTGCAGCCTTATTTCGGACTGTTCCAGCCCCACCAAGATCATTTCTTCCCATCTTGATTCCATCCGCTTTACTCTGTTCTGCCCCTTCCCAAAGACATTGGTGTCACAGTGACTCAGTGGTTTGCACTGCTCCCTCACAGCACCAGGTTCCCGGATCAATTCCTAACTTGGGTGACAACAAATTACTGTGTGGAATGTGCACTTTTTCTCCGTGTCTGCGTGGGTTTCCTCCGGGTCTCCGGTTACCTCCCACAGTCCAGGTCAGGTGGATTGACCATGCTAAATTACTCCGTAGTGTCCAAAAAGATGTGTAGGTTAGATTAAGGGGTTAATGAGATAGGCGGGGGAGTGAGCTTGGTTGAGGTACTCTTTCAGAGGTTTGGTACAGGCTTAATGGGCCGAATGACCTCCTTCTGCACTGTGGGGATTCTATGATTCCTGATTCCTCTGGTGCCGTAAACAAGGTCCATTTCCCTGGCCCTAACCGCCTAATCTTCACAATGGATGTCTAATCCCTCTGCACCCCCGTTCCCCAACACAAGGGTTGTGTACAGATCCTCATTCCCTGCTTCCTGTAAAGACTGCATCTCATTCTCCCACTTTCTCCGCCTCCATCGCCTCTGTTCTGATGGTGACGTATTCGAACATAGCCCGTCTGGCATGTCTGTCTTTTCCTAAACCGGGCTGTCCCCACCACCTTCCTGTGTTAACAGGCCTCTCAATCGTGTTCAATTCATTTCTGACACGTCTGTCCTCACACATCCCCCTCCCTCTCGGAAACATGATAGTCTCACCCTCTCCTCACTTTCCACACCATCAGCCTTCCCATTGATAGGGAAATCCTCCTCCATTTCTGCCAACTCCAGCATGATGTCACCACCAAACACATCTTCACCTCTCTCCAACCACACCCCCTCAATTTCTGCATTCCTCAGGTACCGCTCCCTCCCCCTTGTCCACTTCCCCCTCACACCCCACACCCCTTTCCCTTCCCCCAGCACCTTCCCCTGCAATCACAGACGGTGCAACAACTGTCCCTTTACCTCCTCCCGTCTCCCGGTTCTCAGCAGCAAACTGTCCTTTCTGGAGAAGCAGCGTTTCACTTCTGTGCCTTCAATTTGTTCTCCTGTATTCGCTGCTGCCAATACCGTCTCCTCTACATTGGCGAGACTAAACGCAGACTGGGAGACAGCTTTGTGGAACACCTTCACTCAGCCCACAGCATGGCCCCAGCCTTCCTGTTGTGGCCATGTTAACTCAGCACCTTGCTCTCAGGCCCACATGTCTGTCCTTGGCCTGCTGCAAGAATTCAGTGAAGCCCAACGCAAGCTGGAGGAGCAACATCTCATCGTCCAATTCGGATGTTACATCCCGCAGGACGTAACTTTACTTTCAACCACTTTAGTCTGGGAACTTTCTCCTCCATCTTTCCGCTCTTGTTTTGGAATTTTCCTACTTTTGTGTCGAATGCAATGAGTCCGAATCTGGAGAGAGTCTATTCCGGCCAAGCGAACCCCGGGAAATGTCCAATGCCGGAGCGTGAATATTCCTGAGAAAAGCTTGACAGGGATTGTTTTCAAACAGGGAGAGGATGGATTCCTGGGAACAGTGATGTTGGGATGTTCGAGACATGGCAATGGGGGATTCCTGGGAGCGAGTGCTTTACGAATGACTAGACCTGGGAGGGGTGATCCCTCGGAATATTCTGGAGACTGGGCAGACTCTATTCTGGAAAGGCTGGGCTGCACGGTAGCACAGTGGTTGGCACAGTTGATTCACAGCTCAAGTGTCCCAGGTTCGATTGCCGGCTTGGGTCACTGTCTGTGGAGTCTGCACTTTCTACCCGTGTCTGCGTGGGTTTCCTCCGGGTGCTCCGGTTTCCTCCCACAGTCCAAAGATGTGCAGGTTAGGTGGATTGGCCAAGATAAATTGTGTTTAGTTTCCAAACAATTTGGATGGGGTCACTGGGTTATGGGCATGGGGTGGGCTGAACTGGTTTTCTCTTTCCAAGGGCCGGTGCAGACTCAATGGGCCAAATGGCCTCCTTTTGCACTGTACATTCTATATTTCTATTCCTCCCATGACCATGCAGTGGGAAGGTCCTGCGTTTGTTTTATTTTTTCCATTGATCATGGAGTATTCAAATAAACCATGAGTGTTGTCCAACCCCATCAGAAATCTAGTCCAGGGAACGGTCCAATCTGGGGTGTGGTCCAATAATTGAGCTGCGATGACAATCTCTGGGATGTTTGTATCCGGGTTGGGAAACCTGGCCGGCCTGAGTGAATCCTGTAAATCAGACTAAATGAGAAATGTCACCTCTCCCAAAGGTCTCTGAATTATAAACATTTTCCTACCACTGCCATCAAACTGACAGAGCTGTAATTCACACTTTCCCCCCATTCCCCACCTTTAACACTGGAGTTACATTTCCTACTTCCCTCTCTGCAATGTTTATCTCTGTGCCCACTCCTCTCCCAACACCCCACCCACCCACTGTCCATTATATTGATGCTGAAATTATGTCCTGGTTCAGAAAGGGAGATTCATTACCCAGTAATTTCCCGCGTCTCTCCTTTCTCTCTCTGACAGTTAATTTACTGGGAATTGTGATTCTGTGTCGCGGGAAGTGTGGCCTCTCTACCTGCACCACTCGCTACTTGGTGGCCATGGCAACGGCGGATCTGCTGTTTATTATCATTAACCCCATACTGAACAAGATGAATGGTTATTATTTCCCCCGGAATTTCCTGGATCTCAGCCCTGTGTGTAGTGTTCACTCTGTCCTGCTCTTTGCAGCCACGGACTGTTCTGTCTGGTTCACCCTCACTTTCTCCTTTGATCGATTTGTGGCCATTCGCTGCCAGAAACTGAAAACCAAATATTGCACCGGGAAAACTGCGGCTGTGGTTCTGTCCACAAGCGGCCTCCTGCTCTGTGTGAAAAACATCCCCCAGTACTTTGTATATGAACCTAGGGGGATAATCGACAATGTCCAGTGGTTCTGTTTCATAAAGAGCAGCTTTCTCACTGACTCGGGATGGGTTGCATATAACTGGTTTGCTCAGGTTTTAACCCCATTGATGCCGTTCTACTCAATCCTGTTGACCAACGCTCTGACAGTCAGACACAATTTACTCAGCAGTCGGGTCCGGAAGGCACTGAGGGCTCAGAGTCAGGGAGACAATCGCCCTGACCCAGAGATGGAGAGCAGAAGGAAGTCAATGATTTTACTCTTCAGCATCTCCGGAACTTTCATTCTCCTCTGGACCGTGTCTGTTATTAAATTTTTCTATTTGGATTTAAGTAGATTATATTACCTCACCTTTCCTCAATATAATTTACAACAAGTCGGATTTATTCTGCGGGATTTAAATTGCTGCACAAACACATTTATTTATGTGGTGACTCAGTCCAGGTTCAGGGAGCAGATCAAGATCGCGGTGAAGTATCCGGTAACATCAATTATTAAATCAATGAGTAAATAAAACTGACTGACAGCCGTTCAGCCAATCAGGAGCTCCAGCCGTTGACTGACAGCCTCTCAGCCAATCAGGAGTTCCACACGCTGACTGACGGCCTCTCAGCCAATCAGGAGCTCCAGCCGCTAACTCACAGCCTATCAGCTAATCAGGAGTACCACCCGCTGACTGACAGCCTCTCAGCCAATCAGGAGCTCCAGCCGCTGATTGACAGCCTCTCAGCCAATCAGCAGCTCCAGACGCAGCTGACAGTTGTGGGGGGGTGGGGAGCACTGGCAGCGCTGGGGGGGGGAGCACTGGCAGCGTTGGCTGTGTGGGAGTACTGGCCGTGGGGGTAGCACTGGCAATGCTGGCTGTGGGGAGCACTGGCAGTGCTGGCTGTGGAGGGGAGCACTGGCAGTGCTGGCTCTGGAGGGAGAGCACTGGCAGGGCTGGCTTTGGGGATGGAGCGCTGAGTGTGGCGGTGCACTGGCAGTGCTGGCTGGATGGGGGAAGCACAGGCAATGCTGGTTGTGGGGAGCACTGGCAGGGCTGGCTGTGGGGAGCACTGGCAGTGCTGGATGTGGGAGGCCGGGAGCACTGGCAGTGCTGGCTGTGGTGCGGGGAACTGGCAGCCCCGCACCACAGTGCTGGCTGTCTGGGGAGCACTGTGAGTGCTGGCTGTGGGGATGGTGCACTGACTGTTGGGAGGGGGTGCACTGGCTGTGCTGGCGGTGGGGAGCACTGGCAGTTCTGGCTGTGTGTGTGGTAGCACAGGCAATTCTGGCTGTGTGGGGAGGACTGGCAGTGTTGGCTGTGTGTGGAGCACTGGCAGTGCAGTCTGTTGGGGGAGGACTGGTAGTGCTGGCTGTGGGGGGTGCACTGGCAATGCTGGCTGTGGGAGCACTGGCAGTGCTGGCTGTGGAGGGGAGCACTGGCAGTGCTGGCTTTAGGGATGGAGCGCTGACTTTGGGGGGGGGGGGGTGCACTGGCAGTGCTGACGGTGGGGAGCACTGGCAGTGCTGACTGTGAGGGGGAGCACTGGCAGTGCTGGCTGGACGGTGGGAGCACAGGCAATGCTGTCTGTGGTGGAGAACGGCAGAGCTGGCTATGGGGGTAGCACTGGCAGTGCTGGATCTGGGAGGACGGGAGCACTGGCAGTGCTGGCTGTGGTGCGGCGCACTGGCAGTGCTGGCTGTGGAGGGGAGCACTGGTAGTGCTGGATGTGTGGGTGGGAGCACAGGCAATGCTGGCTGTGGGGAGCACTGACACTGCTGGCAGTGGGAGAGCACTGGCATTGCTGTCTGTGGAGGGGAGCACTGGCAGTGCTGGATGTGTGGTGGGAGCACTGGCTGTGCTGGCTGTGTGTGTGGGAGCACAGGCAATTCCGGCTGTGTGGGGAGCACTGGCAGTGTTGGCTGTGTGGGGAGCACTGGCAGTGCTGGCTGTGGGTGAACACTGGCAGTGCTGGCTGTGTGGGTGAGAGCACAGGCAATGCTGGCTGTGGGGAGAGCACGGCTGTGGGGAGAGCACTGCAGTGCGGGCTATGGAGGAGAGCACTGGCAGTGCTGGCTGTGTGGGGGAGCACTGGCTGTGCTGGCTGTGTGTCTGGGAGCACAGGCAATTCTGGCTAAGTTGCGGAGCACTGGCAGTGCTGGCTGTGGGGAAGCACCGGCAGTGCTGGCTTTGGGGAGCACTGGAAGTGCTAGATGTGGAGGGGATACTGCAGGTGCTGACCTTGGGGGGAGCAAAGGCAGGGCTGGCTGTGTGTGTGGGAGCACTGGCAGTGTAGGCTGTGTGGGGAGCACTGGCAGTGCTGGATGTGGAGGGGAGAACTGGCAGTGCTGGCTTTGGGGATGGAGCGCTGACTGTGGGGGTGCACTGGCAGTGCTGGTGGTGGGAGGGCACTGGCAGTGCTAGCTGTGAGGGGAAACACTGGCAGTGCTGGCTGGATGGGGGGAGCACAGGCAATGCTGGCTGTGGGGAGCACTGGCAGGGCTGGCTGTGGGGAACACTGGCAGTGCTGGATGTGGAGGGGATACTGCAGGTGCTGACCTTGGGGGGAGCAAAGGCAGGGCTGGCTGTGTGTGTGGGAGCACTGGCAGTGTAGGCTGTGTGGGGAGCACTGGCAGTGCTGGATGTGGAGGGGAGAACTGGCAGTGCTGGCTTTGGGGATGGAGCGCTGACTGTGGGGGTGCACTGGCAGTGCTGGTGGTGGGAGGGCACTGGCAGTGCTAGCTGTGAGGGGAAACACTGGCAGTGCTGGCTGGATGGGGGGAGCACAGGCAATGCTGGCTGTGGGGAGCACTGGCAGGGCTGGCTGTGGGGAACACTGGCAGTGCTGGATGTGGGAGGACGGGAGCACTGGCAGTGCTGGCTGCGGTGCGGGGCACTGGCAGCCTCGCACGACAGTGCTGGCTGTCTGGGGGGCACTGGCTGTGGGGATGGTGCTCTGACTGGGGGTGTGTGCACTGGCAGTGCTGGCTGTGTGTGTGGTAACACAGGCAATTCTGGCTGTGTGGGGAGGACTGGCAGTGTTGGCTGTGTGGGGAGCACTGGCAGTGCTGTCTGTGCGGTAGGACTGGTAGTGCTGGCTGTGGGGAGCACTGGCAATGCTGGCTGTGGGGAGCACTGGCAGAGTTGGCTGTGGTGGGGAGCACTGGCAGTGCTGCCTTTGGGGATGGAGCGCTGACTGTGGGGTGCACTGGCAGTGCTGGCTAGATGGGGGAGCACAGGCAATGCTGGCTGTGGAGGGGAGCATTGGCAATGCTGGCTCTGTGGGGGAGCACAGACAATTCTGGCTGTGTGGGAGCACTGGCAGTGTTGGCTGTCTGGGGAGCACTGGGAGTGCTGGCTGTGGGAATGGTGCTCTGACTGGGGGGGAGTGCACTGGCTGAGCTGGCGGTGGGTGTGGGGGCACAGGCAATTCTGGCTGTGTGGGAGCACTGGCAGTGCTGACTGTTGTGGGAGCACTGGCAATGCTGGCTGTGGGAGCACTGGCAGTGCTGGCTGTGGAGGGGAGCACTGGCAGTGCTGGCTTTGGGGATGGAGTGCTGATTATGGGGGGGAGTGCACTGGCAGTGCTGGCGGTGGGGAGCACTGGCAGTGCTGGATATGGGAGGACGGGAGCACTGGCAGTGCTGGCTGTGGTGGATCACTGGCAGTGCTGGCTGTTAAGGGGGAGCACTGGCACTGCTGGCTTTGGGGATGGAGTGCTGATTGCGTGGGGGGGTGCACTGGCAGTGCTGGCGGTGGGAGCACTGGCAGTGCTAGCTGGATGGGGAGCACAGGCAATGCTGGCTGTGGGGGAGCACGTCAGAGCTGTCCGTGGGGGTAGCACTGGCAGTGCTTCATCTGGGAGGACGGGAGCACTGGCAGTGCTGGCTGTGGTGCGGCGCACTGGCAGTGCTGGCAGTGGATGGGAGCACTGGCAGTGATGGCTGTGGGATAGAGGTGAGCACTGACAGTGCTGGCTGTGGGTGGGAATCACTGGCAGTGCTGGCTCTGGAGAGCACTGGCAGTGCTGGCAGCGGATGGGAGTACTGGCAGTGATGGCGGTGGGGAGGTGGGGGTGCACTGGCAGTGCTGGCTGTGGGTAGCTCTGGCTGTGCTGGCTGTGGGTGGGCGTGAGCACTGACAGTGCTGGCTGTGTGGTGGAGCACAGACAGTGCTGGCTGTGTGAGGGAGCACTGACAGTGCTGGTTGTGTGGTGGGAGCACTGGCAGTACTGGCTGTGGGAGAGCACTGGCAGTGCTGGCTGTGGAGGGGACACTGGCAGTTCTGGCTGTGTGGTGGGTGTACTGGCTGTGCTGGCCGTGCGTGTGGGAGCACAGGCAATTCCGGCTGTGTGGGAGCACTGGCAGTGCTGGCTGTGAGGGGCAGCACTGGCAGTGCAGTCTGGATGGGGGAGGACAGGCAATGCTGGCTGTGGGAGTGAGCACTGGCAATGCTGGTTGTGGGGAGAGCACGGACAGTGCTGGCTGTGGTGCGGCGCAGTGGCAGTGCTGGCTGTGGAGGGGAGCACTGGCAGTGTTGGCTTTGTGGGTGGGAGCACAGGCAATGCTGGCTGTGGGGAGCACTGGCAATGTTGGCTGTGGGAGAGAACCGGCAGTGCTGGCTGTGGAGGGGAGCACTGGCAGTGCTGGCTGTGTGGTGGGAGCACTGACAGTGCTGGCTGTGTGGTGGGAGCACTAACAGTGCTGGCTGTGTGGTGGGAGCACTGACAGTGCTGGCTGTAGAGGGGAGCACTGGCAGTGCTGGCTGTGTGGTGGGAGCACTGACAGTGCTGGCTGTGGGTGGGGAGCACTGGCAGTGCTGGCTCTGGAGAGCACTGGATGTGATTGCTGTGTGGGGAGCACTGACAGTGCCGGCTGTGTGGTGGTAGCACTGACAGTGCTGCCTGTGTGGGGAGCACTGACAGTGCTGGCTGTGTGGTGGGGGAACTGACAGTGCTGGCGATGTGGGCGGAGTACTGACAGCGCTGGCTGTGTTGGGGAGCACTGACAGTGCTGGCTGTGTGGTGGGAGCACTGACTGTGCTGGCTATGTGGGTTGAGAACTGACAGTGCTGGCTGTGTGGGGAGCACTGGCTGTGGGGGAAGGTGGCTCTTGCTCCGCTGGCTGTAGGGGGTGGGAATCACTGGCAGTGCTGGCTCTGGAGAGCACTGGCAGTGCTGGCAGCGGATGGGAGCACTGGCAGTGCTGGCTTTGGGGATGGAGTGCTGATTGTGGGGGGAGTGCACTGGCAGTGCTGGCGGTGGGGAACACTGGCAGTGCTGGATATGGGAGGACGGAAGCACTGGCAGTGCTGGCTGTAGGGAGCACTGGCAGTGCTTGCTGTTGAGGGGAGCACTGGCACTGCTGGCTTTGGGGATAGAGTGCTGATTGTGGGGGGGGTGCACTGGCAGTGGGAGCACTGGCAGTGCTAACTGTGGGTAGCTCTGGCAGTGCTGGCTGTGGGTGGGCGTGAGCACAGGCAATGCTGGCTGTGGGGGAGCACGTCAAAGCTGGCTTTGGGGGTAGCACTGGCAGTGCTGCATCTGGGAGGACGGGACAACTGGCAGTGCTGGCTGTGGTGCGGCGCACTGGCAGTGCTGGCTGTGGAGGGGAGCACTGGCAGTGCTGGCTTTGTGGGTGGGAGCACAGGCAATGCTGGCTTTGGGGAGCACTGGCAGTGCTGGCTGTGGAGGAGAGCACTGGCAGTTCTGGCTGTGTGGTGGGAGCACTGACAGTGCTGGCTGTGGGTGGGGAGCACTGACAGTGCTGGCTGTGGGTGGGGAGCACTGACAGTGCTGGCTCTGGAGAGCACTGGCAGTGCTGGCAGTGGATGGGAGCACTGGCAGTGATGGCCGTGGGAAGGTGGGGGTGCTCTTGCCGTGCTGGCTGTGGGGGATGGGAACACTGGCAGTGCTGGCTGTGCTTGGGGAAGACTGGCAGTGCTGTGTGTGTGGGCGCACTGGCAGTGCTGGCTGTGTGGTGGGATTACTGTCAGAGCTGGCTCTGTGGGGAGCACTGACAGTGCTGGATGTGAGTGTGAGCACTGAGATTGCTGGCTCTGGAGAGCACAGGCAGTGGGTGGGAGCACTGGCAGTGTAGGCTGTGTGGGGAGCACTGGCAGTGCTTGCTGTGGGGGAGCACTGGCAGTGTTGGCTGTGTGGGAGCACTGGCAGTGCTGGAGGTGGAGGGGAGCACTGGCAGTGCTGGCTTTGGGGATTGAGCGCTGACTGTGGGGGTGCACTGGCAGTGCTGATGGTGGGAGAGCACTGGCAGTGCTAGCTGTGAGGGGAAACACTGGCAGTGCTGGCTGGATGGGGGAGCACAGGCAATGCTGGCTGTGGGGAGCACTGGCAGTGCTGGCTGTGGAGGAGAGCACTGGCAGTTCTGGCTGTGTGGTGGGAGCACTGACAGTGCTGGCTGTGGGTGGGGAGCACTGACAGTGCTGGCTGTGGGTGGGGAGCACTGACAGTGCTGGCTCTGGAGAGCACTGGCAGTGCATGGGAGCACTGGCAGTGATGGCCGTGGGAAGGTGGGGGTGCTCTTGCCGTGCTGGCTGTGGGGATGGGAACACTGGCAGTGCTGGCTGTGCTTGGGGAAGACTGGCAGTGCTGTGTGTGTGGGAGCACTGGCAGTGCTGGCTGTGTGGTGGGATTACTGTCAGAGCTGGCTCTGTGGGGAGCACTGACAGTGCTGGATGTGAGTGTGAGCACTGAGATTGCTGGCTCTGGAGAGCACAGGCAGTGGGTGGGAGCACTGGCAGTGTAGGCTGTGTGGGGAGCACTGGCAGTGCTTGCTGTGGGGGAGCACTGGAAGTGTTGGCTGTGTGGGAGCACTGGCAGTGCTGGATGTGGAGGGGAGCACTGGCAGTGCTGGCTTTGGGGTTTGAGCGCTGGCTCTGGAGAGCACTGGCAGTGCTGGCAGCGGATGGGAGTACTGGCAGTGATGGCGGTGGGGAGGTGGGGGTGCACTGGCAGTGCTGGCTGTGGGTAGCTCTGGCTGTGCTGGCTGTGGGTGGGCGTGAGCACTGACAGTGCTGGCTGTGTGGTGGAGCACAGACAGTGCTGGCTGTGTGAGGGAGCACTGACAGTGCTGGTTGTGTGGTGGGAGCACTGGCAGTACTGGCTGTGGGAGAGCACTGGCAGTGCTGGCTGTGGAGGGGACACTGGCAGTTCTGGCTGTGTGGTGGGTGTACTGGCTGTGCTGGCCGTGCGTGTGGGAGCACAGGCAATTCCGGCTGTGTGGGAGCACTGGCAGTGCTGGCTGTGAGGGGCAGCACTGGCAGTGCAGTCTGGATGGGGGAGGACAGGCAATGCTGGCTGTGGGAGTGAGCACTGGCAATGCTGGTTGTGGGGAGAGCACGGACAGTGCTGGCTGTGGTGCGGCGCAGTGGCAGTGCTGGCTGTGGAGGGGAGCACTGGCAGTGTTGGCTTTGTGGGTGGGAGCACAGGCAATGCTGGCTGTGGGGAGCACTGGCAATGTTGGCTGTGGGAGAGAACCGGCAGTGCTGGCTGTGGAGGGGAGCACTGGCAGTGCTGGCTGTGTGGTGGGAGCACTGACAGTGCTGGCTGTGTGGTGGGAGCACTAACAGTGCTGGCTGTGTGGTGGGAGCACTGACAGTGCTGGCTGTAGAGGGGAGCACTGGCAGTGCTGGCTGTGTGGTGGGAGCACTGACAGTGCTGGCTGTGGGTGGGGAGCACTGGCAGTGCTGGCTCTGGAGAGCACTGGATGTGATTGCTGTGTGGGGAGCACTGACAGTGCCGGCTGTGTGGTGGTAGCACTGACAGTGCTGCCTGTGTGGGGAGCACTGACAGTGCTGGCTGTGTGGTGGGGGAACTGACAGTGCTGGCGATGTGGGCGGAGTACTGACAGCGCTGGCTGTGTTGGGGAGCACTGACAGTGCTGGCTGTGTGGTGGGAGCACTGACTGTGCTGGCTATGTGGGTTGAGAACTGACAGTGCTGGCTGTGTGGGGAGCACTGGCTGTGGGGGAAGGTGGCTCTTGCTCCGCTGGCTGTAGGGGGTGGGAATCACTGGCAGTGCTGGCTCTGGAGAGCACTGGCAGTGCTGGCAGCGGATGGGAGCACTGGCAGTGCTGGCTTTGGGGATGGAGTGCTGATTGTGGGGGGAGTGCACTGGCAGTGCTGGCGGTGGGGAACACTGGCAGTGCTGGATATGGGAGGACGGAAGCACTGGCAGTGCTGGCTGTAGGGAGCACTGGCAGTGCTTGCTGTTGAGGGGAGCACTGGCACTGCTGGCTTTGGGGATAGAGTGCTGATTGTGGGGGGGGTGCACTGGCAGTGGGAGCACTGGCAGTGCTAACTGTGGGTAGCTCTGGCAGTGCTGGCTGTGGGTGGGCGTGAGCACAGGCAATGCTGGCTGTGGGGGAGCACGTCAAAGCTGGCTTTGGGGGTAGCACTGGCAGTGCTGCATCTGGGAGGACGGGACAACTGGCAGTGCTGGCTGTGGTGCGGCGCACTGGCAGTGCTGGCTGTGGAGGGGAGCACTGGCAGTGCTGGCTTTGTGGGTGGGAGCACAGGCAATGCTGGCTTTGGGGAGCACTGGCTGTGCTGGCTGTGGAGGAGAGCACTGGCAGTTCTGGCTGTGTGGTGGGAGCACTGACAGTGCTGGCTGTGGGTGGGGAGCACTGACAGTGCTGGCTGTGGGTGGGGAGCACTGACAGTGCTGGCTCTGGAGAGCACTGGCAGTGCTGGCAGTGGATGGGAGCACTGGCAGTGATGGCCGTGGGAAGGTGGGGGTGCTCTTGCCGTGCTGGCTGTGGGGGATGGGAACACTGGCAGTGCTGGCTGTGCTTGGGGAAGACTGGCAGTGCTGTGTGTGTGGGCGCACTGGCAGTGCTGGCTGTGTGGTGGGATTACTGTCAGAGCTGGCTCTGTGGGGAGCACTGACAGTGCTGGATGTGAGTGTGAGCACTGAGATTGCTGGCTCTGGAGAGCACAGGCAGTGGGTGGGAGCACTGGCAGTGTAGGCTGTGTGGGGAGCACTGGCAGTGCTTGCTGTGGGGGAGCACTGGCAGTGTTGGCTGTGTGGGAGCACTGGCAGTGCTGGAGGTGGAGGGGAGCACTGGCAGTGCTGGCTTTGGGGATTGAGCGCTGACTGTGGGGGTGCACTGGCAGTGCTGATGGTGGGAGAGCACTGGCAGTGCTAGCTGTGAGGGGAAACACTGGCAGTGCTGGCTGGATGGGGGAGCACAGGCAATGCTGGTTGTGGGGAGCACTGGCAGTGCTGGCTGTGGAGGAGAGCACTGGCAGTTCTGGCTGTGTGGTGGGAGCACTGACAGTGCTGGCTGTGGGTGGGGAGCACTGACAGTGCTGGCTGTGGGTGGGGAGCACTGACAGTGCTGGCTCTGGAGAGCACTGGCAGTGCATGGGAGCACTGGCAGTGATGGCCGTGGGAAGGTGGGGGTGCTCTTGCCGTGCTGGCTGTGGGGATGGGAACACTGGCAGTGCTGGCTGTGCTTGGGGAAGACTGGCAGTGCTGTGTGTGTGGGAGCACTGGCAGTGCTGGCTGTGTGGTGGGATTACTGTCAGAGCTGGCTCTGTGGGGAGCACTGACAGTGCTGGATGTGAGTGTGAGCACTGAGATTGCTGGCTCTGGAGAGCACAGGCAGTGGGTGGGAGCACTGGCAGTGTAGGCTGTGTGGGGAGCACTGGCAGTGCTTGCTGTGGGGGAGCACTGGAAGTGTTGGCTGTGTGGGAGCACTGGCAGTGCTGGATGTGGAGGGGAGCACTGGCAGTGCTGGCTTTGTGGTTTGAGCGCTGACTGTGGGGGTGCACTGGCAGTGCTGATGGTGGGAGAGCACTGGCAGTGCTAGCTGTGAGGGGAAACACTGGCAGTGCTGGCTGGATGGGGGAGCACAGGCAATGCTGGCTATGGGGAGCACTGGCAGGGCTGGCTGTGGGAACACTGGCAGTGCTGGATGTGGGTGGACGGGAGCACTGGCAGTGCTGACTGCGGTGCGGGGCACTGGCAGCGCAGTCTGTTGGGGGGGACTGGTAGTGCTGGCTGTGGGGGGTGCACTGGTAATGCTGGCTCTGGGAGCACTGGCAGTGCTGGCTGTGGAGGGGTGCACTGGCAGTGCTGACGGTGGGGAGCACTGGCAGTGCTAGCTGTCAGGGGAGCACTGGCAGTGCTGGCTGGACGGTGGGAGCACAGGCAATGCTGTCTGTGGTGGAGAACGGCAGGGCTGGCTATGGGGGTAGCACTGGCAGTGCTGGATCTGGGAGGACGGGAGCACTGGCAGTGCTGGCTGTGGTGCGGCGCACTGGCAGTGCTGGCTGTGGAGGGGAGCACTGGCAGTTCTGGCTGTGTGGGTGGGAGCACAGGCAATGCTGGCTGTGGGGAGCACTGGCACTGCTGGCAGTGGGAGAGCACTGGTATTGCTGGCTGTGGAGGGGAGCACTGGCAGTGCTGGATGTGTGGTGGGAGCACTGGCTGTGCTGGCTGTGTGTGTGGGAGCACAGGCAATTCCGGCTGTGTGGGGAGCACTGGCAGTGCTGGCTGTGGGTGAACACTGGCAGTGCTTGCTGTGTGGGTGAGAGCACAGGCAATGCTGGCTGTGTGGAGCACTGACACTGCTGGCAGTGGGAGAGCACTGGCATTGCTGGCTGTGGAGGGGAGCACTGGCAGTGCTGGATGTGTGGTGGGAGCACTGGCTGTGCTGTCTGTGTGTGTGGGAGCACAGGCAATTCCGGCTGTGTGGGGAGCACTGGCAGTGTTGGCTGTGTGGGGAGCACTGGCAGTGCTGGCTGTGGGTGAACACTGGCAGTGCTGGCTGTGTGGGTGAGAGCACAGGCAATACTGGCTGTGGGGAGAGCACTGCAGTTCGGGCTATGGAGGGGAGCACTGGCAGTGCTGGCTGTGTGGGGAGCACTGGCTGTGCTGGCTGTGTGTCTGGGAGCACAGGCAATTCTGGCTGTGTGGAAGCACTGGCAGTGTTGGCTGTGTGGGAGCACTGGCAGTGGTGTCTGGGTGGGGAGCACTGGCAGTGCTGGCTGTGGGTGAACACTGGCAGTGCTGGCTGTGTGGGTGAGAGCACAGGCAATGCTGGCTGTGGGGAGAGCACTGCAGTGCGGGCTATGGAGGGGAGCACTGGCAGTGCTGGCTGTGTGGGGGAGCACTGGCTGTGCTGGCTGTGTGTCTGGGAGCACAGGCAATTCTGGCTGTGTGGGGAGCACTGGCAGTGTAGGCTGTGTGGGGAGCACTGGCAGTGCTTGCCGTGGGGGAGCACTGGCAGTGTTGGCTGTGTGGGAGCACTGGCAGTGCTGGATGTGGAGGGGAGCACTGGCAGTGCTGGCTTTGGGGTTTGAGCGCTGACTGTGGGGGTGCACTGGCAGTGCTGGTGGTGGGAGAGCACTGGCAGTGCTAGCTGTGAGGGGAAACACTGGCAGTGCTGGCTGGATGGGGGGAGCACAGGCAATGCTGGCTGTGGGGAGCACTGGCAGGGCTGGCTGTGGGGAACACTGGCAGTGCTGGATGTGGGTGGACGGGAGCACTGGCAGTGCTGACTGCGGTGCGAGGCACTGGCAGCGCAGTCTGTTGGGGGGGACTGGTAGTGCTGGCTGTGGGGTGTGCACTGGCAATGCTGGCTGTGGGAGCACTGGCAGTGCTGGCTGTGGAGGGGAGCACTGGCAGTGCTGGTTTTTGGGGATGGAGCGCTGACTTTGGGGGGGGTGCACTGGCAGTGCTGACGGTGGGAGCCCTGGCAGTGCTGGCTGTCAGGGGAGCACTGGCAGTGCTGGCTGGACGTTGCGAGCACAGGCAATGCTGTCTGTGGTGGAGAACGGCAGGGCTGGCTATGGGGGTAGCACTGGCAGTGCTGGATCTGGGAGGACGGGAGCACTGGCAGTGCTGGCTATGGTGCGGCGCACTGGCAGTGCTGGCTGTGGAGGGGAGCACTGGCAGTGCTGGCTGTGTGGGTGGGAGCACAGGCAATGCTGGCTGTGGGGAGCACTGGCAGTGCTGGCAGTGTGGAGCACTGGCAGTGCTGGCAGTGGATGGGAGCACTGGCAGTGATGGCCGTGGGAAGGTGGGGTGCTCTTGCCGCGCTGGCTGTGGGGGATGGGAACACTGGCAGTGCTGGCTGTGCTTGGGGAAGACTGGCAGTGCTGTGTGTGTGGGAGCACTGGCAGTGCTGGCTGTGTGGTGGGATTACTGTCAGAGCTGGCTCTGTGGGGAGCACTGACAGTGCTGGATGTGAGTGTGAGCACTGAGATTGCTGGCTCTGGAGAGCACAGGCAGTGGGTGGGAGCACTGGCAGTGTAGGCTGTGTGGGGAGCACTGGCAGTGCTGGAGGTGGAGGGGAGCACTGGCAGTGCTGGCTTTGGGGATTGAGCGCTGACTGTGGGGGTGCACTGGCAGTGCTGATGGTGGGAGAGCACTGGCAGTGCTAGCTGTGAGGGGAAACACTTGCAGTGCTGGCTGGATGGGGGAGCACAGGCAATGCTGGCTGTGGGGAGCACTGGCAGTGCTGGCTGTGGAGGAGAGCACTGGCAGTTCTGGCTGTGTGGTGGGAGCACTGACAGTGCTGGCTGTGGGTGGGGAGCACTGACAGTGCTGGCTGTGGGTGGGGAGCACTGACAGTGCTGGCTCTGGAGAGCACTGGCAGTGCATGGGAGCACTGGCAGTGATGGCCGTGGGAAGGTGGGGGTGCTCTTGCCGTGCTGGCTGTGGGGGATGGGAACACTGGCAGTGCTGGCTGTGCTTGGGGAAGACTGGCAGTGCTGTGTCTGTGGGAGCACTGGCAGTGCTGGCTGTGTGGTGGAATTACTGTCAGAGCTGACTCTGTGGGGAGCACTGACAGTGCTGGATGTGAGTGTGAGCACTGAGATTGCTGGCTCTGGAGAGCACAGGCAGTGGGTGGGAGCACTGGCAGTGTAGGCTGTGTGGGGAGCACTGGCAGTGATTGCTGTGGGGGAGCACTGGAAGTGTTGGCTGTGTGGGAGCACTGGCAGTGCTGGATGTGGAGGGGAGCACTGGCAGTGCTGGCTTTGGGGTTTGAGCGCTGACTGTGGGGGTGCACTGGCAGTGCTGATGGTGGGAGAGCACTGGCAGTGCTAGCTGTGAGGGGAAACACTGGCAGTGCTGGCTGGATGGGGGAGCACAGGCAATGCTGGCTGTGGGGAGCACTGGCAGGGCTGGCTGTGGGAACACTGGCAGTGCTGGATGTGGGTGGACGTGAGCACTGGCAGTGCTGACTGCGGTGCGGGGCACTGGCAGCGCAGTCTGTTGGGGGGGACTGGTAGTGCTGGCTGTGGGGGGTGCACTGGCAATGCTGGCTGTGGGAGCACTGGCAGTGCTGGCTGTGGAGGGGAGCACTGGCAGTGCTGGTTTTTGGGGATGGAGCGCTGACTTTGGGGGGGGTGCACTGGCAGTGCTGACGGTGGGGAGCACTGGCAGTGCTGGCTGTCAGGGGAGCACTGGCAGTGCTGGCTGGACGGTGGGAGCACAGGCAATGCTATCTGTGGTGGAGAACGGCAGGGCTGGCTATGGGGGTAGCACTGGCAGTGCTGGATCTGGGAGGACGGGAGCACTGGCAGTGCTGGCTGTGGTGCGGCGCACTGGCAGTGCTGGCTGTGGAGGGGAGCACTGGCAGTGCTGGCTGTGTGGGTGGGAGCACAGGCAATGCTGGCTGTGGGGAGCACTGGCACTGCTGGCAGTGGGAGAGCACTGGCATTAGTGGCTGTGGAGGGGAGCACTGGCAGTGCTGGATGTGTGGTGGGAGCACTGGCTGTGCTGGCTGTGTGTGTGGGAGCACAGGCAATTCCGGCTGTGTGGGGAGCACTGGCAGTGTTGGCTGTGTGGGGAGCACTGGCAGTGCTGGCTGTGGGTGAACACTGGCAGTGCTGGCTGTGTGGGTGAGAGCACAGGCAATACTGGCTGTGGGGAGAGCACTGCAGTTCGGGCTATGGAGGGGAGCACTGGCAGTGCTGGCTGTGTGGGGGAGCACTGGCTGTGCTGGCTGTGTGTCTGGGAGCACAGGCAATTCTGGCTGTGTGGAAGCACTGGCAGTGTTGGCTGTGTGGGGAGCACTGGCAGTGGTGTATTGGTGGGGAGCACTGGCAGTGCTGGCTGTGGGTGAACACTGGCAGTGCTGGCTGTGTGGGTGAGAGCACATGCAATGCTGGCTGTGGGGAGAGCACTGCAGTGCGGGCTATGGAGGGGAGCACTGGCAGTGCTGGCTGTGTGGGGAGCACTGGCTGTGCTGGCTGTGTGTCTGGGAGCACAGGCAATTCTGGCTGTGTGGGGAGCACTGGCAGTGTAGGCTGTGTGGGGAGCACTGGCAGTGCTTGCTGTGGGGGAGCACTGGCAGTGTTGGCTGTGTGGGAGCACTGGCAGTGCTGGATGTGGAGGGGAGCACTGGCAGTGCTGGCTTTGGGGTTTGAGCGCTGACTGTGGGGGTGCACTGGCAGTCCTGGTGGTGGGAGAGCACTGGCAGTGCTAGCTGTGAGGGGAAACAATGGCAGTGCTGGCTGGATGGGGGAGCACAGGCAATGCTGGCTGTGGGGAGCACTGGCAGGGCTGGCTGTGGGGAACACTGGCAGTGCTGGATGTGGGTGGACGGGAGCACTGGCAGTGCTGACTGCGGTGCGAGGCACTGGCAGCGCAGTCTGTTGGGGGGGACTGGTAGTGCTGGCTGTGGGGGGTGCACTGGCAATGCTGGCTGTGGGAGCACTGGCAGTGCTGGCTGTGGAGGGGAGCACTGGCAGTGCTGGTTTTTGGGGATGGAGCGCTGACTTTGGGGGGGGGGTGCATTGGCAGTGCTGACGGTGGGAGCCCTGGCAGTGCTGGATGTCAGGGGAGCACTGGCAGTGCTGGCTGGTGGTTGGGAGCACAGGCAATGCTGTCTGTGGTGGAGAACGGCAGGGCTGGCTATGGGGGTAGCACTGGCAGTGCTGGATCTGGGAGGACGGGAGCACTGGCAGTGCTGGCTACGGTGCGGCGCACTGGCAGTGCTGGCTGTGGTGCGGCGCACTGGCAGTGCTGGCTGTGGAGGGGAGCACTGGCAGTGCTGGCTGTATGGGTGAGAGCACAGGCAATGCTGGCTGTGGGGAGAGCACTGCAGTGCGGGCTATGGAGGGGAGCACTGGCTGTGCTGGCTGTGTGTCTGGGAGCACAGGCAATTCTGGCTGTGTGGGGAGCACTGGCAGTGTAAGCTGTGTGGGGAGCACTGGCAGTGCTTGCTGTGGGGAGCACTGGCAGTGTTGGCTGTGTGGGAGCACTGGCAGTGCTGGATGTGGAGGGGAGCACTGGCAGTGCTGGCTTTGGGGTTTGAGCGCTGACTGTGGGGGTGCACTGGCAGTGCTGATGGTGGGAGAGCACTGGCAGTGCTAGCTGTGAGGGGAAACACTGGCAGTGCTGGCTGGATGGGGGAGCACAGGCAATGCTGGCTGTGGGGAGCACTGGCAGTGCTGGCTGTGGAGGAGAGCACTGGCAGTTCTGGCTGTGTGGTGGGAGCACTGACAGTGCTGGCTGTGGGTGGGGAGCACTGACAGTGCTGGCTGTGGGTGGGGAGCACTGACAGTGCTGGCTCTGGAGAGCACTGGCAGTGCATGGGAGCACTGGCAGTGATGGCCGTGGGAAGGTGGGGGTGCTCTTGCCGTGCTGGCTGTGGGGGATGGGAACACTGGCAGTGCTGGCTGTGCTTGGGGAAGACTGGCAGTGCTGTGTGTGTGGGAGCACTGGCAGTGCTGGCTGTGTGGTGGGATTACTGTCAGAGCTGGCTCTGTGGGGAGCACTGACAGTGCTGGATGTGAGTGTGAGCACTGAGATTGCTGGCTCTGTAGAGCACAGGCAGTGGGTGGGAGCACTGGCAGTGTAGGCTGTGTGGGGAGCACTGGCAGTGCTTGCTGTGGGGGAGCACTGGAAGTGTTGGCTGTGTGGGAGCACTGGCAGTGCTGGATGTGGAGGGGAGCACTGGCAGTGCTGGCTTTGGGGTTTGAGCGCTGACTGTGGGGGTGCACTGGCAGTGCTGATGGTGGGAGAGCACTGGCAGTGCTAGCTGTGAGGGGAAACACTGGCAGTGCTGGCTGGATGGGGGAGCACAGGCAATGCTGGCTGTGGGGAGCACTGGCTGTGGGAACACTGGCAGTGCTGGATGTGGGTGGACGTGAGCACTGGCAGTGCTGACTGCGGTGCGGGGCACTGGCAGCGCAGTCTGTTGGGGGGGGACTGGTAGTGCTGGCTGTGGGGGGTGCACTGGCAATGCTGGCTGTGGGAGCACTGGCAGTGCTGGCTGTGGAGGGGAGCACTGGCAGTGCTGGTTTTTGGGGATGGAGCGCTGACTTTGGGGGGGGTGCACTGGCAGTGCTGACGGTGGGGAGCACTGGCAGTGGTGGCTGTCAGGGGAGCACTGGCAGTGCTGGCTGGACGGTGGGAGCACAGGCAATGCTGTCTGTGGTGGAGAACGGCAGGGCTGGCTATGGGGGTAGCACTGGCAGTGCTGGATCTGGGAGGACGGGAGCACTGGCAGTGCTTGCTGTGGTGCGGCGCACTGGCAGTGCTGGCTGTGGAGGGGAGCACTGGCAGTGCTGGCTGTGTGGGTGGGAGCACAGGCAATGCTGGCTGTGGGGAGCACTGGCACTGCTGGCAGTGGGAGAGCACTGGCATTGCTGGCTGTGGAGGGGAGCACTGGCAGTGCTGGATGTGTGGTGGGAGCACTGGCTGTGCTGGCTGTGTGTGTGGGAGCACAGGCAATTCCGGCTGTGTGGGGAGCACTGGCAGTGCTGGCTGTGGGTGAACACTGGCAGTGCTTGCTGTGTGGGTGAGAGCACAGGCAATGCTGGCTGTGGGGAGCACTGGCACTGCTGGCAGTGGGAGAGCACTGGCATTGCTGGCTGTGGAGGGGAGCACTGGCAGTGCTGGATGTGTGGTGGGAGCACTGGCTGTGCTGTCTGTGTGTGTGGGAGCACAGGCAATTCCGGCTGTGTGGGGAGCACTGGCAGTGTTGGCTGTGTGGGGAGCACTGGCAGTGCTGGCTGTGGGTGAACACTGGCAGTGCTGGCTGTGTGGGTGAGAGCACAGGCAATACTGGCTGTGGGGAGAGCACTGCAGTTCGGGCTATGGAGGGGAGCACTGGCAGTGCTGGCTGTGTGGGGGAGCACTGGCTGTGCTGGCTGTGTGTCTGGGAGCACAGGCAATTCTGGCTGTGTGGAAGCACTGGCAGTGTTGGCTGTGTGGGGAGCACTGGCAGTGGTGTATTGGTGGGGAGCACTGGCAGTGCTGGCTGTGGGTGAACACTGGCAGTGCTGGCTGTGTGGGTGAGAGCACATGCAATGCTGGCTGTGGGGAGAGCACTGCAGTGCGGGCTATGGAGGGGAGCACTGGCAGTGCTGGCTGTGTGGGGAGCACTGGCTGTGCTGGCTGTGTGTCTGGGAGCACAGGCAATTCTGGCTGTGTGGGGAGCACTGGCAGTGTAGGCTGTGTGGGGAGCACTGGCAGTGCTTGCTGTGGGGGAGCACTGGCAGTGTTGGCTGTGTGGGAGCACTGGCAGTGCTGGATGTGGAGGGGAGCACTGGCAGTGCTGGCTTTGGGGTTTGAGCGCTGACTGTGGGGGTGCACTGGCAGTCCTGGTGGTGGGAGAGCACTGGCAGTGCTAGCTGTGAGGGGAAACACTGGCAGTGCTGGCTGGATGGGGGGAGCACAGGCAATGCTGGCTGTGGGGAGCACTGGCAGGGCTGGCTGTGGGGAACACTGGCAGTGCTGGATGTGGGTGGACGGGAGCACTGGCAGTGCTGACTGCGGTGCGAGGCACTGGCAGCGCAGTCTGTTGGGGGGGACTGGTAGTGCTGGCTGTGGGTGGTGCACTGGCAATGCTGGCTGTGGGAGCACTGGCAGTGCTGGCTGTGGAGGGGAGCACTGGCAGTGCTGGTTTTTGGAAATGGAGCGCTGACTTTGGGGGGTGGTGCATTGGCAGTGCTGACGGTGGGAGCCCTGGCAGTGCTGGATGTCAGGGGAGCACTGGCAGTGCTGGCTGGACGTTGGGAGCACAGGCAATGCTGTCTGTGGTGGAGAACGGCAGGGCTGGCTATGGGGGTAGCACTGGCAGTGCTGGATCTGGGAGGACGGGAGCACTGGCTGTGCTGGCTACGGTGCGGAGCACTGGCAGTGCTGGCTGTGGTGCGGCGCACTGGCAGTGCTGGCTGTGGAGGGGAGCACTGGCAGTGCTGGCTGTGTGGGTGAGAGCACAGGCAATGCTGGCTGTGGGGAGAGCACTGCAGTGCGGGCTATGGAGGGGAGCACTGGCAGTGCTGGCTGTGTGGGGGAGCACTGGCTGTGCTGGCTGTGTGTCTGGGAGCACAGGCAATTCTGGCTGTGTGGGGAGCACTGGCAGTGTAGGCTGTGTGGGGAGCACTGGCAGTGCTTGCTGTGGGGAGCACTGGAAGTGTTGGCTGTGTGGGAGCACTGGCAGTGCTGGATGTGGAGGGGAGCACTGGCAGTGCTGGCTTTGGGGTTTGAGCGCTGACTGTGGAATTGCACTGGCAGTGCTGGTGGTGGGTGAGCACTGGCAGTGCTAGCTGTGAGGGGAAACACTGGCAGTACTGGCTGGATGGGGGAGCACAGGCAATGCTGGCTGTGGGGAGCACTGGCAGGGCTGGCTGTGGGGAACACTGGCAGTGCTGGATGTGGGTGGACGGGAGCACTGGCAGTGCTGACTGCGGTGCGAGGCACTGGCAGCGCAGTCTGATGGGGGGGGGACTGGTAGTGCTGGCTGTGGGGGGTGCACTGGCAATGCTGGCTGTGGGAGCACTGGCAGTGCTGGGTGTGGAGGGGAGCACTGGCAGTGCTGGTTTTTGGGGATGGAGCGCTGACTTTGGGGGGGGTGCACTGGCAGTGCTGACGGTGGGAGCCCTGGCAGTGCTGGCTGTCAGGGGAGCACTGGCAGTGCTGGCTGGACGTTGGGAGCACAGGCAATGCTGTCTGTGGTGGAGAACGGCAGGGCTGGCTAAGGGTGTTGCACTGGCAGTGCTGGATCTGGGAGGACGGGAGCACTGGCAGTGCTGCCTACGGTGCGGCGCACTGGCAGTGCTGGCTGTGGAGGGGAGCACTGGCAGTGCTGGCTGTGTGGGTGGGAGCACAGGCAATGCTGGCTGTGGGGAGCACTGGCAGTGCTGGCAGTGTGGAGCACTGGCAGTGCTGGCAGTGGATGGGAGCACTGGCAGTGATGGCCGTGGTAAGGTGGGGTGCTCTTGCCGCGCTGGCTGTGGGGGATGGGAACACTGGCAGTGCTGGCTGTGCTTGGGGAAGACTGGCAGTGCTGTGTGTGTGGGAGCACTGGCAGTGCTGGCTGTGTGGTGGGATTACTGTCAGAGCTGGCTCTGTGGGGAGCACTGACAGTGCTGGATGTGAGTGTGAGCACTGAGATTGCTGGCTCTGGAGAGCACAGGCAGTGGGTGGGAGCACTGGCAGTGTAGGCTGTGTGGGGAGCACTGGCAGTGCTTGCTGTGGGGAGCACTGGCAGTGTTGGCTGTGTGGGAGCACTGGCAGTGCTGGAGGTGGAGGGGAGCACTGGCAGTGCTGGCTTTGGGGATTGAGCGCTGACTGTGGGGGTGCACTGGCAGTGCTGATGGTGGGAGAGCACTGGCAGTGCTAGCTGTGAGGGGAAACACTGGCAGTGCTGGCTGGATGGGGGAGCACAGGCAATGCTGGCTGTGGGGAGCACTGGCAGTGCTGGCTGTGGAGGAGAGCACTGGCAGTTCTGGCTGTGTGGTGGGAGCACTGACAGTGCTGGCTGTGGGTGGGGAGCACTGACAGTGCTGGCTGTGGGTGGGGAGCACTGACAGTGCTGGCTCTGGAGAGCACTGGCAGTGCATGGGAGCACTGGCAGTGATGGCCGTGGGAAGGTGGGGGTGCTCTTGCCGTGCTGGCTGTGGGGGATGGGAACACTGGCAGTGCTGGCTGTGCTTGGGGAAGACTGGCAGTGCTGTGTGTGTGGGAGCACTGGCAGTGCTGGCTGTGTGGTGGGATTACTGTCAGAGCTGGCTCTGTGGGGAGCACTGACAGTGCTGGATGTGAGTGTGAGCACTGAGATTGCTGGCTCTGGAGAGCACAGGCAGTGGGTGGGAGCACTGGCAGTGTAGGCTGTGTGGGGAGCACTGGCAGTGCTTGCTGTGGGGAGCACTGGCAGTGTTGGCTGTGTGGGAGCACTGGCAGTGCTGGAGGTGGAGGGGAGCACTGGCAGTGCTGGCTTTGGGGATTGAGCGCTGACTGTGGGGGTGCACTGGCAGTGCTGATGGTGGGAGAGCACTGGCAGTGCTAGCTGTGAGGGGAAACACTGGCAGTGCTGGCTGGATGGGGGAGCACAGGCAATGCTGGCTGTGGGGAGCACTGGCAGTGCTGGCTGTGGAGGAGAGCACTGGCAGTTCTGGCTGTGTGGTGGGAGCACTGACAGTGCTGGCTGTGGGTGGGGAGCACTGACAGTGCTGGCTGTGGGTGGGGAGCACTGACAGTGCTGGCTCTGGAGAGCACTGGCAGTGCATGGGAGCACTGGCAGTGATGGCCGTGGGAAGGTGGGGGTGCTCTTGCCGTGCTGGCTGTGGGGGATGGGAACACTGGCAGTGCTGGCTGTGCTTGGCGAAGACTGGCAGTGCTGTGTGTGTGGGAGCACTGGCAGTGCTGGCTGTGTGGTGGGATTACTGTCAGAGCTGGCTCTGTGGGGAGCACTGACAGTGCTGGATGTGAGTGTGAGCACTGAGATTGCTGGCTCTGGAGAGCACAGGCAGTGGGTGGGAGCACTGGCAGTGTAGGCTGTGTGGGGAGCACTGGCAGTGCTTGCTGTGGGGGAGCACTGGAAGTGTTGGCTGTGTGGGAGCACTGGCAGTGCTGGATGTGGAGGGGAGCACTGGCAGTGCTGGCTTTGGGGTTTGAGCGCTGACTGTGGGGGTGCACTGGCAGTGCTGATGGTGGGAGAGCACTGGCAGTGCTAGCTGTGAGGGGAAACACTGGCAGTGCTGGCTGGATGGGGGAGCACAGGCAATGCTGGCTGTGGGGAGCACTGGCAGGGCTGGCTGTGGGAACACTGGCAGTGCTGGATGTGGGTGGACGGGAGCACTGGCAGTGCTGACTGCGGTGCGGGGCACTGGCAGCGCAGTCTGTTGGGGGGGGACTGGTAGTGCTGGCTGTGGGGGGTGCACTGGCAATGCTGGCTGTGGGAGCACTGGCAGTGCTGGCTGTGGAGGGGAGCACTGGCAGTGCTGGTTTTTGGGGATGGAGCGCTGACTTTGGGGGGGGTGCTTGGCAGTGCTGACGGTGGGGAGCACTGGCAGTGCTGGCTGTCAGGGGAGCACTGGCAGTGCTGGCTGGACGGTGGGAGCACAGGCAATGCTGTCTGTGGTCGAGAACGGCAGGGCTGGCTATGGGGGTAGCACTGGCAGTGCTGGAACTGGGAGGACGGGAGCACTGGCAGTGCTGGCTGTGGTGCGGCGCACTGGCAGTGCTGGCTGTGGAGGGGAGCACTGGCAGTGCTGGCTGTGTGGGTGGGAGCACAGGCAATGCTGGCTGTGGGGAGCACTGGCACTGCTGGCAGTGGGAGAGCACTGGCATTGCTGGCTGTGGAGGGGAGCACTGGCAGTGCTGGATGTGTGGTGGGAGCACTGGCTGTGCTGGCTGTGTGTGTGGGAGCACAGGCAATTCCGGCTGTGTGGGGAGCACTGGCAGTGCTGGCTGTGGGTGAACACTGGCAGTGCTTGCTGTGTGGGTGAGAGCACAGGCAATGCTGGCTGTGGGGAGCACTGGCACTGCTGGCAGTGGGAGAGCACTGGCATTGCTGGCTGTGGAGGGGAGCACTGGCAGTGCTGGATGTGTGGTGGGAGCACTGGCTGTGCTGTCTGTGTGTGTGGGAGCACAGGCAATTCCGGCTGTGTGGGAGCACTGGCAGTGTTGGCTGTGTGGGGAGCACTGGCAGTGCTGGCTGTGGGTGAACACTGGCAGTGCTGGCTGTGTGGATGAGAGCACAGGCAATACTGGCTGTGGGGAGAGCACTGCAGTTCGGGCTATGGAGGGGAGCACTGGCAGTGCTGGCTGTGTGGGGGAGCACTGGCTGTGCTGGCTGTGTGTCTGGGAGCACAGGCAATTCTGGCTGTGTGGAAGCACTGGCAGTGTTGGCTGTGTGGGGAGCACTGGCAGTGGTGTCTGGGTGGGGAGCACTGGCAGTGCTGGCTGTGGGTGAACACTGGCAGTGCTGGCTGTGTGGGTGAGAGCACAGGCAATGCTGGCTGTGGGGAGAGCACTGCAGTGCGGGCTATGGAGGGGAGCACTGGCAGTGCTGGCTGTGTGGGGAGCACTGGCTGTGCTGGCTGTGTGTCTGGGAGCACAGGCAATTCTGGCTGTGTGGGGAGCACTGGCAGTGTAGGCTGTGTGGGGAGCACTGGCAGTGCTTGCTGTGGGGGAGCACTGGCAGTGTTGGCTGTGTGGGAGCACTGGCAGTGCTGGATGTGGAGGGGAGCACTGGCAGTGCTGGCTTTGGGGTTTGAGCGCTGACTGTGGGGGTGCACTGGCAGTGCTGGTGGTGGGAGAGCACTGGCAGTGCTAGCTGTGAGGGGAAACACTGGCAGTGCTGGCTGGATGGGGGGAGCACAGGCAATGCTGGCTGTGGGGAGAGCACTGCAGTGCGGGCTATGGAGGGGAGCACTGGCAGTGCTGGCTGTGTGGGGAGCACTGGCTGTGCTGGCTGTGTGTCTGGGAGCACAGGCAATTCTGACTGTGGGGGTGCACTGGCAGTCCTGGTGGTGGGAGAGCACTGGCAGTGCTAGCTGTGAGGGGAAACACTGGCAGTGCTGGCTGGATGGGGGGAGCACAGGCAATGCTGGCTGTGGGGAGCACTGGCAGGGCTGGCTGTGGGGAACACTGGCAGTGCTGGATGTGGGTGGACGGGAGCACTGGCAGTGCTGACTGCGGTGCGAGGCACTGGCAGCGCAGTCTGTTGGGGGGGACTGGTAGTGCTGGCTGTGGGGGGTGCACTGGCAATGCTGGCTGTGGGAGCACTGGCAGTGCTGGCTGTGGAGGGGAGCACTGGCAGTGCTGGTTTTTGGGGATGGAGCGCTGACTTTGGGGGGGGGTGCATTGGCAGTGCTGACGGTGGGAGCCCTGGCAGTGCTGGATGTCAGGGGAGCACTGGCAGTGCTGGCTGGACGTTGGGAGCACAGGCAATGCTGTCTGTGGTGGAGAACGGCAGGGCTGGCTATGGGGGTAGCACTGGCAGTGCTGGATCTGGGAGGACGGGAGCACTGGCAGTGCTGGCTATGGTGCGGCGCACTGGCAGTGCTGGCTGTGGTGCGGCGCACTGGCAGTGCTGGCTGTGGAGGGGAGCACTGGCAGTGCTGGCTGTGTGGGTGAGAGCACAGGCAATGCTGGCTGTGGGGAGAGCACTGCAGTGCGGGCTATGGAGGGGAGCACTGGCAGTGCTGGCTGTGTGGGGGAGCACTGGCTGTGCTGGCTGTGTGTCTGGGAGCACAGGCAATTCTGGCTGTGTGGGGAGCACTGGCAGTGTAGGCTGTGTGGGGAGCACTGGCAGTGCTTGCTGTGGGGGAGCACTGGCAGTGTTGGCTGTGTGGGAGCACTGGCAGTGCTGGATGTGGAGGGGAGCACTGGCAGTGCTGGCTTTGGGGTTTGAGCGCTGACTGTGGAATTGCACTGGCAGTGCTGGTGGTGGGAGAGCACTGGCAGTGCTAGCTGTGAGGGGAAACACTGGCAGTGCTGGCTGGATGGGGGGAGCACAGGCAATGCTGGCTGTGGGGAGCACTGGCAGGGCTGGCTGTGGGGAACACTGGCAGTGCTGGATGTGGGTGGACGGGAGCACTTGCAGTGCTGACTGCGGTGCGAGGCACTGGCAGCGCAGTCTGTTGGGGGGGACTGGTAGTGCTGGCTGTGGGGGCTGCACTGGCAATGCTGGCTGTGGGAGCACTGGCAGTGCTGGCTGTGGAGGGGAGCACTGGCAGTGCTGGTTTTTGGGGATGGAGCGCTGACTTGGGGGGGTGCACTGGCAGTGCTGACGGTGGGAGCCCTGGCAGTGCTGGCTGTCAGGGGAGCACTGGCAGTGCTGGCTGGACGTTGGGAGCACAGGCAATGCTGTCTGTGGTGGAGAACGGCAGGGCTGGCTATGGGGGTAGCACTGGCAGTGCTGGATCTGGGAGGACGGGAGCACTGGCAGTGCTGGCTATGGTGCGGCGCACTGGCAGTGCTGGCTGTGGAGGGGAGCACTGGCAGTGCTGGCTGTGTGGATGGGAGCACAGGCAATGCCGGCTGTGTGGGGAGCACTGCAGTTCGGGCTACGGAGGGGAGCACTGGCAGTGCTGGCTGTGTGGGGGAGCACTGGCTGTGCTGGCTGTGTGTCTGGGAGCACAGGCAATTCTGGCTGTGTGGAAGCACTGGCAGTGTTGGCTGTGTGGGGAGCACTGGCAGTGGTGTCTGGGTGGGGAGCACTGGCAGTGCTGGCTGTGGGTGAACACTGGCAGTGCTGGCTGTGTGGGTGAGAGCACAGGCAATGCTGGCTGTGGGGAGAGCACTGCAGTGCGGGCTATGGAGGGGAGCACTGGCAGTGCTGGCTCGGTGGGGAGCACTGGCAGTGCTGGCTTTGGGTAGCACTGGCAAAGCTGGCTCTGGGGGATCACTCGAAGTGCTGGCTGTGCAGGGGAGCACTGGCAGTGCTGGCTGAATGGGGGGGCACAGGCAATGCTTTCTGTGGGGAGCACTGGCTGAGCTGGTTGTGGGGAGCACTGGCAGTGCTGGCCGTGTGTGTGGAGCACAGGCAGTGCTAGCTGTGGCGGAGAGACCGCTGGCTGTGTTGCGGAGTACTGGCAGTGCTGTCTGTGGTGGAGAACGGCAGGGCTGGCTCTGGGGGTAGCACTGGCAGTGCTGGATCTGGGAGGACGGGAGCACTGGCAGTGCTGGCTGTGGTGCGGCGCACTGGCAGTGCTGGCTGTGTGGATGGGAGCACAGGCAATGCTGGCTGTGGGGAGCACTGGCAGAGCTGGCTGTTAAGGGGGAGCACTGGCACTGCTGGCTTTGGGGATGGAGTGCTGATTGTGTGTGTGGGGGGTGCACTGGCAGTGCTGGCGGTGAGAGCAATGGCAGTGCTAGCTGGATGGGGAGCACAGGCAATGCTGGCTGTGGGGGAGCTCGTCCGAGCTGTCCGTGGGGGTAGCACTGGCAGTGCTGCATCTGGGAGGACGGGAGCACTGGCAGTGCTGGCTGTGGTGCGGCGCACTGGCAGTGCTGGCAGTGGATGGGAGCACTGGCAGTGATGGCTGTGGGATAGAGGTGAGCACTGACCGTGCTGGCTGTGGGTGGGAATCACTGGCAGTGCTGGCTCTGGAGAGCACTGGCAGAGCTGGCAGCGGATGGGACTACTGGCAGTGATGGCGGTGGGGAGGTGGGGGTACACTGGCAGTGCTAGCTGTGGGTAGCTCTGGCAGTGCTGGCTGTGGGTAGGCTTGAGCACTGACAGTGCTGGCTGTGTGGTGTAGCACAGACAGTGCTGGCTGTGTGAGGGAGCACTGACAGTGCTGGTTCTGTGGTGGGAGCACTGGCAGTGCTGGCTGTGGGAGAGCACTGGCAGTGCTGGCTGTGGAGGGGAGTGCTGGCTGTGTGGTGGGTGTACTGGCTGTGCTGGCCGTGTGTGTGGGAGCACAGGCAATTCCGGCTGTGTGGGAGCACTGGCAGTGCTGGCTGTGAGGGGCAGCACTGGCAGTGCAGTCTGGATGGGGGAGGACAGGCAATGCTGGCTGTGGGAGTGAGCACTGGCAATGCTGGTTGTGGGGAGAGCACGGACAGTGCTGGCTGTGGTGCGGCGCAGTGGCAGTGCTGGCTGTGGAGGAGAGCACTGGCAGTGTTGGCTTTGTGGGTGGGAGCACAGGCAATGCTGGCTGTGGGGAGCACTGGCAATGTTGGCTGTGGGAGAGAACCGGCAGTGCTGGCTGTGGAGGGGAGCACTGGCAGTGCTGGCTGTGTGGTGGGAACACTGACAGTGCTGGCTGTGTGGTGGGAGCACTGACAGTGCTGGCTGTAGAGGGGAGCACTGGCAGTGCTGGCTGTGTGGTGGGAGCACTGGCAGTGCTGGCTCTGGAGAGCACTGGCAGTGATTGCTGTGTGGGGAGCACTGACAGTGCCGGCTGTGTGGTGGGAGCACTGACAGTGCTGCCTGTGTGGGGAGCACTGACAGTGCTGGCTGTGTGGTGGGAGAACTGACAGTGCTGGCGATGTGGGCGGAGTACTGACAGCGCTGGCTGTGTTGGGGAGCACTGACAGAGCTGGCTGTGTGGTGGGAGCACTGACTGTGCTGGCTATGTGGGTTGAGAACTGACAGTGCTGGCTGTGTGGGGAGCACTAGCTGTGGGGGAAGGGGGCTCTTGCTGCGCTGGATGTAGGGGGTGGGAATCACTGGCAGTGTTGGCTCTGGAGAGCACTGGCAGTGCTGGCAGCGGATGGGAACACTGGCAGTGCTGGCTTTGGGGATGGAGTGCTGATTGTGGGGGGAGTGCACTGGCACTGCTGGCGGTGGGGAACACTGGCAGTGCTGGCCGTGTGTGTGGAGCGCAGGCAGTGCTAGCTGTGGCGGAGAGACCGCTGGCTGTGTTGCGGAGCACTGGCAGTGCTGGCTTTGGTGTGCACTGGCAGTGCTGGCTTTGTGAATTGAGCGCTGACTGTAGGGGGGTGCACTGGCTGGCCTGGGGGTGAGCAATGGCAGTGATGGCTGTGTGTGTGGGAGCACTGGCAGTGTTGGCTGTGTGGGGAGCACTGGCATTGCTGGCTGTGGGGAGCACTGGCAGTGCTGGCTATGGGGGTAGAACTGGCAGTGTTGGCTTTGAGGATGGAGCGCTGATTGTGGGGGGGGGTGCATTGGCAGTGCTGGCGGTGGGGAGCACTGGCAGTGATGGCTGTGGATGGAGCACTGGCAGGGCTGGCTGTGGGGACCACTGGCAGTGTTGAATGTGGGAGGACGGGAGCACTGGCAGTGCTGGCAGTGGTGCGGGGCACGGGCAGTGCTGGCCTTGTGTTGGGAACACTGGCAGTGCTAGCTGTGGCGGAAAGAGCGCTGGCAATGTTGCGGAGCACTGGCAGTGATGGCTGTGGGGAAGCACCGGCAGTGCTGGCTTTGTGGAGCAATGGAAGTGCTAGATGTGGAGGGGATACTGCAGGTGCTGACCTTGGGGGGAGCACAGGTAGGGCTGGATGTGTGTCTGGGAGCACTGGCAGTGTAGGCTGTGTGGGGAGCACTGGCAGTGCTTGCTGTGGGGGAGCACTGGCAGTGTTGGCTGTGGGGAGCACTGGCAGTGTTGGCTGTGTGGGAGCACTGGCAGTGCTGGATGTGGAGGGGAGAACTGGCAGTGCTGGCTTTGGGGATGGAGCGCTGACTTTTGGGGTGCTCTGGCAGTGCTGGTGGTGGGAGAGCACTGGCAGTGCTAGCTGTGATGGGAAACACTGGCAGTGCTGGCTGGATGGGGGGAGCACAGGCAATGCTGGCTGTGGGGAGCACTGGCAGGGCTGGCTGTGGGGAACACTGGCAGTGCTGGATGTGGGAGGACGGGAGCACTGGCTGTGCTGGCTGCGGTGCGGGGCACTGGCAGCCCCGCACGACAGTGCTGGCTGTCTGGGGGACACTGGCTGTGGGGATGGTGCTCTGACTGGGGGTGTGTGCACTGGCAGTGCTGGCTGTGTGTGTGGTAGCACAGGCAATTCTGGCTGTGTGGGGAGCACTGGCAATGCTGTCTGTGGGGTAGGACTAGTAGTGCTGGCTGTGGGGGGAGCACTGGCAATGCTGGCTGTGGGGAGCACTGGCAGAGTTGGCTGTGGTGGGAGCACTGGCAGTGCTGCCTTTGGGGATGGAGCGCTGACTGTGGGAGCACTGGCAGTGCTGGCTAGATGGGGGAGCACAGGCAATGGTGGCTGTGGGGAGCACGGCAGGGCTGGCTGTGGGGGTAGCACTGGCAGTGCTGGATCTGAGAGGACGGGAGCACTGGCAGTGCTGGCTGTGGTGCGGCGCACTGGCAGTGCTGGCTGTGGAGGGGAGAACTGGCAGTGCTGGCTTTGGGGATGGAGCGCTGACTTTTGGGGTGCTCTGGCAGTGCTGGTGGTGGGAGAGCACTGGCAGTGCTAGCTGTGATGGGAAACACTGGCAGTGCTGGCTGGATGGGGGGAGCACAGGCAATGCTGGCTGTGGGGAGCACTGGCAGGGCTGGCTGTGGGGAACACTGGCAGTGCTGGATGTGGGAGGACGGGAGCACTGGCTGTGCTGGCTGCGGTGCGGGGCACTGGCAGCCCCGCACGACAGTGCTGGCTGTCTGGGGGACACTGGCTGTGGGGATGGTGCTCTGACTGGGGGTGTGTGCACTGGCAGTGCTGGCTGTGTGTGTGGTAGCACAGGCAATTCTGGCTGTGTGGGGAGCACTGGCAATGCTGTCTGTGGGGTAGGACTAGTAGTGCTGGCTGTGGGGGGAGCACTGGCAATGCTGGCTGTGGGGAGCACTGGCAGAGTTGGCTGTGGTGGGAGCACTGGCAGTGCTGCCTTTGGGGATGGAGCGCTGACTGTGGGAGCACTGGCAGTGCTGGCTAGATGGGGGAGCACAGGCAATGGTGGCTGTGGGGAGCACGGCAGGGCTGGCTGTGGGGGTAGCACTGGCAGTGCTGGATCTGAGAGGACGGGAGCACTGGCAGTGCTGGCTGTGGTGCGGCGCACTGGCAGTGCTGGCTGTGGAGGGGAGCACTGGCAGTGCTGGCACTGGATGGGAGCACTGGCAGTGATGGCTGTGGGACAGAGGTGAGCACTGACAGTGCTGGCTGTGGGTGGGAATCACTGGCAGTGCTGGCTCTGGAGAGCACTGGCAGTGCTGGCAGCCGATGGGAGCACTGGCAGTGATGGCGGTGGGGAGGTGGGGGTGCACCGACAGTGATGGCTGTGGGTAGCTCTGGCAGTGCTGGCTGTGAGTGGGCGTGAGCACTGACAGTGCTGGCTGTGTGGTGGAGCACAGACAGTGCTGGCTGTGTGAGGGAGCACTGACAGTGCTGGTTGTGTGGTGGGAGCACGGGCAGTGCTGGCTGTGGGAGAGCACTGGCAGTGCTGGCTGTGGAGGGGAGCACTGGCAGTGCTGGCTGTGTGGTGGGAGCACTGGCTGTGCTGGCTGTGTGTGTGGGATCACAGGCAATTCCGGCTGTGTGGAAGCACTGGCAGTGCTGGCTGTGAGGGGCAGCACTGGCAGTGCAGTCTGGATGGGGGAGGACAGGCAATGCTGGCTGTGGGAGTGAGCACTGGCAATGCTGGTTGTGGGGAGAGCACGGACAGTGCTGGCTGTGGAGGGGAGCACTGGCAGTGCTGACTTTGTGGGGGAGCATTGGCTGTGCTGGCTGTGCGTGTGTGGGGGCACAGGCAACTCAGGCTGTGTGGGAGCACTGGCAGTGCTGGCTGTTGTGCGGCGCACTGGCAGTGCTGGCTGTGGAGTGGAGCACTGGCAGTGCTGGCTTTGTGGGTGGGAGCACAGGCAATGCTGGCTGTGGGAGCACTGGCAATGTTGGCTGTGGGAGAGCACTGGCAGTGCAGGCTGTGGAGGGTAGCACTGGCAGTGCTAGATGTGGGAGGACGGGAGCACTGGCAGTGCTGGCTGGGGCGCGGGGCACTGGCAGTGCTGGCTTTGGAGGGGAGCACTGGCAGTGCTGGCTTTGTGGGTGGCAGCACAGGCAATGCTGGCTGTGGGGAGCACTGGCAATGCTGGCTGTGGGAGAGCACTGGCAGTGCTGGCTGTGGAGGGGAGCACAGACAATTCTGGCTGTGTGGGAGCACTGGCAGTGCTGACTGTTGTGGGGAGCACTGGCAATGCTGGCTGTGGGAGCACTGGCAGTGCTGGCTGTGGAGGGGAGCACTGGCAGTGCTGGCTTTGGGGATGGAGTGCTGATTATGGGGGGGGAGTGCACTGGCAGTGCTGGCGGTGGGGAGCACTGGCAGTGCTGGATATGGGAGGACGGGAGCACTGGCAGTGCTGGCTGTGGGGTTCACTGGCAGTGCTGGCTGTTAAGTGGGAGCACTGGCACTGCTGGCTTTGGGGATGGAGTGCTGATTGTGTGGGGGGGGTGCACTGGCAGTGCTGGCGGTGGGAGCACTGGCAGTGCTAGCTGGATGGGGAGCACAGGCAATGCTGGCTGTGGGGGAGCACGTCAGAGCTGTCCGTGGGGGTAGCACTGGCAGTGCTGCATCTGGGAGGACGGGAGCACTGGCAGTGCTGGCTGTGGTGCGACGCACTGGCAGTGCTGGCAGTGGATGGGAGCACTGGCAGTGATGGCTGTGGGATAGAGGTGAGCACTGACAGTGCTGGCTGTGGGTGGGAATCACTGGCAGTGCTGGCAGCGGATGGGAGCACTGGCAGTGATGGCGGTGGGGAGGTGGGGGTGCACTGGCAGTGCTGGCTGTGGGTAGCTCTGGCAGTGCTGGCTGTGGGTGGGCGTGAGCACTGACAGTGCTGGCTGTGTGGTGGAGCACAGACAGTGCTGGCTGTGTGAGGGAGCACTGACAGTGCTGGCTGTGTGGTGGGAGCACTGACAGTGCTGGCTGTGTGGTGGGAGCACTGACAGTGCTGGCTGTCTGGTCGCAGCACTGACAGTGCTGGCTGTGTGGTGGGAGCACTGACAGTGATGGCTGTGTGGTGGGAGCACTGACAGTGCTGGTTGTGTGGGGGAGCACTGACAGAGCTGGCTGTGGAGGGGAGCACTAGCAGTGCTGGCTGTGTGGTGGATGCACTGGCTGTGCTGGCCGTGTGTGTGGGAGCACAGGCAATTCCGGCTGTTTGGGAGCACTGGCAGTGCTGGCTGCGAGGGGCAGCACTGGCAGTGCAGTCTGGATGGGGGAGGGCAGGCAATGCTGGCTGTGGGAGTGAACACTGGCAATGCTGGTTGTGGGGAGAGCACGGACAGTGCTGGCTGTGGTGCGGCGCAGTGGCAGTGCTGGCTGTGGAGGGGAGCACTGGCAGTGCTGGCTTTGTGGGTGGGAGCACATTAAATGCTGGCTGTGGGAGCACTGGCAATGCTGGCTGTGGGAGAGAACTGGCAGTGCTGGCTGTGGAGGGGAGCACGGGCAGTGCTGGCTGTGTGGTGGGAGCACAGACAGTGCTGGCTGTGGGTGGGGAGCACTGGCAGTGCTGGCTCTGGAGAGCACTGGCAGTGATTGCTGTGGGGGGAGCACTGACAGTGCTGGCTGTGTGGTGGGAGCACGGACAGTGCTGCCTGTGTGGGGAGCACTGACAGTGCTGGCTGTGTGGTGGAGCACTAGCAGTGCTGTCTGTGTGGTGGGTGCACTGACAGTGCTGGCTGTGTGGTGGGAGAACTGACAGTGCTGGCGATGTGGGCGGAGTACTGACAGAGCTGGCTGTGTTGGGGAGCACTGACAGTGCTGGCTGTGTGGGGGGAGCACTGACTGCTGGCTATGTGGGTTGAGCACTGGCAGTGCTGGCTGTGAGGGATGGGGGCTCTTGCTGCGCTGGCTGTAGGGGGTGGGAATCACTGGCAGTGATGGCTCTGGAGAGCACTGGCAGTGCTGGTAGCGGATGGGAGCACTGGCAGTGCTGGCTTTGGGGATGGAGTGCTGATTGTGGGGGGAGTGAACTGGCAGTGCTGGCGGTGGGGAACACTGGCAGTGCTGGATATGGGAGGACGGGAGCACTGGCAGTGCTGGCTGTAGGGAGCACTGGAAGTGCTTGCTGTTGAGGGAGAGCACTGGCACTGCTGGCTTTGGGGATAGAGTGCTGATTGTGGGGGGGGGCACTGGCAGTGCTGGCGGTGGGGAGCACTGGCAGTGCTAGCTGTGGGTAGCTCTGTTAGTGCTGGCTGCGGGTGGGCGTGAGCACAGGCAATGCTGGCTGTGGGGGAGCACGTCAGAGCTGGCTGTGGGGGTAGCACTGGCAGGGCTGCATCTGGGAGGACGGGAGCACCGGCGGTGCTGGCTGTGGTGCGGCGCACTGGCCGTGCTGGCTGTGGAGGGGAGCACTGGCAGTGTTGGCTTTGTGGGTGGGAGCACAGGCAATGCTGGCTGTGGGGAGCACTGGCAATGCTGGCTGTGGGAGAGCACTGGCAGTGCTGGCTGTGGAGGGGAGCACTGGCAGTGCTGGCTGTGTGGTGGGAGCACTGGCTGTGTGTGTGGGATCACAGGCAATTCCGGCTGTGTGGAAGCACTGGCAGTGCTGGCTGTGAGGGGCAGCACTGGCAGTGCAGTCTGGATGGGGGAGGACAGGCAATGCTGGCTGTGGGAGTGAGCACTGGCAATGCTGGTTGTGGGGAGAGCACGGACAGTGCTGGCTGTGGAGGGGAGCACTGGCAGTGCTGACTTTGTGAGGGAGCACTGGCTGTGCTGGCTGTGCGTGTGTGGGGGCACAGGCAACTCAGGCTGTGTGGGAGCACTGGCAGTGCTGGCTGTTGTGCGGCGCACTGGCAGTGCTGGCTGTGGAGTGGAGCACTGGCAGTGCTGGCTTTGTGGGTGGGAGCACAGGCAATGCTGGCTGTGGGAGCACTGGCAATGTTGGCTGTGGGAGAGCACTGGCAGTGCAGGCTGTGGAGGGTAGCACTGGCAGTGCTAGATGTGGGAGGACGGGAGCACTGGCAGTGCTGGCTGGGGCGCGGGGCACTGGCAGTGCTGGCTTTGGAGGGGAGCACTGGCAGTGCTGGCTTTGTGGGTGGCAGCACAGGCAATGCTGGCTGTGGGGAGCACTGGCAATGCTGGCTGTGGGAGAGCACTGGCAGTGCTGGCTGTGGAGGGGAGCACAGACAATTCTGGCTGTGTGGGAGCACTGGCAGTGCTGACTGTTGTGGGGAGCACTGGCAATGCTGGCTGTGGGAGCACTGGCAGTGCTGGCTGTGGAGGGGAGCACTGGCAGTGCTGGCTTTGGGGATGGAGTGCTGATTATGGGGGGGGAGTGCACTGGCAGTGCTGGCGGTGGGGAGCACTGGCAGTGCTGGATATGGGAGGACGGGAGCACTGGCAGTGCTGGCTGTGGGGTTCACTGGCAGTGCTGGCTGTTAAGTGGGAGCACTGGCACTGCTGGCTTTGGGGATGGAGTGCTGATTGTGTGGGGGGGGTGCACTGGCAGTGCTGGCGGTGGGAGCACTGGCAGTGCTAGCTGGATGGGGAGCACAGGCAATGCTGGCTGTGGGGGAGCACGTCAGAGCTGTCCGTGGGGGTAGCACTGGCAGTGCTGCATCTGGGAGGACGGGAGCACTGGCAGTGCTGGCTGTGGTGCGACGCACTGGCAGTGCTGGCAGTGGATGGGAGCACTGGCAGTGATGGCTGTGGGATAGAGGTGAGCACTGACAGTGCTGGCTGTGGGTGGGAATCACTGGCAGTGCTGGCAGCGGATGGGAGCACTGGCAGTGATGGCGGTGGGGAGGTGGGGGTGCACTGGCAGTGCTGGCTGTGGGTAGCTCTGGCAGTGCTGGCTGTGGGTGGGCGTGAGCACTGACAGTGCTGGCTGTGTGGTGGAGCACAGACAGTGCTGGCTGTGTGAGGGAGCACTGACAGTGCTGGCTGTGTGGTGGAAGCACTGACAGTGCTGGCTGTGTGGTGGGAGCACTGACAGTGCTGGCTGTCTGGTCGCAGCACTGACAGTGCTGGCTGTGTGGTGGGAGCACTGACAGTGATGGCTGTGTGGTGGGAGCACTGGCAGTGCTGGTTGTGTGGGGGAGAACTGACAGAGCTGGCTGTGGAGGGGAGCACTAGCAGTGCTGGCTGTGTGGTGGATGCACTGGCTGTGCTGGCCGTGTGTGTGGGAGCACAGGCAATTCCGGCTGTTTGGGAGCACTGGCAGTGCTGGCTGCGAGGGGCAGCACTGGCAGTGCAGTCTGGATGGGGGAGGGCAGGCAATGCTGGCTGTGGGAGTGAACACTGGCAATGCTGGTTGTGGGGAGAGCACGGACAGTGCTGGCTGTGGTGCGGCGCAGTGGCAGTGCTGGCTGTGGAGGGGAGCACTGGCAGTGTTGGCTTTGTGGGTGGGAGCACATTAAATGCTGGCTGTGGGAGCACTGGCAATGCTGGCTGTGGGAGAGAACTGGCAGTGCTGGCTGTGGAGGGGAGCACGGGCAGTGCTGGCTGTGTGGTGGGAGCACAGACAGTGCTGGCTGTGGGTGGGGAGCACTGGCAGTGCTGGCTCTGGAGAGCACTGGCAGTGATTGCTGTGTGGGGAGCACTGACAGTGCTGGCTGTGTGGTGGGAGCACGGACAGTGCTGCCTGTGTGGGGAGCACTGACAGTGCTGTCTGTGTGGTGGAGCACTAGCAGTGCTGTCTGTGTGGTGGGTGCACTGACAGTGCTGGCTGTGTGGTGGGAGAACTGACAGTGCTGGCGATGTGGGCGGAGTACTGACAGAGCTGGCTGTGTTGGGGAGCACTGACAGTGCTGGCTGTGTGGGGGGAGCACTGACTGCTGGCTATGTGGGTTGAGAACTGACAGTGCTGGCTGTGTGGGGAGCACTGGCAGTGCTGGCTGTGAGGGATGGGGGCTCTTGCTGCGCTGGCTGTAGGGGGTGGGAATCACTGGCAGTGATGGCTCTGGAGAGCACTGGCAGTGCTGGTAGCGGATGGGAGCACTGGCAGTGCTGGCTTTGGGGATGGAGTGCTGATTGTGGGGGGAGTGAACTGGCAGTGCTGGCGGTGGGGAACACTGGCAGTGCTGGATATGGGAGGACGGGAGCACTGGCAGTGCTGGCTGTAGGGAGCACTGGAAGTGCTTGCTGTTGAGGGAGAGCACTGGCACTGCTGGCTTTGGGGATAGAGTGCTGATTGTGGGGGGGGGGCACTGGCAGTGCTGGCGGTGGGGAGCACTGGCAGTGCTAGCTGTGGGTAGCTCTGGCAGTGCTGGCTGTGGGTGGGCGTGAGCACAGGCAATGCTGGCTGTGGGGGAGCACGTCAGAGCTGGCTGTGGGGGTAGCACTGACAGGGCTGCATCTGGGAGGACGGGAGCACTGGCGGTGCTGGCTGTGGTGCGGCGCACTGGCCGTGCTGGCAGTGGAGGGGAGCACTGGCAGTGTTGGCTTTGTGGGTGGGAGCACAGGCAATGCTGGCTGTGGGGAGCACTGGCAATGCTGGCTGTGGGAGAGCACTGGCAGTGCTGGCTGTGGAGGGGAGCACTGGCAGTGCTGGCTGTGTGGTGGGAGCACTGACAGTGCTGGCTGTGGGTGGGGAGCACTATCAGTGCTGGCAGTGGATGGGAGCACTGGCAGTGATGGCCGTGGGAAGGTGGGGGTGCTCTGGCCGTGCTGGCTGTGGGGGATGGGAACACTGGCAGTGCTGGCTGTGCGTGGGGAAGACTGGCAGTGCTGCCTGTGTGGGAGCACTGGCAGTGCTGGCTGTGTGGTGGGTTTACTGTCAGAGCTAGTTGTGTGGGGAGCACTGACAGTGCTGGATGTGAGTGTGAGCACTCAGATTGCTGGCTCTGGAGAGCACTGGCAGTGGGTGGGAGCACTGGCAGTGATGGCTGTGGGATAGAGGTGAGCACTGACAGTGCTGGCTGTGGGTGGGAATCACTGGCAGTGCTGGCTCTGGAGAGCACTGGCAGTGCTGGGAGCGGATGGGAGCACTGGCAGTGATGGCGGTGGGGAGATGGGGGTGCACTGGCAGTGCTGGCTGAGGGTAGATCTGGCAGTGCTGGCTGTGGGTGGGCTTGAGCACTGACAGTGCTGGCTGTTTGGGGTTGGTGCACGGACAGTGCTGGCTGTGTGGGGGGACACTGACCGTGCTGGCTGTGTGGTGGGAGCACTTACAGTGCTGGCTGTGTGGGGGAGCACTGAATGTGCTGGCTGTGTAGTGGGAGCACTGACAGTGATGGCTGTGTGAGGGAGTACTGACAGTGCTGGCTGTGTGGTGGGAGCACTGACAGTGCAGGCTGTGTGGTGGGAGCACTGACAGTGCAGGCTGTGTGTGGGGAGCACTGACAGTGCTGGCTGTGTTGTGGGAGCACTGGCAGCGCTGGCTGTGTGGTTGGAGCACTGACAGTGCTGGCTGTGTGGTGGGAGCACTGACAGTGCAGGCTGTGTCTGGGGAGCATTGACAGTGCTGGCTGTGTTGTGGGAGCACAGACAGTGCTGGCTGTGTGGTGGGAGCAGTGACAGTGCTGGCTGTGTGGAGGGAGCACTGACAGTGCTGGCTGTGTGTGCAGGGGGGTGGGGGGCACTGACATTGCTGGCTGTGTGGGTGAGCACTGATAGTGCTGGCTGTGAGGGGGAGCACTGGCAGTGCTGGCTCTGTGGCGGAGCACTGACAGTGCTGGCTGTGTGGTTGGAGCACTGACAGTGCTGGCTGTGTTGGGAGAGCACTGGCAGTGCTGGCTGTGTGGGGGGGGCACTGATATTGCTGGCTGTGTGGGGGAGCACTGAGAGTGCTAGCTGTGTGGTAGGAGCACGGGCAGAGCTGGCTGTGGGTCAGGGCACTGGCAGAGCTGGCTGTGGGGACCACTGGCAGTGTTGTGTGAGGGGCATTAGCAGTGCTGGCTCTTGACGTAGACCATGCAGTTCTGGCTGTGGGGGGCACTGGCAGTTCTGGTTGTGGGGGTGAGCTATGGCAGTGCTGGCTGTGTGGGGGAAGCAGTGACAGTGCTGTCTGTGTGGGGGAAGCATTGACAGTGCTGGCTCTGTGGTGGGAGCAGTGACAGTGCTGGCTGTGTGGGGGGAGCACTGACCGTGCTGGCTGTGTGGGGGGAGCACTGACAGTGCTGGCTGTGTGGGGAGAGCACTGACAGTGCTGGCTGTGTGGGGAGAGCACTGACAGTGCTGGCTGTGTGGGGAGCACTGACAGTGCTGGCTGTGTGGGGGATCACTGACAGTGCTGGCTGTGTGGGGGATCACTGACAGTGCTGGCTGTGTGGGGGAGCACTGACAGTGCTGGCTGTGTGGGGGGAGCACTGACCGTGCTGGCTGTGTGGGGAGCACTGACAGTGCTGGCTGTGTGGGGGAGCACTGACAGTGCTGGCTGTGTGGGGGGAGCACTGACAGTGCTGGCTGTGTTGGGAGCACTGACAGTGCTGGCTGTGTGGCGTGAGCAGTGACAGTGCTGGCTGTGTGGGGGAGCACTAACTGTGCTGGCTGTGTGGTGGGAGCACTGACAGTGCTGGCTGTGTGTGGGGAGCACTGTCAGTGTTGGCTGTGTGGTGGAAGCACTGACAGTGCTGGCTTTGTGGTGGAAGCACTGACAGTGCCGACTGTTTTGGTGGGGGGAGAACTGACAGTGCTGGCTGTGTGGGGAAGCACTGACAGTGCTGGCTGTGTGGTGGAGCACTGACAGTGCTGGCTGTGTGGGGGAGCACTGACAGTGCTGGCTGTGTGGGGGAGCACTGACAGTGCTGGCTGTCTTTTGGGAGCAGTGAGAGTGGTGGCTGTGTGGGGGAGCACTGACAGTGCTGGGTGTGTTGGGGGAGTGCTGACAGTGCTGTCTGTGTGGGGGGGATCACTGTCAGTGCTGGCTGTGTGGGGGGGAGCAGTGACAGTGCTGGCTGTGTGGTGGGAGCACTGACAGTGCTGGTTGTGTGTGTGTGGGGGCATGCACTGACAGTGCTGGCTGAGTGGGGGGCGCACTGACAGTGCTGGCTGTGTGTGGGGAGCACTGACAGTGCTGGCTGTGTTGTTGGAGCACAGACAGTGATGGCTGTGTGGGGGAGCACTGACAGTGCTGGCTGTGTTGTGGGAGCACTGACAGCGCTGGCTGTGTGGTGGGAGCACTGACAGTGCTGGCTGTGTGGTGGGAGCACTGACAGTGCTGGCTGTGTGGTGGGAGCAGTGACAGTGCTGGCTTTGTGGAGGGAGCACTGACAGTGCTGGCTGTGGGGACCACTGGCAGTGTTGTGTGAGGGGCATTAGCAGTGCTGGCTCTTGACGTAGACCATGCAGTTCTGGCTGTGGGGGGCACTGGCAGTTCTGCTTGTGGGGCTGAGCTATGGCAGTGCTGGCTGTGTGGGGGAAGCATTGACAGTGCTGTCTGTGTGGGGGAAGCATTGACAGTGCTGGATCTGTGGTGGGAGCAGTGACAGTGCTGGCTGTGTGGGGGGAGCACTGACCGTGCTGGCTGTGTGGGGGAGCACTGACAGTGCTGGCTGTGTGGGGGGAGCACTGACAGTGCTGGCTGTGTGGGGAGCACTGACAGTGCTGGCTGTGTGGGGGATCACTGACAGTGCTGGCTGTGTGGGGGATCACTGACAGTGCTGGCTGTGTGGGGGAGCACTGACAGTGCTGGCTGTGTGGGGGGGAGCACTGACCGTGCTGGCTGTGTGGGGGAGCACTGACAGTGCTGGCTGTGTGGGGGGAGCACTGACAGTGCTGGCTGTGTTGGGAGCACTGACAGTGCTGGCTGTGTGGCGTGAGCAGTGACAGTGCTGGCTGTGTGGGGGAGCACTAACTGTGCTGGCTGTGTGGTGGGAGCACTGACAGTGCTGGCTGTGTGTGGGGAGCACTGTCAGTGTTGGCTGTGTGGTGGAAGCACTGACAGTGCTGGCTTTGTGGTGGAAGCACTGACAGTGCCGACTGTTTTGGGGGGGGGAGAACTGACAGTGCTGGCTGTGTGGGGGAGCACTGACAGTGCTGGCTGTGTGGGGGAGCACTGACAGTGCTGGCTGTGTGGGGGAGCACTGACAGTGCTGGCTGTGTGGGGGAGCACTGACAGTGCTGGCTGTCTTTTGGGAGCAGTGAGAGTGCTGGCTGTGTGGGGGAGCACTAACAGTGCTGGGTGTGTTGGGGGAGTGCTGACAGTGCTGTCTGTGTGGGGTGGATCACTGTCAGTGCTGGCTGTGTGGGGGAGAGCAGTGACAGTGCTGGCTGTGTGGTGGGAGCACTGACAGTGCTGGTTGTGTGTGTGTGGGGGCATGCACTGACAGTGCTGGCTGAGTGGGGGGCGCACTGACAGTGCTGGCTGTGTGTGGGGAGCACTGACAGTGCTGGCTGTGTTGTTGGAGCACAGACAGTGATGGCTGTGTGGGGGAGCACTGACAGTTCTGGCTGTCCGGCGGGAGCACTGACAGTCCTGGCTGAGTGGAGGGCGCACTGACAGTGCTCGCTGTGTGTTGGGAGCACTGACAGTGCTGGCTGTGTGGGGGGAGCACTGACAGTGCTGGCTGTGGGGGGAGCACTGAAAGTGCTGGCTGTGTGGTGGGATCACTGACAGTTTTGGCTGTGTGTGGGGAGCACTGAATGTGCTGGCTGTGAGGTGGGAGCACTGACATTGCTGGCTGTGTGGGGGAGCACTGACAGTGCTGGCTGTGTGGTAGGAGCACTGACAGTGCTGGCTGTGTGGTAGGAGCACTGACAGTGCTGGCTGTGTGGTAGGAGCACTGACAGTGCTGGCTGTGTGGTAGGAGCACTGACAGTGCTGGCTGTGTGGGGAGCACTGACAGTGCTGGCTGTGTGGTGGGAGCACTGACAGTGCTGGCTGTGCGGTGGGAGCAGAGGCAGTGCTGGCTCTGTGGAGGGCACAGACAGTGCTGGCTGTGTGGTGGGAGCACAGACAGTTCTGGTTGTGTGGTGGGAGGACTGACAGTGCTGGCTGTGTGGTGGGAGCACTGACAGTGCTGGCTGTGTGCGGGCACTGACAGTGCTGGCTGTGCGGTGGGAGCACAGCCAGCACTGTCAGTGCTCCCACCACAAAGCCAGAACTGTCAGTGCTCCCGCCCACACAGCCAACACTGTCAGTGCTCCCCCCACACAGTCAGCACTGTCAGTGCTCCCACCACACAGCCAGCACTGTCAGTGCTCCCCCACACAGCCAGCACTGTCAGTGCTCCCACCACACAGCCAGCACTGTCAGTGCTCCCACCACACAGCCAGCACTGCCAGTGCTCCCGCACAAAACCGCGAGAGATGGAGAGGGGGAACCCCGCCCCCCCCCCCACCGAGCGATATGGAGAGAGGGGACCACCCCCACCGACAGCGATGGAGAGGTGGGACCCCCCCCCCCAATCCACTGAAAGAACATGGCTGAACCGATGGAGGGAGAAAAGAAAGGGGGGGGTAAACAAGGAGCAGCAGGTTCACACACCTGGTCGGCCAGGAAGGGCATCACGGATGGTCTGCGGGGCAGAGAGGGGAAGGGTTATGGAAAGGGAGGTTGGGGAGAGCTGGGGGTGGGGGGTCAGAAACGCTGAACTGAACGGCAACAGTTTGGAACTAGAGAAACGTAATAGAAAGCCTTTTCACTCTGATGAATGTAAACAACCCGCAATGCACAGAATTGTGGAAATGGCAATAAAAACATTTTTTCAATAAATTCAGAGTGCCCAGTTCAGTTTTTCAAATTAAGGGGCAATTTAGCGTGGCCAATCCACCTGCCCGGCACATCTTTGGGTTGTGGGGGTGAGTTGGCCAAGATAAATCAAAATTGCCCACAGTATCTAAAGATATTCAGGTTAGGTGGGCTGACAGCGATAGGGTAGGGGAATGGGCCTAGGCATGGCGCTCTCTTCAGGGTTTACACTGTCTCTGTCATTATTGTTTACACCTACAATGCTGCCAAACTTTCTATCAAACTTATATCTCGTTATCTTCAATCAATATTAAACAAAGTCAGACTGAGATACACCTGAACACACAGGCACACACACAGGCACACACACAGGCACACACACAGGCACACAGGCGCACACATACAGATACGCACACAGACACACACACCCAGGCACAGGCACACACACACACACACTGCAAATAAGTTACTGAGAAAAGCCCCCCGTCGCCAAACTCTGGCGCCTGTTCGGGTACACTGAGGGAGAATTCATAATGTCCAATTCACCAAACAGCACGTCCTTCAGGACGTCAGGGAGGAAACCAGAGAACCCGCATGAAACCCACGCGGACAAGGGGAGAACGTGCAGACTCCGCACAGACTGTGACCCAAGTCAGAAATCGAACCTGGGATCCTGGAGCTGTGAAGTCGCAGTGCTACCCACTGTGCTACCGTGTAACTTACAGTGCCGTGTAAAGAATGACACACATACACCCCCCCCCCACCCCCCAGACACACACACGCGTACAGAAAAACACATACTTAAATTCAGACAGATTGGGTCAATACATCTTTCAAATGGAGCGAGATCCATTCTCCACCTTTAACTTGGAGAGGTGCATCTGGCCTGTGTGTGACACAAGTCACACACTGACTCTGAACATCCTCACAGCAGCTTGGGGACAAGCATTTCTAAAGCACTTATAATGGAATACTATGTTGACAAATGTGAGGTTATCCATTTTGGTAGGAATAACAGCAAAAGGGATTATTATTTAAATGATAAAATATTAAAACATGCTGCTGTGCAGAGAGACCTAGGTGTGCTAGTGCATGAGTCGCAAAATTTTGGTTTTCAGGTGCAATAGGCGATTAAGAAGGCAAATTGAATGTTGTCCTTCATTGCTAAAGGGCTGGAGTTTAAGACTAGGGAGGTTATGCTGCAATTGTATAAGGTGTTAGTGAGGCCACACCTGGAGTATTATGTTCTGTTTTGGTCTCCCTACTCGAGAAAGGGCGTACTGGCACTAGAGGGTGTGCAGAGGCGATTCACTAGGTTAATCCCAGAGCTGAATGGATTGGATTACGATGAGAGGTTGCGTACACTGGGACTGTACTCGTTGGAATTTGGAATGATGAGGGGGTATCTTAGAGAAACATATAAAATTATGAATAGGATAGATAGGATACATGCGGGCAGGTTGTTTCCACTGGCGGGTGAAAGCAGAACTAGGGGGCATAGCCTCAAAATCATGGGAAGTAGATTTAGGACTGAGTTTAGGAGGAACTTCTTCACCCAAAGGGTGAATCTCTGGAATTCCTTGCCCAGTGAAGCAGTGGAGGCTCCGTCATTAAATGTTTTTAAGATAAAGATAGATAGTTTTTTGAAGAATAAAGGGATTAAGTGTTCGAGCCGGAAAGTGGAGCTGAGTCCACAAAAGATCTGCCATGATCTCAATAAATGGTGGAGCAGGCTCGAGGGGCCAGGTGGCCTACTCCTGCTCCTAGTTCTTATAACTTTTGGGTATCACAAACTGTTTCAAAGGCAATGAAGCGTTTTTGAAAAGTGGTAATTTAGGAAATGGACCAGCTCATTTCAGAGAGAGAGAGAGACTCAGAAACAGGATGAGATTGTGCTGTACATGTTTCAGAGCTGTCACTGAGACACACACACGAGATGTACAATATCAATTATTATTCTGAAGCATTTTGATTAAATCACCCCTGAGACTGAATTCCAGTGTTTCAGAGTAAAGCTTCATCTACACTGTCCATCAAACACTCACAACCCAAATACTGTCTGGCGTTAAATACAGAGTCAAAATCCCTCTGTCCTGTCCAAGGAATTTTTCATTGCACATAGTTATTTTTATTTTTTGGAAAAGCAGAACTTATGTTGCACAGAATCCCAGGGTGGAATCTTGTTTATTGCAATCATGAGTTCAGCACTTCACTTTCAAACGTGAAGTTTAAGCTCCGATTACAGGTGTCTGCTTGTCTCTGTCTGTGTATTCAATGTTCCTGTAGCTTTTTCCCTTCTCTGACGTATTTGAATAATAGGCCTTCGTTAATCAATCCTTTCTCACAGCACATGGAAGTTGTGAATCCTCAAGGCTCTCAGTCCAATGTAGTTAACAAACAACTGCATCCTTTGATCAGCAATCCATTTCCCAACTCTAAATAGATCTCACACATTTCCATACTGCAGGAATATCTCCATCAAAACTTCTAATCAGTTCCCCATACACTTGTTCACACTTGCCTGTCTGAAGTAAATTCCACTGACAGATTCCGAAAGCTGCACAGAAAAATGACTGGTTGTTTTAAACTTTGAAACGGAACTATTTTAACTTGTCCATCAGTCCACTTAAACAGGAATGTTGTCCCTGTGGGATGACAGTTTCTGAGCAAGACTGAAACATTGAGGGACCCCACGTACTACATTTGACAACATCTGTGGCACTTCCAAAATCTACGATACATTGCTGTCTGTATTGTGTGAATCCAGCTGTGAAATATCTGTACAGTTTCAACTTCCACTGTTTCTGCCTTCTCATCATTTAAAAATAACACAGTTCTAATCTTTTTCAGTCGAAAATACATCATCTTACGTTTCCCTACACTGAAATGCGTCCACCAGTTCAGTCTTCTGACAAAATAGTAATACTCTCAATTTGTTTCAGCAATGTTGCTTACAATGCTGTCTAATGTTTGGTGTCATTGGCAAAATAGGATGTGTAGCATTCTATCAAATTTTTTTAAAGGGCTAATGTACACAACAGAACTGTGTCTGTGTGCGCACGCACACATGTGTCTCTATAGGAGTGTATATGTGTGTACGCATGTATCTGTACACGTGTATGTATCTGTCAGTGTGTGCACGCGCATGTGTTTTTGTTTGACGAACTAATCCCACTGCCCCACTCTCTCCGCATAGCCTTGTGTCAATCCAAACATATCCTACTGCCCCATATGTCCCCAGAGCCATGTGTGAATCTAAACGTATCCCACTGCCCCAGTCCCTCCACATAACCCTGGATTAATACAAATTCATCCCACTGCGCCATCTTCTCCCCATAGCTCTGTATCATTCCAACCTAATCCCACTGTCCCGCTCTATCCCCATAGCGCTGTATCAATCCCAAACTAATCCCACGGCCCCGTCCTCTCCCCATAGCCCTGTATCAATCCCAAACTAATCCCACGGCCCCGTCCTCTCCCCATAGCCCTGTATCAATCCCAAAGTAATCCCATTGCCCCGTCCTCTCGCCAAAGTCCTGTACCAATCCCAAACTAATCCCACTGACCTACTATCTCCCCACAGACCTGTATCAACCTCAAACTAATCACACTGCTCCGTCCTCTCCCCATTGCCCTGTATCAATCCCAAACGAATCCCACTGCCCCACTCTCTAATCATAGACCTGTATCAATCCCCAACGTAATCCGACTGCCAACTCTCTCCCCATAGCTCAGTATCAATCCCCAAACTGATCTCACTGGCCCACTCTCTCCACATAGCTCTGTATCAATCACCAAAATAATCCCACTGCCCCACTCACTCCCCATAGCCCAGCATCAAACCCGAAACTAATCTCACGGACCCACTCTCTCCCCGTAGCCCTGTATCAATCCAAAACTATTCCCACTGCCCTACTCTCCCCCTATAGCCCTGTATCAATCCCCAAATTATTCCCACTGCCATGCCCTCTCCCCATTGCCCTGTATCAATCCCAAACTAATCCACTGCCGCACTCACTCCTCACTCCCGATAGCCCTGTATCAATCCCCAAACTAATCCCACTGCCCCGCCCTCTCCCCATTGCTCTGTTTCAATCCCCAAACTAATCACACTGCCACTCTCTCCCACAGCCCTGTATCAATCCCAAACTAATCCCACTGTCCCGCCCTCTCCCTATTGCCCTGTATCAATCACAAACTAATCCCACTGACCCACTCTCTCCTCTCTCCCGATAGCCCTGAATCAATCCCAAACTAATCCTACTGCCCCACTCTCTCCCCATCGCACTGTAACAATCCCAAACTATTCCCACTGTCCACTCTCTCCCCATTGCTCGGTATCAATTCCAAACTAATCCCACTGCCCCGCTCTCTTTCCATAGCACTGTATCAATCCCAAACTATTCCCACTGTCCACTCTCTCCCCATAGCCATGTATCAATCACTGAACTAATCTCACTGTCCCACTCTCCCCATTGCTCTGTATCAATCACTGAACTTATCTCTGAGCTGTACAGAACTCTGGTACGGCCGCATTTGGAGTATTGCGTACAGCTCTGGTCACCGGATTATAGGAAGGACGTGGAGTCTTTGGAGCGGGTGCAGAGGAGATTTACCAGGATGTTGCCTGGTATGGAAGGAAAATCTTATGAGGAAAGGCTGATGGACTTGAGGTTGTTTTCGTTGGAGAGAAGAAGGTTAAGAGGAGACTTAATAGAGGCACACAAAATAATAAGGGGGTTGGATAGGGTGGACAGTGAGAGCCTTCTCCCGCGGATGGATATGGCTGGCACGAGGGGACGTAACTTTAAACTGAGGGGTAATAGATATAGGACAGAGGTCAGAGGTAGGTTCTTTACGCAAAGAGTCGTGAGGCCGTGGAATGCCCTACCTGCTACAGTAGTGAACTCGCCAACATTGAGGGCATTTAAAAGTTTATTGGATAAACATATGGATGATAATGGCATAGTGTAGGTTAGATGGCTTTTGTTTCGGTGCAACATCGTGGGCCGAAGGGCCTGTACTGCGCTGTATTGTTCTATGTTCTATCTCACTGCCCCACTCTCTCCTCATAGCCATGTATCAATCACTAAACCAATTTCACTGTCCCACTCTCCCCATTGCCCTGTATCAATCACTGAACTAATCTCACTGCCCCACTCTATCCCCATAGACCTGTTTCAATCACCGAACTAATCCCACTGCCCCACTCTCTCCCCATAGCCTTGTATCAATCACTGAACTAATCCCACTGCCCCACTCTCTCCCATAGCCCTGTATCAATCCCAAACTAATCTCACTGCCCACTCTCTCCCCATAGCCATGTATCAATCACCGAACTAATCCCACTGCCCCACTCTCTCCCCATAGCCTTGTATCAATCACTGAACTAATCCCACTGCCCCACTCTCTCCCATAGCCCTGTATCAATCCCAAACTAACCCCACTGCCCCACTCTCTCCCCATAGCCATGTATCAATCACTGAACTAATCCCACTGTCCCACTCTCTCCAAATGTCCCTGTATCAACCCGAGACTAATCTCACTGCCCCCTCACACCTCGTAGCCCTGTTTCAATCCCCAAACTAATCCAATAGCCCTGCTCTCTCCCCATAGCCCCGTTTCAATCCCCGAACTAATCCCATTGCCGGCTCTTGACCCATTGCCCTGTATCAATCCCAAACTAATCCCACTGCCCTACTTTCTCCCCATAGCCCCGTTTTAATCCCCAAACAAATCCCATTGCCCGGCTCTCGCCCCATTGCCCTGAATCAATCCCAAACATATCTCACTGCCCACTCTCTCCCCATAGACCTGTATCAATCCAAAAACTAATCCCACTGCCACTCTCTCTCCACAGCCCTGTGTCAATCCCAAACTAATCCCACTGCCCCGCCCTCTCCCTATTGCCCTGTATCAATCCCAAACTAATCCCACTGCCCCACTCTCTCCTCTCTCCCGATTGCCCTGTATCAATCCCAAACTAATCCCAATGCCCAGTTCTCTCCCCGTAGCACTGTATCAATCCCTAACTATTCCCACTGTCCACTCTCTCCCCATAGCCCTGTATCAATTCCAAACTATTCCCACTGCACTACTCTCTCCCCATAGTCCAGTATCAATCCCCAAACTATTCCCACTGCCCCGCCGGTTCCCCATTGCCCTGTATCAATCCCAAACTAATCCATTCGCCCCACTCTCTCCTCTCTCCCGATAGCCCTGTATCAATCCCCAAACTAATCCCACTGCCCCGCCCTCTTACAATTGCTCTGTATCAATCCCCAAACTAATCACACTGCCCCACTCTCTCCCCATAGCCATGTATCAATCACTGAACTAATTTCACTGTCCCACTCTCCCCATTGCCCTGTATCAATCACTGAACTAATCTCACTGCCCCACTCTCTCCCCATAGACCTGTTTCAATCACCGAACTAATCCCACTGCCCCACTCTCTCCCCATAGCCTTGTATCAATCACTGAACTAATCCCACTGCCCCACTCTCTCCCTTAGCCCTGTATCAATCCCAAACTAATCTCACTGCCCACTCTCTCCCCACAGCCATGTATCAATCACTGAACTAATCCCACTGTCCCACTCTCTCCAAATGTCCCTGTATCAACCCGAGACGAATCTCACTGCCCACTCACACCTCGTAGCCCTGTTTCAATCCCCAAACTAATCCCATAGCCCTGCTCTCTAGCCATAGCCCCGTTTCAATCCCCGAACTAATCCCATTGCCGGCTCTTGACCCATTTCCCTGTATCAATCCCAAACTAATCCCACTGCCCTACTTTCTCCCCATAGCCCCGTTTTAATCCCCAAACTAATCCCATTGCCCGGCTCTCGCCCCATTGCCCTGTATCAATCCCAAACATATCTCACTGCCCACTCTCTCCCCATAGACCTGTATCAATCCAAAAACTAATCCCACTGCCACTCTCTCTCCACAGCCCTGTGTCAATCCCAAACTAATCCCACTGTCCCGCCCTCTCCCTATTGCCCTGTATCAATTCAAACTAATCCCACTGCCCCACTCTCTCCTCTCTCCCGATTGCCCTGTATCAATCCCAAACTAATCCCACTGCCCAGTTCTCTCCCCATAGCACTGTATCAATCCCAAACTGTTCCCACTGTCCACTCTCTCCCCATAGCCCTGTATCAATTCCAAACTATTCCCACTGCCCTACTCTCTCCCCATAGTCCAGTATCAATCCCCAAACTATTCCCACTGCCCCGCCGTCTCCCCATTGCCCTGTATCAATGCCAAACTAATCCATTCGCCCCACTCTCTCCTCACTCCCGATAGCCCTGTATCAATCCCCAAACTAATCCCACTGCCCCGCCCTCTTACAATTGCTCTGTATCAATCCCCAAACTAATCACACTGACCCACTCTCTCCCCATAGCCATGTATCAATCACTGAACTAATTTCACTGTCCCACTCTCCCCATTGCCCTGTATCAATCACTGAACTAATCTCACTGCCCCACTCTCTCCCATAGCCCTGTATCAATCACAAACTAATCTCACTGCCCACTCTCTCCCCATAGTCCCGTTTCAATCCCCAAACTAATCCATTGCCCGGCTCTCGCCCCATTGCCCTTATCAATCCCAAACATATATCACTGCCCCACTCTCTTCCCATAGCCCTGTATCAATCCAAAAACTAATCCCACTGCCACACTCTCTCCCCATAGCCATGTATCAATCCCTAAACTAATCCCATTACCGCTCTCTCCCCATAGCCCTGTAACAATTCCCAAACTAATCACACTGCCACTCTCTCCCCACAGCCCTGTATCAATCCCAAACTAATACCACTGTCCCGCCCTCTCCCTATTGCCCTGTATCAATCCCAAACTAATCCCACTGCCCCACTTTCTCCTCTCTCCCGATAGCCCTGTATCAATCCCAAACTAATCCCACTGCCCCGCTCTCTCCCCATAGCACTGTATCCATCCCAAACTATTCCCACTGTCCACTCTCTCCCCATAGCCCTGTATCAATTCCAAACTATTCCCACTGCCCTACTCTCTCCCCATAGTCCTCTATCAATCCCCAAACTATTCCCACTGACCGGCCGTCTCCCCATTGCCCTGTATCAATCCCAAACTAATCCCACCGCCCCACTCTGTCCTCTCTCCCGATAGCCCTGTATCAATCCCCAAACTAATCCCACTGCCCCTCCCTCTTACCATTGCTCTGTATCAATCCCCAAACTAATCACACTGCCACTCTCTCCCCATAGCCCTGTATCAGTCCCCAAACTAATCCCACTGCCCCACTCACTCCCGATAGCCCTGTATTAATCCTCAAACTATTCGCATTGCCCCATTCTCTCCCTACAGCCAGGCATACATCGTCAGACTAATCCCACTGCCCACCCCCTCCATTACCCTCATTCGATCCCCTCAATCATTCCACCGCGCCACACTATCAATTTCCAAACTACAACACTCTTCCCATAGCCTGTATTAATCTCCAATCTAATCCCAATGCCCCACTCTCCCCATAGCCCTGTATCAATCCCCAAACTAATCCCACTGTCCACTCTCTCCATAGCCGTCTATCGATCCCGAAACTATTTCACTGTCCGCTCCCCCCCCCCTCCCAAGTCCCTCTATAATTTCCCCCAATTGTATTTGTTTACATTTAGAGTGTCCAATTATCATTATTTTTCCAATTAAGGGGCAATTTAGCGAGGCCAATCCAACTACCCTGCACATCTTTGGGTTGCGAGGGTGAAACCCAGGCAGCCACCGGGGGAATGTGCTAACTCCACACGGACAGTGACCCAGGGCCGGGATTCGAATCCGGCTGCTCAGCGCCGTAGGCTGCAGTGCTAACCACTGTGCCACATGCCGCCCTTATCAATTCCCAACTTAATCTGACTGTCCCACTCTCCCCATTGGCCGGTGACAAACCCTAAATGAAATCCATCTCTCGTAGCTGTGTCAATCCACAAATTAATCCCATCTCCCCATATCCCTGTGTCAATACCAAAACTGATCTCACTGCCCCACTCTCTCCCCATAGCCATGTATCAATCACTGAACTAATTTCACAGTCCCACTCTCCACATTGCCCTGTATCAATCACTGAACTAATCCCACTGCCCCACTCTCTCCCCATAGCCATGTATCAATCACAAACTAATCCCACTGCCCCACTCTCTCCCCATAGCCCAGTATCAATCACTGAACTAACCCCACTATCCCGCTCTCTCCCATAGCCCTGTATCAATCCCAAACTAATCTCACTGCCCACTCTATCCCCATGGCCATGTATCAATCACTTAACTAATCTCACTGCCCCAACCTCTCCCCATAGCCCTGTATCAATCACTGAACTAATCCCACTGCCCCGCTCTCTCCCATAGCCCTGTATCAATCCCAAACTAATCTCACTGCCCACTCTCTCCCCATAGCCATGTATCAATCACTGAACTAATCCCACTGGCCCACTCTCTCCCATAGCCCTGTATCAATCCCAAACTAATCTCACTGCCCACTCTCTGCACATAGCCTTGTATCAATCACTGAACTAATCCCACTGTCCCACTCTCTCCCATGTCCCTGTACCAACCCGAGACTAATCTCACTGCCCACTCATTCCCCATAGTCCTGCTTCAATCCCCAAACTAATCCTATAGCCCTGCTCTCTCCCCATAGCCCCGTTTCAGTCCCCGAACTAATCCCAATGCAGGCTCTCTCCCCAGAGTCCTGTATCAAATCCAAATTAATCCCACTGCCCCACTCTCTCCCCATAGCCCCGTTTCAATCTCAAAACTAATTCCATTGCCCGGCTCTCGTCACATATCCCTGTATCAATCCCAAACATATCTCACTGCCCCACTCTCTCCCCAAAGAAATGTATCAATCCAAAAACTAATCCCACTGCCACTCTCTCCCCACAGCCCTGGATCAATCCCAAACTAATCCCACTGTCCCGCCCTCTCCCTATTGCCCTGTATCAATCACAAACTAATCCCACTGCCCCACTCTCTCCTCTCTACCGTTAGCCCTGTATCAATCCCAAACTAATCCCACTGCCCCGCTCTCTCCCCATAGCACTGTATCAATCCCAAACTATTCCCACTGTCCACTCTCTCCCCATAGCCATTTATCAATCACTGAACTAATTTCACTGTCCTACTCTCCCCATTGCTCTGTATCAATCACTGAACTAATCCCACTGCCCCACTCTCTCCCCATAGATCTGTTTCAATCACCGAACTAATCCCACTGCCCCACTCTCTCCCCATAGCCCTGTATCAATCCCAAACTAATCTCACTGCCCACTCTCTCCCCATAGCCATGTATCAATCACTGAACTAATCCCACTGCCCCACTCTCTCCCATAGCCCTGTATCAATCCCAAACTAATCTCACTGCCCACTCTCTCCCCATAGCCATGTATCAACCACTGAACTAATCCCACTGTCCCGCTCTCTCCCATAGCCCTGTATCAATCCCAAACTAATCTCACTGCCCACTCTATCCCCATAGCCATGTATCAATCACTGAACTAATCCCACTGTCCCACTTTCTCCAATGTCCCTGTATCAACCCGAGACTAATCTCACTGCCCACTCACACCCCGTAGCCCTGTTTCAATCCCCAAACAAATCCCATAGCCCTGCTCTCTCCCCATAGCCCCGTTTCAATCCCCGAACTAATCCCATTGCCGGCTCTTGACCCATTGCCCTGTATCAATCCCAAACTAATCCCACTGCCCTACTTTCTCCCCATAGACCCATTTTAATCCCCAAACTAATCCCATTGCCCGTCTCTCGCCCCATTGCCCTGTATAAATCCCACACATATCTCACTGCCCCACTCTCTCCCCATAGACCTGTATCAATCCAAAAACTAATCCCACTGCCACTCTCTCTCCACAGCCCTGTGTCAATCCCAAACTAATCCCACTGTCCCGCCCTCTCCCTATTGCCCTGTATCAATCCCTAACTAAACCCACTGACCCACTCTCTCTTCTCTCTCGATTGCACTGTATCAATCCCAAACTAATCCCACTGCCCAGCTCTCTCCCCATAGCACTGTATCAATCCCAAACTATTCCCACTGTCCACTCTCTACCCATAGCCCTGTAGCAGTTCCAAACTATTCCCACTGCCCTACTCTCTCCCCATAGTCCAGTATCAATCCCAAACTAATCCATTCGCCCCACTCTCTCCTCTCTCCCGATAGCCCTGTATCAATCCCCAAACTAATCCCACTGCCCCGCCCCCTTACCATTGCTCTGTATCAATCCCCAAACTAATCAGACTGCCACTCTATCCCCATTGCCCTGTATCAATCCCAAACTAATCCCACTGCACCGCTCTCTCCCCATTGCTCTGTAACAATCCCCAAACTAATCACACTGCCACTCTCTGCCCATTGCCCTGTATCAATCCCAAACTAATCCCACTGCCCCGCTCTCTCCCCATTGCTCTGTATCAATCCCCAAACTAATCACACTGCCACTCTCTCCCCATAGCCCTGCATCAATCCCAAACTAATCCTACTGCCCCGCCCTCTCCCCATTGCCCTGTATCAATCCCGAAATAATCCCACTGCCCCACCCTGTCCCCATTGCCCTGTATCAATCCTGAACTAATCCCACTGCCCAACTCTCTCCCCATAGCACTGTATCAATCCCCAAACGAATCCCACTGCCCCACTCTCTCCCCATGGCTCTGTATCAACCTCAAACTATTCGTAATGCCCCCTCTCTCCCCATAGCCCTGTATCAATCCCAAACTAATCCCTTTGCTCCATTCACTCCCCATAGCCCTGTATCAACCCCAAACTATTCGCATTGCCCCCTCTCTCCCCATAGCCCTGTATCAATCCCAAACTAAGCCCACTTCCCCACTATCTCCCCAAAGCCCTGTAGCAATCCCCAAACTAACCCCACTGCCCCGCCCTCTCCCCATTGCCCTGTATCAATCGTGAACTAATCCCACTGCCCCCCTCTCTCCCCATAGCCCTGTATCAATCCCAAACTAATCCCACTGCCCGGCTCTCTTCCCATACCCCTGTATCAATCCACAAAGTAATCCCACTGCCCCGCTCTCTCCCCATAGCCCTGTATCAATCACAAACTAATCCCACGGCCGGCTCTCTCCCCATAGCCCTGTATCAATCCCCAGACTAATCGCACTGCCCCAATCTCTCCCCATAGCCCTGTATAAATCCCCAAACTAATCCCATTGCCCGGCTCTCTCCACTTAGCCTTGTATCAATCCCCGAACTAATCCCACTGCCCAACGCACTCCACATAGCCCTGTATCAATACCCAAACTAATCCCACTGCCCTACTCTCTACCCGTAGACCTGCATCAATCCCAAAACTAATCCCACTGCCCCACTCTCTCCCTACAACACTGTATCAGTCCCCAAACTAAACCCACTGACCGCCTCTCCCCCCATAGCCCTGTATCAATCCCCAGACTAATTTGACTGCCCCATTCTCCCCCCATAGCCCTGTATCAATCCCCAGACTAATCACACTGCACCACCCTCTCCCCATAGCCCGGTATCAATCCGCAAACTAATCCCACTCTCCGCACAGCCCTGTGTCTATCCCCAAACTAATCCCACTCTCCCCACAGCCCTGTGTCAATCCCCAAACTAATCCCACTCTCCCCACAGCCCTGGGTCAATCCCCAAACTAATCCCACTTTCCCCACAGCCCTGTGCCAATCCCAAACTAATCCCACTCTCCCCACAGCCCTGTGTCAATCCCCAAACTAATCCCACTCTCCCCACAGCCCTGTGTCAATCCCCAAACTAATCTCACTCACCTCACAGCCCTGTGTCAATCCCCAAACTAATCCCACTCTCCCCACAGCCCTGTGTCAATCCCCAAACTAATCCCACTCTCCCCACAGCCCTGTGTCAATCCCCAACCTAATCCCACTATCCCCACAGCCCTGTGTCAATCCCCAAACTAATCCCACTCGCCCCGCAGCCCTGTAACAATCCCAAACTAATCCCACTCTCCCCACAGCCCTGCGTCAATCCCCAAACTAATCCCACTCTCTCCACAGCCCAGTGTCAATCCCCAATCCTAATCCCACTCTCCCCATAGCCCTGAGTCTATCCCCAATACAAATCCCACTCTCACCACAGCCCTGTGTCTACCCCCAATACTAATCCCACTGTCCCCATAGCCCTGTGTCTATCCCCACTACTAATCCCACTCTCCTCACAGCACTGGTTCAATCCCCAAACTAGTCCCTCTCTCCCCACAGCCCTGTGTGGAATTTTCCATCATGATCACATTTCTGATTGTGGAATCTTACTGTGCAATCAATCTGCCCGCTGTCAGTTTGTACTCCTTCGAGTAGAAAGAGAGATAGATATCCATCTTCAGAGAGTCTGAACTTAATTCTGAAAGTGCCCCATTTTTGGGCTCTTCCTGTGCACAAACTTCCTGTAGAATTCCCCAAATTAGAAACAAGGTGTGAGAGGAGCGTGAGGGTGGAGTTAACAGAAAGCAGTTGGGGTTATCAAACTGACCGTTTTCATTGAATCCAAAATTATTTCATTTTAAATTCTAATCTCAGAAATTGACATCAGAAGAATTCAGTGAAAAAGCCCATTGAACCTCCCTGTCTAATAAAACGATGTTGTTGCCGATGACCCTGTATTTATTCAGCAATAAACCTTACATCCCAGTGGGAAAAATCAAAGTGGATTTCCCCGATCCTGTCTGGCACAACTTGTGTTGTGCCTGATGGGAGTGGGGCCATCCAGGGCTGCAGGCCCAGCCTCCTGTCCTCCCACCCCTCTGCCTGAGGTGGGAGTGGGACCATCCAGGGCTGCAGGCCCAGCCTCCTGTCCTCCCACCACCTGCCTGAGGTGGGAGTGGGACCATCCAGGGCTGCAGGCCCAGCCTCCTGTCCTCCCACCCCTCTGCCTGAGGTGGGAGTGGGACCATCTATGGCTGCATGCCCAGCCTTCTGTCCTCCCACCCCTCGGCCTGAGGTGGGAGTGGGACCATCCAGGGACCATCCAGGGCTGCAGGCCCAGCCTCCTGTCCTCCCACCCCTCTGCATGAGGTGGGAGTGGGGCCATCCAGGGCTGCAGGCCCAGCCTCCTGTCCTCCCACACCTCTGCCTGAGGTGGGAGTGGGACCGCCTGGGGCTGCAGCGACAGACTTTGTTTTGGGCTCCGGCAGGTCTGAAGAGTGCCGTCCGGCCGCTTTACCACCTGCAGCGGGTGTGGGGCACCTTTGGACATTACTTTAGGCTCCTCCAGGGCTGAAGAACGCTGCCCCGCTCTGCCATTGCCCTGCGGCGCCTTCCCTTGTGGCCCCTGCATTTAGGCTGCCACATCCCCACCTCCCCCGTCCTTTGCCTTTTTACACGGCCGGATCGTACCAGGGGCGGGCATGGCCAGCACCTCCGGGCCATCCTCCACTCTTCCGGGGGCAGGGCGGCCAAGGCATTATGTGGAACGGGGGCCCACGGTGGGCGGGACACACGTGGCGGTGGACACGCTGGAGGCCACCGCAGAACGTGTTGTTCTATCAAACGTCCCGCTCTCCCTTCCCACTGAGCTCCTCCTCCCCTAACTCAACCTACCGGGAGAGGTCAGGTCTGGGGAGGCGCCGCGGACGCTCGGCCAGCGGCACCCCTCCCTCCGCCATGTATATTCCTTCTGGCGTCAGGTTTTTATCTGCCTGACCTTTGAGGAGGTCACGGAGGGACGTTTTGTGATATCCCATGTTATGGGAGAGGCGTATTCAGAACCCCTAATGTATCAAGATGTTTCAAGATGGCGGCGGAGCGAGACGACTCTGCGAGCTCTCCCAAACAGATCCACTTTTTACTTAACCTATACTCGTTCTCACCTTTTTAAACTTAATTCTAAAACTAACATTATTACAAACCTCTCTCTCTTATCTTCTCTTGCAGGCTTGAACATCCTCCGAGGCCCGTGGAGACGTATTGCCCCGACCCGACCTGACCTCTGCGACCTGGAACTGACGAATGTGATATGAAATGATTGTTTTAGAGACATTAGTTACTGTAATGTAGAGATAGGCCAGTCACATTCTGATGAGTTCACAGATAAAGGATTTCAGCACGCATGGCAAAGCAAGGAGGAGGTGTGTCTAGCTACGGAGGGGAAAAGGATGCTGGGTAATAGGGGGCCAGAGGAAGGGATTGGAAGTGAGCCAATTATGATGTATGGCCAGGTCAGGAGGGGTATAGGATGACCTATGGGAATCGTGTATGTGAAACCTGATGCCATTTGAATGTATCAGTAGAGACTTCTTTGTTCCACAGACTCACTGGATTCCGGGGTTGCAGAAGGCAGGATGTGTTCTGTACCACTGAGAATTGAGACAGACTTGCAAGTCAAATAAAATAACTAATGCTGGACATGCAAATCCATCTCGACTTTTATTGAGGCCAGACTGACCGGTAAAGAAATTTAGCATTTGTCATTTGGTGCCCGAAACCCCGGATTTCTCAAGACGGTTCTGACCAACCGCGAAATCAGAATTAGACTGATTATGAACAGGAGGATGGGAACAAGGGCCCATAATGTACAGCTGGAAAATGACCGCGCATTACTTTTCCCCCTCTTCTTATCGTCTGATTAGTCTGGTAACTCGCGGTTGGCACGGAAAGATTGTCTCGACGAAATCAAAGGTCAGTCTGGGGATTAGCAATTTAAATGATGGGATTTCATATTGTTGATTCGGCTTGGGTTAGGTTATGGGTTGATGCAACATCTAAAGAGAGATGGTTCAATTCCATGTGTGAGTTCTGATTCGGCTTGGGTTAGGTTTTGGGTTGATGCAACATCTAAACAGAGATGATTAACTCCATATGTGAGTGTTTTAATGAACTGATGGGACCTCAGGAGGAGGGTTCAGTTCAATGAGTGTTTTTAAATCTGAAGATGATTCAATCCATGTGTGAGTGTTTTAAATCTATCGTTGATGAAGCTAACATTATACCCTTGGACTGTAGTGGCGAAAAACGCAGTTCTGAGGACTAGTTGAGATTATGGGGAATTCCTTGGATAACACAAATGATCCAGGCATGCCACTGCAAATATTATGCAATATTTATCCGGATAAAGCAAAAGATTTCAGAAACATGCCAGCAACGTTAAGGAGCAAAATGGGTGATGAATGGCCACTAGGGGGGCACCAAAGACCTAGAAATCTTCAAGAAAATTCAGGGACACATCTGGAAAAAGAGTCAAAGTATGAAAGCAAAAGAATTAATTGGATTATGGAGACAATATTGTCAAGACAAATAGATAAGTTCATGTAATCGAGTTGGCAGGACAATGCCCTTCAAATGGGAATTCCAATTAGTGAACAGGGTAACCAAAAAACATTACAGGTCTTGAAAAAGGAATGTGAATTCAAAAAAAAACCGCGCAAGTAAAGACAAGAAAGGCTCGGGTCAAACAAAAGATGGGCTCCGTATTTCAATGGCTGGCCTTGAATTGACAGAAAATGACGAATTGGACGATTTGATTATGTCGGCAAAATTTCCGACTGCACCTGTAGCATTGTCTGCACTAATTCCAGAACCACCAGAGTATAATAATTTGTAACCAGTCACTGCTCCCCAGATTCCAATCATGCCAGTCAGTCCAGCCCTTTTGGTTGATAGCGTGGGTCCTAATTTACTATCTTCAGGATCTAAGAGGGAAGAGGAGCTCTGTTCCACAAGCCCAGTTAGCTCTAGGACGCGATCTCGGACAGCGAGAGAAGGGCCTGATCCTAACCAGAAACAATCAAGCATACCACCTAAATCCCTTCAAACCAAGGGGAAACTGCAAACTCCGAGAACAAAGGGGGAGGAAAGGGATGGTTCTGAAGAGAAAGAGCTCCCTCTAGTGACAGGGAGGGACGTCGAAGTCTTGGAAGAGCCAGAGGAAATAGCTCGAGTGCCCCCTGGTGAGACTCGGAGACAGTTGCCGATTAGGAAGACACCAAACCCTGACGCAGTGACCGCCGGGGCCCAGCCCACGATAGGCGTTTATTTACCATGGACACCCAGTGAGATGATAGCTATTATGGCTACAATCCTAGATAGAAAAAAATCTCCTGCTGATTTCGTGGATTCCCTGAGAACTACCATCTCAATTTATCAAGCTGATTCTAGGGACCAGCAGGTTTTAACCCCAGCAGAGTACCGCAATCATCTTAATCACTTGAATTATGCTACCCACGCCGCACTTCAGCAAGCCCATGCGTTGGACGATGCTAGACGGACACAAATCCTGAATGCGTTGAATAGCACATTTCAAAAGCCCATCAATATTTCTGCTATCTTAGATCTTAAACCTAAAAAGATTGAAGAGCCAGAGGAATTTCTGGAACGTTTTAATGAAATCTAACGTGGGCAGTCAGGCGACTTGCCATATCAAAATTGGTCAGAATTCCCCTCAATATTGTGCTATGTTAATGCATTGCCTACCACCTTCCGTGGCTACTGCTGTGAAATGTAATAACATGAATTGGACAGAGAACGGTCCTTCCCAGATGGCAAGGGCAGTCAGATTTTATTGGAAGGAGGGTGTTGGCCACGAAGGAGGCTCAGTTACAAAGGTTAAGACCGAGTATGTAATGAAAAAGGATGATCTGAGACCCCAACACGCGGAAGAAACGGTAGCTTACCAGCTAGAACCCCAATATTGTGACTTTGGGTGGGTGGATCAGCGAGGGGGAGGATATCAAACCCACCCAAAGGGACCCTCAGCTCCTATTTATGGCCCACCGTATGCACCAACAGCTTTATAACCGCAGCCCCCTCTGAGGGGCCTTTGGTCTACTGGGAGAAGAGGACGGGGCAGATATAGAGGGAACAATTCATGTTTTAATTGCGGCCGTGCAGATCACTGGCAACAGGAATGCCCCTTTAAAAGACAGGCAGCAGAAGGAGACTACCCGACCCAAAGGAGGGGGTACCCACCAAGGGGAGGACAGACGAGATACACTGACTTCTCCCAGGCAAACCCTTTCCCAACACAGGATTGACTAGCTAATTTAGTCATAAGGACTCTCCAATCGGACAGGGAACATATTATCTCACTGCAGATAGGAGATGAACATCACCCATTTAAATCGACACTGGAGCAGCCATGTCTTCTGTGCAATCAGAACTTCGACTACCACTATCCGACCACACCCAGCATTTGTCGGGGTTCCAAGGAAAGCTGTGTGAGTATCCTATCTCTGAACCTGTGACAGTCACTTCCGAGAATAAGTCTGCAGATCATCAGTTTGTAGTGACTCCTGGATTGGACTGTAACTTGTTGGCCCGAGATTCACTGTGTATCTTCCAGCGACAGCTAGAGTGCGGAGACGAAGGGGTGACGGTTCAATCATGGAGGATGAGACAACAGTGCTATATTTCTATCATCCCCCAGTGGTGGACATTAGACATTGAACATTCACTGCATCACGTTACCCTGGCCTATGACAGAACCGGACAAAACAGGGAGTTGGAGGACAAATACCGGCCATTAATTGGGACCGAATGGCCAGTCAAGGTTACAGCCACAGTCACGGGAAAAGAAGATGCAGCCGATTTTGTTACAATACCACCACATTTATGGCCACAGTCAGCTTCGGTAAGCCCTCATATTACACGTCAGGTCCACGACCAGTACCATGCCAAGGATCTGGGGCCTATAGTAAGGAGGGCAGTGGATCATTCAGATCCAACAGAGTACGCACTTCAAGTCACGCCAGACGGCACTGCCATTAAATATTTTGAGGTCCCTGAAACGATTAACACTCGACTGCAGCATCACCGGGTACATGATGTTTTGGAATATGTCAATCCACAGGTCTGGGCGGAATACCCATTACAAGTGGGAAAGACAAATGTTACACCTATTAATTAACGATTAAGGACCATGTAAAGCTGCCTTCCATTCGGCAATACCCCCTGAAATCCCAAGCTGCCCCGTCTATCGACAAATTAATCCGAAAGCTGTTGCAACAGGGTATATTGGTCCCTTGCCAATCAGAATGTAGCACCCCCATACTTGCTGTGCCTAAACCAGCCACACCAGACCAGTACCGATTAGAACAGGATTTACGTTCAATCAATGCCATCGTCCAGCCGTTACATGCTCTCGTCCCTAACACTGCCCACATACTGACTCAAATTCCAGCTCAAGCCCGGGTCTTCGCCATAATTGACCTTCAGCGCACCTTCTTTGCCCTCCCACTTGCAACTGAAAGCCAATGTTTGTTTGCCTTCACTTACAATGGACAGCAGAATACCTGGACCCAACTGCCACTGGGGTAATCAACTCACCTACGCACTTCTCCAGATGTCTGCAGACCCATCTCCAGGCCTTGGCATTGGAGCATGGTTCCACTCTAGTGCAGTATGTAGATAACATATTGGTACCGATTCCTGACGAGCCCAGTAACAGGGATGATGTGATCCAGTTATTAAACCACCTATCCTCGTTGGGTCATGTTGTTTCACAATCAAAGGTCTTGGTGGCTCAGAGAAAGGTCAAGTTCTTAGGAGTTTTACTTACAGCCACAGAAAGAAGTCTCGAACCCAGTAGGATTGAACCAATATGCCAATTCCCCGCCCCTACAATAGCCAAAGAGGTCCGTCATTGGCTGGGTATGGTGAATTATTGTCGTCAGTGGATACCAAACATCGCTGTCGATACAAAGCTGCTGACGCCTTACACTAGTGAAGGGGGGAATTTTACTCTCACCACCGAGGCACTCGAAGCCTTCCGTTGCCTGAAGCAGGCCTTGTTACAAGCACCGGCCCTCGGGTGGCCCTTGTACGACCGACCGTTCCAGATATACTGTACTGTTCTGGACGGATGTTCAACAGCGGTACTCACCCAGCAACATGGGGGACAAGCACCGGCCCGTAGCAGATTACTCTTCCAAACTCGACCCAGTGGCGTTGGGCCACCCTGTTTGCACCCAGATCTTGGCAGCGATATACAATAGTTTGCAAACTGCTGCCAATATCACTCTCCAACAGGATATTACGGCATATAGCTCCCACTCGGTAATCGCACTATTGGGGCAACTGCAGACTCAGCATCTTACCTCAGCTCGTCAGAATAGGTATGAGATATACCTTTTGAACAATCCACGTCTGACATTTAAATACTGTACCACTATCAATCCAGCCTGCTTTCTTACCGGTCCCCCTGTTCATGAGGACGCACCTGGCCACGACTGTTTAGCCTTGATTCAGGAAACTACCACAATAAGGGACGATCTGAGTGATATTCCGTTAGAACAACCTGACATGATTCTGTATGTTGATGGCAGTGCATTAGTAAGCCCCACTGGCCGGAGATTGTCCGGTTATGCAATCGTAGAACAGGATGGTCTGATCCTAGGAGCGGCAGCTTTCCAGACCCCTTATTCAGCCCAACAAGCCGAACTTTTTGCCTTTACCCGTGCATGTATACTTGGGGTAGATCGTCGGGTAAATATTTACACTGACTCCCGATACGCTTTCGGGGTAGTTCATGACTTCGGACAACTCTGGAAGAACAGGGGATTCCTTACCTCGGCAGGCACAGAAATATCCCACCGGGGTTTAGTTAATGACCTACTGCAGGCCCTCCTTATGCCCGCTCAGATTTCCGTCATTAAGTGCGCTGCCCATACAAACGGTAAGACCCCAGTCGACGTTAGTAATGAACAGGCAGATTGTGCAGTGCAGACAGCCGCGCAAATTCAGCAAGTGATGGTGCCTAAAATGTTAAGTCAGACTAAACGATCTACTATAAATATGTCTGCTTCTGACAAGCCAATGCCAACCATCCAATACATCATAAAGTTACAGGAGGACGCTCCTGAGAGTGATAAACAAATGTGGAAACGGTTAGGTTGTACATATGATTCTGTTTCCTCTTTATGGACCACGCCTGCACATCAGACTTGTATGTCTGATGTACTGGCTTTATGGGTCACTGAATGTGTACACTTTGCAACTCATTGTGGGGCTCGGGGGACTAGTGAGTTGTTGCTGGACACTTGGTGGCACCATAAAATGCAGGGGTTGGCCCAGAGTATCAGTAATCGGTGTTTAATCTGTCAGCAATATAACACCGGCAAAGGTATCCCTTGTGGGATGGGGCAAACCCCGTTGCCCAGTGGTCCCTTTGAGACGCTCCAAATGGATTACATTGAGTTGGAAATATGTCAATGTTATGAATATGTTTTGGTCATTATGGATGAGTTCAGCAGATGGGTTGAGGCGTATCCGACTATCGATAATAAAGCTGCGACTGTGGTTAAACTTCTGATGCGGGAAATCATTCCCCGGTACGGTATACCAGCTCCGTTAAGTTCTGATAACGGGCCTCAATTTACTGGACATATGAACGAGGAGTTCTGCTCCCAGTTGAGCATACGCCAGCAGTTACGCTGTGCGTACAGACCGCAGGCGGCTGGGTTGGTTGAGAGACACAATCAGACCATTAAAACTAAATTGGCTATATTAAGAGCAGACACGGGACTGACATGGCTTAAGTTTCTCCCCGTTGCCCTCTTCCAGCTGCGGGTTATACCTGCGGGACCGGCCGGCTCTCTCCTGCCGAGATCCTTTATGGTAGGCGCCTTAGAACTCCCTGGAACCTGCATGTTCCCAGACTGGTTCAGTTTCACCATATGACTGAAGAGATTACCACCTATGTTCTAGCCCTCACTCAGGTCGTCAAGCAGCTCCACGGCCAGGTCCACGCGGCTCACCAGCCACCGACCCCATTACCTTGCGCACTTTCAGTCCAGCGCGGCAGTTATGTCATTGTCAAAGATTGGACTCGGAAGGGGTCGGAGCCGCGATGTGACGGGCCCTTCCTAGTTCTCCTTACCATCCCCACTGCAGTTAAAGTGGAGGGGCGGAGTGATTGGGTCCACCTCCACCACTGTAAAAAGGTCGGTTACTAACCTGCCTCCCTTCCCCAGCGCTGTTTTACAGGTGTGGAGCATGATGGGGTAGCTACCTGTGTGATCTTCGGCCTCACCTCGCTTGGAGTGTCATCCGGGACGGACATGGAAAAGGGACATATTATCTCCATCTGTTCCCCCAACCAAACTACAAGGACATTTCGTTTATGCAGAGGTGATGTTCTTCGCTGCCCCCATCTTCGAGGACATGGTATTGACTCATGAAAGGTCATCAGGTTAACGGACAATGCAGGACTCATGAAGCAAGTGCACCGGTCCCGGCGGTGGGAGGGGAACATTACATGGACATTGCCTTGTTTTTGGAGTACATGTAAATTTGATTTTGGATGTGTTAAGATTGGTGCCATAAAGGTAAAATCAGACCGTCAGGAGAGGGTAGGAAGAGGTTGCGAGAGAGAGAGAGAGGGACTAGAGAGAGGACGGGACGTGAAAGGAGGGGAGTACAACTAGAACGTACGTTATCAGGAGATACACTTAATTAATTTAGGGCCCAGACTGAGGAAAACCCGGGTAGTATAATAAATCTCTTCTACCAGCTTTACCACCGCTTGTATGGCCAGGGACGGGTTGTCTGCTACCCGAACCCCGCAGCGGTGTCTAGGTTATTTTCTGTTTCACCGCTTTGGGGCACTCCCCAAACGCTGGTTCATTGTCAGCGTTCCGAGCCACCGCCCGAGCAAGTCACTCTTCCTTACAATCCGGGTTCAGCAACACCGGCTATTTGCCTTCCCCTTCCTCGGGATAATTCCCACTCACAGTATGATAGGCTGCAACGGCTGAGGGCGTATATACCTAGCCACGTCACTCCCAATAGGGACTCCCGGTCGTATGAGAATTGTTTCGGCGGTGACGGGTACGGCTGTTTGCTGGCAGAGGTGGAAACGAATATAACATGTCTGTTCCCCACCTGTACGGACAGGAGGTGTCATATCACTCAGGCATCTGGCCAATGCGTTTGTTACAACACCACCGGCGTTCCATTGAACGCCGGCCTCCAGCTCCTTTGTGGCTGGGCGAATGTCTCTCATATCACTGTTGGGACTAGGGCTTTCCGCATTGCTGGGCGGCCCGAATGGGCGTTTCGAAGCTCGATCAACTGGGCTACTGGGGGATCCCTACGCAACCGATATACTGAGGTGATGCTAGCCTGTACACGGAGCAAGGATACTACTTTTTTAATGGCACAGCGACCAATGTTTTGTCACCCCCATTTCCCCGCCAAATTGCTATCGGGACTCTAGTCCCTACCACAGACCCCTGCCCCTCTGCGTGGATCTGCATTATCAGTTAGCACGCCGGGCAGTCTCGGCTGAATTCTGCGAGAACTGGAAAAAACCTCAGGTTCTCGCACCCAACCGGGGCCACTCAGCTGGGGTGGGTAATTCTGACCGTCTTGGCACTGGGAGGTGTGGCGGGTTCCGTGGTTGTCAGCGATAGGAATTATTTTATTTTTGGCCTTTCAATCCCTGGGAAACGAAACCTTGGGAGCCCTCGGGGCAATAACCAAGGAATTGTCTCACCTGCGGTTGTTTGCAATGCAGAACCGGTAGGCTCTTGACTATCTTCTGGGTCGTGAAGGTGGGGTATGCGCCATGGTGCACGGCAAGTGTATCATGGGAGTTCAAGACTTAACCGCTAACATAACTAAATTTATGGATCGCATATGGGATCACCTGGACAGAATGCAGGACCCTGGCTCTTGGGGTAACTGGGGATTTGGAAGTTGGAAGGACTGGTTGATTAAATATGGCCATGTATTTAGCCGTGGAAATCGGCTGCATCTTTGTGGGCCTGGCTATCCTTAAATGCGTGATGGGTAAAATGAAGGGTGCACTGGAACGAATAGACGCCCGTAGAATCTTGGCTGTTCGGATCCACGAGAGTACTGCGGATGATGGGGTGCTACAATAGGAATTGGAAATGCAGCGACGAATAGAACATAGAACATAGAAAATACAGCACAGAACAGGCCCTTCGGCCCACGATGTTGTGCCGAACCTTTGTCCTAGATTAATCATATATTATCATTGAATTTACAGTGCAGAAGGAGGCCATTCGGCCCTTTGAGTCTGCACCGGCTCTTGGAAAGAGCACCCTACCCAAACTCAACACCTTCACCCAACACCAAGGGCAATTTGGACATTAAGGGCAATTTATCATTGGCCAATTCACCTAACCTGCACATCTTTGGATTGTGGGAGGAAACTGGAGCACCCGGAGGAAACCCACGCAGACACGGGGAGGACGTGCAGACTCCGCACAGTCAGTGACCCAAGCCGGAATCGAACCTGGGACCCTGGAGCTGTGAAGCAATTGTGCTATCCACAATGCTACCGTGCTGCCCTTGAGAACAAATAAATCTACACTATATCATTTAACCGCAATCCATGTACCTATCCAATAGCTGCTTGAAGGTCCCTAATGTTTCCGACTCAACTACTTCCACAGGCAGTGCATTCCATGCCCCCACTACTCTCTGGGTAAAGAACCTACCTCTGATACCCCTCCTATATCTTCCACCTTTCACCTTAAATTTATGTCCCCTTGTAATGGTTTGTTCCACCCGGGGAAAAAGTCTCTGACTGTCCACTCTATCTATTCCCCTGATCATCTTATAAACCTCTATCAAGTCGCCCCTCATCCTTCTCAGTTCTAATGAGAAAAGGCCTAGCACCCTCAAACTTTCCTCGTAAGAACTAATCTCCATTCCAGGCAACATCCTGGTAAATCTTCTTTGCACCTTTTCCAAAGCTTCCACATCCTTCCTAAAATGAGGCGACCAGAACTGGACACAGTACTCCAAATGTGGCCTTACCAAAGTTTTGTACAGCTGCATCATCACCTCACGGCTCTTAAATTCAATCCCTCTGTTAATGAACGCGAGCACACCATAGGCCTTCTTCACAGCTATATCCACTTGAGTGGCAACTTTCAAAGATGTATGAACATAGACCCCAAGATCTCTCTGCTCCTCCACATTGCCAAGAACTCTACCGTTAACCCTGTATTCCGCATTCATATTTGTCCTTCCAAAATGGACAACCTCACACTTTTCAGGGTTAAACTCCATCTGCCACTTCTCAGCCCAGCTCTGCATCCTATCTATGTCTCTTTGCAGCCGACAACAGCCCTCCTTACTATCCACAACTCCACCAATCTTCGTATCGTCTGCAAATTTACTGACCCACCCTTCAACTCCCTCATCCAAGTCATTAATGAAAATCACAAAGAGCAGAGGACCCAGAACTGATCCCTGCGGTACGCAACTGGTAACTGGGATCCAGGCTGAATATTTGCCATTCACCACCACTCTCTGACTTCTATCGGTTAGCCAGTTCATTATCCAAATGGCCAAATTTCCCACTATCCCATGCCTCCTTACTTTCTGCATAAGCCTACCATGGGGAACTTTATCAAATGCCTTACTAAAATCCATGTACACTGCATCCACTGCTTTACCTTCATCCACATGCTTGGTCACCTCCTCAAAGAATTCAATAAGATTTGTAAGGCAAGACCTACCCCTCACAAATCCGTGCTGACTATCCCTAATCAAGCAGTGTCTTTCCAGATGCTCAGAAATCCTATCCTTCAATATCCTTTCCATTACTTTGCCTACCACCGAAGTAAGACTAACTGGCCTGTAATTCCCAGGGTTATCCCTAGTCCCTTTTTTGAACAGGGGCACGACATTCGCCACTCTCCAATCCCCTGGTACCACCCCTGTTGACAGTGAGGAGACGAAAAGATCATTGCCAACGGCTCTGCAATTTCACCTCTTGCTTCCCATAGAATCCTTGGATATATCCCGTCAGGCCCTTCTTAGATGAGGGGCCACAGCTACGGGTTGGACAGACAGGTTATCATGAAATGCTAAAAGGAGGGAATGACGATTTGAAAAATCGAATGTGACATAAAATAGTTAGTTCAAATATTAGTTACAATAATGTGGATGTGATCAGTCTAATAGTAGTGAGTTCACAGACAAAGTATTTCAGAAAGCATGGCAAGGAAGTGGGGGAGGGGTGTCTGGTGGAGGATGGGAAAAGGATGCTGGGTAACAAGAGGCCCAGGGTTAAGAAATGAGAAGTGAGCCAATCAGGATATATGGCCAGGTCAGGAGGTGTATAGGATGGCCTATGGGAATCTTGCCTGTGAAACTTGATGCCATTTGAATGTATTTGTAGAGATTCCTTTGACTAATATAGAACTCGTTTCCGTAGCTCCAGGAGGCAGTTTATGTGTTCTGCGTCTCTGTGAAGCGAATCAGACTTGCAAATTGGTTAAAAATAAATAATACTATGCCTACAAATCCATCTCGAGTTTTATTGAGGCCAGACTGACAGGTAAACAATTCAATATTGTCAGTTGACTCATTAGGTGCATTCCTAATTGCAAACATTACGAATGGAATTCCTTTATTCCAATCCTCTGGATAATTTTGAAACTAAGCCGTCAACATTGTCTGTCATGTCTGATGCCCCCTCTCTAACGCTCCCTGCGATTCTGGATGGTACGCAGTTGATTTAAATTGTTTTATTCCAAAGCTATCCATAACTTCTTTGAATAACCCTGAGGTAAAATTTGATCCTTGATCCGATTGCATTTCTGTGGGTAGTCCATATCTAGTAAAGAATTTAAGTAACTCCTCCACAATCTTTTTAGCTGCAATATTACGTACTGGAATGGCCTCTGGAAACCTCGCAGACACATTCATTATAGTCAAAAGATATTAATTCCCACTTTTCGTTTTAGGAAGCGGTCCTACGCAATCAATTAGGACCATTGTAAAAGGTTCCTCAAATACTGGAATGGCATTAAGAGCACTGGTTTTATCACTGCTTCAGGCTTCCCTATCACTTAACATGTGTGACATTATTGACAAAATTTACCTACATCTTTATGTAGTCCACGCCAATCAAAATGTTTCTGGATTTTAGCTTGAGTTTTCGTTATACCCAAATGACCTCTCACTTGTCCCTCATGTGCTACTCGCAACACATCCTTTCTGTACCCTATCGGAAATACTACTTGATGAACTTGTGCCCACCTTTCATCCGCGGGCATGTGTAAAGGTCTCCATTTTCTCATCAAAACATTACTTTTACGGTAATAACACTCTGGTATACACTCAGATTCCTCTTCCGTGTATGCTTTCCTATACATCCGTTTTATTTCTATATCTTTCTGTTGTAACTCCGCCAATTTTCCGGAACTAAAAATATCCGCTTCATTCTCCACCTGCTCCTCCTGATACACATGAGGAAACGTTATCCACACAAGCAAATTCTTTAAAGACATCTGGCACCTTCTTATCAATTACCTCTTGAACAGGCTGTAGAATCGTTTGCACCTCCTTCGCTTCCCTTGGGCTTTCCTTTACAACTTTAACAAACCCCACTGCCGTATCCTGTTTTACCGCATCAGCCTTCCCAGTGCTTTTCTTCAACCACCAACACTGTGACTTTACATGGCCTATTTTATCACAGTGAAAACATTTGAAACTTTTCATTTCTTTTCCACCCTCCTGGATTTCTTTTTTACTCTGAGGTACACTCTCCTTATTATCTCCCATCAGGTCAACTTTACCTTTACCCCTTGAGTTTTTCTCATGTCCACAGATTCTATCGCTCACAGGCTGAAACTGATGTCGGAAACTAAGCGTTGATTTATGAACTAATTCATAATCAGCTGCCATTTCTTCTGCTAATCTCGCAGTTTTAACCCTCTTCCACATGAGTTCTCACTGCATCAGGAATTGAATTTTTAAACTCTTCCAAGGAACCTCCCAGATACCTCCTCCGGTAGTGATGCAAACATTTCACTCGCCTTACCTATCAGCTTTGTTTGAATCAGTAACACCCATATGTTCTGTGGCCATTTCATTTGGTCAGCTACATTCTGACATGAAATGATAAAGGCTTCCACCTACTTCTCATCAAACATTGGCAATGCTAGGACATATTTAAATAGATACCCACCAAGCCTTCGACTTGGACGCTCTTTCTCACTATCCTCATCACTGACCTCCAACTGTACGTTTCCCTTAACGTCTGCCAATTCTGACTTATGTTTCACAGCCATTTTCTGAATGTTTCCCTTTCCTCTCTATCGCTTTCGTTTTGTTCTGCTAGTGCTATTCTTTCTTTGTTTTTTCTTATCTCTCCTTTTCTTTTTCATTTTCTCTGACTGCATATTCAAACTGCTTTAATTCTTTTTCATGTTCAAGTTGCTTAATCTGCAACTGGATCTTTGCCATTTCTAATGAGTCAGACTGTATCTCAGGCAATTTTAAATGATTAGCTACCGCCATAATTCCCTCACCTTTTCGCATTTTATCAGGTAATGTTAATTGCAATGTTTTTGTCAAATCTAAAAGTCTGTTTTTAGTCTCTGTCCGGAAGGCACTGCGTGTGACCGTCTCCACCCCAAAAAACTTCAGAGCCTCTGAAAGAGCCATTGTCCACAACACACTCCCCACTTAAACTAGAATACTGCACCTGAAAAGCACCCACAATATGCTCACCCCTCATCGTCTTTAAGTTCACTAAGTCAATCCAATAGATAGACTTTTACTCCCCTCGAGCCCCCAATTTGTTATGGACCAGGGTTTAGAGAACCTCAAATTGTCTCACGCAGTTCACCTGGCCCACACGTTTTAATAGATTGTGGTATGGGGAGCACACGGCCCACTCTACAGGAGTGGTATAGCAGACATGGAAAAGTATTTTTTAAAGAAAAACAATGTTTATTCTATGAACTCAAGTTAACATTTTTTAACACACAGTGAAAATCTTAGCAACCATCAATTCAAATATAACCCCCAAAAGAATACAAAATTAAGTACACCATACCCTGTCCTTTTAACACCCAGAAGACATTGTGGGCAGCACAGTAGCCTTGTGGATAGCACAATTGCTTCACAGCTCCAGGGTCCCAGGTTCGATTCCAGCTTGGGTCACTGTCTGTGCGGAGTCTGCACATCCTCCACGAGTGTGCGTGGGTTTCCTCCGGGTGCTCCGGTTTCCTCCCACAGTCCAAAGATGTGCAGGTTAGGTGGATTGGCCATGATAAATTGCCCTTAGTGTCCAAAATTGCCCTTAGTGTTGGGTGGGGTTACTGGGTTATGGGGTTACTGGGTTATGGGGATAGGGTGGCGGTGTTGACCTTGGGTGGGGTGCTCTTTCCAAGAGCCGGTGCAGACTCGATGGGCCGAATGGGCCACTTCTGCACTGTAAATTCTGTGAAATTAAAATAAAACCTTAAAAGAGAAGCACATGAGGTTAAAGTCACAACTGAGAGCAATCATTAGTTTTAAATCACCAAACGATCAATTTACGGTCTTTAGAATACAGGGAGAGAGAGTCATACACCTTTTGGCTGTGCCTGCAGCTGTCCAGCTCTGAAAATGAAACTAGAGCACACCCTATAGCAAAGCAGTCTACAACGAAAGTAAAAATCTGGCAGGAAGCCCAGCTACACCCGCACTCTGACGTCACTAATAAACACCCATGTCTTAAAGGTACATTTATTTAACACCCATTTCTTAACGGTAACATTGTGGATAGCACAATAGCTTCACAGCTCCAGGGTCCCAGGTTCGATTCCGGCTTGGGTCACTGTCTGTGCGGAGTCTGCACATCCTCCCCGTGTGTGCGTGGGTTTCCTCCGGGTGCTTCGGTTTCCTCCCACAGTTCAAAGACGTGCAGGTTAGGTGGATTGGCCATGATAAATTGTCCTTAGTGTCCACAATTGCCCTTAATGTTGGGTGGGGTTACTGGGTTATGGGGATATGGTGGAGATGTTGAACTAGGGTAGGGTGCTCTTTCCAAGAGCCGGAGCGGACTCGATGGGCCGAATGGCCTCCTTCTGCACTGTAAATTCTATGATAATCAATGATGATAAAGGTACTCTCACATGACAGTGCAAGCTAGCTAGTAATATAAAGGAAGGTAGGAAGAGATTTTATTCAATAACCAAAAGGTAAAAGAGATGCAAAAATAGACATTTGACCACTAGAAAATTTGGCTGAAGAAGTAGTAACAGGAAACAAATAAATGTAAGACGAACTGAAGAATTACTTTGCATCAGTCTTCACGGTAGAAGACACCAGTGGATTCCAGAGCTCCAGGAGAAGCAGGGGGCAGAGGTGAGTGCAGTGACCTTCACTAAGGAGAAGGTTCTGGGGAAACTGAAAGACCTGAAGTCACCAGAACTGGATGGACTACACCCCAGTCCTAAAAGAGATAGTTGATGAAATTGTGGAGGCATTGGTGACGATCTTTCAGGAATCACTGGAGGCAGGAAGGGGCCCAGGGGACTGGAAGGTGGTGAATGTAACACCACTGTTTATGAAGGGAAGGAGGCAGAAGATGGGAAATTAGAGGCCGGTTCGCCGGACTTCGGTTATTGGTATGATAGTAGAGTCTGTTATTAAAGATGAAATCGCAAAGCACTTGGAAGTGCTTTGGACTGCTTTGGAAATAGGACTGAGTCAGCACGGCTATGTCAAAGGAAGGGCGTGTCTGACAAATCGGTTAGAGTGCTTTTAGGAGATAATAAGCAAGTTAGACAAAGAAGAATCAGTGGACGTGATATATTTAGATTTCCAGAAGGCCCTTGACAAGGTGCCGCAAAGGAGACTGTTAAATAAGTTAAAAGCGCATGTTGTTAAGATCCTGGCATGGCTAGGGATTGGCTGACTGGCAGAAGGCAAAGAGTGGGGATAAAGGGGCATTTTTCAGGATGGAATCCGGTGACTAGTGGTGTGCCTCAGGGGTCAATGCTGGGACCACATCATTTTACAATATACATTAATGATCTGGAAGAAGGTACTGAAGGCACTGTTGCTATGTTTACAGATGATACAAAGATCTGTACAGGGACAGGTAGTATTGATGAAGCAAGGGGGCTGCAGAAGGACTTGGACAAAATAGGAGAGTGGGCAATGAAGTGGCAAAGTAAATACAGCGTGGAAAAGTGTGAGGTTATGCACTTTTGAAGGAGGAATCTAGGCATAGACTGTTTTCTAAATGGGGAAATGCTTCGGAAAGAAAAAGTACAAAGGGCCTTGGGAATCCTTGTTCACGATTCTCTTAAGGTTAATCTGCAGGTTCAGTCGGCAGTTATGAAGGCAATTGTAATGTTAGCATTCATGTCAAGAGGGCTGGGATACAAGACCAGGGATGTACTTCTGAGGCTGTATATGTCCCTGGTCAGACCCCATTTGGAGTTTTGTGAGCAGTTTTGGGCCCCGTATCTAAGGAAGGAAATGCTGACCTTGGAGAGTGTCCAGAGGATGTTCACAAGAATGCTCCCTGTAATGAAGAGCTCGTCGTGCGAGGAGCGGCTGAGGACTCTGTGTCTGTACTCGTCGGAGTATTGAGGATGAAAGGGGATCTTATTCAAAAGTACAAGATGCTGCGAAGCCTTGATAGAGTGGACGTGGAGAGGATGTTTCCACTTGTAGGAAAAACTAGAACCAGAGGCCACCATCTCAGATTAAACGGAGATGAGGAGGATTTTTTACAGCCAGAGGGCGGTGAATGTGTGGAACTCTTTGCCGCAGAGGGCTGTGGAGCCAATTCTTGGATTGTCTTTCAAAGAACAAAGAACAAAGAAATGTACAGCACAGGAACAGGCCCTTCGGCCCTCCAAGCCCGTGCCGACCATGCTGCCTGACTAAACTTCTACACTTCCTGGGTCCGTATCCCTCTATTCCCATCCTATTCATGTATTTGTCAAGATGCCCCTTAAATGTCACTATCGTCCCTGCTTCCACCACTTCCTCCGGTAGCGAGTTCCAGGCACCCACTACCCTCTGCGTAAAAAACTTGCCTCGTACATCTACTCTAAAACTTGCCCCTCTCACCTTAAATCTATGCCCCCTAGTAATTGACACCTCTACCCTGAGGAAAAGCCTCTGACTATCCACTCTGTCTATGCCCCTCATAATTTATTATACCACTGTCAGGTCTCCCCTCAACCTCCTTCGTTCCAGTGAGAACAAACCGAGTTTATTCAACCGCTCCTCATAGCTAATGCCCTCCATACCAGGCAACATTCTGGTAAATCTCTTCTGCACCCTCTCTAAAGCCTCCACATTTTTCTGGTAGTGTGGCGACCAGAATTGAACACTATACTCCAAGTGTGGCCTAACTAAGGTTCTATAGAGCTGCAACATGACTTGCCAATTCTTATACTCAATGCCCCGGCCAATGAAGGCAAGCATGCCGTATGCCTTCTTGACTACCTTCTCCACCTGTGTTGCCCCTTTCAATGACCTGTGGACCTGTACTCCTAGATCTTTTTGACTTTCAATACTCTTGAAGGTTCTACCATTCACTGTATATTCCCTACCTGCATTCGACCTTCCAAAATGCATTCAGACAGAGATAGAAAGGTTCTTGATCAATAAGGGGATCAGGGGTTATGGGGAGAAGGCAGGAGAATGGGGATGAGAAAATATCAGCCATGATTGAATGGTGGAGCAGACTCGATGTGCCAAGAGGCCTAATTCTGCTCCCCTGCTTTATGGACGTAGGGACTCTATCTACAATTCTCGCTGCCTCAGAAAGGCAGCCAGCATAATTAAGGACACTACACACCCCAGACATACTGTCTTCCACCTTCTTCCGTCAGGAAAATGATACCAAAAGTTGTGGTCACGTACCTACCGATTCAATAACAGCTTCTTCCCTTCTGACATCAGAGTTTTGAATGGACCTACCTCGTATTCAGTTGATCTTTTCTCTACACCTTGATATAACTTCAACATTATATTCTGCAGTCTCTCCTTCCTTCCCTATGTACGGTATGCATTGTTTGTTCAGCTTGCAAGAAACAATACTATTCATTGTATACTAATACATCTGACAATAATAAATCAAATCAAAAAACAGATCGAGATCCTTGAAGGATGGTGCAGGAGGGAGTGTTTCAGATTTCTGGATAATTAGGGCTCATTCTGGGGTCGGTGGGACCGCTACAAACGGGTTGGTCTACATCTGGACCAGAGGGGTACCAATATCCTGGGGGGGGGATTTGCTAATGCTCTTCGGGAGGGTTTAAACTAGTTCAGCAGGGGCTTGGGAACCTGAATTGTGGATCCAGTATACAGGAGGTTGAGAGTAGTGAGGTCATGAGTAAGGTTTTAAAGTTGCAGGAGTGTACCGGCAGGCAGGAAGGTGGTTTAAAGTGTGTCTTCTTCAATGCCAGGAGTATCCGGAATAAAGTGGGCGAACTTGCGGCATGAGTTGGTACCTGGGTCTTTGATGTTGCGGCCATTTCGGAGACATGGATAGAGCAGGGACAGGAATGGTTGTTGCAGGTGCCGGGGTTTAGATATTTCAGTAAGCTCAGGGAAGGTGTTAAAAGAGGAGGAGGGGTGGCATTGTTAGTCAAGGACAATATTACTGTGGCAGAAGGGACGTGTGATGAGGACTCGTCAATTGATGCAGCATGGGCAGAGGTTAGGAACAGGAAAGGAGAGGTCACCCTGTTAGGGGTTTTCTATAGGCCTACGAAAAGTTCCAGAGATGTAGAGGAAAGGATTGCAAAGATGATTCTGGATAGGAGCAAAAGCAACAGGGTAGTTGTTATGGGGGACTTTAACTTTCCAAATATTGACTGGAAACGCTATAATTCGAGTACTTTAGATGGGTCCGTTTTTGTCCAATGTGGACAGGAGGGTTTCCTGACACAGTATGTAGATAGGCCAACGAGAGGCGAGGCCGTATTGGATTTGGTACTGCGTAATGAACCAGGACAGGTGTTAGATTTGGAGGTAGGTGAGCACTTTGGTGATAGTGACCACAATTCGATTACGTTTACGTTAGTGATGGAAAGGGATAGGTATATACCGCAGGGCAAGAGTTATATCTGGGGGAAAGGCAATTATGATGCGATGAGGCAAGACTTAGGATGTGTCAAATGGAGAGGAAAACTGCAGGGGATGGACACAATGGAAATGTGGAGCGTGTTCAAAGAACAGCTACTGCGTGTCCTTGATAAGTATGTACCTGTCAGGCAGGGAGGAAGTGGTCGAGCAAGGGAACCGTGGTTTACTAAGGCAGTCGAAACACTTGTCAAGAGGAAGAAGGAGGCTTATATAAAGAGGAGACATGAAGGTTCAGTAAGGTCGCTCGAGAGTTTCACGTTAGCTAGGAAGGACCTAAAGAGAGAGCTAAGAAGAGCCAGGAGGGGACATGAGAAGCATTTGGCAGGTAGGATCAAGGATAACACTAATGCTTTCTATAGATATGTCAGGAATAAAAGAATGACTAGGGTAAGAGTAGGTCCAGTCAAGGGCAGTAGTGGGAAGTTGTGCTTGGAGTCCGAGGAGATAGGAGAGATGCTAAATGAATATTTTTCAGCAGTATTCATACAGGAAAAAGACAATGTTGTCGAGGAGAATACTGAGATTCAGGCTACTAGACTAGAAGGGCTTAAGGTTCATAAGGAGGAGTTGTTAACAATTCTGGAAAGGGTGAAAATAGTTAAGTCCCCAAGGCCAGATGGGATTTATCCTAGGATTCTCTGGGAAGCTAGGGAGGAGATTGCTGAGGCTTTGTGGCTTTGATCTTTAAGTCATCTTTGTCAACAGGAATAGTGCCAGAAGACTGGAGTATAGCAAATGTCCGCTTGTTCAAGAAGGGGAGTAGAGACAACCCCGGTAACTATCGACCAGTGAGCCTTACTTCTGTTGTGGGCAAAATCTTGGAAAGGTTTATAAGAGATAGGGTAGATAATCACCTGGAAAGGAATAATTTGATTAGACATAGTCAACACGGTTTCGTGAAGGGTAGGTCGTGCCTCACAAACCGGATTGAGTTCTTTGAGAGGGTGGCCAAACAGGTGGATGAGGGTAAAGCAGTTGATGTGGTGTATATGGATGTCAGTAAAGCATTTGATAAGGTTTCCCACAGTAGGCTACCGCAGAAAATACGGAAGCATGGGATTCAGGGAGATTTAGCAGTTTGGATCAAAAATTGGCTAGCTGGAAGAAGACAAAGGGTGGTGGTTGATGGGAAGTGTTCAGACTGGAGTCCAGTTACTAGTGGTGTACCACAAGGATCTGTTTTCGGGCCACTGCTGTTTGTCATTTTTATAAATGACCTGGAGGAGGGTGTAGAAGGATGGGTGAGTAAATTTGCAGATGACACTAAAGTCGCTGGAGTTGTGGACAGTGCGGAAGGGTGTTACAAGTTACAAAGTGACATAGATAAGCTGCAGTACTGGGCTGAGAGGTGGCAAATGGAGTTTTATGCATAAAAGTGTGAGGTGATTCATTTTGGAAGGAGTAACACGAAGACTGAGTTCTGGGCTAATGGTAAGATTCTTGGCATTGTGGATGAGCAGAGAGACCTCGGTGTCAATGTACATAGATCCCTGAAAGTTGCCACTCAGGTTGAGAGGGTTGTTAAGAAGGCGTACGGTATGTTAGCTTTTATTGGTAGAGGGATTGAGTTTCGGAGCCATGATGTCATGTTGCAGCTGTACAAGGCTCTGGTGTGGCCGCATTTGGATTATTGCGTGCAATTCTGGTCGGCGCATTATAGGAAGGATGTGGAAGCATTGGAAAGGGTGCAGAGGAGATTTACCAGAATGTTGCCTGGTATGGAGGGAAGATCTTATGAGGAAAGGCTGAGAGACTTGAGGCTGTTTTCGTTAGAGAGAAGAAGGTTAAGAGGTGACTAAATTGAGGCATACAAGATGATCAGAGGATTGGATAGGGTGGACAGTGAGAGCCTTTTTCCTCGGATGGTGATGTCTAGCACGAGAGGACATAGCTTTAAATTGAGGGGTGATAGATATAAGACAGATGTCAGAGGTAGGTTCTTTACTCAGAGAGCAGTAAGGGTGTGGAATGCCCTGCCTGTAACAGTAGTGGACTCACCAACACTAAGGGTATTCAAATGGTCATTGTATAGACATATGGATGATAAGGGAATAGTGTAGATGGGCTTCCGAGTGGTTTCACAGGATGGCGCAACATCGAGTGCAGAAGGGCCTATACTGCGCTGTAATGTTCTATGTTCTATGTTCTATTGAGTGGTAAGTGAGTCAGAATTATTCCTTGTACATTTGGGATCTGATAATAACTTGAAATATAGTTTGGAATTAATTAGTTCCCATCTAGAATCTGCCAGAGCCTCTAGGAAGGCAGTGTTCTTCAGACCTTTTTTCCGGTGACCCATTTTTACCACCCGGCCATCCTTCAGGACCCAACCCGGCCGACCTTTTCGCGACCCACGCCGGCCGGCCTTCGCGACCCACGCCGACCGACCTTCGCGATCCACGCCGGCCGGCCTTCGCGACCAACGTCGGCCGACCTTCGCGACCCACGCTGGCCGGCCTGAGCGACCCACGCCGGCCGGCCTTAGCGACCCACCATTTTCTCTTACCTTGTTTGTTGCTGTCAAAAAGGGAGGAAATGGTTTTGGGTCCCTTTGGCAATCGTACACGCTCATCCAATGGAAGCTATCGGATGAAGGTGAAGCCTTCCGGTGTCGGAAAGTATGGAGTCTCTAACTGTCCAAAGTTCTGCATTTTTTTCCTGTAAAGTTTGATCAAATAACAACCCCCGCCCCCCCCCCCCCGCGAACCTCTAAAAAAAAAAAATTAATAAAATAAATGAAAAAACCCAAAAATTAAATCAATAAAATAAATCAATAAAATGAATAGCGCGCCCCCCCCCCCCCCGAACATGTAAAACGAAAAGCTGCGACCGTTTAAAAGAAAAGCAGCCGTTCTGCGCATGCGTGCCCGGTTGTCTGCCAATGATCTGGCACGCATGCGCAGTGCGGCCGCATTTCTTGTACATGTTGGCGGCTATTTTGAAGGCCGCTTGCAGCCGGCGTTATTAACAGCAGGCTACTGCGGCTGTTGCGCGCAAAGTTGCGCAATCGGGAGCACCGCGCGGGACGGCTCCGCGACCCTCCCGACACCCGCCCGCGATACACCCGCGGGTCCGCGCCCCCGAGTTTGACAATTCCTGCATTAATACGTTGTCTTCGCAATTTACAAATCATAACTGCTCACCCCAAACTTTCCACTTTAAGCATCGTAGGCCAAATTTTGCCGCACTCATCTAATTTGTCTATAACCATTTATGGATTCCTTTCTCACCCATTGCTATCCCACCTCTTTTGCTGTCAACTGCAAATTTGGCGATCGTACCTTCCAAGTCTTTCATATATATTGTATATATTTGGCGCCCGATGGCACACCATTAGTTGCATGTTGCCAACCGTAAATATACACATTTATCCCAACGTTGCCTTCGGTCGTATAACTAGTCTTATATTCACGTTAATGAATTACTCCTAATAAAATGTGATCTTACGTTGTGTATTAAGCTGCTGTGAGGAAACTTATCAAGTACCTTCTGAAACTACAGATAAAATAATGTACATGATCAACATTATCCACTTGGCGTGTTTCGAAGGTTAAATAATAAATTATAGAGAAACATGCGCTTTATTCATAGGACTGCAGTGTACAAGATCAAGGATGATCCAAGAATATCATTCAGTCCCGCTGCTACGCTCACACAGAATGGGCACTGCAAAGAGAATTGTTATTGTTGAGTGATGTTTGCGGATTATATTTACAGATTCCCAGAGAGAGAAAGAGATATGGAGAGACCGGTAAAATGCATTGCTTATGAGTGAGGAACTTCATCAAACGCTGCCAGCAAAGATACGTCATTTGGATACAAGCAGAGTAAATGCCACTCTACATTGTCCCCATTTCAAGGGGAGAAGTTTAAGGGAGATATGCGTGTAAAGTTCTTTACGCAGATGGTGGTGGGTACCTGGAACGCATTGCCAGCGGAGGTGGTGGAGGCGGGCACGATCGCGTCATTTAAGATTTATTTCGACACATACATGAATGAGCGGGGAGCAAAGCGATACTGGTCCTTAGAAAATAGGCGACAGTTTTAGACAGAGGATCTCGATCGGAGCAGGCTTGCAGGGCCGAAAGGCCTGCTCCTGTGTTGTAAATTTTCTTTGTACGTTGTTCTTTATTAAAGATCTCGGTTTAGCCACGGTAATGGGCAACGGTTTAGAAAACTCCAAAGTATATCATGGAGTTCATCTGACCTACCTACTACTGTTTATTGGTTTTAGTTAGGATGGGCACAGGAGCGTGCTCGCCAGGTATTATTCAACAATGGTCTGAGGTGCTATTAATCAAAAAACAAACTTTATTCTACGAATTTAGATAACATTTTTATAAACAGACATAGAAAACATTTTTATCAACTACAAAGATAAATACCCCACACAGCTACAGTTAATTATGTATAACACTTAATTAATTACCCCATGTCCTGTTCCAATTTAATAACAAGATCCCATAAACCAGAGGTTTCAAATGTATGGCCCAGCACACAGCACGCAAGGCCTGGGGTGGATGCTCTTCTTTCCTTTCCAAAACAGCAGATTTGAATTCCTTCCAGAAAGCAATTACCTCTTTTCAAGTTATGGAGCAGTCCAGAAACAGTTTTTGAAATGACAATTGAGAGACAGAACAAGATACTTCTCTGTCTTATGAGGGGCACAGAGAGAGTGGATAGTCAGAGGCTTTTCCCCGGGTAGGGGGGGTCAATTACTAGGGCGCATAGGTTTAAGGTGCGAGGGGCAAGGTTTAGAGGAGAAGTACGAGGAAAGTTTTTTTACACAGAGGGTAGTGAGTGCCTGGAACGCGCTGCCGGAGGTGGTGGTGTAAGCAAGGACGATAGTAACGTTTAAGGGGCATCTTGACAAATACATGAATAGAATGGGAATAGAGGGATACTGAACCCGGATGTGTAGAAGATTTTAGTTTAGACGGACAGCACAGTTGGCGCAGGTTTAAAGGGCCGAAGGGCCTGTTCCTGTGCTGTACTTTTCTTTGTTCTTTGTTCTTTGTCTGAGTACAGCAGCCAAATGTGAAAACCAAAGCAAAAACTCAGAGCCACAAAGCAGCCCCAAACCAAAGCGAAAGTAACACCAACTCCCAGGGCCAAAGCCCGCTCCACTCACACAATAACATCATGAAAGCCATGTGATCAGACAAAAAACATTTCCTAAAAAGACAAACACATGACAAGACTCCCAGGACAGATACTGGATTGGGTTACATCCAAAAAAAGTAAAGCTCACCCCATAGTGTTCCCATCCATCACTCCAGCACAGCTAGAGCATGGGGTTAGTAGAGAGTAAAACTCCCACTGCACTGCCTCCTCTCAAAATCTCCAAAAATATATCTAAACTGATCGACCTGTCCCACGTTCCTCCAATAATCCTTCAATAAACGTATATCATTTCGAAATTACTGCAATGATCCACACTCTCCCCATCGCCGTGTATTGTTACAGACTAATCCAACTGTCCTGCTCTCTCAGATTCGCCTGTATCAAACGCTAAAATAATCCTACTGCCCCCCCCCCCCCCTTTCTGCCCAAGCATACCTATGTAGAAAAACATGGAAGGCCAATGTCCTCTTCGGGGTTTTGATAATGCTTCCCACTTTCCCAAGGCAGCGGGAGGTGCAGACATAGTCAATGGATTGGAGGGTCATCTCTCATTGGCCAATGTGTAACTCGCGTGTGGGTCCTGTGAATGACTTTAAATTCCAGATATTGTCAAGTTCACATTTCACCACCTGCCGTTGGAATCTCGGTCCCCAGAGCATTGCCCTTGGACACTGAATGACTATCCCAGTCACAGGACAGTTACACAACTGATGACGCAGGATTTTTCCAGCAGTACAGCTATAAAATCTCCATCAATATGTTTTCCTGTAAGTCTTTTGCTACTTTAAACTGACCAAAAAGACAGATAATTTCCAATAACCTGTCCTAAAGTAATTAATATTCATCATTGAAGCACTCTACAATCTATGATAGAAGAATTTAGTCAAAAGTACAAGAGCTAATTATTTCTGGGATGACTGGGGGAAAGCGGTCTTTACATTCCTAACGCGCTGAAACAGAGTCTGCAAAGATGCGAGCTCTGACCGCTGGAGAATTGCACCTCTGCATTTTCCCGGTAGTGTGCTCTCTGCTTATTTGTTCGTTATCCTCCGTCTCACTAATTGGTGAGCAAGAGGCTGCAAAAAGCAATGTAATCAGAGCGCCATTATTATTTGGCCCAGACAACCTATTTCTAGCCTTGATCTCTCTGGGGATTGCTAATTTCCATGTGTAAACTGAAAACTCTGCTGCAGAACGTCATCACCCTTATATTGCTGGTTGATACCAACGTTCACCGCGCCTGCAGGCTGTTCACGCTCGCCGTTCAATCTGATGTGCCGCCGAGCGTTGATACATTTCAGCAAGCTATGCACCCCATAGAGGGCTCCTCTGTGTGACCGCAGAACCGGCTATCTGATGAGCTGTCTGCCAAATAAAGTGATCACTCTTGCTTTTCCAAACTTCCTCCAAACCTCGAACACACTTAGCAGCTGAAAAGCCTTTGGTTATGGCTGCGCACCCAATGGAACCTCCCAATTTATCAATTCTCAGAGCTGAATTAGTTTGCGAGAGTGTGATGCACTTCGGAGCCTCCTGGACCAAGTGTTTGTCCTTTTGTGACTGTCAGGCGGGCGGCTCTCCCCTCTGCCTCTGTGCACTTTTAAACAATGTGGTGTATTACGCCTGTGAACGAGCTATCCAGGCTGATCTCAATCTGACCGTTATGGTAACTCCATCATTTGCTTGTTACAGTTATCAACATCGCAGGCACCAGCAGCATAGGAACCTGTAAGGGAACCAACAGAGCCTTCAACAGCCCAGCCAGACCAGGAAAACCACAGGTAGCACCAGAAGCAAGGGCCTCAATCACAAGGCCTCCCGCCGACACGGTACCGGAAAGGCCGCACTACCACCGTCAACACCTCGTCCCGAGTCTCACTCTGCAAAGGTTTTATTAGTTTGGTGTGCTCTTATACGTTGAGGTGGTTCACCGTGTCGTGATGCTGAATTACTTTCGAACACTACATTCGTTGAAATTTACAATGCAATAATTGTTGACGATAATCACTTCTCTGTACCTTCAATTCCTGCTCCCGCCCAAAACCAGAACATGCCTAGTCTCGCACGCCGAGGTTCACACGCGTAGGTTCACACGTCCAGATGCACCTTCCCACCGCACAGCAGTGGAGGTCCCCAGTGGAGATTATTATACCAAAGAGTCACCTTTGATTTGATTTGAATTGATTTATTGTCACATGTACTGAAGTGCAGTGAAAAGTATTTTTCTGCGGCCGGGGGAACGTTCACAGAACGTACATAGTAGACACAAGAATAATCGGCAGAGAATATTGACAAATGGTATATCGACAGACAGTGATTAGTTACACCGTGGAACAATGGGCCAAACAAAGCAAATACATGAGCAAGAGCAGCACCGAACATCCAGGACGTGCAATGGATGGTGTTGCTCACAGCATTCCCACACAACCAGAGGTTGCAGGAGTCCATGGGGTACCAAATTACGGACCTTTTTAGGGCCGGGCCGTGTATATTCCCTGGACAATGCTTATATAAGTTCCTTTTGGTGGACCACCTTTTCAGTTACTTGAAAATTATTTGGCTATTGTTTTATTTGCACTTCAGCATCGAGTTCCTGATTCACCGGTACCACGTGGAGGAGGAATTCCTCAGAACTTGCTCCTGGGCCTGGCAAAACACGCTAATAACGATCCAAGGAACGCATAACAGAGGCGAACGTCCGATCAACAGAGTGCCCCACTCCCGCGGCTTCATTCCTAGCCATATGTCCCTGGAGAGAGAGCACGGGGACTCCGCAGACATTGCTGATGCCTCCTATTTCATCTGGGCATCGCAGAGACTGCGGTGTCTTATCGAACACCTTAATCACTTTCTGATGTGACATTTGAAGTTCCGTTTGTGTTTTCAAAGGTAGTGTCTCCATCATGTTCTTCAATTTAATGTTTCTGGTTATTTTATTTGCAACAAACAAGATGAGAGGGCACCGACCTGCGAATGTGTAGTGGAGTATCGCTACTGCAAACACTGGTCGGTTTGGAAGCTAATTGTAGAATTACTACAGTCGAGTGAAGAACATCACTGTGACATAATGGTCTTCAGAATCAGAACTCTTTGTGTTCACATGGAAAGCTCCAGGTCTAGGTGAAGCCAGCGTGTTTCCTTTGTGTTTAATATGGCCAGTATAGCCCAGTCTTTTCAAAGTGGCTCCTCCCTCTCTGAATTACATATTTGATGACAAATATCGATGTCGTCATCTGTTTGTTTCAATTGAAAGCAATGAGCGATGTTGAAACTGCAATGCTCCAGAGGATATCGTGCGGGACATAAATTGATGGATTCGGGTTTGCCTCAGCACAAATTCCAAAGCAAATAGATTAAAGCAGCGCAAAAGGACAGAACGTCGATTTGAAAATAATGGAAACAATTCAAACGGCTAAGAAAATATTCTATCCCTTCATTGCTGTTCTTGGTGTTCCTGGTAAGTGATGAAAACTGTTGCAGTTTCGTAAATCTGTGTGGGAGATGTTTACTTGTCGGCCTGTAACTGGTCACCGAAAAATAGACGCTCAGGAATATCAATTGTCTGATACACATGTAGTGAATACAACAAAATGCCTCAGTTTTTGATAAATGTAAACATTTGCGCATTTTGCTATTCGTTGAAGCCAGCGTGTATTATAATACAGATAAATGTCAATATATTTTTCATGTTCTCTAACTACCTGCTCCAAAATAATAACATGCCACCAAGTTAATAGCATTTAACCAACCCTGAAAAAAATTGTTTCCCAATGCGAATGCACTTTATACTCAATCATTTCACATTCATTCCTCGAAAAGGGCCCTCTTATCATTTGTTTTGCTTTCCGTGGGTTTTTCAATTGAGTTAATTCTTTCAATGATTGTGAATCTGTTCATCGGAATCGTTATCCCCATTCAGGTTCGTATTTTCCCGGGAGTATTGATAATGTGATCGTCAATCAAAATACGCACCTGAAGGCTCGCTGCCGCGAAACTCGTTGTGCAACCGTTCGGTTGCTTAAATATTATTATCGTGCACCATATGTATGTTGTTGTACTATTCCCCTGCATTCACTCTGAACTTTGAAATTGTCTTAGTTTTTCCTGATTACAAATAGGTTGCATGAATCTTGAGGCACATTGATCCCAGAGCTGATCTTTGTAGAACACCACCTCTTCCATTCTCCCAGTCTGAGCCAGTCGCTTTAGCCCCTGCCCACCTGTGTTCTATTCTGTTTTAATCAGTTTGTTGCCAATTGTTTTACGTGTTCTGTGCTTAGGCATAGGTGTGTTATGTTGTAACATACCTGTGTTACAACATAACATATTGATGCTTTTCCGAATGGAGGTCTGTAACTATTGGTATTCCGCAGGGATCAGTTCTGGGAACTCTGGAGTTTGTAATACATATAAATGACTTGGAAGCAAACGTAGTGGGTCTGATTAACACGTTTGCGGATGACGCTCAGATTGCAGGAGTTGAGAATAATTATGAAGATTGTCAGAGAGTCAGAGAATCAGAGAATACAACAGGATATCGATAGGCTGCAAAATTGGGCAGAGAAATGTCAGACGGAATTTAACCCGAACAAATGCGAGGTAGTGCATTTTAGTAAATCCAATTCAGGTGGGAGCGATAAAACAAATGGAAGAACCATTAGGAGCTTAGAGACACAGATGGATCTGGGAGTGCAGGTCCACACATCCGTAAAAGTGGCAGCACAGGTGTAAATGGAGGTAAAGAAAGCATATGGCATGCTTGCCTTCATAGGACGGGGTATCCAGTATAAAAGCTCGAAAATTATGTTACAATTATATAGAACGTTAGTTAGGCCACATATGGAATACTGTGTCGAATTCTGGTCACCGCACTGCCAGAAGGACGTGGAGGCTTTGGAGAGAGTACAGAAAAGGTTTACCATTATGATGCCTGGTATGGTGGGCATTAGCTATGAGGAGAGATTGAATCAACTGGGATTGTTCTCCCTCGAGAGATGACGGCTGAGAGGCGACCTAAGAGACGGTTATCAAATTAATAGCGGTATGGATAGAGTGAACATTTGGAGGCTTTCGCCCAGGGCGGGAATAATAATTACAAGGGGCACAAGCTCAAGGTGAAGGGGGAAAGGTTCAGAAGGGATGTGCAGGGCAAGTATTTGACGCAGAAGGTGATGGTGGCCTGGAATGCACTGCCAAGTGAGGTGTTTGAAGCAGATACGTTAGCGACCTTTAAGAATTATCTGGACAGGCACATGAACAGACGGGGGGCAGAAGGAGACAATCGGTTGGTCTAGATAGGACACGTGATCGGTGCAGCCTTGGAGGGCCGAAGGGACTGTTGCTGTGCTGTATTGTTTCTTTGTTCTTTGTAACTGAGTGGAGTCCTTTAGAAAATCAAAGCACCTGCTACAAATAAGAGTGTCTTTATTAGTGTTACAAGTAGGCTTATATTATCACTGCAATGAACTTACAGTGACAATTCCGTCGCCGCCAAATTCCGACGCCTGTTCGGGTACACAGAGGGAGAATTTAGAATGCCCAATTTACTAAGAAGCACGTATTTCGGGACTTGTGGGAGAAAACCGGAGCACCCGGGGGAAACCCACGCACACACGGTGAGAACGTGCAACTCCGCACAGACAGTGACCCAAGCCGGGTATCGAACCCAGTGTTCCTGCCACTTTCCATGGGTCTGATTCAACTGCGTTGACTCTTTAAATGATCGTGAATCTGTTCAGCTGAATCGTTAACATAATCTGCAAACTCTGCTCGTTATTTGTATGAATAAATGTTTTATTAACTATCTTTTTGAACAGGAACTGAGTTATTTTTAAGATATTCTATGCTTCCCGATATTTTACTTTAATATTTTTCTTCACAACCTTTCTTACTCAGATCAACATTGTGTTATCTGATCAACAGTCCGTTAAAAATTTCTATGTTCTGCATTGAATGGAGGAATAAAATTACCTCCCTTCCAATCCCTTGATATAATTTGTATTGTTGAAGGTATAATGGTGGCTCTATTGTCTCTCCCCATGCTTTTATTAATTTGTTTCGATACATTCTATTGAAACCAGAGGGTTTGACCCCTCCCGAATTACGTGCATACATGTTTGCAACTAATGCGCTTTTGTTTCAATGCTTCCAGTACTTGTTCACAGTTAAATTGCACCACTCCGGAATAACCCTTCTTTCGACAGGCTTGAGAGACCCATCCACTGGTTCATTTTGTCCGGGCGCCCGGCACACTGAGCTTCTGCTGTGCTAGGCGCTGTGCTTCACAGGTTCGTTTCCATTTGTGTCCATGTTATTCTGTCTCTATTCAATTCAGAGTATAGTAAACCCATGTTACAGTGGCTGGGAACTTCCCTGAGTGACATTATTAGGCCGTACCAGGTCCAGTTTAGCTCCACTATCGCCTGCTGGACATTTCCGGAGATAGATTATTGATTTAGCATCATTCGGTGTTTCCTCTCCTACTTGCCAGACTTGATCTCGGAATTTAAACCCGCGCATTGCATCATCTGGATTTAGTAAGGAATGGTGTTGTAGAATAATCATGCGTGGAGCTCACGTGTGTACGAAGCTATAATTCACATTGAAATAATCCGGTTGAGCGAACCCTCATGAGCGCAATTTCCGCTGTCTTTGTGCAGAATGCATGTAGATATTGAAGCTCCGGTTTGTGGGACTAACACATGATCCAAGCCTTCCTTGGTTTTTGGGTAATAAATGTGTGCCTTTGGATGTCATTATGTTGCGTGTGTCTTCCATTTTTGTTCCAAAACTTCGTTTTCTTGTGGGTACATTTGGAAGGTGGAAATGGCTGTCACGAGGGGCCATGATTTTAACGTGATTGGAGGAAGGAATAGGGGAGATGTCCGAGGTAGGTTCTTTACACAGAGAGTGATGGGTGTGTGGCATGCACTGCCAGCAGAGGTGGTGGAGTCAGAGTCATTAGGGACATTTAAGCATCTCTTAGACAGGCACGTGGGCAGCAGTAAATTGAAGGGGTTGATCTCTTAGATTAGGATAAATGGTCGGCACAACATCGTAGGCGGAATGGCCTGTACTGTGCGGAACTGTCTTATGTTCTTTGTTCTATGTTCTATATTATAAGGTCGTCAGAGATAGGAGCAGAAATCGACCATTTGGCCCATCGAGTCTGTTCCACCATCCAATGAAATAATAACTGATCTGAAATAATAATCGTCATTTCTACTTTCCTGCCTGATTTCAAAAACCCTTGTTTCCCTTACTGTTTATAAATATGTGTATCTGAGCCTTCAACATATTAACATCCTGCCTCTACAGCTCTCTTGCGGTGGAGAATCGCACACATTCACCACCGCCCCGCCCCCCCCCCCCCCCCGCCACCAATTAGAAATAAGTTCCTCATAATCTCTGACAAACTGGACGTCCTCTTACTTTGCGGTAATATCCCTCTGATCCACGACCTTTCCGCCAGGGGGAAATCACTTCAGCATCGATAGCGTTCAGCCCGTTTAGAATCCACTCTGTCTCAATAAGATCGGCTCTCATTCCTCTAAATCTGAATAAGTACCGGCCCAAACTAGTCAACCGCTCCTCATAAGTAAATCGCTCTCTTCCCGGATCAACCTTCTCTTCTAAGTTTGGTTTGACTATTACCTTTTACAGTTTTCGCTATGTTTCCCTATTTCAATACTCTATTCGCTATGAAATAACCGCCAATATTTCAGATGCCTTCCCTCTTACCTGCTGAATGTGTATGCCAGCGTTTGGTGATTCTGTATGCAGACACCCAAGTCCCTCAATGCTGCTGCGTTCTGCAATCGTTCAACATTTGAATAATATTTAGTCGCTTTACTTTTCCGCCCAAAGTGCACAACTTCACTTTTTCTGACACGGTATTCCATCTGCCAGGTTGTAGCACATCCACTGAACCTTTTCCTATCCCTGTGTAGTAGTTTTGAGTCATCCTCACCACTTGCCTTTCCACCGTTTTTGTGCCTTTCGTAAAATTGGCAATACTACGTTCACTTCTCTCGTCCAAATCATCAATATATGTATCCTCATTAATTGTAGCTACTGCAACTATCCCTGTGGAAAGGCACCAGTTACATACTTCAACCTGAACATCTCATCTTATCCGAAATCACTGTTGGCCTGTCCGTCATAAAATAATGATCCTTATTGTCACATTAACAGAGCAAAGAAGTTGCTCTGAAAGCCCCTAGTCGCCACACTTCGGCGACCGTTCGGGTACATTGCGGGAGCATTCATGATCTCCAATTCACCAAACAGCACATCTTTCTAGATTTGTTGAACAATGAAATGTGAGTCCACGGACATGGCCGTTCGAGTGTCTGAGTCAAACCGGGATGTGGGGATGTGTGTGCTGCGTGGCTGCTGCTTTGTTGGAGACCCTGGTCATTGATGCCAGAGAAAGGCGATCCAATCCAATGGAATTGATCTGTAAGTGAGGAAATGTTAAATGTTTGCAGAGTGTGGACGATTAGTTGACACTGAGACCGTTTATTAGTGAACCTTCGCATAATCCAAATGAATTAATGGAACAATGAGCGGGGATACGGGATCGTTACGTGTTACCATGGTGGGGATTATTCCGGGGCCTGCTATTGAGGGCACGATCTGACTGAAAGGGATGATCTGATCGTGACAGTTTCTGCGCCTGTGCGTCACATTAACTTGAGATTCAGTTCGATCCTAGGAAAGGACCGATCTTCAAGGTGATGTCTGGCATCAATTGTCTTTTTATTCTAATGAGTTGTCTGATCTAGCAGCGGGTTCAGATCCCAGAGAGAGCTGACGAATCCCGAGGCTCTTCCATGCTTCGGAATGTCTTTAATTCCTGTAAATGTGATGATTCTGAGGGGATATGATACAGATTGTGTGCGGTGCGGGTGCATGATTTTAATATTGGTCTGACCCCCGAGTGTGCGCTGTTCCTGAGAGCATGCGGATCACTGTTTCGGAGTGGAATCCTGATCCTGGGAGAAATATGATTGGGAGAGATGTTGAATTCAGTCGGTGGATCTGTACCAGACATGCGAGCATTTTCGGTGGTGCTTATGTCCATGGATTGGAACAGCTCTTCGCCTGTTTCAAACACCAGCCCTGCTTCGAGCCGAGGAAATAGCCCATCCCGGGGAAGGTGGGAAAGGGCCATGTGCACTAGTTGGAGGTTTAGCGAAAAGAGCACTTTGTGCCATACCTGAGGAGGACTCAAACCTGGAGATCGTCATTTCTGTGAGTTGTATGCTCTGGAAAGAGGTTAAACTTGGCGAGGGTATCTCACTGAGTAGAGGGTGTCCTGCGCAGTGTCTACCTGTTTGTTCTCGTTCTCTTTCTTATCATGTTAAAGAATCTAAGCACACAATGTGGGTACTGGTCCTTTGGGGAGGCAATAATCCCACTGTCTGTTCCAACCGTGAAAAGAGTCCAACCCCCATTATCTGTCAATTCCGGATAGGGTCGGATGTTTGGGTTAGATGTTGTATGGCTGCCAATCGGAGGTGTCTTCGTGCAGACATTGTTTTGCGATATAGAAATGTCACCTGCCTGTATTAAACGTCTCCAAAACAGTTAGGTCAGATGTCCAAACTCATTAAAACCTTTCAATAATCAACGTTCCTCCTGTCAGCTTGACGCCTGTGTCAACTCCAGCAAATTTGTGCCTTGCGCGGATTGGAGGTGATTTTGTCCAGGTTGCGATTGTCAATATCTTAAATTGAGACCAATACCAAGGACACTCACATTTTATCAGTAACGCCCGGTGTGTCCATCCATTTCTGTCTTTCAGTTAATTTATTGGGAATTCTTATCCTGTCCCGAGGAAAATGTGGCCTTTCCACCTGTACCACTCGTTACCTCCTCGCCATGGCAACGGCGGATCTACTGGTTATTATTCTGGTGGATATACTGAACTACGTCAATCATTATTATTTCCCAGTGAGTTTCCTGTACATCACCCCTGTGTGTAGTACTAACTCTGTCCTGATGGGCGCAGCAACAGATTGTTCTGTCTGGTTCACAGTCACGTTTTCCTTTGATCGATTTGTGGCTATTCGTTGCAAGAAGCTGAAACCAAAATATTGCACCGGGAAAACGGCGACTGTGGCTTTGGCAACAACCGGCATCCTGCTCCTTTTAAAGAACGTTCCCTTTTACTTTACAAATCAACCTATATTCATCTATCGCAATGTACCGTGGGGCTGTCAATCAAAGATAAGCTCTTACACTGATCCCAGATGGATTGTATTTCAGTGGTTCGATAAGGTTACAACGCCATTGCTCCCATTTGGTTTAATTTTGTTGATCAACTCTATGACAGTCAGTTACGTTTTATTGACAAGTAGAGTCCGTACGGAACTGAGAGCACAGAGGAAGGGTGGAATTAGCAGTGACCCAGAGATGCAGAGCAGAAGGAAGTCTATGATTTTGCTGTGCAGCATATCTGGCACCTTCGTTTTCCTGTGGTCGGTGAACGTTGTACAATTCGTATATATTAAATTTAGAGGGCTATTTGCCATGAGCGATTTTGAGTATATCTTCCAAGATGTCGGACATATTCTGCTCAATTTAAATTGCTGCTCAAATATGTTTATTTATGTGATCACTCAGTCAAAGTTCCGAGAGCAAATCAAGTTGGCAGTGAAATATCCGCTTACTGCATTTAAACAGAGACTCAGCCAATCGAGGAACTCCGCCCATTGACTGAATCACCGGATCAGGAGCATCATCGGTCACGATGAACCAATGCAGTTTCGGCATTCAGATGTGTTGCTCGAGTCAGTAATGGTCATCTCAGCAAGTCCTGCAACATGGCCAGGTGATCATTAGCTAACTCATTAGACAATCAGGGATTCTCTGCCAGTCCCGGGCCGCTTTCATCATCGGACAACGAATCAGCCCGTTTATCAGTTGAGCAAAACGATCCATTTTGTCTAAGAGATCGACATCTGTGCTGCCAAAAGCCAGTTTTACGTCTCTGATTGACAGCTCCATAATGGCCGAACAGCTGTAATTGCCAGAAGTGTAAAGCAGTACGAATGTCGTTGCCATTTAGCTAATTATTCAAAATTTGGCCATGTGGCTCCTAGTTCACAGAGTCACCGAGGACATGAAGAGAGAAGGAGAGATACAGAGAGATGCATGACTTTAACGGCAGTTGTCACCATGTCATTCTATATTGACGGCGTCGTGACGTTTACCTCTGACGTGGCAGGGTGGTGTCTGGTGGTTGGGCAGGTGGCGGGGGTGGGGAGGGGGGTGGGGGGGGGGCGGACGGCACGGACAGAAATTGCAGTCTTTTACTCCGGTGTATGCCTGTAAAAATAAGACACCAGTGTGTGCGAAAGGCTTCTCTACCTGGAATGTTGCCAACCTTGCTTTTTATCTCTCACTATACTGCTTAGTTGCTCAAGCCGCACATTTCCAGTAAGAACCCCTTCAACTTTCTATTGTCACCAGCTTCGAATATTTAAGGGCAGAAGCAAACTATTCATTTAGTCCCACTGCCTTCCCTTTGATTTCAGTGAGAAGCTTAACTTGCTTTTTCCTTGTGGGACACACTCTATCCTTCACTGATCTTTTACCATCAATATGTTTGCAGAACATTTTCCTATTTGTTTCAGCACAGCCTGCCGTCCGTTCCTCGTGCTTCCTCTTAGCGACCCGCATTGCAGCCTTAGTTACCGCGAAATTGAGATCCTTTTCCAGATTTATATTGATTTAATATTCCTGGATATATCATACACCTCTTTATTCTTCCGTATTTTATTATCAATATCCTTGGGCATCCAAGTACTCCAGCTTTGGATATCCTGGATATATTTCTCTTGGGTATGTACCAAACTTTCACTTTATTAATCTCTCTTTTGAAAGCCCCCCCATTTTCCACTAAAATGCGTTTCCAATCAGCCTGCTCCAGTTCAACTTTTAGACGCCTCGAATTTGCCCTTTTCCAGTCAGGGATCTTAATCCTCCACTGATCTTTTTTAATCCTTTCCCAATATAATATTGAAAGGTAATTTCCACGATCGCTATTTTCCAAATGCACCCCGACTCTGATGTTATCCTGCTGCCCTGCCTCATTTCCTAGGACCAGATCCAGCACAGCTTACTCGCTGGTAGGACTGGATGTATACTGTTACACCCGGGAGACAAAAGACCAGATGGGAATCGGGAACTTGGCTCAAACCAGATTGGCCGTCGAACTATTGAGTTACCCACTGCTACTACGTTTCAAATCTGCGTGCCAACCTCCCTCCCTTTTCCCAGAGTAGATTCGGCACTATGGCTTTCGCTCGAGTCACCTATGCCTGATTCAGCCGAGTTGCTCTTTTAGATCATTAGACCATAAGACATAGGGGCAAAATCAGGCCACTCGGCCCTTCGAGTCTGATCCGCCGTTCAATCATGGCGGATATTTTCTCATCCCCATTCTCCTGCCTTCTCCACATTACCCCTGAACCCCTTATTAATCCAGAACCTATCTATCTCTGTCTTAAATGCACAGTGATATTCGCCTCCACAGCCTTCTGTGGCAAAAAGTTCCACGGATCACTATCCTCTGGCTGAAGAAATTCCTCCCCATCTCTGTTTTAAAGGATCGTCCCATTAGTCTGAGATGTTGTCATCTGATTCTAGCTTTTCCTACAAGTGGAAACATCCTTGAAATTTCCACTCTATTCAGGTTTCGCAGTATCTTGTAAGTTTCAATAAGATCCCCTTCAACTTTCTAAATTCCAACGAGTACAGATCCAGAGTACTCAACCGTTCCTCATTTGACAAGTTCTTCATTCCATGGATTCTCGTGAACCTCCTCTTTCCAAGACCAGCACATCCTTCTTTACATACGGGGCCCAGAACTACTCACAGTACACCAAATGGGGTCTGACCAGAGCCGTATACAGCCTCAGAAGTACATCTGCGGTCTTGTACGATATTCCTCTTGACATGAATGCTAACATTGCATTTGCCTTCTTAATTGCCAACTGAACCTGCACGTTAACCTTAAGAGAATCGTGAACAAGGCCTCCCTTTGTGCTTCTGATTTCCTAAGCATTTCTCCATTTAGAAAATAGTCTATGCCTAAATTCCTCCTTCCAAAGTGCATAACCTCACACTTTTCCTCATTGTATTCCATTGGAAACTACATTGCCAACTCCACTAACTTGTCTAAATGCTTCTGCAGCCCCCTTGGTACCTCAATACTACTTGTCCCTCTACAGATCTGTCTATCATCTGCAAACTTAGCAGCAGTACCTTCAGAACCTTCTTCCAGATCAATAATGTATTTTGCAAAAAGTTGTGGTCCCAGCACAGACCCCTGAGGCACACCACTAGTCACCGGTGCCATCCTGAAAAACACCAGTTTATCCCCACTCTCTGCCTTGTAGCAGTCAGCCCATCCTCTATCCATGCCAGGATCTGACCCTGAGCACCATGAGCTCCTAACTTATTAAACAGTCTCCTATGTGGAACCTTGCCACTCGCCTTCTTGAAATCAAAATAAATCACGTCCACTGGTTCTCCTTTGTCTAACTTCCTTATTACCTCTTCAATAAACTCTAACTGATGTATCAGACGCGACTTCCCTTTGAGAAAGCCGTGCTGACTCGGTCCTATTTTACCATGCACTTCCAAGTACTTTCCATTCTCATCTTTAATAACAGACTCTAAAATCTTACCAATGACCGAAGTCAGTCTCACCAGCCTATAATTTCCCGACTACTGCCTCCCTCCCTTCTTAAACAGTGGTGTTACATTAGCTACCTTCCAGTCCTCTGGGACCCTTCCAGCCTCCAGTGATTCCTGAAAGATCATCACTAATGGTCCTCAATTTCCTCAGCTATCTCTTTTAGGACCCATGGGTGTAGTCCATCCTGTCCACGTGACTTATCAACCTTCAGCCCTTTCAGTTTCCCAGAACCTTCTCCTTCGTGATGGCCACTGCACTCACGTCTGCCGCCTGATTAACCTGGAGTTCTGGCATCCAACTGGTGTCTTCCACCGTGAATACTGATGCAAAGTAACTATTTAGTTCGTCTGACATTTCTTTGTTTCCTATTATTACTTCTACAGCCACATTTCCAGTAGTCCAATGTCCAATTTTGCCTCTCACTTACATTTTATGTATTGAAAAAATCTCTTCCTATCTTCCTTCATATTACTAGCTAGCTAGCACTCGTACTTCATCTTCTCTCCCCTTACTGCTTTTTTAGTTGTCCTATGCCCGCTTTTAAGGGCTTCCCAATCCTCTGGTTTCCCACTAATCCTCGCCACTTTGTATGCATTTACTTTAGCCTTTATGCTGTCCTTAACATCCCTCGTCAGCCATGGATGCCTTGTCCTCCCCTTAGCATGTTTCCTCCAGCTTGGGATGAATTTCTGCTGTGCATTCCTAATAACCCCCAAAATCTCATGCCATCACTGTTCTACTGTCTTCCCTGCTAGGCACCTTTTCCAATCAACTCTGGCCAGCTCCTCCCCCATGTCTTTGCAGTTACCCTTATTTAATTGTAAATCCGTTACATCTGATTGCAGCTTCTCCCTCTCAAACTGCAGGGTAAATTGTATCATTTGTGGTCAATGCTCCCGAAGGGTCCTTCACCTTAAGTTCCCTAATGAAGCCTGCCTGATTACACATCACCAAATCCAGAATTGCTTGTTCCTCTGTAGGCTCTGTCACAAGCTGCTCCAAAGGACCATCTCTTAGGCATTGCACAAATTCCATTTCTTGGGATCCACTACCAATCTGATATTCCACGGAAGGGACGATCCTTTAAAACAGAGATGAGGAGGAATTTCTTCAGCCAGATGGTAGTGAATCTGTGGAATTGTTTGCCGCAGAAGGCTGTCGAGGCCAAATCCCTGAGTGTCTTTAAAACAGCGATAAATATGTTTTGGATCAAAAAGGGGATCAGAGATTTTGAGTAGAAGGCAGGAGAATGGAGATGAGAAAAATTATCAGCCATGATTGAATGGCGGAGCAGACTCGATGGGCCGAATAGCCTGATTTTTCTCCTATGTCTTAATATCTCATGGTCTTATGACGTTTGGCTTTGCGACACTGGTTGATATATTGCGACAAGGCCGGAAGGTGACAGAATCAAACCCTCGTTCAAAATACCCGAACTAACGGGTAGCACGGTAGCCTTGTGGATCGCACAATTGCTTCACAGCTCCAGGGACCCAGGGATGATTCCGGCTTGGGTCACTATCTGTGCGGAGTCTGCACACCCTCCCCGTGTGTGCGTGGGTTTCCTCCGGGTGCTCCGGTTTCCTCCCACAGTCCAAAGATGTGCAGGTTAGGTGGATTGGCCATGATAAATTGCCCTTCGTGTCCAAAATTGCCCTTAGTGTTGGGTGGGGTTACTGGGTTATGGGGATAGGGTGGCGTTGTTGACCTTGGGTAGGCTGCTCTTTCCAAGAGCCGGCGCAGACTCGATGGGTCGAATGGCCTCCTTCTGCACTGTAAATTCTATGAACTGTAACTTGTTTAAAAAAACTGAGTTCCAAACAGTCACATGTCCACGAGTTCGCACATTACAACAGCAAAAGAAGGAACACTCCCACATATCTTCACAAGGGCAGCAATATGCTGGACAATGCTACAGGACACAAATTAAGTCAGGCTATAATGTTGCCACTAAGCATTCGGCCTCATAAACCAACAAGCTAACTGTGATCAAACGTTTCAAACGAACATCACTCTAAAATCAAGAGCGAGATGCCGGGCATATTAGCTTCAATGAATTGCCCTCCCACCCGCACACACACTTACAAACATCCCCCCCCCCTCCCCGCACAAAACACACTATCTGCAAGTCAACTTGCCTCCTTGGATACCTGCATCCACAGGAGTATTTGTAAATTCCTCTCTCAAAATGAATCGCCCTGTCCACTTCTTCCACGGCATGCTTCGCCCCAGCCGTTTTTAGCAAGGATAAATTCCAGGATCTCCAGATCTCTCTGAAGTTTCCATCTGCCTTGAATTTCCCCGTGAATTCGAACATGGGCTGCACAGTGACACAGTGGTTAGTGCTGCTCCCTCACAGCACCAAGGAGCCGGGTTCAATTCCGGCCTTGGGTGACGGTCTAGGTGGTGTTTGCAAGTTCTCCATATGTCTGCAGCTGCTCTAGTTTCCTCCCACAGTTCAAAGATATGCAGGTTATGTAGATTGGCCATGATAAATCCCCTTGATTTCCAGGGATGTGCAGGTCAGGTGATGGGATTACGGATATTGGACTCTGCACTGTCGGGATTAATGATGCTGCGACCACAACATGGACAGGTGCGTGGTCAATCCCAGGCCCAGTCTTCCCGGAGTCCCAAACCAGGTGACTGAACCACTCATAATTCAAACATTCCCTACGTATCACGTGGGTAGCACAGTGGTTAGCATTGTGGCTTCACAGCTTCAGGGTCCCAGGTTAGATCCCCGGCTGGGTCACTGTCTGTGCGGAGTCTGCACGTTCTCTCTGTGTCTGCGTGGGTTTCATCCGGTGCTCCGGTTTCCTCCCACATGTCCAGAAACACATGCTTGTGAGGTGAAGTGGATATTCTGGATTCTTGCTCCGTGTACCCAACAGGCGCCGGAATGTGGCGCCCAGGGGATTTTCACAGTAACTTCATTGCAGTGTTAGTGCAAGTATACTTGTGACAATATAGATTATTATTGTGCATCACGTGCTCAGTTACCTCCATCTCTTTCACTTTACAAAATCGCAAGCATACATTCCAGGTGAAAAAATAATTTTATTGAAATTCACACAATAGACTGCCCTGGACATCGGGAAAATACCATCCACACAAAGCCTGGCCACTTTGCTGATGTACGTCGTTCAGTCTGCAACCTCACACGGTGCTCCCAATAATTTGTCACGTCAGTTCCACATTCCATTCCTTTCTGCCCTCTCCATACTGGACCTGCTGCACTATCCAACTGAAGGTGAATATTGAACATCACTTTATTTTATTATTAAGTATTATATTGCTGAACTATGGATTGCAAAGGCCAATGTAATTACACATGTTTGTTCCAAAGTTCTAGCCAAACAAAGCATTTCCTTCGTCTTCCTGAGACATCTATTCTCTCAGAACTATAATGATATTAATCAGTACCGGCTTCCCTCCAGGTCCACCTCCACCGCCTGACTCTGTGCGGGCATGTCCACTTCCACGAGAACATACAAATAAAGATTAGCAGTAGAAACTTTAGTCCTTCGGACTGTTCCAACATTGTGTTCGATCGTGACTGATCTGAGAGCAACATAAAATTAAAACTCGTCTTACCCCTTCGCCTCTTCCTCACAAAAAGTAATGCACAATGTTGTCTCTATTTGATCCAGGTCTCTGTTACATCTATGCATTGGAATGATGTGTGGAGATCTATGCCTGGAACTCATCAGTCTTCATAACCCAACTATATTAATTAGCAGGCATGCACTCTGAACCTGGCTGAGACTCTATTACTTTCTCCTTTCAGGAACGCCAACAAGTAAATTAGACCTCTGCTTTAGTGTTTTGTATCTCTCGTTGTGCACCCTGGCCTTTCATTCCTGGATTCCTGTTCGTATTTCCATCTGGTTCCCAAGCTCGTTTCCAGTTTTTGTAACACCTTCCTCAATAGCAAGATCAAGACCCATGACTACAAATCCAGCCCTGTCACCGTGAAGGTGCAATCTGTCTGACCTACACAAGTAGCATATGCACCAAATCCATTTACTAATTCACATAATCAAGAGTCGTCCTTCAGGTTCAACATTTCCAGCGACATATCCTCCATTGATACAGTCAGTTACTTAAGGCAGTGGTAGTTATCCAGGCATTAGCACTGATCCGTACCTGTTTGTTAACCGGCTCTCTGAATTCGGACAGGTGAACCTCATCCTGCCTCCCCCATGTGTGAATGGTGACCAGGTTTGTTCACCATTCAGATCCGCAGCGCCTCATGATCTCCAGATGGTCATTGACATATTCTTTGGAGAAAACATGTAATTCCAAATCAATATCTGCGATTACAGAATCGGATGTCTGTTGAACGAGCAATTGAACCGTCTGCCACTTTTGCTCTTCCAAACATAATTTGAATGCCCACACACTGAAAAGCTGAACGGATCTTGGATATTTTTCTGCCCATGGGGACTGTCATCTGTTTCAGTAAAGCGATTCAGGATGGAGAAACGGAGTCACGAAAAGTCATGGACAAACAGGATTAAGGAAAATCCCCAGGCTTATTACGCGTATACAAAGAGCAAGAGGGTACACAGGGAAAGGGTTGGCCCACTGAAGGAGAGAGACGGTAATCTAGAGGGTACACAGGGAAAGGGTTGGCCCACTGAAGGAGAGAGACGGTAATCTAGAGGGTACACAGGGAAAGGGTTGGCCCACTGAAGGAGAGAGACGGTAATCTAGAGGGTACACAGGGAAAGGGTTGGCCCACTGAAGGAGAGAGACGGTAATCAAGAGGGTACACAGGGAAAGGGTTGGCCCACTGAAGGAGAAAGACGGTAATCTAGAGGGTACACAGGGAAAGGGTTGGCCCACTGAAGGAGAGCGTCGGTAATCTAGAGGGTACACAGGGAAAGGGTTGGCCCACTGAAGGAGTGAGACGGTAATCTAGAGGGTACACAGGGAAAGGGTTGGCCCACTGAAGGAGAGAGACGGTAATCTAGAGGGTACACAGGGAAAGGGTTGGCCCACTGAAGGAGAGCGTCGGTAATCTACAGGGTACACAGGGAAACGGTTGGCCCACTGAAGGAGAGAGACGGTAATCTAGAGTGTACACAGGGAAAGGGTTGGCCCACTGAAGGAGAGAGACGGTAATCTAGAGAGTACTCAGGGAAAGGGTTGGCCCACTGAAGGAGAGAGACGGTAATCTAGAGGGTACACAGGGAAAGGGTTGGCCCACTGAAGGAGAGAGACGGTAATCTAGAGGGTACACAGGGAAAGGGTTGGCCCACTGAAGGAGAGAGACGGTAATCTAGAGGGTACACAGGGAAAGGGTTGGCCCACTGAAGGAGAGAGACGGTAATCTAGAGGGTACACAGGGAAAGGGTTGGCCCACTGAAGGAGAGAGACGGTAATCTAGAGGGTACTCAGGGAAAGGGTTGGCCCACTGAAGGAGCGAGACGGTAATCTAGAGGGTACACAGGGAAAGGGTTGGCCCACTGAAGGAGAGGGACGGTAATCTAGAGGGTACACAGGGAAAGGGTTGGCCTACTGAAGGAGAGAGGCGGTAATCTAGAGGGTACACAGGGAAAGGGTTGTCCCACTGAAGGAGAGAGACGGTAATCTAGAGGGTACACAGGGAAAGGGTTGTCCCACTGAAGGAGAGAGACGGTAATCTAGAGGGTACACAGGGAAAGGGTTGGCCCACTGAAGGAGAGAGACGGTAATCTAGAGGGTACACAGGGAAAGGGTTGGCCCACTGAAGGAGAGAGACGGTAATCTAGAGGGTACTCAGGGAAAGGGTTGGCCCACTGAAGGAGAGAGACGGTAATCTAGAGTGTACACAGGGAAAGGTTTGGCCCACTGAAGGAGAGCGTCGGTAATCTACAGGGTACACAGGGAAAGGGTTGGCCCACTGAAGGAGAGCGTCGGTAATCTACAGGGTACACAGGGAAACGGTTGGCCCACTGAAGGAGAGAGACTGTAATCTAGAGGTACACAGGGAAAGGGTTGGCCCACTGAAGGAGAGAGACGGTAATCTATCCGTGAAACCAGAGGAAATGGGCGAAGCACTGAATAAGTACTTTGCGTCATTATTCACAAGAGCAATGCTTTGTCGATGTTGACTCTCACGAAGGATGTGTAGGTATTCTAGGTCACATTGTGATCAAAAAGGAGGAGGTGATTGTTGTCTCGAAAATAATTAAGATCGATAAATCCCCAGTGCCTCATGGGATCTACTCCAGAATACAGAGTGAGGCAGGGGAGCAAATTTCTGGGACTTTGACACAAAACGTGCATCCTCACTGGCTACCGGTGAGGTCGCAGAGGACTGGAGATTAGCGAATGTTTTTTTTTTGTTTAAGAACGGTCGCAATAATAATCTATATTTTTGTCACAACCAGACTTCAATTAATACTGCAATGAACTTACTGTGAAAATCTCCTAGTCGCCACATTCCGGCGCAAGTTCGGGTATACAGACAGAGAATACAGAATGTCCAATTCACCTAACAGCACGTCTTTCGGGACTTGTGGGAGGAACCCGGAGCAGCCGGAGGAAACCCACGCAGACACGGGGAGAACGTGCGGAGGTAATCTTTAATTCTCTTGGCTCTAAATCCATATCATAAGACCATAAGACAAAGGAGCAGAACTAGCCACTTGGCCCATCGATTCTGCTCCCCCATTCAATCATGGCTGATATTTTTAAATCCCCATTCTCCTGCCTTCTCCTCATAACCCCTGATTCCCTTATTAATCAAGAACCTATGTCTCTCTGTCTTAAAGACACTCAGTGATTTGGCCTCCACAGCCTTCTGCGGCAAAGAGTTCCACAGATTCACCACCCTATGGCTGAAGACATTCCTCCTCATCCCTGTTCTAAAAGATCGTCCGTTTAATCTGAAATGGTGTCCTCTGCTTCTAGATTTTCTTACAAGTGGGAACATCCTCTCCACGTCCACTCTATTTAGGTCTCGCAGTAAGTTTCAATAACATCCCCTCTCATCCTTCTAAACTCCAACGAGTACAGATCCAGATTCCGCAAACGTTCCCCATACAACAAGTTCTTCATTCCTGGAATCAATCTTGTGAACCTATTATGGACACTCTCCAAGGCCAGCACATCCTTCCTTAGATACCTGGCCCAGAACTGCTCACAATACTCCAAATGTGGTCTGACCAGAGTCTTATACAACCTCAGAAGTACATCCCTGATCTTGTATTCTAGCCCTCTTGACATGAATACTAACATTGCATTTGCCTTCTCAACTACCGACTGAACCTGCATATTAACCTTAAGAGAATCGTGAACAAGGGCTCCCAAGTCTCTTTGTGCTTCTGATTTCCGAAGCATTTCCCATTTAGAAAATAGTCGATGCCTAAATTCCTCCTTCCAAAGTGCATAAACCCACACTTGTCCACATTGTATTTCATTTGCCACAGCATTGCCACTCTCCTACCTTGTCCAAATCCTTCTGCAGCCCCCTTGCTTCCTCAATACTATCTTTCCCTCTACAGATCTTTGTATCATCTGCAAACGTAGCAACAGTGCTTCAGTACCTTCTCCCAGATCACTAATACAAATTGTAAAAAGTTGTGGTCCCAGCACAGACCCCTGAGGCACACCCTAGGTCACCGGCTGCCATCCTGAAACATCCCTTTATCCCCACTCTCTCCCTTCTGCCAGTCAGCCGATCCTCTATCCATGCCAGGATCTTACCCTGAACACCATGGGCTCTTAACCTATTTAACAGTCTCCTATGCGGTACCTTGTCAAAGGCCTTGTGGAAATCTAAATAAATCACGTCCACTGGTTCTCCTTTGTCTCACTTCCTTGTTATATCCTGAAAGAACTCTAACATATTTGTCAGACACGTTTTCCCATTGACAAAGCCGTGCTGACTCACTCCTATTTTACCATGCACTTCCAAGTGCTTCGCGATCTCATCTTTAATAATGGACTCTAAAATCTTACCAATGACCGAAGTCAAGTTAACCGGCCTATAATTTCCCGTCTTCTGCCTCCCTCCATTCTTAACCCGCAGTGTTACATTAGTCACTTTCAAGTCCTCTGGGACCCTTTCTGCCTCCAGTGTTTCCGGAAAGATCACCAACAATGCCTCCACGATTTCCTCAGCTATTTCTTTTATGACCCTGGGGAGTAGTCCATCCGGACCAGTTGACTTAACCACATTCAGACCTTTCAGTTGCCCCAGAACCTTTTCTTTAGTAATGGTTCTCCTGGAGCTCCGTCATCCCACTGGTGTCTTCCACCGTGAAGACTGATGCAAAGTAACTATTCAGTTCGTCTGCCATTTCTTTGTTTCCTATTATTACTTCTCCAGCCACATTTCCTAGTGGGCCAATGTCTATTTTTGCCTCTCTCTCTTACCTTTTATATATTTAAAGAAACTCTTCCTATCTATATAGCTTGCACTATACTTCATCTTCTCCCCCATTATAGCGTTTTTAGTTGTCCTCTGCTCGCTTTTAAGGGCTCATCAATCCTCTTATTTCTCACTAATCCTCGCCACTTTCTATGCTTTTGCCTTAGCCTTTATGCTGTCCTTGATATCCCTCGTCAGCCATTGATGCCTTGTCCTCCCCTGAGCATGTTTCCTCCTCCTTGGGGTGAATTTATGTTGTGCCTCCCTAATAACCCCCCAAACTCCGCCTTTGCTGTTCCACTGTCTTCTCTTCTAGGCTCCTTTTCCAATCAACTCTGGCCAGCTCCTCCCCATGTCTTTGCATTTACCCCTATGTAATTGTAATACTGCAACATCTGATTGCAGGTCCTCCCTCTCAAACTGCAGGGTAAATTCTATCATATTGTGGTCACTGCTTCCGAAGAGTTCCTTCAACTTATGTTCCCTAATCAAGCCTGCCTCATTACAAATCCGAAATTGCCTGTTCCCTTGTAGGCTCCGTCACAAGTATCTCCAAAAACCATCTCTTCGACATACCACAAATTAAATTTTTTGGGATCCACTAGCAACCTGATTTTCCCAGTCCAGAACAGGTTCCAATGCCCCAGGAATTTGAATCCCTCCCTTTTGCACCATCTCTCGAGCCACACTTTCATCCTATCTATCCTGACATTCCTATTCTGAGTAGCTCGTGGCACTGGTAGCAATCCTGAGATTACTACCTTTGAGGCCCTACTTTTTAGTTTAACTCCTTACTCCCTGAATTTAGCTTGTCGGACCTCATCCCGTTTGTTACCTATATCGATGGTGTCTATTTGCACCACGACAGCTGGCTGTTCATCCTCCTCCCTCCCCCCCCCCCTAGAATGTCCTGCAGCCACTCCGAGACATCCTTGACCCTTGCACCAGGAGGGCAACATACCATCCAGGAATCCCATTTGTGTCCGCAGAACCGCCTGTCTATTTCCCTTACGATTGAGTCCCCTTTCTAGCCCTGCCATACTTCTTCCTGCCCTGCTGCGCAGCAGAGCCGGCCACGGTGCCATGAAACTGGCTGCTGCTGCCTTCCCCTGGTGAGCCATCTCCCTCAACAGTCTCCAAAGCAGTATATTTGTTTTGCTGTGAGATGACCACAGCGGACACCTGAAATGCCTTCCTACTCTTGCGCTGTCTTTTGGTCACCCATTTTCTATCTCCCTCAGTAATTTTCACCTGCGGTGTGACCAGCTCGCTAAACGTGCTGTCCGCGACATCCTCAGCATCGCATATGCTGCAAAGTGAGTCCATCCGCAACTCCAGAGCCGTCAAGCGGTCTAACAGGAGCTGCAGCTGGACACACTTCTTGCACGTGAAGGAACCAGGGTCAGTTTACTTTTTCCTGATTCTCACATATCACACGAGGAGCATGACACGGGTCTGGGATCTCCTACCATGTCTAAAAGCTTAGGTTCACTTATACAACTACAATTCCAAAACACGAAAGAAAAAAATGAATACAAATAAATAGACAAATGAATATCGACTGGCTCATTGTCCCTCCTCTCCCACAACACCAGTGATCTCCTTCCATTTGAGCTCGGAGTTGTTCTCCAGACTGTCCCGTCTAATTGCTGTCCCTGTCAGTCTGGCCTCTCTGCTGCACAGTCCGGTGAACACGAACTATGCCCAACTCACAGTATTGCGGGTCAGAGAGTCCGGGTCCATTGACCGGCCAGTTCCTCTCCAGCAACTCCTGCCAGTCATGCCGAGGGCACATTGATTTCATTTATTTTGAAAAAAACATACATTGCGCTGGATTTCGTGTCTTTCTCACCACCGAGAGTCTGGAACTTTATAGGCTGGCCGCATCCTCATCCCCATTTCTGCACCGGGAATATGTGGCAAAGAACAGCTGGAGCAGAAAACGTGTTTAAAAGTCAGTAGAATCTGAACTAAAATATTTCCGCGGAGGTTGCATGTGCTCCCCATACCATACCTATGTACAATATGTGTGGACATGTTCGCTTTGGTCGTTTCGATTCTCTATTGCCACCGGCAGCGCAGCCCCGCCCGCGAGTTACCCGACCGCATCGGGTGGGGGGGGGGGCGAGGGGGAGAAGCGGGGGAGCGGGTTGCGGGCTCTGAATTCTGCGCCACCCCAGCCGTGTGCTTCTCGGCGGCGCGCCAACGCTGGCGGGAGGATTCTCCAGCCCGGTGCAGCCACTAACATACCCACAACGCAGGGTAATTCGCAGGCTGGAGTGTTCCGCCGACAAAGATGGGAATCCCTCCGGCGGAAAATTCACCCCAATATGAACAAAGAACAAAGAAAAGTACAGCACAGGAACAGGCCCTTCAGCCCTCCAAGCCCGTGCCGACCATGCTGCCCGTCTAATCTAAAATCTCCTGCACTTCCGGGGTCCGTATCCCTCTATTCCCATCCTATTCATGTAATTGTCAAGATGCCCCTTAAACGACACTATCGTCCCTGCTTATACCACCTTCTCCGGCAGCGAGTTCCAGGCACCCACTACCGTGTGTGTACAAAAATTACCTCGTACATCTCCTCAAAACCTTGCCATTCCCACCCTAAACATATGTCCCCTAGTAATTGACCCCTCTACCCTGAGAAAAAGTATCTGACTATCCACTCTGTCTATGCCCCTCATACTTTTGTACACTTCCATCAGGTCGCCCCTCAACCTCCGTCGTTCCAGTGAGAAGAAACCGAGTTTATTTAACCTCTCCTCGTAGCTAATGCCCTCCATGCCAGGCAACTTCCTGGGAAATCTCTTCAGCACCCTCTCCAAGGCCTTACATTCTTCTGGTAGTGTGGTGACCAGAATTTAACACTATACGCCAAGTGTGGCCTAACTAAGGTTCTATACAGCTGCAATATGACTTGCCATTTTTTATACTCAATGCCTGGGCCAATGAACGCAGGCATGCCGTATGCCTTCTTGACTACCTTCTCCACCTGTGTTGCCCCTTTCAGTGACCTGTGGACCTGTACACCTAGATCTCTCTGACTGTCAATACTCTTGAGGGTTCTACCATTCACTGTATATTCCCTACCTGCATCTGACCTTCCAAAATGCATTACCTCACATCTGTGCGGATTGAACTCCATCTGCCATGTCTCTGCCCAAGTCTCCAAACGATCTAAATCCTGCTGTATCCTCTGACAGTTCCTCATCGCTATCTGCAATTCCACCAACCTTTATGTCGTCTGCAAACTTACTAATCAGACCAGTTACATTTTCTTCAAATCATTTATATTTACTACTAACGCAAAGGTCGCAGCACTGATCCCTGCGGAACATCACTCGTCACAGCCCTCCAATCAGAAAAGCACTCTTCCATTGCTACTCTCTGCCTTCTATGACCTAGACAGTTCTGTATCCATCTTGCCAGCTCAACCCTGATCCCGTGTGACTTCACCTTTTGTACTAGTCTGCCATGAAGGACCTTGTCAAAGGCCTTACTGAAGTCCATAGCGAAAAGATCCACTGCCCTACCTACTCAATCATGTTTGTGACCTCCTAGAAAAACTCTATCAAGTTAGTGAGACACGACCTCCCCTTCACAAAACCATGCTGCCTCTCGCTAATACGTCCATTTGCTTCCAAATGGGAGTAGATCCTGTCTCGAAGAATTCTCTCCAATAATTTCCCTACCACTGACGTAAGGCTCACTGTAGTCCCTGAATTATCCATGCTACCCTTCTTAAACAGAGGAACAACATTGGCTATTCGCCAGTCCTCCGGGACATCATCACCTGAAGACAGTGAGGATCCCAAGAGTTCTGCCAAGGCCTCAGCAATTTCCTTTCCAGCCTCCTTCAGTATTCTGGGGTAGATCCGATCAGGCCCTGGGGACTTATCTACCTTAATATTTTTCCAGACGCCGAATATCTCATTTTTTTGGATCTCAATGTGACCCAGGCTACCTGCACACCCTTCCCCAGACTCAACATCCACCAATTCCTTCTCGTTGGTGAACACTGATACAAAGTATTCATTTAGTACCTCGCCCATTTCCTCTGGCTCCACACATAGATTCCGTCGCCTGTCGGTCGATGGGCCAACCCTTTCCCTGGCTACCCTCTTTCATTTTCTGCACGTATAAATGACAGATCACATCAACAAGCTGAGGGATAAAGAATTCTGGTGCCAGGGATTGACGCTCCACGGAGAAATACGCGCCTGGGTAACGCAGAATTCAGCTCCATTCTGTTTTCCACTCCTACTTCGATTCCTTGGAAAATTGATGAATTCACCGGCGCCATTTCCTAAAGGTTATATTTGCTTTGTTTTTAATTATACCATCATTTTCCTGCGTTTGTGTCGCCTCTGACATGTCCTTTGCATTCACCGACATAGCGATCTCCATTTCACAGCACGGACTATCCACAACTGTGTACTTTAAGCTCACTCAATACCACAACTCCTTCCATCACCCTTCATCTCTCCCCACTTACTGCAAGCACACAGTTTCAATAACTTCCACTTTCTCATCCTCAGATTTTATCTCTTCTGGCGATTCTCGGTGCCAGCCACACACTTCCGAAAATACTTGATTATTCCTCAGACCAGATGCCCCGTTCCTGTAGTACACGTCGCTCGACCCCAGCTTAAGGTGGGTTCTCTTTCCAAGGGACTCTCATTTGCAGACTCGATTCGCCGAATGGCCTCCTCCTGCACTGTAAATTATATGATTCTGTGATTCTATGATTTCCCAAGTTACTATATCCACCGCCTGTGCTTCAAGCTGAAGGGTCCATAATGTTACCTTGGCCCCCCTTTGTTGCCTTTCCCTGATAGCATTGCACCATCTTTCTCTGCAACTGAAGCATTTTTCACCTCGCTCATGAAGCTGTTATATCAGCCGCGAGCACCCCTGGCTACATGATATCGGAAACCGTCTGACGTTGAAATTCGTAATTTTCCGCTCCTCGGGTGTACATGCCTACAAGTCCAAATGGTGCATCTGGAAGTGGTCTCCTTCTTATGGGTACCAGCTAATTCATACTCCACCATTCAGCTGTCCGGTGTAACAGGCTCACCAGTCATCGGATTCATGCAATGCTTCTCTTACCAAGTATATCACTCCAGGTGCCTGGGTACCTTGCTGTGCCTCTGCTTGCAGCAACTGAGGAATCCTAACGGAATTGAATACTCACAGTCAGGTTGGTTTCCTTTTACATGCAGCTTTTATTATTTATCTAACACTTCAACAAGACTACCACGATGTGTTTATTTAAACAGCAACATCACTTTCAAGGCTGACGGCTAGAATGAAGTACACTTCCCATTTGAGAGAGCTTGGCTACGTTCACTCAGAAGGCCACGAGCTGATGAGCTTTGAAAGTCAGGCCAAATAATAATAATCTTTATTATTGCCACAAGTTTGCTGCCTAAGGCGCTGAAGACACAGGTTCGTTCCCGGCTCATGGTGACTGTCTGTGTTGAGTTTGCACATTTTCCCCGTGTCTGCGTGGGTTTCACGCCCACAACCCAAAAATGTGAGGTTAGGTGGATTGGCCACACTAATCTGCCCCTTAAATGGAAAAAAATAATTGGGTACTATAATTAAAAAAAAATAATATTGGCCCAAGTGGGCTGCAATGAAGTTACTGTGAAAATCCCGCAGTCGCCAAATATGGCGCCTGTTCGAGTACACTGAGGGAGCATTCAGAATGTCCAAATTGCCTCACAAGCACGTCTTTCGGGACTTGTGGGAGGAAACCGTAGCACGCGGAGGAAATCCACGCAGACACAGGGAGAACATGCAGACCCCGCAAAGACAGTGACTCAAGTCAGGAATAGAACTGGGACCCTGGCGCAGTGAAGCAGCAGTTCTAACCACTGTGGTGATCCCGGGTTATCGCTGGATAAATCTCGCTGTACTATATTTTATACGGTTTAACAAACAATCCATCCCTATTTCAGACGTCTTTCGAGCCTGTCCTCCCTGTTCCAAACAAGGGTGTTACTCGCGATGTTCTTGGCCCTGGTTCTCATGATAATCCATTGTGCACAGAGCTTCAGTTTTCTTGTTAGCTTCTTTAAAGTTGGTCAGGGAACTCTTTCCCATGATGCCTTCCGGGTCAATGTGCATGTGTATCAACCTGGTGTTTCTATCTATCCCCTTGCTTACCTGATACTTCAGACAACTGCGTGACAATCAGGTATAACACACTGAACCTTCAGTGCAGGCAATTTCAGCCTAGTAAGATATGGCTTTCAGAAATATCACAAATGTTCCCTGGGATTAACTTCAATTACGTTACATTATCCAGATGGACCTTGTGTATCATCCAATTTACCTATGATGCAACCCCATTCCCCTGTTTAACTAGTTTATCATCGCATCACCACTATACATTGTGAGGGCAACACGGTAGCACAGTGGCTAGCACTGTGGCTTTAAAGCACCAGGGCCCCGGTTCGATTCCCGGTTTGGCTCAATGTCTGTGCAGAGCCTGCACGTTCTCCCCGTGTCTGCATGGGTTTCTCCCAGGTGATCCGATTTCCTTCCGCAGTCCAAATGCGTGCAGATTAGGTGGATTGGTTATGTTAAATTGTCCTTAGTGTCCAAAAATGTGGGAGTATTAATGGTTTACGGGAATAGGGTGGAACTGAGGGCTTAAGTGGGTCGGTACAGACTCGATTAGCGAAATGGCCTCCTTCTGCACTGTATTTTCAATGTTCTATGTCTACGTGCAATGTTCTGTGTTGAATCACCATGTTCCCGCGTACAATTTATGTCAATCATTTCACTCGTCCACCTGTTATGTTCACCCATTTCTGCAATGTATTTGGCATTTCACCCGATTCCTCCACTGCGTCGGATATATGATGACATTCCTCATTGGACCTTGTATATCACACAATTCATTCAGGATACCTGGAAGAACATCCCACTGGACCGGGCTAATCATCTCAATTTGCGGTGAACCTGGTACACCTAGTGGGCACGGGAGAGGCTCTCGGATGGTTTGTTGCCTCCAGGGTGCCAGGGTCCATGACGTCTTGGATTGTGTCTTCAGGATCCTTAAGGGGGAGGGTGAACAGCCAGAAGTCGTGGTGCGCACTGGTACCAACGACGTAGGTAGGAAAAGGGATGTGGAAGTAAGAAACTAGTTTAGGGAGGTAGGTTGGAAGTTAAAAGCCAGGCCAGACAGAGTTGGCATCTCTGGTTTGTTGCCGGTGCCACGTGATAGCGAGGCTAGGAATAGGGAGAGAGTGCAGTTGAACACATGGCTGCAGGAATGTATAGGAGGGAGGGCTTCAAGTATTTGGATAATTGGAGAGCATTCTGGGAAGGTGGGACCTGTACAAGCAGGACGGGTTGCATCTGAACCAGAGGGTCACCAATATACTGGGAGGGAGGTTTACTAGTACTCTTCGGGAGTGTTTAAACTAATTTGGCCGAGGATTGGGAAACGTATTTGTAGTCAAGCAACTAAGTTAGCCGATGTTCAGGACGTCAAAACGTGCAGTGAGGCAGTGTGGAAGGTATCAATGACAAAGGAGAATAGTTGCAGGCACGGAAATGGGTTAAAGTGTTTATACTTCAACGCAAGAAGCATCAGGAATAAGTTGGGTGAACATAAGGCATGGATTGGTACTTGGGACGACGATGTTTTGGCCATCACATAGATCCCTGAAAGTTGCCAGCCAGGTTGATCGGGTTGTTAAGAAGTCATGGGTGACTTCAACTTCCCAAATATTGAGTGGAAACTCTTTAGATCAAATAGTTTGGATGGGGTGGTGCTTGTACAGTGTGTCCAGGAACATTTTCTAATGAAGTATGGAGATTGTCCGACCAGAGGGGAGGCCATGTTGGATTTGGTACTTGGTAATAAACCAGGGCAAGTGATAGATTTGTTAGTGGGGGAGCATTTGGAGATAGTGACCACAATTCTGTGACTTTCACTTTCGTAATGGAGATGGATAGGTGCGTGCAACAGGGTAACGTTAACAATTGAGGGATGGGTAAATACAATGCTGTCAGACAAGAACAGAAGTGCATAAGTTGCGAACATAGGCTGTCAGGGAAAGACACGAGTGAAATGTGGAACTTGTTCAAGGAACAAATACTACGTGTCCTTGGTATGTATGTACCTGTCAGGCAATGAAGAGATGGTCGACTGAGGGAACCATAGTTGACAAGAGAGGTTGAATACCTTGTTAGGAGGAAGAAGGAGACGTATGTAAGGCTTAGGGAACAAGATTCAGACAGGGCGCTGGAGAGATACAAGATAGCCAGGAGGGAAGTGAAGAAAGGGACATGGAGAGCTACGAGAGGACATTAACAATCTTTGGCGAGTAGGATCAAGGAACAACCCAAGGCCTTTTACACATCTGTGAGGAATATGAGAATGACTAGAGCGAGGGTAGGTCCGATCAAGGACAGTAGCGGGAGATTGTGTATTGAGTCTGAAGAGATTGGAGAGGTCTTAAACGAGGACATTTCTTCAGTATTTACGAATTAAAGGGGCCATATTGTTGGAGAGGACAGTGTGAAACAGACTGGTAAGCTCGAGGAGAAACTTGCTATAAAGGAATATGTGTTGGGCATTTTGAAAAACCTGAGGACAGACAAGTCCCTGGGCCTGGCGGGATAGATCCAGCGATTCTATGGGAAGCAAGAGATTAAATTGCAGAGCTGTTGGCAATGATCTGTTCGTCCCAACTGTGAACAGGGGTGGTACCAGAGGATTGGAGAGTGGCGAATGTCGTGCCCCTGTTCAAAAGAGGGAATAGGGATAAACCTGGGAATAACAGGCCAGTTAGTCTTACTTCGTAGTAGGCTAGGTAATGGAAACGGCACTGAGGGATAGGACTTCTGAGCATCTGGAAAGACACTGCTTGATTAGGGATAGTCAGCACGGATTTTTGAGGGGTGGGTCTAGCCTCACAAGTCTTACTGATTTCTTTGAGGAGGTGACGAAGCCCGTGGATGAAGGTGAAGCAGTGGATGTCGTGTACATGGATTTTAGTAAGGCATTTGATAAGGCTCCCATGGTAGGCTTATGCAAAATGTAAGGAGGCATGGGATAGTGGGAAATTTGGCCAGTTGGATAACGAACTGGCGCACCGGTAGAAGTCAGAGAGTGGTGGTCGATGGCAAATATTCAGCCTGGAGCCCAGTTCCCAGTGGCGTGCCGCAGGGATCAGTTCTGGGTCCTCTGCTGTTTGTGATTTTCATTAATGACTTGGATGAGGAAGGTGAAGGTGGGTCAGGATATTTGCAGACGATACGAAGATTGGTGGGGTTGTGGTTAGTGAGAAGGGCTGTTGTCGGCTGCAAATAGACATAGATAGGATGCAGAGCTGGGCTGAGAACTGGCAGATGGTGCTTAACCCTGAAAAGTGTGAGGTTGTCCATTTTGGATTGGCAAATATGAATGCGGAATACAGGGTTAACAGTAGGGTTCTTGGCAATGTGGAGTAGCAGAGAGATCTTGGGGTCTATGTTCATTGATCTTTGAAAGTTGCCACTCAAGTGGATAGAGCTGTGAAGAAGGCCTATGGTGTTCTTGCGTTCATTAACAGAGGGATTGAATTTAAGAGCCGTGAGGTGATGATGCAGCTGTCCAAAACCTTGGTAAGGCCACATTTGGAATACTGTGTGCAGTCCTGTTCACCTCATTTTCGGAAGGATGTGGAAGCTTTGGAAAAAGGTGCAAAGGAGATTTAGCAGGATGTTGCCTGGAATGGAGAGTCGGTCTTACGAGGAAAGGTTGAGGGTGCTCGGCATTTTCTCATTAGAACGGAGAATGTTGAGGGATAACTTGATAAGACGATCAGGGGAATAGATAGAGTAGGTAGTCAGAGACGTATTTCCCGGGTAGACCAAAACATTACAAGGGGGTATAAATTTAAGGTGAAAGGTGGAAGGTATAGGGGGGATGTCAGAGGCAGGTTCTTTACTCAGAGTGTAGTGGGGGCATGGAATGCACTGCCTGTAGCAGGAGTTGAGTCGGAAACATTCGGGACCTTCAAGCGGCTATTGGAGAGGTACATGGATTACGGTAGAATGATGGGGTGTAGTTTAATTTGTTCTTAATCTGGGACAAAAGTTCAGCACAACATCTTGGGCCGATGGGCCTGTTCTGTGCTGTATTTTCTATATTCTATTACATCACACCTTCCTGCAGGTGTGCCTGATACACCACACGCTTATCCTGATGCACGTGGTATGTAGACCCATTTCCCTGTGTGCCTTGTACATCACCCCAGACATCAAAATAACTTGGTGTATCATCACGGTCCCCAGTTTTCTTGGAAGATGTCCTCCTTCCCAATTACTTCGATGTGCCGTCATTCCTGCTATTCCGGTAGCATATCGTATTCCCCTGCCCATATATTTGGTAATAGTTCTTCCACACAACCTTTCCATTGTCGACATCTTCCTTTCATGCTTTTCCTGCTTTTTAGCCCCGTTTTGTTGTTTAAGACACATCATAATCCCTCCCCAGCGTAGCTGTTTCAGCTGTTGAGACAGTTTTCCTGGTTAACTACATCGCTCCTGAATGTTCGTGATAATGTTATCCATCTAACATTGCTAACTACTTCCCCTACGCTACTCTTCCTGCTTTATTGCACTCAATTGCATGATTTACCTAGTATATCAACCCCAGTGCACCTACAGAATCGTCTTCCACCCCTCCTGCACGATAGCTGTGATATCAGAAATCCTGCTCAAGGATACCTGGTAATCACTTCCCACTCTGCCACTCCAGATGGCATAGATGCACGTCCCCATGCTGCAACAGACATATCGCCGGCTGCCCCACTGTAGCGAGTGCATCAATACATCACATATGGTGAGGCGTATTTGTTTATTTTTGTTATTTTGCACCGCTGTCCAAAATTGTTGTCCATCTGTAAATACCCATTACATGGCGATGTGTTAATCTCTCTCTTCAGACACTTCAGCCAAGGTGGTGTAGCTGCATCTACAGCTTTTACAAAGGGAGTTCTCTGATTTTGACAATACAATAGTGCACTGATAGAAATGACGTTTCAAATTAGGCCGTATGGGCTTCTGAGATGGATTTGCATGTGGTGCACCTCCCTTGTAGCTGCGGGCCTTGTTCTTCACGGTGCTGGAGGCCAAGAGGGAGAGAGAAGGCTCTGCAGTCTCGACTCCACCCCTGCATCTTTCAGACAATATTTCTCAATATGTCCGCTCTTTGTCAAAGCGTCATCGAACTCGAAAACGTTAGCTCTTTTCTCTCCCTGCAGATGTTGCCAGACCTGCTGAGATTTTCCAGCATTTCCTCTTTCGTTTCATATTCCAGCATCCGCAGTAATTTGCTTTTATCCAGCGACGACCATATCTCCTGATTTCCCCGGTCAATCCAGTACAAATAACACCCTTCCCACAGTCCTCTATATCTCTCCCTCCGCCGACTTTCCTGGAAGAACGCACCAACTCAGCCGTGTTGCCGTCCGATGTCTACACATGTCCCAATGTACTTCATACATCAGCGTCATCTATGCTAGCATTTGTGTGCCAATTCCGCACTCACCCCACATGCCTACTATATCTGCCCTCCTGTGAATGGTTGAACTGGTATAGTGCACCCACCTCTGCCCGTTGTAGCAATTAATATCCCAACATACCGTGTACACCGTCCACCCAGCCAATTCCCCGGTGCCCATACTGTATCAAACATAGTCTACCTGGTACATCTACCCACCCCACGCTAATATATGCCGCCTCTAATGGCGTACGCACATTATTCACCAGACCCCGATGCCTGTGTTCTCTCACCCCTCGCATTTCCCCTGATATTCTTCCTACTTTCCTAACCAGAGCATCTATTATATGGCACAACATAACTAACGTTACTGAAATATGTACTTCTTCCTCTGTAAAAATTAATCCATCAACTACACTTCCTGATACAATTTTTGTACTTGCATTTCTACCCATTTTGTGAGTTGCCAAACGCACGCTGCTCCTCAATGACCACAGGTCCCTTGCTATTCGTTGAACATTGAGATCGTCACCGGCCCCGCCATTATCAGAGCAGCACGCGCCCATTGCAATGTTATAATGTTTGATTACGTTTAACTCATCGTAAGATTATCGTAAAAATCGGCATTTAAAGACATTTTTCAACTCATCTCTGAATTTGGTCTGCGTCACTGCGTAAATACAAGTATTTGTGCAACAGCTCAGGAGCAGAAGCATGAATCCCATTTCTTGCACAAACCAATGTAGATACATCGCCTCATATCCCTGATAATACATTCGTGTGCTTATTGAAAAAAGCATAATCACCGACCATAAAATAATTAAATTGGCCGAGATGACAAAGAGTAAAATCATAGGTTTTCTTTGATTTGCCACCTCTGGGTCTCTGGTACTCTCTCCACAGCTGTGAGCTCGGAGTCTCTTGCGGTCTCTGTTGGACACTAAAAAGTGTCTGAGGGTGAAAACATTAAGCAGCATAATCAGGACAAATGGAACCCCAGGTGTTAAAATGTAATGAAGGAACTCAATTGTTCCCCAGACCACAGGAAGCATGTCCTTGATGGGTACATGACAAAACCAGGGTTGGTTTCCCCTCCAATACGGACCTGCCAGAATGAAATACCAGTAAATATCCTTTGAACAGCTCAAAAAAGTAACTGTTCCCAGAACAACAGCCGCCGTTTTTTCAGGGCAGTACTTTTGTTTCAGCCTCTTGCAGCCAATGGCTACATATCGATCGAAAGTGAAAGTAACGGTTAACCAGACAGAACAGTCAGTGGCTGCATAAAGCAGGGCGGCGTGGATATTACACATGGGGACGTTCAGCAAGAACTCAAATTGGTCCCGAAATACGATTGGAATGTGTCTCAATATGAGATCGAATATAACAACCGATAGATCCGCCGCTGCCATGCCGATGAGGTAGTATGTGACACATTTGCAAAGGCCACATTTCCCTCGGGACAGGATCACCATTGCCACTACATTAACTGTGTGAAAGAGAAAAAAAACACGATTTTTATGAATCAGGCTGGAAGCAAAATGATCGGTTTGCTGAAGTACCAATTGTAATGTCAAAGGGTGAAGATCATGGGGTGGATTGGAATAGTTTGACCTGAAGGAACAAACAGAAAGGACCGTCATGCGGGTAAAGCGTGGCACATTACGCGGCAAAGGGGATGATGTTGAAAATGGCTGCCAAATACACATCATATTCCTCACCTCATTGTTTCCTTCCCTGGTTTGAAGGTTGCTAATCTCCAAACCGCTTCGTTGCCTTCTTCTTTTTGGGCTGTCCTTCAGAGTCGAGGATGATTTGCTTGCCTCCAGTGACTAGGATTCTGCTGTGGCGGAATAGTCCAGTGCTGGATCCAGACACTGTACCACAGGTTTGGCAGCTGGTGTTTAATGAGTTGGGTGGGTGGAATGCTCTGGATTCAGTTCTCCCCTTCCACTTTTTAAGCATGGCCTCTGTGTGCACCTCTCTGTGAGGCTCGTGGTGATTGGCGCATTTGTGGATGCTTCATCCCCGGCTTGTGGGTTGTAATCCCGGCGATTACATGTGTCCATGGGATGTTACATTTATTTAGGGAGACCTTCTGAGTGTCTTTGTCGCGTTCCCCCTGAACTTGGAGCAATTGTTTGCTTTTGCAAAGCTTGGAGTAGAGCAATTGCTTAGGAAGTCTTCTGTCGGGCATATGGGCAATGTCAAGTACGCGAGTTGGATCTGAGGCCTTGGCCTTCGATGACGTTGTTCCCCTGGCGTCCGAAGAGTGTGCTTTCACACTGGTGTCGAAGCTGGATTTCATCATCGATATTTGCTCACGATGAGAAGAGGCTCCCGAGGTGTGGAGAATTACCCATATTATCTGGCGGTTCACAATGGATCACCGTGGTTGGAGCGGGCTGGAAGAGAAGCTTTGTTTTTCAGATGTTTAGTCTGAGGCCTATTCTCTCATAGGCCTTGGTGAAAGCGGCGACAATGATTTGTAGTTCGGTCTCTGAGTGTGCACATACACAGGCGACGTGTGCGTACTGCCGCCCGATGACAAATGTTGTGGTGGCCTTCGCTCTGGCCTGGAGGCGTCGCAGGGTCAATATTTCACTCCTGTCCGGTAGGTTTGCTCCACTCCAGCGGGAAGCTTCCTAGCCATGGGGTTGAGGGCTGCTCAGAGGAAGATGGAGAATAGCGTGGCTGCGGTGACGCATCAACTTTTGACCCCAGGTTGCACACTCAGGCCTAGGCATAGATGCTGAATATTGGTCCAGAGGCTTTTACCGCTGACACGTTGGGAAATGGCTCTACGTGTTCTACCACCTTACAGATTGAACTGTGGATAAACCTTTACTAAGAATCTGAACTTGCACCCAAATTTTATGTGAGGTTGAAGACATGCCCATTGAGGTTGTTGTTCAAATTAAAGAAATAACGTTTTGTTCTTTTTTTCTGATTTGTTTTGCCTCAGTTGATGTTATTTGTCCACACCTTTCACTTCTGCTGTTGTAAATCACACTACTGTATTCTACCTTCTCCAACTCGCCTGCTAACACCTACATTTCTCATCCCGGTTCCAGCAATTGAGCTCCCCGTGTTACCCCGGCAAACAATCAATCCTTTAATATGGGTCCTTCCTTACTGCATAACATCTTCCTCAATCCAAATGTCATATCCATGCGCCAAGCGTTCCTAACCTATCTCTCCCTGGACCACACCGTCTCCAGTACCAAATAAAATAGCCGAACTCACACATTTGCTGAAAAGTTAACGCCATCTCCACTGCCAGAACTGCAGCTCACTGCCTCTCCAGGGCTCCTAACTTGGCACCTCCAAGTTCCATTCCTCTCCAGCTCCGATTCCAGAGTGTTGGTTTGAATGTCGCTGCACCTTCCACATTCCTTTCCACCAAGTACAGACTGCAGCTCCAGCTTTGTTCAATTGCCACTAACGAGTTCTCCTGAAACTGGAACCTTTGCCAAAACTAGCTCCACTATGCCCCGCCCGAGGTATCCCGAGGAACCTAATCCTGACGCCATCCGGTGTAACTTCAAAACAAGCAGATGAAGTTTATGATGAAGATGTTGGAGCATTACTTTGTCATATGGAGATCATGTCGTGCAAATTTGATTGATTTTTTTGAGTCGTGGTATATTTAGCAAGGCAGTGCTGGTGATGTATTTCAGTGAGAGTTTGAACAAGTTCTCGCAGGCGACTGTGATCAGCAAGGTAAAAACACCTGGGATCCAGGGCAATTTGACTACGAGATACAAAATTGGCTCATTGGGCTTGGAACAGAGAGTGATGGGCGGACACTGTTTATACGACTGGAAGCCGATAACCAGTCATCTACTTCAGGAATGTTTACTCTTTGGAGTAAACATTAACGATGTACACCTGAAAGTTGGAAGTATAATCTGTAACATCGCAAATTCCAGGAAAATGTATGGTTTTACAAACAGCGAAGAGAAGGCCGTTAAATAAAGAACATTCAGAGTGGATCTTGAAAAACATACATCACGAAGAGGGCGGTGGAAATCTGGAACTCACCGCATGAAACTGTCGAGGCGGGAACTGTCACAACTTTCATGAAACGATTCGATGAACACTTTAAGCAGCATAATTTGCAAACCTATGTCACAGGACCTGAGATGTTCCTGAAGGCCGGCGCAGACACATTGGACTGAAGGGCCTCTTTTGTGCTTTCAAATGCTCCGACCCCGTGACTTGACCGGGGAACACAGCATATCAGCAACAGCTTAGGCGATAGGGAATGTGGGCGGATTGCGGCACAGGCACTAACATTTTGTATAAGCCTGATATTTTGAAAGATATAACGTGGGTGTTAAGACACGAGAGATTTAGAATATCCAAGTCTAGTAGTAACAAATCTATTGCCGTGGTTTCAAACAACAAATCAGCTGAGCCAGGGGAAAGTAAAGATGAGCAAGCTTACAGAGCAGGAAATAGACGGAAATGGTGATAACCAGCTTACGTGGTGGAAGCGCATTTGGATGACAAATGGGGCACCTAGATTCAGATTGTGTGATCCCCAGCTCGCTTTCAGACAGAGCGATGGAATGGATAGCTGTGGGACAGAGTGCCTGACGTTGGGTGAATGCGCTGCCTTTCGTTTTGAAGGCATGAACGTGTGCAGTTCTGGTCTCCTAGTTTGAGGAAGGACACTCCTGTTATTGTGGGTGTGCAGCCAAGGTTCACCAGACTAATTCCCGGGATGGCAGGACTGGCATATGAAGAAAGACTGGATCGACTGGGCTTGTACTCACTGGAGTTTAGAATAAAAAGAGGGTATATCATGGAAACATAAAATCCAGATGGAACTGGACAGAGAAGATGCGGGAAGAATGTTCCCGATGTTGGGGACCTCCAGAACTAGGGTTCTCAGCCTAGGAATCCGTGGTAAGCCATTCAGGATTGGAATGAGGATCAACATCCTCTCTCAGAGAATTGTGAACCTGTGGAATTCTCTCCGACGGAAAGATGTTGGGGCCAGTTAATTGGAATCATTTAAGTGGGATCTGGATGTGGCCCTTGAGGATAAAGGAATCAAGGGGCATGGAGAGAAAGCAGGAGTGGGATACTGAATTTGCATGATCAGCCATGTTCATACTGAATCGTGGTGCAGGCTCAAAGGACCGAATGGCCTAACCGGCACCTATTTTCTATGTTTAATACATGTGTGTCAAATACTGGGTACGATAGCTTAACATGCATCGTATTTGCAGAGAGCACATCTCTGCTCAAATGGTTCCATGGATGAGGGGTGGTGCAGTTACAAGGGCAGACTGCTGAATGTTGGAATGTTCGTCTTACGCAGAAAATATGAACAGATCATTCTGTAGAGGATTTAACATGATGAAGCATTTAGATTGTTTTAATGCAATGCTGAAATTATGGAGAGAGTCGTTAGCAGCACTAATGATTGAGAGGATAGGGAATTTCAGGTCAATTCTGGGACAAAGCGGCCACCTCAGCTACTGACCAGGAAAGGATTGGAATCACTGACCATGTGAACATAGATTGTGAGGAAAACTGAATCCAATGCATGCACTGTATCTAAAATCGAAGACAATAAAATAACGCAGTCAAACATCGTGCTTAACATTTATAAACGGTAGAAGTACTTACTGGGTACCGCCACGATGGCGAGGAATGGATAGTAACCAGCCTGAATAACTTTCAGTATGCACTCGAACCGCCAGAACGCCGCGCACCCTTTCGTAAAATGAAAATAGACAGAAAAGGGCCACGGATAATGCTCTGTCGGCTGCTTTAACATTCCAAAGCTGATATATTCAAATTCACAGACATTTCTGTCACAGTCCAATGAATGTTACTCTGACTCTGATTCATTGCTGTAACATTCATTCGGTTATTCTCGGATTCTCACCCGATGTTGTAAAATACTCATCTGTTGGTTTCAGATTCTGATCTATCCCTCATTAATCAACATGTTTAAAGGAGTGGGTATCTCTCCAGTGACACAGTTGGGTTCCAGAGTGACCGACATTAATTCCAGTCACGGAACAAACAGGTTCAGTTAACCACTTGCAATCCAGTGTGTACCATGATGAAGAGGAACAATGCGCCGTCCTGGGATCTATGGATTGCTGAGAAAAGCAAAATGGGGAATAGTGGAAGGAGGAACTACAACATTTCAATCTAGATTGCTTGTGTGAGTTGCGACTGACTGTAGGCTTCAGAATGGCTGCATTTATTGGTTTTTAGTAGATGAGTAAACACTGAATTCAGCCAGACCGCGTGGGTTACTGATGCTGAACATTCACGAGGTCTTGCTCAAATACAACTGCATTGCTTGCTTGGGGCAAATGCTTTAATACAAGTCAATCCTCACGAATATATGAATTGCAAAACATGTTCGATAAACATGATCACGTTTTTGATGCAGAAGCTGAAATGGATGAGGAAGTCAGTGTCGTTCTTATGTGCATGTTCGTAGAAAGTCTGCACAACCAAGAGCGAATTGCCATGGAAAATGCCCAATATTGACACACTCTCTGTGCTGACACTCGTCGTGGAAACCATTCCACATAAGATGTCACAAGTTTCCTTTTGCCTCCAGTTTGACAGGATAGCGTGGAAAATTCGATCTACAGAGCATTCTTTCTCTCTGAACAGTACCCTTGAGATGGAGCTTTGCCTTTTAACTGTTGCGATCTCAACATAAAGTAGGTCGCTGTGATGGATGTGATATAAAATAACTATTTTAGAGATATTAGTTACTGTAATGTAGAGATAGGCCAGTCTCATTCTGGTGAGTTCACAGACAAATGATTTCAGAACGCATGGCAAAGCAAAGGGGAGGAGTGTCCAGCAAAGGAGGAGAAAAGGATGCTGGGCCACAGGGGGCCAGAGGAAGAGATTGGAAGTGAGCCAATTAGGATGTATGGCCAGGTCAGGAGTGGTATAGGATGACCTATGGGAATCGTGTCTGTGAAACTTGATGCCATTTGAATGTATTTGCAGAAATCCCTTTGTCTCCTTCTTCATTCGTTTTCCAAGGGTCTAGGAGATTAGTTATGTGTCCTGTGCCTCTGTGAAATGAATCAGACTAACAAGTCAAATAAAATAACTAATGCTGTACCTGCAAATTCATCTCGACTTTTATTGAGGCCAGACTGACGGGTAAATAAATTTTGATTTGGGATTTGGTGCCGGAAAGCCGGGATTTCTCAAGATGGTCATTGGCCAGCTGCAAATTCAGAATTAGACTGATTATGGACGGAGGGAGAGTGGAAAAAGGGGCCCACAATGTAAAGCTGGAAAATGACCGCGCATTGATTGTCCCCATCTTCTGGTCGTCTGATTAGTCTGGTCACTCGCGGTTGGTACGGAAAGATCGTCTCGACGAAATCAAAGGTCAGTCTGGGGATTAGAAAATTAAACTGATGAGATATCATAATTGATAGTTCAGTTTTGGGTTAGTTGAGTTGTTGATGAATTGATGGGTCATCGGGAGACGGTTCAGTTCTACGAGTGTTGTTGATGAACTGATGGGACATCGGGAGATGGTTCAGTTCTACGAGTGTATTGAATAACTGATGGGACCTCAGGATGAGGGTTCAGTTCAATGAGTGTTTTTAAATCTAAAGATGGTTTAATTCCATATCTGAGTGTTTTGAATAACTGATGTGACCTCAGGATGAGGGTTCAGTTCAATGAGTGTTTTGAATCTATAGTTGATTAAGCTAAAATTGTGTCCTTGGACTGAAGTGGCGAGAAACGATAAAAGTTAAAACAAGCTGGTTTCTGCATGTTAGTTAAAGCAGAAGTCTCTCAAAGGGTTAACAGCAGCTTGAGTTAACAGGCAGCCTGTGGTGTAATCGGATACCTTTCTTTCGAGTCAGTGAACTCCAGCAAAGTTACGTTTTGAATTAATTCAAGGAAACCAGTGGGTTTCTCCACCTCTTTGATAAAAGTTTATTTTTTTCGAAAGCAATTGATTGAAATTGCCAGAATCTTAAGTTTTACTTACTTGAAATAATGTCAATCTCATTTTATTTGTGAATTAACAGAAACTTAAAGAAACTCACTGACACCATTTTAAAAATTGTAAATCTGGAAATGACAGTTGACGTTGCTCCGGTATAAATCACAGCAGCTAAATGCTCGCTCATTGATAGCAGCCAGCATTTTGTGAATGTAAAAAACTTGTTGAAAGAAAATTGTTAAGATAAAGAATTAATTAAGTTGTAAAAGTTAGACAATTTGTGTTAAGCAAATCGTAAATTTAGTTCTGAGTTCAGATCAGAGCTAAGTTTGCAGGTTGCAGTAATTCAATTTGAATTTTCAAACATTTTAAGTTTTAAAAGAACACTGGTAGAACCTTTTCAATAATTTTGCCAAGGAGCAAAAATTGCCATTGGTCATAAATAAGCAAATAAAAAATAAAAATATATAATAATAAAAAAGAAAGAGCCAAAGTATGAAAGCTAAAGAGTTAATCAGTTTATGGAGACAACATTGTCAACATGAGAGGGATAAGATCATGTTATCAAGTTGGCAAGAAAATGCCCTTAAAATGTGAATTCCAATTAGTGAAGGGGGTAACAAAAAAAAACATTACAGGGCTTGAAAAACGAGTGTGCAGTCAAAAAAACGCGCAAGTAAAGACAGGGAAGGCTCTGGTGAAACAAAAGATGGGCTACGTAGTTCAATGACTGGCCTTGAATTGACAGAATATGACGAATTGGACAATTTGACCACATCGGCTAGGATTCCGACTGCACCTGTAGCACAGTCTGCACTAATTCCAGAACCACCAGAGTATAATAATTTATATCCAGTCACTGCTCCCCAGATTCAAATTATGCTAGCCCCTCCAGCCCCTTTGGTACCATCTTCACTGTCTGAGAGAGAAGGGGGGCTCTGTTCCACAAGCCCAATTAACTCTCGGACCCGATCTCGGACAGCGAGAGAAGGGCCTGATCCTATCCAGAAACAATCAAGCATACCACCTAAATCCCTTCAGACCGAGAAGGGGGAACAGAAAACTCCGAGAACAAAGGGAGAAGAAAGGGATGGTTCTGAGGAGAAGGAGCTCCCTCTAGTGACAGGGAGGGACGTCGAAGTCTTGGAAGAGCCAGAGGAAATAGCTAGAGTACCCCCTGGTGAGACTCAGTGACAGTTGCCGATTAGGAAAATACCAACTCCTGACGCTGTGACGGCCAGGGCCCAGCCCACGATAGACGTTTATTTCCCATGGAGACCAGTGAGACGATGGCCATTATGGCTACAATCCCAGACAGAAAAAAATCTCCTGCTGTTCTCGTGGATTACTTGAGAACTACCATCTCAATTTATCAAGCTGATTCTAGAGACCTCCGGGCCATAGTCCAGCAGATTTTAAACCCAGCAGAGTACCGCAATCATCTTAATCACTTGAATTATGCTAGCCACGCCGCACTTCAGCAAGCCAATGCGTCGGACGACGATAGACGGACACAAATCCTGAATGCATTGAATAGCACATTTCAAAAGCCCATAAATATGTCTGCTATCTTAGACCTCAAACCTAAAAAGATTGAAGAGCCAGAGGAATTTCTCGAACTTTTTAATGAAATCCATCGTGGGCAGTCAGGCGATTTGCCGGATGGAAATGGTCAGAATTCCCCTCAATATTGTGCTATGTTAATGCATTGCCTCCCACCTTCCGTGGCTACTGCTGTGAAATGTAATAACATGAATTGGACAGAGAACGACCCTTCCCAGATGGCAAGGGCAGTCAGATTTTATTGAAAGGCAGGTGTAGGCCAGGAAGGAGGCTCAGTTACAAAGATTAAGACTGAGTATGTAATGAAAAAGGATGATCTGAGACCCCAACAAGCGGCAGAAATGGTAGCTTACCAGCTGGAGCCCCAATATAGTGACTTTGGGTGGGTGGATCAGCGAGGGGGAGGATATCAAACCCACCCAAAGGGACCCTCAGATCCATTTTATGGCCCACCGTATGCACCAACAGCTTGACAACCGCCGCCCCCTTTGAGGGGCCATTGGTCTACATGGGAGAAGAGGACGGGGCAGATATAGAGGGAGAAATGCATGTTTTAATTGCGGCCGTGCAGATCACTGGCAACAGGAATGCACCTTTAAAAGACAGGCAGCAGAAGGAGACTACCCGACCCAATGGAGGGGGTACCCACCAAGGGGAGGACAGACGAGATACACTGACTTCTCCCAGGCAAACCCTTTCCCAACACAGGATTGATTAGCTAATTTAGTCATAAGGACTCTCCAATCGGACAGGGAACCTATTATCTCTCTGCAGATAGGATATCAACATCACTCATTTGTAATCGACACTGGAGCAGGTATGTCTTCTGTGCAATCAGAACTTCGACTACAACTATCCGACCACACGCAGCAATTGTTGGAGTTCCAAGGACAGTTGTGTGAGTATCCTATTTCTGAACCTGTGACAGTCACTTACGAGAATATGTCTGCAGATCATCAGTCTGTGGTGACTACTGGATTGGACTGTAACTTGTTGGCCCGAGATTTACTGTGTATCTTCCAGCTACAGCTAGAGTGCGGAGACGAGGGGGTAACGGTTCAATCATGGAGGATGAGACAACAGTGCTATATTTCTATCACCCCCCAGTGGTGGACATTAGACATTGAACATTCACTGCATCACGTTAACCTGGCTTATGACAGAACCGGACAAAACAGGGAGTTGGAGGACAAATACCGGCCATTAATTGGGACCGAATGGCCAGTCAAGGTTACAGCCACAGTCACGGGACAAGAAGGTACAGCCGATTTTGTTACAATACCATCACATTTATGGCCACAGTCAGCTTCGGTAAGCCCTCATATTACACGTCAGGTCCACGACCAGTACCATGCCAGGGATATGGGACCTATGGTAAGGAGGGCAGTGGATCATTCAGATCCAACAGAGTACGCACTTCAAGTCATGTCAGACGGCACTGCCATAAAACATTGAGGGCCGTGAAACGATTAACACTCGACTGCAGCCCCGTCTAATGACAAATTAATCCGAGAGCTGTTGCAACAGGGTATTTTGGTCTCTTGCAAATCAGAATGTAACACCCCCATACGTGCTGTGCCTAAACCAGCCAAGCCAGACCAGTACTGATTAGTACAGGATTTAGGTTCAATCAATGCCATCGCACAGCCGTTACATGCTCTCACTCTCCAACAGGATATTACGGTGTATAACTCCCACTCGATCATCGCACTACTGAGGAAACTGCAGACTCATCATCTTACCGCAGCTCGCCAGAATAGGTATGAGATATACCTTTTGAACAATCCACGTCTGACATTTAAACACTGCACCACTATCAATCCAGCCTGTTTTCTTCGTGGCCCCCCTGTCCGTGAAGACGCACCTGGCCACGACTGTTTAGCCTTGATTCAGGAAACTACTACAAAATGGGACGATTTGAGTGATATTTCGTCAGAACAAACTGACATGATTATGTGTGGTCAAATATCCCACCGGGGTTCAGTGAATGACTTACTGCAGATTTATGCTTGCGCAGATTTCCGTTATTAAATGCGCTGCCCACACAAATGGTAAGACCCCAGTCGACGTTGGTAATGAACAAGCAGATTGTGCAGCGCGGACAGCCGCGCAAATTCAGCAAGTGATGGTGCCTAAAATGTTAAGTCAGACTAAACGATCTACTATAAATATCTCTGCTTCTGACAAGTCAATGCCAACCATCCAAGACGTCATCAGGTTACAAGAGGACGCTCCTGAGAGTGATAAACAAATGTGGAAACGTTTAGGTTGTACATATGATTCTGTTTCCTCTTTATGGACCACGCCAGCACATCAGACTTGTATGTCTGATGTACTGGCTTTATGGGTCATCGAATGTGTACACTTTGCAACTCATTGTGGGGCTCGGGGGACTAGTGATTTGTTGCTGGACACTTGATGGCACCCTAAAATTCAGGAGTTGGCCCAGAGTATCAGTAATCGGTGTTTGATTTGTCAGCAATATAACACCGGCAAAGGTGTCCCTTGTGGTATGGGGCAAACCCCGTTGCCCAGTGGTCCCTTTGAGACGCTCCAAATGGATTACATTGAGTTGGAAAGGTGTCAATATTATAAATATGTTTTGGTCATTGTGGATGTGTTCAGCAGATGGGTTGAGGCGTATCCGACTATCGATAATAAAGCTGCTAATGTGGTTAAAGTTTTGATGCGGGAAATTATTCCCCGGTACAGTATACCAGCTCAGTTGAGTTCTGATAACGGGCCTCATTTTCTTGGACAGATTAATGCCTCCCTTCCCCAGTGCTATTTTACAGGTGTGGAATATGATGGGGTGGCTACGCACCGCGTGTGTGATCTACGGCCTCACCTCGCTTGGAGTGACATCGGGGACGGACATGGAAAAGGGACATATTATCTACATTTGTAACCCCAACCAAACTAAAAGGACATTTCGTTTATGCAGAGGTGATGTTCTTCTATGCCCCCATATACGAGGACATGGTATCGACTTATGGAAGGTCATCAGGATAACGGAAAATGCAGGAATCATGAAGCAATTGCACCGGTCCCGGCAATGGGAAGGGAACATTATATGGACATTGCCTTGTTTTTGGAGTACATGTAAATTTGATTTTGGATGTGTTAAGATTGGTGCGATAAAGGTAACATCAGGCCGTCAGGGGAGCGTAGGAAGAGACTGTGAGAGAGAGAGGGACTAGAGAGAGGACGGGGCGTGTGGGAAGGGAAGTACAGCTAGAACGTAGGTTATCAGGATAATTCCCACTCACAGTATGATAGGCTGCAACGGTGGAGGGCGTATATACCTAGCCAGTTCACTCCCAATAGGGATTCCCGGTCGTACGAGAATTGTTTCAGCAGTGAAGGATACTGCTGGTAGAGGTGGAAACGAATATAACATGTCTGTTCCCCACCTGTACGGACAGGAGGTGTCATATCACTCAGGCGTCTGGCCAATGCGTTTGTTACAACACCACCAGTTCTGCGGGAGCTACCCCAGTCACTGCATGGGGGGTGGTCCTATACGTAAACAAAAAGCGAGCCAGTCTCGTGTCCATTGATCCAGAAGACTGCTTCTTTAGGCCTCTTTTGAATGTCCACTGCGCGCTCTGCCAACCCATTTGAAGCAGGGTGGTAAGGAGCAGTGCGGATATGGAGGATGCCGTTCAACTTCGTGAACCTCGCAAATTCCTCACTCGTGAATGGAGTGCCGTTATCCGTGACCAGCACCTTGGGGAGGCCATGCGTACTAAATGATAAACGCATCTTTTTAATTGTTGCGCAGGACGTTGTCCCCTGCATCTTATGCACCTCTAGCCATTTAGACTGGGCGTCAATGAGTAGAAGGAACATGGAACCTTGAAAAGGGTCTGCAAAATCTGCATGCAAGCGTGCCCAAGGCCGCCCTGGCCATTCCCAGTGATGTAGGGGCGCGGCCGGCGGAAGCTTCTGATGCTCCTGGCAAATGGAGCAGTTTTGGGCCACCTTCTCAATGGCGGTGTCGAGGCCTGGCCACCAGACATAACTCCGGGCCAACATTTTCATTTTGGTCACACCTGGATGCCCATTGTGCAAGTCTGTTAGTATCAGCGCCTGGCCTTTTCCGGGACACTCACACACGTCCTCCACAAGAGGATTCCGTCTTCCACGCTGAATTCTGACAGCTTGGAGGAAAATGCCCGCAACTGGCCTGGGAGCTGTCTATGCTGCCCACCATACAGGACTATGTGCCGAACCTTTGACAGGACTGGCTCCGTCTGGGTCCACTCACGGATCTGTGATGCCGTGACAGGCAAGGTGTCCATAAAGTTTAGGGTTGCAACCACCTCACCGGTCGTGGGGGTCGACATGGGGCCGGTCGATAAAGGCAATCAGCTCAGTGTGTCGGCATTTGCTATCTGCATACCTGGTTTGTGCTCCAGAGAATACTCGTATGCAGCAAGCAACAAAGCCCAGCGCTGGATCCGTGCAGAAGCAATGGGCGGTATTGGCTTATCCTCCCTGAAAAGTCCCAGCAGAGGCTTATGATCAGTCACGATAGTGAAATGGCGGCCATGCACATACTGGTGGAAGCGTTTCACCGCAAAACCACTGCCAGGCCCTCCTTCTCGATCTGCGCGTTCTTATTCTCCGCTGCAGTCAATGTGCGGGAGGCGAAAGCTATCGGCCGCTCGGCCCCATTCTCCATCTTGTGGGACAGGATGGCACCAATACCATACGGGGATGCATCACATGTGACGAGCAAAGTCTTTCCAGGATCATAGTGGGTTAGTAACCCAGATGACGACAATTGTTGCTTTACCCGCCGGAAAGCGGTTTCTTGCGGCTGACCCCAAACCCAGGTGTGATTTTTCTTTCGCAGAAGGTGCAAAGGGGCCAGTGTAGTTGCCAGATTGGGGAGGAACTTCCCGTAATAGTTTACGAGACCGAGAAAAGTGTCAGTCGGGGCGGGGGCCTGTTGAATTGCATGCACCTTCTCTGCGACGGGGTGCAAACCTTCGCGGTCCACGCGATAACCTAGGTAGACGACTTCCTTTGCCTGAAGTACGCACTTTGTGCAACCTATACGGACTCCAGCCTCCGAAAGGCGTCTAAGGACAGCCTCCAGATTTTCCAAATGTTCCTGCTCCGACCTCCCTGTAATCAAAACGTTGTCTAAGTAGACAGCCACACGTGGTAAACCTCTCAAAATGCCCTCCATAACACGTTGAAAAATAGCGCAGGCAGAGGATACTCCAAAGGGCAACCGTGTATATTCATACAGGCTCCGGTGTGTATTAATCGTTACATATGGTCGGGAGGCAGGGTCCAGCTCCAACTGCAGGTAGGCGTGACTCATATCTAATTTTGTGAACGATAGTCCACCTGCAAGTTTCGCGTAGAGATCCTCTATGCGAGGCATTGGATATCGGTCGAGTCGGGAAACCGTATTCACTAAGCTTATAGTCGCCACACAAGCAAACTGTGGCATCTGGCTTCATTACAGGTACAATTGGTGCTGCCCAGTCAGCAAAACGGACGGGTCTGATAATACCCAAATTCTCCAAACGAGTGAGCTCCCCTTCTACCTTCTCGAGCAAGGCGTAAGGCACTGGGCGTGCCCAGAAATAGTGCGGCGTGGCTCCTGGTTCGACTTGGATATGGACTACGGCCCCTTTTATTTTGCCCAAACCAGGCTGGAATACATCTGGGCATCGTCCTAGCACCTCAGTCAACCCTTCAGGGACTGTTTGGAGGATGTGCTGCCATTGCAACCGCAAATGGCGCAACCAGTCCCGACCCAACAGGCTGGGCCCATGGCCGCGCACCACGATAAGTGGGAAATGCACCTCCTGGCGTCCATAAACAACAGGGGTCATTGTAGTTCCTGCAATGTCCAGTGGTTTCCCCGTGTAGGTGGCCATCCTGGCCTGTGAGTCGGTTAATGTAAGGGTCTGTATACCCTGCTTGATGCGGTCGAATGTCCTCTGGGCGATCACGGAGACCGCTGCGCCAGTGTCCAACTCCATCTCAAGCGGGTTACAATTGACCCGTACTATCACCTTAATGGGGGCCACACGGGGAGCTGCCACACAATGCAGCTGCAGGCAGTCGTCCTCCGTCTCCACGTCCTCAGGAGTAGTCGCCGCAGGTTCATCCACATGGAAGGTACGGCCCCTGGGCTGGTTCCAGTTTCGGTCGGAACGACGGCGCCTCTGGCGCCCCCAGGACAAGCGTCCGCGACGGGGTCGGCGCCTACAAGTCTGACACGGACATGGCTCCTCATCCATTGGTTCTGGAGAAGGCTCCCTTCGGGGAGAAATGTCCGACGGCCACTGGCGTCGGTCCAGACGTCGCCTCGCCCAAGGTACCGCAGGAGTGCGGGGGGGGGGACGTTTTCGGACAGAAGGGGTTGCGCCCCAAGGCATGCACTTCCATTCTCTGAAGCTCCTGCACTCCTCTTTCTGGGCTCTCTCGGGACAATACTATTTGAATAGCCTGTTGAAAAGTCAATGTTGGCTCAGCTAACAATTTTTTCTGGGTGGCCGCATTGTTAATACCGCAAACCAAACGGTTGCGTAATATTTCTGACAAGGTCTCACCATAGTCACAGTACTCCGCAATCCTGCGTAGCCTGGATAGAAAATCGGCAAGGGTTTCTCCAGGGGTCCTCTCAGCGGTATTAAACCCGTTACGCTGGACTATCGTGGACGGGGTTGGGTTAAAATGTTGCCCCACTATATTCACAAGTTCATCAAACTTTTTGGTGTCCGGCGCAGCTGGGTACGTAAGGCTCCGAATCACCCCAAACGTATGCGGGCCGCAGGCGGTGAGCAATATGACCACCTGGCACTCGTTTTCGGTGATATTGTTTGCCCGGAAATAGTAACGCATCCGTTGTGAGTGCTGGTTCCAGCTTTCCAGCGCAGCATCAAAAACATCTAAACATCCATACAGAGGCATGGCATAATAGAAAACAACTTCCAAACTGTATCCAACAAAAATCCAGGGAGGTGGCTTCAGCAGTGTAGACAGCTATTCACTTTAACCCACGTCGCCAGTTTTGTAAGGGCCATGAAGAATCCAGCACGAGTTTTAAGGATACAAAGTAATAACATGTATTTCCCATAACATATATATATATATAACACTAGCAGCAACTTCCCTTGCTGCACACTCCTTCCTGCTGGTTCCAAACTGGCCAGCTTTATTTATACATGGGGTTTACTAATTGTTTCTCCGCCCCCCTCATTGGGAAGCTCATACTCCCACAGGATTGTGGGATTGTCATTAGTTCCCAGCCAATGGTAATCAGGCAGGTTATAACAGAGGCCGAGCATGGATACATTTTAAACGTCTTAGTGTCCAAGAATGGCTAAATTTGAACCAACTTCAAGGCCGAGCATGGCTCAATAATAAATGTCTTAAAGACAGAAGGTGGTTAAAATGTAAACATCTTCGAGGCCGAGCATGGCCAAATTTTACAGGTCGTAGGGGCAAAGCATGACGAAATTATAAACGTCTTCCAGGCCGAGCATGGCTAAATTTGAAACATCATCGAGACCGAGAATGGCTAAACTTACAACCGAGCGTGGATACATTTTAAACATCTTCGAGGCTTGAATGGCTGATTTTAAACGACTTTCAGTCCGAGGATGGCTAAACTTTAACCATGTTCAAGGCCGAGTCTGGCTAATTCATATACGCCTTAAAGGCAGAGCATGGCAAAATGTTACACATCTTAAAGAACAAGCATGGATAAATTTAAAATGTGTCAGAGGCCGAGCATGGCGAAAATTTCAATATCTTACAGATCTAGAATGGCTAAATTTTAAACAACTTCAAGGCCGAGCATAGTTAAATTTTAAAACAGAGAGGCCGAGCATGGTGCAATAATAAACGTCTTAAAGGCAGAAGATGGCTAAACTGTAAACATCTTTGAGCCAGAGCATGACTAATTGTTCAGCATCTTCGAGGCCGAGCATGGCTAAATTTGAAACATCTTCCACGCCGAACTTGGCTAAATTCTGAACATCTTAGAGGCCGAGCATGGCCAAATTTTAAACGTCTTAGAGGCAAAGCATGACTAAATTATAAATGTCATCCAGACCGAGCATGGCTAACTTTGAAACATCGCCGAGGCCGAGCATGGCTAAACTTGCAACGTCTTCCAGGCCGAGCTTGGATACATTTTAAACATCTTTCAGGCCCAGCATGGCTAAATGGTCAAAATCTTCTCGGCAAAGCATGGCTAAATTTAAAACGTCTTCCAGGCCGAGCATGGCTAAGATTTTAAAATCTTAGAGGCTGAGCGTGGCTAATTTTCCAACATCTTCGAGTCTTGGATGGCTGAATTTAAACTTCGTACAGTCAGAGGATGGCTAAATTTTAACCATCTTCAATGCCGAGTGTGCCTCATTCATGAGCGTCTTGAAGGCAGAGCGTGGCTACATTTTCAACATCTTCAAGGCCGAGCATGGCTAAATTGTAAACGCCTTAGAGGCCGAGAATGGCTAAATTTTAAATGGTTTAGAGGCCAATTTTAAACATCTTCCGGGCTGAGCATGGCTAAATTTTAAACATTTTAGAGGCCGAGTATGACTAAATTTTAAATGTCTTTGACTCCAAGCATGGCTAAATTTTAAACATCTTCGAAGCTGAGCATGGCTAAACTTTCAACAACTTTGAGGCCAAGCGTGAGAAATTTTAAACATCTTTGAGGCCCTGCATGGCTAGATTTTCAAAATCTTCTAGCCCAAGCATGCCTAAATTTTAACCATCTTCGTGGCTGCTCATGCTAATTTTGATGCAGCTTGGAGGCTGAGAATAGCTAACGTTTGAGCATCTTCGTGGCCGAGCATTGCTCGATTTTAAACGACTCAGAGGCCAAGCGTCGCTAAATTTTAAAAACCTTTTAGGCCGATCATGCTCAATTTTAAACAGCACAAAGATGGAGCACAGTTAACTATAAACGTCTTCCAGGCCAAGCATGGCTAAAATGTAAACATATTTGAGGCAGAGCATGGCGAAATTCTCAACAACCTCTCGGACGAGCATGGCTGTATTTTAACCACCTTCAAGGCCAAGCATGGCTAAATTTAAAACCTCTTAGGGCTGAGAATAACTAAATTTTAACATTGTGGGCAGCACGGTAGCACAAGTGGATAGCACTGTGGCTTCACAGCGCCAGGGTCCCAGGTTCGATTCCTCGCTGGGTCACTGTCTGTGCGGAGTCTGCACGTTCTCCCCGTGTCTGCGTGGGTTTCCTCCGGGTGCTCCGGTTTCCTCCCACAGTCCAAAGACGTGCAGGTTAGGTGGATTGGCCATGCTAAAAAAAAAAATTGCCCGTAGTGTCCATAAGGGTTGGGAGGGGTTATTGGGTTGCGGGGATAGGGTGGAAGTGAGGGATTAATGTGGGTCGGTGCAGACTCGATGGGCCGAATGGCCTCCTTCTGCACTGTATGTTCTATGTAATCTTTCAGGCTGAGCTTGGCTAAATTTAAATGTCTTAGTGTCCGAGAATGGCTAAATGTTAACATCTTAGAGGCCGGGAATGCCTAAATTTCAACAGTTTGTTGTCCGCGCATGGATAAATTTTAACCAACTTCAAAGTCGAGTATGGTTAACTTTTAAACCTTTTAGAGTCCGTGCATGGTTAAATATTAAACATCTCAGAGGCCGAGCATGGCTCAATTATAAACGTCTCTCAAGCTGAAGATGGCTAAAATGTAAACATCTTCGAGGCAGAGCATGGTTCAATTTTAAACATCTTCTTGGCTACATTTCAAACATCTTAGAGGCCGAGCATGTCTAAAATTTGAACTTCTTAGAGGCAAAGCATGGCATCAGTCGATTTCGGCGTGAGAACAGCTGGTGAGTCAGTTTCAGCGGGAGCATTGCGGAAGGAGGTTGCTGGGAGGTAAGTCAACCTTTAAAAGCACTTGCCTTTGCAGGGGCAGGCCAGTCGATTTCGGAGGGAGAACAGCTGGTGAGTCAGTTTCAGCGGGAGCAGTGCGGAAGTGGCTGCTGGGAGGTAAGTCAACCTTTAAAAGCACTTGTCTTTGCAGGGGCAGGCCAGTCGATTTCGGCGTGAGAACAGCTGGTGAGTCAGTTTCAGCGAGAGCATTGCGGAAGTGGCTGCTGGGAGGTAAGTCAACCTTTAAAAGCACTTGTCTTTGCAGGGGCAGGCCAGTCGATTTCGGCGGGAGTGGAGCTGGTTGGTTAGTCAATTTCAGCAGGAGCTGAGAATTGTTTCTTCTTTTTTTTTTAAATTAGTTTTTTAGGCGGGAACAGGAAGTCGACCCGCGGACGTCTGGGAAGACCCTCACCAATAAATTCTGGTGGAGAGGAAACCCGAGACACTACACGTGTAGTGTCTCCCACCCGCCCTCCTCCTCTAACCTAATAATAAAACCCATTGGTCTGAGGTCAGTACCATATTTTATTATATTATTATTATTTTTTATAAAAATTTAATTTAGTTGTTAGCCAGATCTTGGTAGAAAGTAAGAGGAATGGCAGGGAAGGGAGTGCAATGTTCCTCCTGCAGGATGTTTGAGGTGAGGGATGCAGTTAGTGTCCCTGCTGATTTTACCTGCAGGAAGTGCTGCCATCTCCAGCTCCTCCAAGGCCGAGTTAGGGAACTGGAGCTGGATTTGGAAGAACTTCGGATCATTCGGGAGGCAGAAGGGGTCATAGATAGCAGCTTCAGGGAATTAGTTACACGAAAGATTGGTGATAGGAGGGTAACTGTAAGAGGGACTGGGAAAAAGCAGTCAGTGCAGGGGTCCCCTGCGGTCGTTCCCCTGAGAAACAAGTATACCACTTTGGATACTTGTGGGGGGGGGGACTTACCAGGGCAAGCCATGGGGTACGGGCCTCTGGCACGGAGTCTGTCCCTGTTGCTCAGAAGGGAAGGGGGGAGAGGAGCAGAGCATTAGTAATTGGGGACTCTATAGTCAGGGGCACAGATATGAGATTTTGTGGGAGCGTGAGAGACTCACGTTTGGTATGTTGCCTCCCAGGTGCAAGGGTACGTGATGTCTCGGATCGTGTTTTCCGGGTACTTAGGGGGGAGGGGGAGCAGCCCCAAGTCGTGGTCCACATTGGCACTAACGACATAGGTAGGAAAGGGGACAAGGATGTCAGGCAGGCTTTCAGGGAGCTAGGATGGAAGCTCAGAACTAGAACAGAGTTGTTATCTTTGGGTTGTTGCCCGTGCCACGTGATAGTGAGATGAGGAATAGGGAGAGAGAGCATTTAAACACGTGGCTACAGGGATGGTGCAGGCGGGAGGGATTCAGATTTCTGGATAACTGGGGCTCTTTCTGGGGAAGGTGGGACCTCTACAGACAGGATGGTCTACATCTGAACCTGAGGGGCACAAATATCCTGGGGGGGGGAGATTTGTTAGTGCTCTTTGGGGGGGGGGGGGGTTTAAACTAATGCAGCAGGGGCCTGGGAACCTGGATTGTAGTTTTAGGGTAAGGGAGAATGAGAGTATAGATTTGACAGGAGCACAGATTTGACGTCCCAGGAGCGGGCCAGTGTTCAGGTAGGTGGTTTGAAGTGTGTCTACTTCAATGCCAGGAGTATACGAAACAAGGTAGGGGAACTGGCAGCATGAGTTGGTACCTGGGACTTCGATGTTGTGGCCATTTCGGAGACATGGATAGAGCAGGGACAGGAATGGATGCTGCAGGTTCCGGGGTTTAGTTGTTTTAGTAAGCTCAGAGAAGGAGGCAAAAGAGGGGAAGGTGTGGCGCTGCTAGTCAAGAGCAGTATTACGGTGGCGGAGAGGATGCTAGATGGGGACTCTTCTTCCAAGGTAGTATGGGCTGAAGGTAGAAACAGGAAAGGAAAGGTCACCCTGTTGGGAGTTTTTTATAGGCCTCCTAATAGTTCGAGGGATGTAGAGGAAAGGATGGCGAAGATGATTCGGGATATGAGCGAAAGTAACAGGGTAGTTATTATGGGAGACTTTAACTTTCCAAATATTGACTGGAAAAGATATAGTTCGAGTACAATAGATGGGTCGTTTTTTGTACAGTGTGTGCAGGAGGGTTTCCTGAAACAATGTTGACAGGCCAACAAGAGGCGAGGCCACGTTGGATTTGGTTTTGGGTAATGAACCAGGCCAGGTGTTGGATTTGGAGGTAGGAGAGCACTTTGGGGAAAGTGACCACAATTCGGTGACGTTTACGTTAATGATGGAAAGGGATAAGTATACACCGCAGGGCAAGAGTTATAGCTGGGGGAAGGGCAATTATGATGCCATTAGACGCGACTTGGGGGGGATAAGGTGGAGAAGTAGGCTGCAAGTGTTGGGCACACTGGATAAGTGGGGCTTGTTCAAGGATCAGCTACTGCGTGTTCTTGATAAGTATGTACCGGTCAGACAGGGAGGAAGGCGTCGAGCGAGGGAACCGCGGTTTACCAAGGAAGTGGAATCTCTTGTTAAGAGGAAGAAGGAGGCCTATGTGAAGATGAAGTGTGAAGTTTCGGTTGGGGCGATGGATAGTTACAAGGTAGCGAGGAAGGATCTAAAGAGAGAGCGAAGACGAGCAAGGAGGGGACATGAGAAGTATTTGGCAGGAAGGATCAAGGAAAACCCAAAAGCTTTCTATAGGTATGTCAGGAATAAGCGAGTGACTAGGGGAAGAGTAGGACCAGTCAAGGACAGGGATGGGAAATTGTGTGTGGAGTCTGAAGAGATAGGCGAGATACTAAATGAATATTTTTCGTCAGTATTCACTCAGGAAAAAGATAATGTTGTGGAGGAGAATGCTGAGCCCCAGGCTAATAGAATAGATGGCATTGAGGTACGTAGGGAAGAGGTGTTGGCAATTCTGGACAGGCTGAAAATAGATAAGTCCCCGGGACCTGATGGGATTTATCCTAGGATTCTCTGGGAGTCCAGGGAAGAGATTGCTGGACCTTTGGCTTTGATTTTTATGTCATCATTGGCTACAGGAATAGTGCCAGAGGACTGGAGGACAGCAAATGTGGTCCCTTTGTTCAAAAAGGGGAGCAGAGACAACCCCGGCAACTATAGACCGGTGAGCCTCACGTCTGTAGTGGGTAAAGTCTTGGAGGGCATTATAAGAGACAAGATTTATAATCATCTAGATAGGAATAATATGATCAGGGATAGTCAGCATGGCTTTGTGAAAGGTAGGTCATGCCTCACAAACCTTATTGAGTTCTTAGAGAAGGTGACTGAACAGGTAGACGAGGGTAGAGCAGTTGATGTGGTGTATATGGATTTCAGCAAAGCGTTTGATAAGGTTCCCCACGGTAGGCTATTGCAAAAAATATGGAGGCTGGAGATTGAGGGTGATTTAGGGATGTGGATCAGAAATTGGCTAGCTGAAAGAAGACAGAGGGTGGTGGTTGATGGGAAATGTTCAGAATGGAGTACAGTCACAAGTGGAGTACCACAAGGATCTGTTCTGGGGCCGTTGCTGTTTGTCATTTTTATCAATGACCGAGAGGAAGGCGCAGAAGGGTGGGTGAGTAAATTTGCAGACAACACTAAAGTCGGTGGTGTTGTCGATAGTGTGGAAGGATGTAGCAAGTTACAGAGGGATATAGATAAGCTGCAGAGCTGGGCTGAGAGGTGGCAAATGGAGTTTAATGTGGAGAAGTGTGAGGTGATTGGAAGGAATAACAGGAATGCGGAATATTTGGCGAATGGTAAAGTTCTTGAAAGTGTGGATGAGCAGAGGGATCTAGGTGTCCATGTACATAGATCCCTGAAAGTTGCCACCCAGGTTGATAGGGTTGTGAAGAAGGCCGATGGAGTGTTGGCCTTTATTGGTAGAGGGATTGTGTTCCGGAGTCGGGAGGTCATGTTGCAGCTGTACAGAACTCTGGTACGGCCGCATTTGGAGTATTGCGTACAGTTCTGGTCACCGCATTATAGGAAGGACGTGGAGGCTTTGGAGCGGGTGCAGTGGAGATTTACCAGGATGTTGCCTGGTATGGAGGGAAAATCTTATGAGGAAAGGCTGATGGACTTGAGGTTGTTATCGTTGGAGAGAAGAAGGTTAAGAGGAGACTTAATAGAGGCATACAAAATGATCAGGGGGTTAGATAGGGTGGACAGTGAGAGCCTTCTCCCGCGGATGGATATGGCTGGCACGAGGGGACATAACTTTAAACTGAGGGGTAATAGATATAGGACAGAGGTCAGAGATAGGTTCTTTACGCAAAGAGTAGTGAGGCCGTGGAATGCCCTGCCTGCTACAGTAGTGAACTCGCCAACATTGAGGGCATTTAAAAGTTTATCGGATAAACATATGGATGATAATGGCATAGTGTAGGTTAGATGGCATTTGTTTCGGTGCAACATCGTGGGCCGAAGGGCCTGTACTGCGCTGTATTGTTCTATGTTCTATGAATCACTGAATGGTCACAGTTAGAGACAGCATCACCCCAGAGTGCAGTGGAACCACACAGAGAAACACACTGACAACTGGAACTGAATCTCTGAATGGTCACAGTTAGAGATAGCTACACCCCAGAGTGCAGTGGAACCATAGAGAGAAACACACTGATAATTGAAACTGAATCACTGAATGGTCTCAGTTACAGAGACAGCTACACCCCAGAGTGCACTGAACCAACCCAGAGAAACACACTGACAACTGGATCCGAATCACTGAATGGTCACAGTTACAGAGACTGCTACACCCCAGAGGGCACTGGAACCACACAGAGTAACTCAATGACAATTGGAACTGAATCACTGAATGGTCACAGTTAGAGAGGCAGCTACACCCCAGAGTGCAGTGGAACCACCCAGAGAAACAAACTGACAATTAGAACTGAATCACTGAATTGTCACAGTTACAGAGGCAGCTACACCCCAGAGTGCAGTGGAACCACACAGAGAAACACACTGACAATTGGAACTGAATCAGTGAATGGTCACAGTTACAGAGGCTGCTACACCCCACAGGGCACAGGAACCACACAGAGTAACGCAATGACTATTGGAACTGAATCACTGAATGGTCACAGTTAGAGAAAGCTACACCCCAGAGTGTAGTGGAACCACACAGAGAAACACACTGACATCTGGAACTGAATCACTGAATGGTCACAGTTTGAGACAGCTACACCCCAGAGTGCAGCGGAACCATACAGAGAAACACACTGATAATTGGAACTGAATCACTCAATTGTCTCAGTTACAGAGGCAGCTACACCCCAGAGTGCAGTCGAAGCACCCAGAGAAACAGACTGACAACTGGAACTTAATCACTTAATGTCACACAAGAGAGGCTGCTACACCCCAGAGTTCACTGCACCACACAGAGTAACGCAATGACAATTGGAACTGAATCACCGAATGGTCACAGTTACAGGGACAGCTGCACCCCAAAGTGCAGTGGAACCACACAGAGAAAGACACTGACAATTGGAACTGAATCACTGAATGGTCACAGTTAGAGACAGCTACACCCAAGAGTGCAGTGGAACCATACAGAGAAACACACTGATAATTGGAACTGAATCACTGAATGATCTCAGTTACAGAGACAGCTACACCCCAGAGTGCACTGAACCAACCCAGAGAAACACACTGACAACTGGATCCGAATCACTGAATGGTCACAGTTACAGAGGCTACTACACCCCAGAGTGCAGTGGAACCACCCAGAGAAACAAACTGACAATTGGAACTGAATCACTGAATGGTCACAGTTAGAGACAGCTACACCCCAGAGTGCAGTGGAACCACTCAGAGAAACGCACTGACATTTGGAACTGAATCACTGAATGGGCACAGTTATGGAGGCAGCTTCACCCAGGAGTGCAGTGGACACACCCAGATAAACACAATGACTATTGGAACTGAATCACTGAATGGTCACAGTTACAGAGGCAGCTACAGCCCAGAGTGCAGTGGAACCACCCAGAGAAACACACTGACAATTGGAACTGAATCACTGAATGCTCTCAGTTACAGAGACAGCTACACCCCTAGTGCAGTGGAACTACCCAGAGAAACACACTGACAATTGGAACTGAATCACTGAATGGTCACAGTTACAGAGGCTGCTACACCCCAGAGGGCACTGGTACCACACAGAGTAACGCAATGACAATTGGAAATGAATCACTGAACGGTCACAGTGACAGAGGCTGCTACACCCCAGAGGGCACTGGAACCACACAGAGTAATGCAAAGACAATTGGAACAGAATCACTGAATGGACACAGTTAGAGACAGCTACATCCCAGAGTGCAGTGTAACCACCCAGAGAAACAAGCTGACAATTGGAACTGAATCACTGAATGGTCACAGTTACAGAGACAGCTACACCCCAGAGTGCAGTGGAACCACCCAGAGAAACACACTGACAATTGGTACTGAATCACTAAATGGTCACAGTTACAGAGGCAGCTACATCCCAGAGTGCAGTGGAACCACCCAGATAAACACACTGACAATTGGTACTGAATCACTAAATGGTCACAGTTACAGAGGCAGCTACACACCAGAGTGCAGTGGAAGCACCCAGAGAAACGCGCTGTCAACTGGAACCTAACCACGTAATGGCAAACAAGAGAGGCTGCTGCACCCCAGAGGGCACTGGAACCACACAGAGTTACCCAATGACAATTGGAATTGAGTCACTAAATGGCACAGTTACAGAGGCTGCTACACCCCAGAGTGCAGTGGAACCAAACAGAGAAACACACTGACAATTGGAACTGAATCACTGAATGGTCACCGTTAGAGACAGCTACACCCCAGAGTGCAGTGGAACCATATATAGAAACACATTGATAACTGGAACTGAATCACTGAATGGTCTCAGGTTACAGAGACAGCTACACCCCAGAGTGCAGTGAACCCACCCAGAGAAACAAACTGACAATTGGATCTGATTCACTGAATGGTCACAGTTACAGAGGCAGCTAAACCCCAGAGTGCAGTGGAACCACACAGAGAAACACACTGACAATTGGAACTGAATCACCGAATGGTCACCGTTAGAGACAAATACACCCCAGAGTGCAGGGGAACCATACAGAGAAACGCAATGACTATTGGAACTGAATCAGTGAATGGACACAGTTACAGAGGCAGCCACACCCCAGAGTGCAGTGGAACCACCCAGAGAAACACACTGACAATTGGAACTGAATCACTGAATGCTCTCAGTTACAGAGACAGCTACACCCCTAGTGCAGTGGAACTACCCAGAGAAACACACTGACAATTGGAACTGAATCACTGAATGGTCACAGTTACAGAGGCTGCTACACCCCAGAGGGCACTGGTACCACACAGAGTAACGCAATGACAATTGGAACTGAATCAGTGAATGGTCACAGTTACAGAGGCAGCCACACCCAAGAGTGCAGTGGAACCACCCAGAGAAACAGACAGACAATTGGAACTGAATCACTAAATGGTCACAGTTACAGAGGCATCTACACCCCAGAGTGCAGTGGAAGCACCCAGAGAAACACACTGACAATTGGAACTGAATCACTGAATGGTCACAGTTACAGGGACAGCTACACCCCAGAGTGCAGTGGAAGCACCCAGAGAAACACGCTGACAATTGGAACTGAATCACTGAATGGTCACAGTTACAGAGGCAGCTACACACCGAGTGCAGTGGAACCACAGAGAAACACACTGACAATTGGAACTGAATCACTGAATGGTCACAGTTACAGAGGCAGCTACACCCCAAAGTGCAGTGGAACCACACAGAGAAACACACTGACAATTGAAACTGAATCACTGAATGGTCACAGTTAGAGACAGCTACACCCCAGAGTGCAATGGAACCACACAGAGAAACACACTGACAACTGGAACTGAATCACTGAATGGTCACAGTTAGAGACAGCTACACCCCAGAGTGCAGTGGAACTATACAGAGAAACACACTGATAATTGGAACTGAATCACTGAATGGTCACAGTTAGAGACAGCTACACCCCAGAGTGCAGTGGAACTATACAGAGAAACACACTGATAATTGGAACTGAATCACTGAATGGTCACAGTTACAGAGGCTGCTACACCCCAGAGGGCACAGGAACCACACATAGTAACGCAATGAATATTGGAACTGAATCAGTTCATGGACACAATTATAGAGGCAGCCACACCCCAGAGTGCAGTGTAACCACCCAGAGAAACAAACCGAAAATTGGAACTGAATCACTGAATGGTCACAGTTACAGAGGCTGCTACACCCCAGAGTGCAGTGGAACCACCCAGAGAAACACACTGACAATTGGAACTGAATCACCGAATGGTCACAGTTAGAGACAGCTACACCCCAGAGTGCAGTGGAACCACCCACAGAAACTTACTGACAATTGGAACTGAATCACATAATGGACACAGTTAGAGACAGCTACACCCCAGAGTGCAGTGGAAGCAGCCAGAGAAACACAGTGACAACTGGAATGTAATCACTTAATGGCACACAAGAGAGGCAGCTACACCCCAGAGGGCACTGGAACCACCCAGAGAAACACACTGACAATTGGTACTGAATCACTAAATGGTCACAGTTACAGAGGCAGCTACACACCAGAGTGCAGTGGAAGCACCCAGAGAAACACGCTGTCAACTGGAACCTAACCATGTAATGGCAAACAAGAGAGGCTGCTGCACCCCAGAGGGCACTGGAACCACACAGAGTTACGCAATGACAATTGGAATTGAGTCACTAAATGGCACAGTTACAGAGGCTGCTACACCCCAGAGTGCAGTGGAACCAAACAGAGAAACACACTGACAATTGGAACTGAATCACTGAATGTTCACCGTTAGAGACAGCTACACCCCAGAGTGCAGTGGAACCATACAGAGAAACGCAATGACTATTGGAACTGAATCAGTGAATGGACACAGTTACAGAGGCAGCCACACCCAAGAGTGCAGTGGAACCACCCAGAGAAACAGACAGACAATTGGAACTGAATCACTTAATGGTCACAGTTACAGAGGCATCTACACACCAGAGTGCAGTGGAAGCACCCAGAGAAACACACTGACAATTGGAACTGAATCACTGAATGGTCACAGTTACAGGGACAGCTACACCCCAGAGTGCAGTGGAAGCACCCAGAGAAACACGCTGACAATTGGAACTGAATCACTGAAATGTCACAGTTGCAGAGGCAGCTACACCCCAGAGTGCAGTGGAACCACACAGAGAAACACATAGACAATTTGAACTGAATCAGTATGTGCAAACTTACTAATTTCCATCGGTATTCACCCCTTTGCATCAGTATTCACCAAAGAGAAGGAATTGGTAGATGTTGAGTCTGGAGAAGGGGGTGTAGATAGCCTGGGTCACATTATGATCGAAAAAGACGAGGTGTTGGGTGTCTTAAAAAATATTAAGGTTGATAAGTCCCCAGGGCCTGATGGGATCTACCCCAGAATACTGAAGGAGGCTGGAGAGGAAATTGCTGAGGCCTTGACAGAAATCTTTGGATCCTCGCTGTCTTCAGGGGATGTCCCGTAGGACTGGAGAATAGCCAATGTTGTTCCTCTGTTTAAGAAGGGTAGCAAGGATAATCCCGGGAACTACAGGCCGGTGAGCCTTACTTCAGTGGTAGGGAAATTACTGGAGAGAATTCTTCGAGACAGGATCTACTCCCATTTGGAAGCAAGTGGACGTATTAGTGAGAGGCAGCACGGTTTTGTGAAGGGGAGTTCGTGTCTCACTAACTAGATAGAGTTTTTCGAGGAGGTCACTGAGATGATTGATGCAGGTAGGGCAGCAGATGTTGTCTATATGGACTTCAGTAAGGCCTTTGACAAGGTCCCTCATGGTAGACTAGTACAAAAGGTGAAGTCACACGGGATCAGGGGTGAGCTGGTAAGGTGGATACAGAACTGGCTAGGCCATAGAAGGCAGAGGGTAGCAATGGAGGGATGCTTTTCTAATTGGAGGGCTGTGACCAGTGGTGTTCCACAGGGATCAGTGCTGGGACCTTTGCTCTTTGTAGTATATATAAATGATTTGGAGGAAAATGTAACTTGTCTGATTAGTAAGTTTGCAGACGACTCAAATGTTGGTGGAATTGCGGATCGCGATGAGGACTGTCGGAGGTTACAGCAGGATTCAGATTGTCTGGAGACTTGGGCAGAGAGATGGCAGATGGAGTTTAATCTGGACAAATGTGAGGTAATGCATTTTGGAAGGTCTAATGCAGGTAGGGAATAGACAGTGAATGGTAGAATCCTCAAGAGTGTTGAAAGTCAAAGAGATCTAGGAGTACAGGTCCACAGGTAATTGAAAGGGGCAACACAGGTGGAGAAGGTAGTCAAGAAGTCATACGGCATGCTTGCCTTCATTGGCCGGGGCATTGAGTATAAGAATTGGCAAACCATGTTGCAGCTGTATAGAACCTTAGTTAGGCCGCACTTGGAGTATAGTGTTCAATTCTGGTCGCCACACTACCAGAAGGATGTGGAGGCTTTAGAGAGGGTGCAGAAGAGTTTTACCAGAATGTTGCCTGGTATGGAGGGCATTAGCTATGAGGAGCGGTTGAATAAACTCGGTTTGTTCTCACTGGAACGAAGGAGGTTGAGGGGTGACCTGATAGAGGTATACACAATTATGAGGGGCATAGACAGAGTGGATAGTCAGAGGCTTTTCCCCAGGGTAGAGGGGTCAATTACTAGGGGGCATAGGTTTAAGGTGAGAGGGGCAAGGTTTAGATTAGGTGTACGAGGCAAGTTTTTTACGCAGAGGGTAGTGGGTGCCTGGAACTCACTACCGGAGGAGGTAGTGGAAGCAGGGACGATAGGGACATTTACGGGGCATCTTGACAAACATGTGAATAGGATGGGAATTGAAGGATACGGACCCAGGAAGGGTAGAAGATTGTAGTTTAGTCGGGCAGCATGGTCGGCACGGGCTTGGAGGGCCGAAGGGCCTGTTCCGGTGCTGTACATTTCTTTGTTCTTTGTTCTTGTTCTTGAATCACTAAATGGTCACAGTTACAGAGGCAGCTACACCCCAGAGTGCAGTGGAAGCACACAGAGAAACACACTGACAACTGGAACTGAATCACTGAATGGTCACAGTTACAGAGGCAGCTACATCCCAGAGTGCAGTGGAACCACCCAGAGAAACACACTGACAACTGGAACTGAATCACTGAATGGTCACAGTTACAGAGGCAGCTACACACCGAGTGCAGTGGAACCACACAGAGAAACGCACTGACAATTGGAACTGAATCACTAAATGGTCACAGTTACAGAGGCAGCTACACACCAGAGTGCAGTGGAAGCACCCAGAGAAACACACTGTCAACTGGAACCTAACCACTTAATGGCACACAAGAGAGGCTGCTACACCCCAGAGGCCACTGGAGCCACACAGAGTAACACAATGACAATTGGAACTGAATCACTGAATGGTCACAGTAATAGAGACAGCTACATCCCAGAGTGCAGTGGAACCACCCAGAGAAACTCACTGTCAATTGGAACTGAATCACTAAATGGCATAGTTAGAGATGCAGCTACACACCAGAGTGCAGTGGAAGCACCCAGAGAAACACACTGTCAATTGGAACTGAATCACTGAAATGTCACAGTTGCAGAGGCAGCTACACCCCAGAGTGCAGTGAAACCACCCAGAGAAACACACTGTCAATTGGAACTGAATCACTGAAATGTCACAGTTGCAGAAGCAGCTACACCCCAGAGTGCAGTGGAACCACACAGAGAAACACATAGACAATTTGAACTGAATCAGTATGTGCAAACTTACTAATTTCCATCGGTATTCACCCCTTTGCATCAGTATTCACCAAAGAGAAGGAATTGGTAGATGTTGAGTCTGGAGAAGGGGGTGTAGATAGCCTGGGTCACATTATGATCGAAAAAGACGAGGTGTTGGGTGTCTTAAAAAATATTAAGGTTGATAAGTCCCCAGGGCCTGATGGGATCTACCCCAGAATACTGAAGGAGGCTGGAGAGGAAATTGCTGAGGCCTTGACAGAAATCTTTGGATCCTCGCTGTCTTCAGGGGATGTCCCGTAGGACTGGAGAATAGCCAATGTTGTTCCTCTGTTTAAGAAGGGTAGCAAGGATAATCCCGGGAACTACAGGCCGGTGAGCCTTACTTCAGTGGTTGGGAAATTACTGGAGAGAATTCTTCGAGACAGGATCTACTCCCATTTGGAAGCAAGTGGACGTATTAGTGAGAGGCAGCACGGTTTTGTGAAGGGGAGTTCGTGTCTCACTAACTAGATAGAGTTTTTCGAAGAGTTCACTGAGATGATTGATGCAGGTAGGGCAGTAGATGTTGTCTATATGGACTTCAGTAAGGCCTTTGACAAGGTCCCTCATGGTAGACTAGTACAAAAGGTGAAGTCACACGGGATCAGGGGTGAGCTGGTAAGGTGGATACAGAACTGGCTAGGCCATAGAAGGCAGAGGGTAGCAATGGAGGGATGCTTTTCTAATTGGAGGGCTGTGACCAGTGCTGTTCCACAGGGATCAGTGCTGGGACCTTTGCTCTTTGTAGTATATATAAATGATTTGGAGGAAAATGTAACTTGTCTGATTAGTAAGTTTGCAGACGACACAAAGGTTGGTGGAATTGCGGATCGCGATGAGGACTGTCGGAGGTTACAGCAGGATTCAGATTTTCTGGAGACTTGGGCGGAGAGATGGCAGATGGAGTTTAATCTGGACAAATGTGAGGTAATGCATTTTGGAAGGTCTAATGCAGGTAGGGAATAGACAGTGAATGGTAGAATCCTCAAGAGTGTTGAAAGTCAAAGAGATCTAGGAGTACAGGTCCACAGGTAATTGAAAGGGGCAACACAGGTGGAGAAGGTAGTCAAGAAGTCATACGGCATGCTTGCCTTCATTGGCCGGGGCATTGAGTATAAGAATTGGCAAACCATGTTGCAGCTGTATAGAACCTTAGTTAGGCCGCACTTGGAGTATAGTGTTCAATTCTGGTCGCCACACTACCAGAAGGATGTGGAGGCTTTAGAGAGGGTGCAGAAGAGTTTTACCAGAATGTTGCCTGGTATGGAGGGCATTAGCTATGAGGAGCGGTTGAATAAACTCGGTTTGTTCTCACTGGAAAGAAGGAGGTTGAGGGGTGACCTGATAGAGGTATACACAATTATGAGGGGCATAGACAGAGTGGATAGTCAGAGGCTTTTCCCCAGGGTAGAGGGGTCAATTACTAGGGGGCATAGGTTTAAGGTGAGAGGGGCAAGGTTTAGATTAGGTGTACGAGGCAAGTTTTTTACGCAGAGGGTAGTGGGTGCCTGGAACTCACTACCGGAGGAGGTAGTGGAAGCAGGGACGATAGGGACATTTACGGGGCATCTTGACAAACATGTGAATAGGATGTGAATTGAAGGATACGGACCCAGGAAGTGTAGAAGATTGTAGTTTAGTCAGGCAGCATGGTCGGCACGGGCTTGGAGGGCCGAAGGGCCTGTTCCGGTGCTGTACATTTCTTTGTTCTTTGTTCTTGTTCTTGAATCACTAAATGGTCACAGTTACAGAGGCAGCTACACCCCAGAGTGCAGTGGAAGCACACAGAGAAACACACTGACAACTGGAACTGAATCACTGAATGGTCACAGTTACAGAGGCAGCTACATCCCAGAGTGCAGTGGAACCACCCAGAGAAACACACTGACAACTGGAACTGAATCACTGAATGCTCTCAGTTACAGAGACAGCTACACCCCAGAGTTCAGTGGAACCACCCAGCGAAACACACTGACAATTGGAACTGAATCACTGAATGGTCACAGTTACAGAGACAGCTACACCCCAGAGTGCAGTGGAACCACCCAGAGTAACACACTGACAATTGCAACTGAATCACTGAATGGTCACAGTTACAGAGGCTGCTACATCCCAGAGTGCAGTGGAACCACCCAGAGAAACTCAATGTCAATAGGAACTGAATCACTAAATGGCATAGTTAGAGAGGCTGCTACACACCAGAGTGCAGTGGAATCAAACAGATAAACACACTGACAATATGAACTGAATCACTGTATGATCATAGTTACAGAGGCAGCTAAACCCCAGAGTGCAGTGGAACCACCCAGAGAAACACACTGACAATTGGAACTGAACCATTGAATGGTCACAGTTACAAAGGCAGCTACACCCCTAGTGCAGTGGAACCACCCAGAGAAACACACTGACAATTGGAACTGAATCGCTGAATGGTCACAGTTACAAAGGCAGCTACATCCCTAAGTGCAGTGGAACAACTCAGAGAAACACACAGAGAACTGGATATGAATCACTGAATGGTCACAGTTACAGAGGCTGCTACACCCCAGAGTGCAGTTGAACCAGACAGAGAAACAAACTGACAATTGGAACTGAATTACTGAATGCTCTCAGTTACAGAGACAGCTACACCCCTAGTGCAGTAGAACCACCCAGAGAAACACACTGACAATTGGATCTGAATCACTGAATGGTCAGAGTTACAGAGGCAGCTGCACCCCAGAGTGCAGTGGGACCATCCAGCGAAAGACACTGACAACTGGAACTGAATCACTGAATGGTCACAGTTAGAGACAGCTACACCCCAGAGTGCAGTGGAAACACCCACAGATACTTACTGACAATTGGAACTGAATCACTGAATGGCCACAGTTAGAACAAAGAACAAAGAACAAAGAAATGTACAGCACAGGAACAGGCCCTTCGGCCCTCCAAGCCCGTGCCGACCATACTGCCCGACTAAACTACAATCTTCTACCCTTCCTGGGTCCGTATCCTTCTATTCCCATCCTATTCATATATTTGTCAAGATGCCCCTTAAATGTCCCTATCGTCCATGCTTCCACTACCTCCTCCGGTAGTGAGTTCCAGGCACCCACTACCCTCTGCGTAAAAAACTTGCCTCGTACATCTACTCTAATCCTTGCCCCTCTCACCTTAAACCTATGCCCCCTTGTAATTGACCCCTCTACCCTGGGGAAAAGCCTCTGACTATCCACTCTGTCTATGCCCCTCATAATTTTGTATACCTCTATCAGGTCGCCCCTCAACCTCCTTCGTTCCAGTGAGAACAAACCGAGTTTATTCAATCGCTCCTCATAGCTTATGCCCTCCATACCAGGCAACATTCTGGTAAATCTCTTCTGCACCCTCTCTAAAGCCTCCACATCCTTCTTGTAGTGTGGCGACCAGAATTGAACACTATACTCCAAGTGTGGCCTAACTAAGGTTCTATACAGCTGCAACATGACCTGCCAATTCTTATACTCAATGCCCCGGCCAATGAAGGCCAGAATGCCGTATGCCTTCTTGACTACCTTCTCCACCTGTGTTGCCCCTTTCAATGACCTGTGGACCTGTACTCCTAGATCTCTTTGACTTTCAATGCTCTTGAGGGTTCTACCATTCACTATATATTCCCTACCTGCATTAGCCCTTCCAAAATGCATTACCTCACATTTGTCCGGATTAAACTCCATCTGCCATCTCTCCGCCTAAGTCTTCAGACAATCTAAATCCTGCTGTATCCTCAGACAGTCCTCATTGCTATCCACAATTCCACCAACCTTTGTGTCGTCTGCAAACTTACTAATCAGACCAGTTACATTTTCCTCCAAATCATTCATATATACTACAAAGAGCAAAGGTCCCAGCACTGATCCCTTTGGAACACCACTGGTCACAGCCCTCCAATTAGAAAAGCATCCCTCCATTGCTACCCTCTGCCTTCTATGGCCTAGCCACTTCTGTATCCACCTTGCCAGCTCACCCCTGATCCCGTGTGACTTCACCTTTTGTACTAGTCTACCATGAGGGACCTTGTCAAAGGCCTTACTGAAGTCCATATAGACAACATCTACTGCCCTACCTGCATCAATCATCTTAGTGACCTCCTCGAAAAACTCTATCAAGTTAGTGAGACACGACCTCCCCTTCACAAAAGCGTGCTGCCTCTCACTAATACGTCCATTTGCTTCCAAATGGGAGGAGATCCTGTCTCGAAGAATTCTCTCCAGTAATTTCCCTACCACTGAATTAAGGCTCACCGGCCTCTAGTTCCCGGGATTATCCTTGCTACCCTTCTTAAACAGAGGAACAACATTGGCTATGCTCCAGTCCTCCGGGACATCCCCTGAAGACAGCGAGGATCCAAAGATTTCTGTCAAGGCCTCAGCAATTTCCTCTCCAGCCTCCTTCAGTATTCTGGGGTAGATCCAATCAGGCCCTGGGGACTTATCTACCTTAATATTTTTTAAGACACCCAACACCTCGTCTTTTTGGATCACAATGTGACCCAGGCTATCTACACCCCCTTCTCCAGACTCAACATCTACCAATTCCTTCTCTTTGGTGAATACTGATGCAAAGTATTCATTTAGTACCTCGCCCATTTCCTCTGGCTCCACACATAGATTCCCTTGCCTATCCTTCAGTGGGCCAACCCTTTCCCTGGCTACCCTCTTGCTTTTTATGTACGTGTAAAAAGCCTTGGGATTTTCCTTAACCCTATTTGCCAATGACTTTTCATGACCCCCTTCTAGCCCTCCTGACTCCTTGCTTAAGTTCCTTCCTACTTTCCTTATATGCCACACAGGCTTCGTCTGTTCCCAGCCTTTTAGCCCTGACAAATGCCTCCTTTTTCTTTTTGACGAGGCCTACAATATCACTCGTCATCCAAGGTTCCCGAAAATTGCCGTATTTATCTTTCTTCCTCACAGGAACATGCCTGTCCTGTATTCCTTTTAACTGACACTTGAAAGCCTCCCACATGTCAGATGTTGATTTGCCCTCAAACATCCGCCCCCAATCTAGGTTCTTCAGTTCCCGCCTAATATTGTTATAATTAGCCTTCCCCCAATTTAGCACATTCATCCTCGGACCACTCTTATCCTTGTCCACCAGTACTTTAAAACTTACTGAATTGTGGTCACTGTTACCGAAATGCTCCCCTGCTGAAACATCTACCACCTGGCCGGGCTCATTCCCCAATACCAGGTCCAGTACCGCCCCTTCCCTAGTTGGACTGTTTACATATTGTTTTAAGAAGCCCTCCTGGATGCTCCTTACAAACTCCGCCCCGTCTAAGCCCCTGGCACTAAGTGAGTCCCAGTCAATATTGGGGAAGTTGAAGTCTCCCATCACCACAACCCTGTTGTTTTTAATCTTTTCCAAAATCTGTCTACCTATCTGCTCCTCTATCTCCCGCTGGCTGTTGGGAGGCCTGTAGTATACCCCCAACATTGTGACTGCACCCTTCTTATTCCTGATCTCTACCCATATAGCCTCACTGCCCTCTCGCAGTATAGCTGTGATATTCTCCCGAACAAGTAGCGCAACTCCGCCTCCCCTTTTACATCCCCTCTATCCCGCCTGAAACATCTAAATCCTGGAACGTTTAGCTGCCAATCCTGCCCTTCCCTCAACCAGGTCTCTGTAATGGCAACAACATCATAGTTCCAAGTAGTAATCCAAGCTCTAAGTTCACCTGCCTTACCCGTAATGCTCCTTGCATTAAAACATATGCACTTCAGGCCACCAGACCCGCTGTGTTCAGCAACTTCTCCCCGTCTGCTCTGCCTCAGAGCCACACTGTCCCTATTCCCTCGTTCTCCCTCAATGCTCTCACCTTCTGACCTATTGCTCCCGTGCCCACCCCCATGCTATACTAGTTTAAACCCTCCCGTGTGACAGTAGCAAACCTTGCGGCCAGGATATTTATGCCTCTCCGGTTTAGATGCAACCCGTCCATCTTATACAGGTCACACCTGCCCCGGAAGAGCTCCCAGTGGTCCAGATAACGGAAACCCTCCCTTCTACACCAGCTGTTTAGCCACGTGTTTGTCTGCTCTATCTTCCTATTTCTAGCCTCACTGGCACGTGGCACAGAGAGTAATCCCAATATTACAACCCTCGAGGTCCTGTCTTTTAACTTTCTGCCTAGCTCCCTGAACTCCTGCTGCAGGACCTCATGCCCCTTCCTGCCTATGTCGTTAGTACCAATATGTACAACAACCTCTGCCTGTTTGCCCTCCCCCTTCAGGATTCCCTCTACCCATTCGGAGACATCCTGGACCCTGGCACCAGGGAGGCAACATACCATCCTGGAGTCTCTTTCACGTCCACAGAAGCGCCTATCTGTGCCCCTGACTATAGAGTCCCCTATTACTATTACTCTTCTGCGCTTTGACCCTCCCTTCTGAACATCAGAGCCAGCCGTGGTGCCACTGATCTGGCTGCTGCTGTTTTCCCCTGATAGGCTATCCCCCCCGACAGTATCAAAAGGGGTATATCTGTTTGAGAGGGGGACAACCACAGGGGATTCCTGCACTGACTGCCTGCCCTTTCTGGTGGTCACCCATTTCTCTGCCTTCACCTTGGGTGTGACCACATTTACATAACTGCGATCTATGACGCTTTCCGCCACCTGCATGCTCCTAAGTGCATCCAATTGCTGCTCCAACCGAACCATGCGGTCTGTGAGGAGCTGCAGTTGGGTGCACTTTCTGCAGATGAAGCCATCCGGGACGCTGGAAGCCTCCCGGACCTGCCACATCTCAGTCAGAGCACAGCACCCCTCTAACTGACATTGCGTCAATTAATTAAAATTAAAATTTGTCTTTTTTTTTAATACTTTTTTTAAAATTGCAAAGTTACTGTCAACTATCTGTTTCCTAGCACTAGATTTCTAATAGAAATGCGATAGCTAACTATAATACTCTCCGATCTCTGGCTTAGATATCCTCCAAATTATAATTAAGTTATTATGTTTAATTAGTTCCTAAATACTCACATTTTTTTTAAAATTTAGGTTAGAATCCCAACCAGCCACTCTGGCCACAGCTTTTCTGTGATGTCACTTCAGTTTCCCCCCGACACACACAATTTGAAAAAAGGTATAAAAGTAAAAATCACTTACTTACCTTCTTACCTCTGAGTGTCTGAGATGTTCTCAGGTTCTCTCGCTGACAGAGACTGCTCCTCCACCTCCAATCCTTGACCTGCACAATGCTAATATAATAATAATATAATATGGCACTTACCTTACACCAATGGGTCTTATTATTAGGTTAGAAGAGGAGGGCGGGTGGGAGACACTACACGTGTAGTGTCTCGGGTTTCCTCTCCACCAGAATTTATTGGTTGGGGGGGGTGGGCGGGGGGGAACTTGCCAGAGGTCAAACTTCCGGTTCCCGCCTCATATAAAAACAAATAAAACAGAAAAGAAGAACAGACACGGGAACAGGCAAGGCTTTTTAAATACACTACTCACCTCCCAGAAGGCCCCTGCGCACCGCTGCCGCCGAAATCCAAAGGGCTGCTCCTGTAAAGGTAAGGCTTTTTAAATACACTACTCACCTCCCAGAAGGCCCCTGCGCACCGCTGCCGCCGAAATCCAAAGGGCTGCTCCTGTAAAGGTAAGGCTTTTTAAATTCACTACTCACCTCCCAGAAGGCCCCTGCACACCGCTGCCGCCGAAATCCAAAGGGCTGCTCCTGTAAAGGTAAGGCCTTTTAAATTTACTACTCACCTCCCAGAAGGCCCCTGCGCACCGCTGCCGCCGAAATCCAAAGGGCTGCTCCTGTAAAGGTAAGGCTTTTTAAATTCACTACTCACCTCCAAGAAGGCCCCTGCGCACCGCTGCCGCCGAAATCCAAAGGGCTGCTCCTGTAAAGGTAAGGCTTATTAAATTCACTACTCACCTCCAAGAAGGCCCCTGCGCACCGCTGCCGCCGAAATCCAAAGGGCTGCTCCTGTAAAGGTAAGGCTTTTTAAATGCACTACTCACCTCCCCGAAGGCCCCTGCGCACCGCTGCCGCCGAAATCCAAAGGGCTGCTCCTGTAAAGGTAAGGCTTTTTAAATACACTACTCACCTCCCAGAAGGCCCCTGCGCACCGCTGCCGCCGAAATCCAAAGGGCTGCTCCTGTAAAGGTAAGGCTTTTTAAATTCACTACTCACCTCCAAGAAGGCCCCTGCGCACCGCTGCCGCCGAAATCCAAAGGGCTGCTCCTGTAAAGGTAAGGATTTTTAAATACACTACTCACCTCCAAGAAGGCCCCTGCGCACCGCTGCCGCCGAAATCCAAAGGGCTGCTCCTGTAAAGGTAAGGCTTTTTAAATACACTACTCACCTCCCAGAAGGCCCCTGCGCACCGCTGCCGCCGAAATCCAAAGGGCTGCTCCTGTAAAGGTAAGGCTTTTTAAATACACTACTCACCTCCCAGAAGGCCCCTGCGCACCGCTGCCGCCGAAATCCAAAGGGCTGCTCCTGTAAAGGTAAGGCTTTTTAAATACACTACTCACCTCCCAGAAGGCCCCTGCGCACCGCTGCCGCCAAAATCCAAAGGGCTGCTCCTGTAAAGGTAAGGCTTTTTAAATTCACTACTCACCTCCCAGAAGGCCCCTGCGCACCGCTGCCGCCGAAATCCAAAGGGCTGCTCCTGTAAAGGTAAGGCTTTTTAAATACACTACTCACCTCCCAGAAGGCCCCTGCGCACCGCTGCCGTCGAAATCCAAAGGGCTGCTCCTGTAAAGGTTAGGCTTTTAAAATTCACTACTCACCTCCCAGAAGGCCCCTGCGCACCGCTGCCGCCGAAATCCAAAGGGCTGCTCCTGTAAAGGTAAGGCTTTTTAAATACACTACTCACCACCCAGAAGCCCCCTGCGCACCGCTGCCGCCGAAATCCAAAGGGCTGCTCCTGTAAAGGTAAGGCTTTTTAAATACACTACTCACCTCCCAGAAGGCCCCTGCGCACCGCTGCCGCCGAAATCCAAAGGGCTGCTCCTGTAAAGGTAAGGCTTTTTAAATTCACTACTCACCTCCCAGAAGGCCCCTGCGCACCGCTGCCGCCGAAATCCAAAGGGCTGCTCCTGTAAAGGTAAGGCTTTTTAAATACACTACTCACCTCCCAGAAGCCCCCTGCACACCGCTGCCGCCGAAATCCAAAGGGCTGCTCCTGTAAAGGTAAGGCTTTTTAAATACACTACTCACCTCCCAGAAGGCCCCTGCGCACCGCTGCCGCCGAAATCCATAGGGCTGCTCCTGTAAAGGTAAGGCTTTTTAAATACACTACTCACCTCCCAGAAGGCCCCTGCGCACCGCTGCCGCCGAAATCCAAAGGGCTGCTCCTGTAAAGGTAAGGCTTTTTAAATACACTACTCAACTCCCAGAAGGCCCCTGCGCACCGCTGCCGCCGAAATCCAAAGGGCTGCTCCTGTAAAGGTAAGGCTTTTTAAATACACTACTCACCTCCCAGAAGGCCCCTGCGCACCGCTGCCGCCGAAATCCAAAGGGCTGCTCCTGTAAAGGTAAGGCTTTTTAAATACACTACTCACCTCCCAGAAGGCCCCTGCGCACCGCTGCCGCCGAAATCCAAAGGGCTGCTCCTGTAAAGGTAAGGCTTTTTAAATACACTACTCACCTCCCAGAAGGCCCCTGCGCACCGCTGCCGCCGAAATCCAAAGGGCTGCTCCTGTAAAGGTAAGGCTTTTTAAATACACTACTCACCTCCCAGAAGGCCCCTGCGCACCGCTGCCGCCAAAATCCAAAGGGCTGCTCCTGTAAAGGTAAGGCTTTTTAAATTCACTACTCACCTCCCAGAAGGCCCCTGCGCACCGCTGCCGCCGAAATCCAAAGGGCTGCTCCTGTAAAGGTAAGGCTTTTTAAATACACTACTCACCTCCCAGAAGGCCCCTGCGCACCGCTGCCGCTGAAATCCAAAGGGCTGCTCCTGTAAAGGTAAGGCTTTTTAAATTCACTACTCACCTCCAAGAAGGCCCTTGCGCACCGCTGCCGCCGAAATCCAAAGGGCTGCTCCTGTAAAGGTAAGGATTTTTAAATACACTACTCACCTCCAAGAAGGCCCCTGCGCACCGCTGCCGCCGAAATCCAAAGGGCTGCTCCTGTAAAGGTAAGGCTTTTTAAATTCACTACTCACCTCCAAGAAGGCCCCTGCGCACCGCTGCCGCCGAAATCCAAAGGGCTGCTCCTGTAAAGGTAAGGCTTTTTAAATACACTACTCACCTCCCAGAAGGCCCCTGCGCACCGCTGCCGCCGAAATCCAAAGGGCTGCTCCTGTAAAGGTAAGGCTTTTTAAATTCACTACTCACCTCCCAGAAGGCCCCTGCGCACCGCTGCCGCCGAAATCCAAAGGGCTGCTCCTGTAAAGGTAAGGCTTTTTAAATACACTACTCAACTCCCAGAAGGCCCCTGCGCACCGCTGCCGCCGAAATCCAAAGGGCTGCTCCTGTAAAGGTAAGGCTTTTTAAATACACTACTCACCTCCCAGAAGGCCCCTGCGCACCGCTGCCGCCGAAATCCAAAGGGCTGCTCCTGTAAAGGTAAGGCTTTTTAAATACACTACTCACCTCCCAGAAGGCCCCTGCGCACCGCTGCCGCTGAAATCCAAAGGGCTGCTCCTGTAAAGGTAAGGCTTTTTAAATACACTACTCACCTCCCAGAAGGCCCCTGCGCACCGCTGCCGCCGAAATCCAAAGGGCTGCTCCTGTAAAGGTAAGGCTTTTTAAATTCACTACTCACCTCCAAGAAGGCCCCTGCACACCGCTGCCGCCGAAATCCAAAGAGCTGCTCCTGTAAAGGTAAGGCTTATTAAATTCACTACTCACCTCCAAGAAGGCCCCTGCGCACCGCTGCCGCCGAAATCCAAAGGGCTGCTCCTGTAAAGGTAAGGCTTTTTAAATACACTACTCACCTCCCAGAAGGCCCCTGCGCACCGCTGCCGCCGAAAGCCAAAGGGCTGCTCCTGTAAAGGTAAGGCTTTTTAAATACACTACTCACCTCCAAGAAGGCCCCTGCGCACCGCTGCCACCGAAATCCAAAGGGCTGCTCTTGTAAAGGTAAGGCTTTTTAAATTCACTACTCACCTCCAAGAAGGCCCCTGCGCACCGCTGCCGCCGAAATCCAAAGGGCTGCTCCTGTCAAGGTAAGGCTTTTTAAATACACTACTCACCTCCAAGAAGGCCCCTGCGCACCGCTGCCGCCGAAATCCAAAGGGCTGCTCCTGTAAAGGTAAGGCTTTTTAAATTCACTACTCACCTCCAAGAAGGCCCCTGCGCACCGCTGCCGCCGAAATCCAAAGGGCTGCTCCTGTAAAGGTAAGGCTTATTAAATTCACTACTCACCTCCAAGAAGGCCTCTGCGCACCGCTGCCGCCGAAATCCAAAGGGCTGCTCCTGTAAAGGTAAGGCTTTTTAAATTCACTAATCACCTCCCAGAAGGCCCCTGCGCACCGCTGCCGCCGAAATCCAAAGGGCTGCTCCTGTAAAGGTAAGGCTTATTAAATTCACTACTCACCTCCAAGAAGGCCCCTGCGCACCGCTGCCACCGAAATCCAAAGGGCTGCTACTGTAAAGGTAAGGCTTTTTAAATACACTACTCACCTCTCCACCAGAATATACTGGTTGGGGGGGGGGGGGGGGAACTTGCCAGAGGTCAAACTTCCGGTTCCCGCCTCATATAAAAACAAATAAAACAGAAAAGAAGAACAGACACGGGACCAGGCAAGGCTTTTTAAATTCACTACTCACCTCCAAGAAGGCCCCTGCCTACCGCTGCCGCCAAAATCCAAAGGGCTGCTCCTGTAAAGGTAATGCTTTTTAAATACACTACTCACCTCCCAGAAGGCCCCTGCGCACCGCTGCCGCCGAAATCCAAAGGGCTGCTCCTGTAAAGGTAAGGCTTTTTAAATTCACTACTCACCTTCAAGAAGGCCCCTGCGCACCGCTGCCGCCGAAATCCAAAGGGCTGCTCCTGTAAAGGTAAGAGTTTTTAAATTCACTACTCACCTCCAAGAAGGCGCCTGCGCACCGCTGCCGCCGAAATCCAAAGGGCTGCTCCTGTAAAGGTAAGAGTTTTTAAATTCACTACTCACCTCCAAGAAGGCGCCTGCGCACCGCTGCCGCCGAAATCCAAAGGGCTGCTCCTGTAAAGGTCAGGCTTTTTAAATTCACTACTCACCTCCCAGAAGGCCCCTGCGCACCGCTGCCGCCGAAATCCAAAGGGCTGCTCCTGTAAAGGTAAGGCTTTTTAAATACACTACTCACCTCCCAGAAGGCCCCTGCGCACCGCTGCCTCCGAAATCCAAATGGCTGCTCCTGTAAAGGTAAGGCTTTTTAAATACACTACTCACCTCCCAGAAGGCCCCTGCGCACCGCTGCCGCCGAAATCCAAAGGGCTGCTCCTGTAAAGGTAAGGCTTATTAAATTCACTACTCACCTCCAAGAAGGCCCCTGCGCACCGCTGCCATTGAAATCCAAAGGGCTGCTCCTGTAAAGGTAAGGCTTATTAAATTCACTACTCACCTCCAAGAAGGCCCCTGCGCACCGCTGCCGCCGAAATCCAAAGTGCTGCTCCTGTAAAGGTAAGGCTTTTTAAATTCACGACTCACCTCCCAGAAGGCCCCTGCGCACCGCTGCCGCCGAAATCCAAATGGCTGCTCCTGTAAAGGTAAGGCTTTTTAAATTCACTACTCACCTCCCAGAAGGCCCCTGCGCACCGCTGCCTCCGAAATCCAAAGGGCTGCTCCGGTAAAGGTAAGGCTTTTTAAATACACTACTCACCTCCCTGAAGGCCTCTGCGCACCGCTGCCGCCGAAATCCAAAGGGCTGCTCCTGTAAAGGTAAGGCGTTTTAAATTCACTACTCACCTCCCAGAAGGCCTTTGCGCACCGCTGCCGCTGAAATCCAAAGGGCTGCTCCTGTAAAGGGAAGGCTTTTTAAATTCACTACTCACCTCCCTGAAGGCCTCTGCGCACCGCTGCCGCCGAAATCCAAAGGGATGCTCCTGTAAAGGTAAGGCGTTTTAAATACAACACTCACCTCCCAGAAGGCCCCTGCGCACCGCTGCCTCCGAAATACAAAGGGCTGCTCCTGTAAAGGTAAGGCTTTTTAAATTCACTACTCACCTCCCAGAAGGCCCCTGCGCACCGCTGCCGCCGAAATCCAAAGGGCTGCTCCTGTAAAGGGAAGGCTTTTTAAATACACTACTCACCTCCAAGAAGGCCCCTGCGCACCGCTGCCGCCGAAATCCAAAGGGCTGCTCCTGTAAAGGTAAGGCTTTTTAAATTCACTACTCACCTCCCAGAAGGCCCCTGCGCACCGCTGCCGCCGAAATCCAAAGGGCTGCTCCTGTAAAGGTAAGGCTTTTTAAATTCACTACTCACCTCCCAGAAGGCCCCTGCGCACTGCTGCCTCCGAAATCCAAAGGGCTGCTCCGGTAAAGGTAAGGCTTTCAAAATTCACTACTCACCTCCCTGAAGGCCTCTGCGCACCGCTGCCGCCGAAATCCAAAGGGCTGCTCCTGTAAAGGTAAGGCTTTTTAAATACACTACTCACCTCCCAGAAGGCCCCTGCGCACCGCTGCCGCCGAAATCCTAAGGGCTGCTCCTGTAAAGGTAAGGCTTTTTAAATACACTACTCACCTCCAAGAAGGCCCCTGCGCACCGCTGCCGCCGAAATCCAAAGGGCTGCTCCTGTAAAGGTAAGGCTTTTTAAATTCACTACTCACCTCCAAGAAGGCCCCTACGCACCGCTGCTGCCGAAATCCAAAGGGCTGCTCCTGTAAAGGTAAGGCTTTTTAAATACACTACTCACCTCCAAGAAGGCCCCTGCGCACCGCTGCCGCCGAAATCCAAAGGGCTGCTCCTGTAAATGTAAGGCTTTTTAAATACACTACTCACCTCCAAGAAGGCCCCTGCGCACCGCTGCCGCCGAAATCCAAAGGGCTGCTCCGGTAAAGGTAAGGCTTTTTAAATACACTACTCACCTCCCATAAGGCCCCTGCGCACCGCTGCCGCCGAAATCCAAAGGGCTGCTCCTGTAAAGGTAAGGCTTTTTAAATACACTACTCACCTCCAAGAAGGCCCCTGCGCACCGCTGCCGCCGAAATCCAAAGGGCTGCTCCTGTAAAGGTAAGGCTTTTTAAATTCACTACTCACCTCCAAGAAGGCCCCTGCCTACCGCTGCCGCCAAAATCCAAAGGGCTGCTCCTGTAAAGGTAATGCTTTTTAAATACACTACTCACCTCCCAGAAGGCCCCTGCGCACCGCTGCCGCCGAAATCCAAAGGGCTGCTCCTGTAAAGGTAAGGCTTTTTAAATACACTACTCACCTCCAAGAAGGCCCCTGCGCACCGCTGCCGCCGAAATCCAAAGGGCTGCTCCTGTAAAGGTAAGAGTTTTTAAATTCACTACTCACCTCCAAGAAGGCGCCTGCGCACCGCTGCCGCCGAAATCCAAAGGGCTGCTCCTGTAAAGGTAAGAGTTTTTAAATTCACTACTCACCTCCAAGAAGGCGCCTGCGCACCGCTGCCGCCGAAATCCAAAGGGCTGCTCCTGTAAAGGTCAGGCTTTTTAAATTCACTACTCACCTCCCAGAAGGCCCCTGCGCACCGCTGCCGCCGAAATCCAAAGGGCTGCTCCTGTAAAGGTAAGGCTTTTTAAATACACTACTCACCTCCCAGAAGGCCCCTGCGCACCGCTGCCTCCGAAATCCAAATGGCTGCTCCTGTAAAGGTAAGGCTTTTTAAATACACTACTCACCTCCCAGAAGGCCCCTGCGCACCGCTGCCGCCGAAATCCAAAGGGCTGCTCCTGTAAAGGTAAGGCTTTTTAAATACACTACTCACCTCCCAGAAGGCCCCTGCGCACCGCTGCTGCCGAAATCCAAAGGGCTGCTCCTGTAAAGGTAAGGCTTATTAAATTCACTACTCACCTCCAAGAAGGCCCCTGCGCACCGCTGCCGCCGAAATCCAAAGTGCTGCTCCTGTAAAGGTAAGGCTTTTTAAATTCACGACTCACCTCCCAGAAGGCCCCTGCGCACCGCTGCCGCCGAAATCCAAAGGGCTGCTCCTGTAAAGGTAAGGCTTTTTAAATTCACTACTCACCTCCCAGAAGGCCCCTGCGCACCGCTGCCTCCGAAATCCAAAGGGCTGCTCCGGTAAAGGTAAGGCTTTTTAAATACACTACTCACCTCCCTGAAGGCCTCTGCGCACCGCTGCCGCCGAAATCCAAAGGGCTACTCCTGTAAAGGTAAGGCTTTTTAAATTCACTGCTCACCTCCCTGAAGGCCTCTGCGCACCGCTGCCGCCGAAATCCAAAGGGCTGCTCCTGTAAAGGTAAGGCGTTTTAAATACACTACTCACCTCCCAGAAGGCCTTTGCGCACCGCTGCCGCTGAAATCCAAAGGGCTGCTCCTGTAAAGGGAAGGCTTTTTAAATTCACTACTCACCTCCCTGAAGGCCTCTGCGCACCGCTGCCGCCGAAATCCAAAGGGATGCTCCTGTAAAGGTAAGGCGTTTTAAATACAACACTCACCTCCCAGAAGGCCCCTGCGCACCGCTGCCTCCGAAATACAAAGGGCTGCTCCTGTAAAGGTAAGGCTTTTTAAATTCACTACTCACCTCCCAGAAGGCCCCTGCGCACCGCTGCCGCCGAAATCCAAAGGGCTGCTCCTGTAAAGGGAAGGCTTTTTAAATACACTACTCACCTCCAAGAAGGCCCCTGCGCACCGCTGCCGCCGAAATCCAAAGGGCTGCTCCTGTAAAGGTAAGGCTTTTTAAATTCACTACTCACCTCCCAGAAGGCCCCTGCGCACCGCTGCCGCCGAAATCCAAAGGGCTGCTCCTGTAAAGGTAAGGCTTTTTAAATTCACTACTCACCTCCCAGAAGGCCCCTGCGCACCGCTGCCTCCGAAATCCAAAGGGCTGCTCCGGTAAAGGTAAGGCTTTCAAAATTCACTACTCACCTCCCTGAAGGCCTCTGCGCACCGCTGCCGCCGAAATCCAAAGGGCTGCTCCTGTAAAGGTAAGGCTTTTTAAATACACTACTCACCTCCCAGAAGGCCCCTGCGCACCGCTGCCGCCGAAATCCTAAGGGCTGCTCCTGTAAAGGTAAGGCTTTTTAAATACACTACTCACCTCCAAGAAGGCCCCTGCGCACCGCTGCCGCCGAAATCCAAAGGGCTGCTCCTGTAAAGGTAAGGCTTTTTAAATTCACTACTCACCTCCAAGAAGGCCCCTACGCACCGCTGCTGCCGAAATCCAAAGGGCTGCTCCTGTAAAGGTAAGGCTTTTTAAATACACTACTCACCTCCAAGAAGGCCCCTGCGCACCGCTGCCGCCGAAATCCAAAGGGCTGCTCCTGTAAATGTAAGGCTTTTTAAATACACTACTCACCTCCAAGAAGGCCCCTGCGCACCGCTGCCGCCGAAATCCAAAGGGCTGCTCCGGTAAAGGTAAGGCTTTTTAAATACACTACTCACCTCCCAGAAGGCCCCTGCGCACCGCTGCCGCCGAAATCCAAAGGGCTGCTCCTGTAAAGGTAAGGCTTTTTAAATACACTACTCACCTCCAAGAAGGCCCCTGCGCACCGCTGCCGCCGAAATCCAAAGGGCTGCTCCTGTAAAGGTAAGGCTTTTTAAATACACTACTCACCTCCAAGAAGGCCCCTGTGCACCGCTGCCGCCGAAATCCAAAGGGCTGCTCCTGTAAAGGTAAGGCTTTTTAAATACACTACTCACCTCCAAGAAGGCCCCTGCGCACCGCTGCCGCCGAAATCCAAAGGGCTGCTCCTGTAAAGGTAAGGCTTTTTAAATACACTACTCACCTCCCAGAAGGTCCCTGCGCACCGCTGCCGCCGAAATCCAAAATGCTGCTCCTGTAAAGGTAAGGCTTTTTATATTCACTACTCACCTCCAAGAAGGCCCCTGCGCACCGCTGCCGCCGAAATCCAAAGGGCTGCTCCTGTAAAGGTAAGGCTTTTTAAATACACTACTCACCTCCAAGAAGGCCCCTGCGCACCGCTGCCGCAGAAATACAAAGTGCTGCTCCTGTAAAGGTAAGAGTTTTTAAATTCACTACTCACCTCCAAGAAGGCCCCTGCGCACCGCTGCCGCCGAAATCCAAAGGGCTGCTCCTGTAAAGGTAAGGCTTTTTAAATTCACTACTCACCTCCCAGAAGGCCCCTGCGCACCGCTGACTCCGAAATCCAAAGGGCTGCTCCGGTAAAGGTAAGGCTTTTTAAATACACTACTCACCTCCCTGAAGGCCTCTGCGCACCGCTGCCGCCGAAATCCAAAGGGCTGCTCCTGTAAAGGTAAGGCATTTTAAATTCACTACTCACCTCCCTGAAGGCCTCTGCGCACCGCTGCCGCCGAAATCCAAAGGGCTGCTCCTGTAAAGGTAAGGCGTTTTAAATACACTACTCACCTCCCAGAACGCCTTTGCGCACCGCTGCCGCCGAAATCCAAAGGGCTCCTCCTGTAAAGGGAAGGCTTTTTAAATACACTACTCACCTCCCAGAAGGCCCCACGCACCGCTGCCGCCGAAATCCAAAGGGCTGCTCCTGTAAAGGTAAGGCTTTTTAAATACACTACTCACCTCCAAGAAGGCCCCTGCGCACCGCTGCCGCCGAAATCCAAAGGGCTGCTCCTGTAAAGGTAAGGCTTTTTAAATACACTACTCACCTCCCAGAAGGCCCCTGCGCACCGCTGCCGCCGAAATCCAAAGGGCTGCTCCTGCAAAGGTAAGGCTTTTTAAATACACTACTCACCTCCCAGAAGGCCCCTGCGCACCGCTGCCGCCGAAATCCAAAGGGCTGCTCCTGTAAAGGTAAGTGGTTTTAAACTCACTACTCACCTCCAAGAAGGCCCCTGCGCACCGCTGCCGCCGAAATCCAAAGGGCTGCTCCTGTAAAGGTAAGGCTTTTTAAATACACTACTCACCTCCAAGAAGGCCCCTGCGCACCGCTGCCGCCGAAATCCAAAGGGCTGCTCCTGGAAGGGTAAGCCTTTTTAAATACACTACTCACCTCCCAGAAGGCCCCTGCGCACCGCTGCCTCCGAAATCCAAAGGGCTGCTCCTGTAAAGGTAAGGCTTTTTAAATTCACTACTCACCTCCCAGAAGGCCCCTGCGCACCGCTTACGCCGAAATCCAAAGGGCTGCTCCTGTAAAGGTAAGGCTTTTTAAATTCACTACTCACCTCCCAGAAGGCGACTGCGCACCGCTGCGGCCGAAATCCAAAGGGCTGCTCCTGTAAAGGTAAGGCTTTTTAAATTCACTACTCACCTCCCAGAAGGCCCCTGCGCACCGCTGCCTCCGAAATCCAAAGGGCTGCTCCGGTAAAGGTAAGGCTTTTAAAATTCACTACTCACCTCCCTGAAGGCCTCTGCGCACCGCTGCCGCCGAAATCCAAAGGGCTGCTCCTGTAAAGGTAAGGCTTTTTAAATACACTACTCACCTCCAAGAAGGCCCCTGCGCACCGCTGCCGCCGAAATCCAAAGGGCTGCTCCTGTAAAGGTAAGGCTTTTTAAATTCACTACTCACCTCCAAGAAGGCCCCTGCACACCGCTGCCGCCGAAATCCAAAGAGCTGCTCCTGTAAAGGTAAGGCTTATTAAATTCACTACTCACCTCCAAGAAGGCCCCTGCGCACCGCTGCCGCCGAAATCCAAAGGGCTGCTCCTGTAAAGGTAAGGCTTTTTAAATTCACTACTCACCTCCAAGAAGGCCCCTGCACACCGCTGCCGCCGAAATCCAAAGAGCTGCTCCTGTAAAGGTAAGGCTTATTAAATTCACTACTCACCTCCAAGAAGGCCCCTGCGCACCGCTGCCGCCGAAATCCAAAGGGCTGCTCCTGTAAAGGTAAGGCTTTTTAAATACACTACTCACCTCCCAGAAGGCCCCTGCGCACCGCTGCCGCCGAAAGCCAAAGGGCTGCTCCTGTAAAGGTAAGGCTTTTTAAATACACTACTCACCTCCAAGAAGGCCCCTGCGCACCGCTGCCACCGAAATCCAAAGGGCTGCTCTTGTAAAGGTAAGGCTTTTTAAATTCACTACTCACCTCCAAGAAGGCCCCTGCGCACCGCTGCCGCCGAAATCCAAAGGGCTGCTCCTGTCAAGGTAAGGCTTTTTAAATACACTACTCACCTCCAAGAAGGCCCCTGCGCACCGCTGCCGCCGAAATCCAAAGGGCTGCTCCTGTAAAGGTAAGGCTTTTTAAATTCACTACTCACCTCCAAGAAGGCCCCTGCGCACCGCTGCCGCCGAAATCCAAAGGGCTGCTCCTGTAAAGGTAAGGCTTATTAAATTCACTACTCACCTCCAAGAAGGCCCCTGCGCACCGCTGCCGCCGAAATCCAAAGGGCTGCTCCTGTAAAGGTAAGGCTTTTTAAATTCACTAATCACCTCCCAGAAGGCCCCTGCGCACCGCTGCCGCCGAAATCCAAAGGGCTGCTCCTGTAAAGGTAAGGCTTATTAAATTCACTACTCACCTCCAAGAAGGCCCCTGCGCACCGCTGCCACCGAAATCCAAAGGGCTGCTACTGTAAAGGTAAGGCTTTTTAAATACACTACTCACCTCTCCACCAGAATATACTGGTTGGGGGGGGGGGGGGAACTTGCCAGAGGTCAAACTTCCGGTTCCCGCCTCATATAAAAACAAATAAAACAGAAAAGAAGAACAGACACGGGACCAGGCAAGGCTTTTTAAATTCACTACTCACCTCCAAGAAGGCCCCTGCCTACCGCTGCCGCCAAAATCCAAAGGGCTGCTCCTGTAAAGGTAATGCTTTTTAAATACACTACTCACCTCCCAGAAGGCCCCTGCGCACCGCTGCCGCCGAAATCCAAAGGGCTGCTCCTGTAAAGGTAAGGCTTTTTAAATTCACTACTCACCTTCAAGAAGGCCCCTGCGCACCGCTGCCGCCGAAATCCAAAGGGCTGCTCCTGTAAAGGTAAGAGTTTTTAAATTCACTACTCACCTCCAAGAAGGCGCCTGCGCACCGCTGCCGCCGAAATCCAAAGGGCTGCTCCTGTAAAGGTAAGAGTTTTTAAATTCACTACTCACCTCCAAGAAGGCGCCTGCGCACCGCTGCCGCCGAAATCCAAAGGGCTGCTCCTGTAAAGGTCAGGCTTTTTAAATTCACTACTCACCTCCCAGAAGGCCCCTGCGCACCGCTGCCGCCGAAATCCAAAGGGCTGCTCCTGTAAAGGTAAGGCTTTTTAAATACACTACTCACCTCCCAGAAGGCCCCTGCGCACCGCTGCCTCCGAAATCCAAATGGCTGCTCCTGTAAAGGTAAGGCTTTTTAAATACACTGCTCACCTCCCAGAAGGCCCCTGCGCACCGCTGCCGCCGAAATCCAAAGGGCTGCTCCTGTAAAGGTAAGGCTTATTAAATTCACTACTCACCTCCAAGAAGGCCCCTGCGCACCGCTGCCATTGAAATCCAAAGGGCTGCTCCTGTAAAGGTAAGGCTTATTAAATTCACTACTCACCTCCAAGAAGGCCCCTGCGCACCGCTGCCGCCGAAATCCAAAGTGCTGCTCCTGTAAAGGTAAGGCTTTTTAAATTCACGACTCACCTCCCAGAAGGCCCCTGCGCACCGCTGCCGCCGAAATCCAAATGGCTGCTCCTGTAAAGGTAAGGCTTTTTAAATTCACTACTCACCTCCCAGAAGGCCCCTGTGCACCGCTGCCTCCGAAATCCAAAGGGCTGCTCCGGTAAAGGTAAGGCTTTTTAAATACACTACTCACCTCCCTGAAGGCCTCTGCGCACCGCTGCCGCCGAAATCCAAAGGGCTGCTCCTGTAAAGGTAAGGCGTTTTAAATTCACTACTCACCTCCCAGAAGGCCTTTGCGCACCGCTGCCGCTGAAATCCAAAGGGCTGCTCCTGTAAAGGGAAGGCTTTTTAAATTCACTACTCACCTCCCTGAAGGCCTCTGCGCACCGCTGCCGCCGAAATCCAAAGGGATGCTCCTGTAAAGGTAAGGCGTTTTAAATACAACACTCACCTCCCAGAAGGCCCCTGCGCACCGCTGCCTCCGAAATACAAAGGGCTGCTCCTGTAAAGGTAAGGCTTTTTAAATTCACTACTCACCTCCCAGAAGGCCCCTGCGCACCGCTGCCGCCGAAATCCAAAGGGCTGCTCCTGTAAAGGGAAGGCTTTTTAAATACACTACTCACCTCCAAGAAGGCCCCTGCGCACCGCTGCCGCCGAAATCCAAAGGGCTGCTCCTGTAAAGGTAAGGCTTTTTAAATTCACTACTCACCTCCCAGAAGGCCCCTGCGCACCGCTGCCGCCGAAATCCAAAGGGCTGCTCCTGTAAAGGTAAGGCTTTTTAAATTCACTACTCACCTCCCAGAAGGCCCCTGCGCACCGCTGCCTCCGAAATCCAAAGGGCTGCTCCGGTAAAGGTAAGGCTTTCAAAATTCACTACTCACCTCCCTGAAGGCCTCTGCGCACCGCTGCCGCCGAAATCCAAAGGGCTGCTCCTGTAAAGGTAAGGCTTTTTAAATACACTACTCACCTCCCAGAAGGCCCCTGCGCACCGCTGCCGCCGAAATCCTAAGGGCTGCTCCTGTAAAGGTAAGGCTTTTTAAATACACTACTCACCTCCAAGAAGGTCCCTGCGCACCGCTGCCGCCGAAATCCAAAGGGCTGCTCCTGTAAAGGTAAGGCTTTTTAAATTCACTACTCACCTCCAAGAAGGCCCCTACGCACCGCTGCTGCCGAAATCCAAAGGGCTGCTCCTGTAAAGGTAAGGCTTTTTAAATACACTACTCACCTCCAAGAAGGCCCCTGCGCACCGCTGCCGCCGAAATCCAAAGGGCTGCTCCTGTAAATGTAAGGCTTTTTAAATACACTACTCACCTCCAAGAAGGCCCCTGCGCACCGCTGCCGCCGAAATCCAAAGGGCTGCTCCGGTAAAGGTAAGGCTTTTTAAATACACTACTCACCTCCCAGAAGGCCCCTGCGCACCGCTGCCGCCGAAATCCAAAGGGCTGCTCCTGTAAAGGTAAGGCTTTTTAAATACACTACTCACCTCCAAGAAGGCCCCTGCGCACCGCTGCCGCCGAAATCCAAAGGGCTGCTCCTGTAAAGGTAAGGCTTTTTAAATTCACTACTCACCTCCAAGAAGGCCCCTGCCTACCGCTGCCGCCAAAATCCAAAGGGCTGCTCCTGTAAAGGTAATGCTTTTTAAATACACTACTCACCTCCCAGAAGGCCCCTGCGCACCGCTGCCGCCGAAATCCAAAGGGCTGCTCCTGTAAAGGTAAGGCTTTTTAAATACACTACTCACCTCCAAGAAGGCCCCTGCGCACCGCTGCCGCCGAAATCCAAAGGGCTGCTCCTGTAAAGGTAAGAGTTTTTAAATTCACTACTCACCTCCAAGAAGGCGCCTGCGCACCGCTGCCGCCGAAATCCAAAGGGCTGCTCCTGTAAAGGTAAGAGTTTTTAAATTCACTACTCACCTCCAAGAAGGCGCCTGCGCACCGCTGCCGCCGAAATCCAAAGGGCTGCTCCTGTAAAGGTCAGGCTTTTTAAATTCACTACTCACCTCCCAGAAGGCCCCTGCGCACCGCTGCCGCCGAAATCCAAAGGGCTGCTCCTGTAAAGGTAAGGCTTTTTAAATACACTACTCACCTCCCAGAAGGCCCCTGCGCACCGCTGCCTCCGAAATCCAAATGGCTGCTCCTGTAAAGGTAAGGCTTTTTAAATACACTACTCACCTCCCAGAAGGCCCCTGCGCACCGCTGCCGCCGAAATCCAAAGGGCTGCTCCTGTAAAGGTAAGGCTTTTTAAATACACTACTCACCTCCCAGAAGGCCCCTGCGCACCGCTGCTGCCGAAATCCAAAGGGCTGCTCCTGTAAAGGTAAGGCTTATTAAATTCACTACTCACCTCCAAGAAGGCCCCTGCGCACCGCTGCCGCCGAAATCCAAAGTGCTGCTCCTGTAAAGGTAAGGCTTTTTAAATTCACGACTCACCTCCCAGAAGGCCCCTGCGCACCGCTGCCGCCGAAATCCAAAGGGCTGCTCCTGTAAAGGTAAGGCTTTTTAAATTCACTACTCACCTCCCAGAAGGCCCCTGCGCACCGCTGCCTCCGAAATCCAAAGGGCTGCTCCGGTAAAGGTAAGGCTTTTTAAATACACTACTCACCTCCCTGAAGGCCTCTGCGCACCGCTGCCGCCGAAATCCAAAGGGCTACTCCTGTAAAGGTAAGGCTTTTTAAATTCACTGCTCACCTCCCTGAAGGCCTCTGCGCACCGCTGCCGCCGAAATCCAAAGGGCTGCTCCTGTAAAGGTAAGGCGTTTTAAATACACTACTCACCTCCCAGAAGGCCTTTGCGCACCGCTGCCGCTGAAATCCAAAGGGCTGCTCCTGTAAAGGGAAGGCTTTTTAAATTCACTACTCACCTCCCTGAAGGCCTCTGCGCACCGCTGCCGCCGAAATCCAAAGGGATGCTCCTGTAAAGGTAAGGCGTTTTAAATACAACACTCACCTCCCAGAAGGCCCCTGCGCACCGCTGCCTCCGAAATACAAAGGGCTGCTCCTGTAAAGGTAAGGCTTTTTAAATTCACTACTCACCTCCCAGAAGGCCCCTGCGCACCGCTGCCGCCGAAATCCAAAGGGCTGCTCCTGTAAAGGGAAGGCTTTTTAAATACACTACTCACCTCCAAGAAGGCCCCTGCGCACCGCTGCCGCCGAAATCCAAAGGGCTGCTCCTGTAAAGGTAAGGCTTTTTAAATTCACTACTCACCTCCCAGAAGGCCCCTGCGCACCGCTGCCGCCGAAATCCAAAGGGCTGCTCCTGTAAAGGTAAGGCTTTTTAAATTCACTACTCACCTCCCAGAAGGCCCCTGCGCACCGCTGCCTCCGAAATCCAAAGGGCTGCTCCGGTAAAGGTAAGGCTTTCAAAATTCACTACTCACCTCCCTGAAGGCCTCTGCGCACCGCTGCCGCCGAAATCCAAAGGGCTGCTCCTGTAAAGGTAAGGCTTTTTAAATACACTACTCACCTCCCAGAAGGCCCCTGCGCACCGCTGCCGCCGAAATCCTAAGGGCTGCTCCTGTAAAGGTAAGGCTTTTTAAATACACTACTCACCTCCAAGAAGGCCCCTGCGCACCGCTGCCGCCGAAATCCAAAGGGCTGCTCCTGTAAAGGTAAGGCTTTTTAAATTCACTACTCACCTCCAAGAAGGCCCCTACGCACCGCTGCTGCCGAAATCCAAAGGGCTGCTCCTGTAAAGGTAAGGCTTTTTAAATACACTACTCACCTCCAAGAAGGCCCCTGCGCACCGCTGCCGCCGAAATCCAAAGGGCTGCTCCTGTAAATGTAAGGCTTTTTAAATACACTACTCACCTCCAAGAAGGCCCCTGCGCACCGCTGCCGCCGAAATCCAAAGGGCTGCTCCGGTAAAGGTAAGGCTTTTTAAATACACTACTCACCTCCCAGAAGGCCCCTGCGCACCGCTGCCGCCGAAATCCAAAGGGCTGCTCCTGTAAAGGTAAGGCTTTTTAAATACACTACTCACCTCCAAGAAGGCCCCTGCGCACCGCTGCCGCCGAAATCCAAAGGGCTGCTCCTGTAAAGGTAAGGCTTTTTAAATACACTACTCACCTCCAAGAAGGCCCCTGTGCACCGCTGCCGCCGAAATCCAAAGGGCTGCTCCTGTAAAGGTAAGGCTTTTTAAATACACTACTCACCTCCAAGAAGGCCCCTGCGCACCGCTGCCGCCGAAATCCAAAGGGCTGCTCCTGTAAAGGTAAGGCTTTTTAAATACACTACTCACCTCCCAGAAGGTCCCTGCGCACCGCTGCCGCCGAAATCCAAAGGGCTGCTCCTGTAAAGGTAAGGCTTTTTATATTCACTACTCACCTCCAAGAAGGCCCCTGCGCACCGCTGCCGCCGAAATCCAAAGGGCTGCTCCTGTAAAGGTAAGGCTTTTTAAATACACTACTCACCTCCAAGAAGGCCCCTGCGCACCGCTGCCGCAGAAATACAAAGTGCTGCTCCTGTAAAGGTAAGAGTTTTTAAATTCACTACTCACCTCCAAGAAGGCCCCTGCGCACCGCTGCCGCCGAAATCCAAAGGGCTGCTCCTGTAAAGGTAAGGCTTTTTAAATTCACTACTCACCTCCCAGAAGGCCCCTGCGCACCGCTGCCTCCGAAATCCAAAGGGCTGCTCCGGTAAAGGTAAGGCTTTTTAAATACACTACTCACCTCCCTGAAGGCCTCTGCGCACCGCTGCCGCCGAAATCCAAAGGGCTGCTCCTGTAAAGGTAAGGCATTTTAAATTCACTACTCACCTCCCTGAAGGCCTCTGCGCACCGCTGCCGCCGAAATCCAAAGGGCTGCTCCTGTAAAGGTAAGGCGTTTTAAATACACTACTCACCTCCCAGAACGCCTTTGCGCACCGCTGCCGCCGAAATCCAAAGGGCTGCTCCTGTAAAGGGAAGGCTTTTTAAATACACTACTCACCTCCCAGAAGGCCCCACGCACCGCTGCCGCCGAAATCCAAAGGGCTGCTCCTGTAAAGGTAAGGCTTTTTAAATACACTACTCACCTCCAAGAAGGCCCCTGCGCACCGCTGCCGCCGAAATCCAAAGGGCTGCTCCTGTAAAGGTAAGGCTTTTTAAATACACTACTCACCTCCCAGAAGGCCCCTGCGCACCGCTGCCGCCGAAATCCAAAGGGCTGCTCCTGCAAAGGTAAGGCTTTTTAAATACACTACTCACCTCCCAGAAGGCCCCTGCGCACCGCTGCCGCCGAAATCCAAAGGGCTGCTCCTGTAAAGGTAAGTGGTTTTAAACTCACTACTCACCTCCAAGAAGGCCCCTGCGCACCGCTGCCGCCGAAATCCAAAGGGCTGCTCCTGTAAAGGTAAGGCTTTTTAAATACACTACTCACCTCCAAGAAGGCCCCTGTGCACCGCTGCCGCCGAAATCCAAAGGGCTGCTCCTGGAAGGGTAAGGCTTTTTAAATACACTACTCACCTCCCAGAAGGCCCCTGCGCACCGCTGCCTCCGAAATCCAAAGGGCTGCTCCTGTAAAGGTAAGGCTTTTTAAATTCACTACTCACCTCCCAGAAGGCCCCTGCGCACCGCTGCCGCCGAAATCCAAAGGGCTGCTCCTGTAAAGGTAAGGCTTTTTAAATTCACTACTCACCTCCCAGAAGGCGACTGAGCACCGATGCGGCCGAAATCCAAAGGGCTGCTCCTGTAAAGGTAAGGCTTTTTAAATTCACTACTCACCTCCCAGAAGGCCCCTGCGCACCGCTGCCTCCGAAATCCAAAGGGCTGCTCCGGTAAAGGTAAGGCTTTTAAAATTCACTACTCACCTCCCTGAAGGCCTCTGCGCACCGCTGCCGCCGAAATCCAAAGGGCTGCTCCTGTAAAGGTAAGGCTTTTTAAATACACTACTCACCTCCCAGAAGACCCCTGCGCACCGCTGCTGCCGAAATCCAAAGGGCTGCTCCTGTAAAGGTAAGGCTTTTTAAATACACTACTCACCTCCAAGAAGGCCCCTGCGCACCGCTGCCGCCGAAATCCAAAGGGCTGCTCCTGTAAAGGTAAGGCTTTTTAAATTCACTACTCACCTCCAAGAAGGCCCCTGCGCACCGCTGCTGCCGAAATCCAATGGGCTGCTTCTGTAAAGGTAAGGCTTTTTAAATACACTACTCACCTCCAAGAAGGCCCCTGCGCACCGCTGCCTCCGAAATCCAAAGGGCTGCTCCTGTAAAGGTAAGGCTTTTTAAATTCACTACTCACCTCCCAGAAGGCCCCTGCGCACCGCTGCCGCCGAAATCCAAAGGGCTGCTCCTGTAAAGGTAAGGCTTTTTAAATTCACTACTCACCTCCCAGAAGGCGACTGCGCACCGCTGCGGCCGAAATCCAAAGGGCTGCTCCTGTAAAGGTAAGGCTTTTTAAATTCACTACTCACCTCCCAGAAGGCCCCTGCGCACCGCTGCCTCCGAAATCCAAAGGGCTGCTCCGGTAAAGGTAAGGCTTTTAAAATTCACTACTCACCTCCCTGAAGGCCTCTGCGCACCGCTGCCGCCGAAATCCAAAGGGCTGCTCCTGTAAAGGTAAGGCTTTTTAAATACACTACTCACCTCCCAGAAGACCCCTGCGCACCGCTGCTGCCGAAATCCAAAGGGCTGCTCCTGTAAAGGTAAGGCTTTTTAAATACACTACTCACCTCCAAGAAGGCCCCTGCGCACCGCTGCCGCCGAAATCCAAAGGGCTGCTCCTGTAAAGGTAAGGCTTTTTAAATTCACTACTCACCTCCAAGAAGGCCCCTGCGCACCGCTGCTGCCGAAATCCAATGGGCTGCTTCTGTAAAGGTAAGGCTTTTTAAATACACTACTCACCTCCAAGAAGGCCCCTGCGCACCGCTGCCGCCGAAATCCAAAGGGCTGCTCCTGTAAAGGTAAGGCTTTTTAAATACACTACTCACCTCCAAGAAGGCCCCTGCGCACCGCTGCCGCCGAAATCCAATGGGCTGCTCCGGTAAAGATAAGGCTTTTTAAATACACTACTCACCTCCCAGAAGGCCACTGCGCACCGCTGCCGCCGAAATCCAAAGGGCTGCTCCTGTAAAGGTAAGGCTTTTTAAATACACTACTCACCTCCAAGAAGGCCCCTGCGCACCGCTGCCGCCGAAATCCAAAGGGCTGCTCCTGGAAAGGTAAGGCTTTTTAAATACACTACTCACCTCCCAGAAGGCCCCTGCGCACCGCTGCCGCCGAAATCCAAAGGGCTGCTCCTGTAAAGGTAAGGCTTTTTAAATACACTACTCACCTCCCAGAAGGCCCCTGCGCACCGCTGCCGCCGAAATCCAAAGGGCTGCTCCTGTAAAGGTAAGGCTTTTTAAATACACTACTCACCTCCCAGAAGGCCCCTGCGCACCGCTGCCGCCGAAATCCAAAGGGCTGCTCCTGCAAAGGTAAGGCTTTTTAAATACACTACTCACCTCCCAGAAGGCCCCTGCGCACCGCTGCCGCCGAAATCCAAAGGGCTGCTCCTGTAAAGGTAAGGCTTTTTAAATACACTACTCACCTCCAAGAAGGCCCCTGCGCACCGCTGCCGCCGAAATCCAAAGGGCTGCTCCGGTAAAGGTAAGGCTTTTTAAATACACTACTCACCTCCAAGAAGGCCCCTGCGCACCGCTGCCGCCGAAATCCAAAGGGCTGCTCCTGTAAAGGTAAGGCTTTTTAAATACACTACTCACCTCCAAGAAGGCCCCTGCGCACCGCTGCTGCCGAAATCCAAAGGGCTGCTCCTGAAAAGGTAAGGCTTTTTAAATACACTACTCACCTCCAAGAAGGCCCCTGCGCACCGCTGCCGCCGAAATCCAAAGGGCTGCTCCTGTAAAGGTAAGAGTTTTTAAATTCACTACTCACCTCCAAGAAGGCCCCTGCGCACCGCTGCCGCCGAAATCAAAAGGGCTGCTCCTGTAAAGGTAAGGCTTTTTAAATTCACTACTCACCTCCAAGAAGGCCCCTGCGCACCGCTGCCGCCAAAATCCAAAGGGCTGCTCCTGTGAATGTAAGGCTTTTTAAATTCACTACTCACCTCCCAGAAGGCCCCTGCGCACCGCTGCCGCCGAAATCCAAAGGGCTGCTCCTGTAAAGGTAAGGCTTTTTAAATACACTACTCACCTCCAAGAAGGCCCCTGCGCACCGCTGCCGCCGAAATCCAAAGGGCTGCTCCTGTAAAGGTAAGAGTTTTTAAATTCACTACTCACCTCCAAGAAGGCCCCTGCGCACCGCTGCCGCCGAAATCCAAAGGGCTGCTCCTGTAAAGGTAAGGCTTTTTAAATACACTACTCACCTCCCAGAAGGCCCCTGCGCACCGCTGCCTCCGAAATCCAAAGGGCTGCTCCTGTAAAGGTAAGGCTTTTTAAATTCACTACTCACCTCCCAGAAGGCCCCTGCGCACCGCTGCCGCCGAAATCCAAAGGGCTGCTCCTGTAAAGGTAAGGCTTTTTAACTTCACTACTCACCTCCCAGAAGGCCCCTGCGCACCGCTGCCGCCGAAATCCAAAGGGCTGCTCCTGTAAAGGTAAGGCTTTTTAAATTCACTACTCACCTCCCAGAAGGCCCCTGCGCACCGCTGCCTCCGAAATCCAAAGGGCTGCTCCGGTAAAGGTAAGGCTTTTAAATTTCACTACTCACCTCCCTGAAGGCCTCTGCGCACCGCTGCCGCCGAAATCCAAAGGGCTGCTCCTGTAAAGGTAAGGCGTTTTAAATACACTACTCACCTCCCAGAAGGCCCCTGCGCACCGCTGCCTCCGAAATCCAAAGGGCTGCTCCTGTAAAGGTAAGGCTTTTTAAATTCACTACTCACCTCCCAGAAGGCCCCTGCGCACCGCTGCCGCCGAAATCGAAAGGGCTGCTCCCGTAAAGGTAAGGCTTTTTAAATTCACTACTCACCTCCCAGAAGGCCCCTGTGCACCGCTGCCGCCGAAATCCAAAGGGCTGCTCCTGTAAAGGTAAGGCTTTTTAAATTCACTACTCACCTTCCAGAAGGCCCCTGCGCACCGCTGCCTCCGAAATCCAAAGGGCTGCTCCGGTAAAGGTAAGGCTTTCAAAATTCACTACTCAACTCCCTGAAGGCCTCTGCGCACCGCTGCCGCCGAAATCCAAAGGGCTGCTCCTGTAAAGGTAAGGCTTTTTAAATACACTACTCACCTCCCAGAAGGCCCCTGCGCACCGCTGCCGCCGAAATCCAAAGGGCTGCTCCTGTAAAGGTAAGGCTTTTTAAATACACTACTCACCTCCAAGAAGGCCCCTGCGCACAGCTGCCGCCGAAATCCAAAGGGCTGCTCCTGTAAAGGTAAGGCTTTTTAAATTCACTACTCACCTCCAAGAAGGCCCCTGCGCACCGCTGCTGCCGAAATCCAAAGGGCTGCTCCTGTAAAGGTAAGGCTTTTTAAATACACTACTCACCTCCAAAAAGGCCCCTGCGCACCGCTGCCGCCGAAATCCAAAGGGCTGCTCCTGTAAAGGTAAGGCTTTTTAAATACACTACTCACCTCCAAGAAGGCCCCTGCGCACCGCTGCCGCCGAAATCCAAAGGGCTGCTCCAGTAAAGTTAAGGCTTTTTAAATACACTACTCACCTCCCAGAAGGCCCCTGCGCACCGCTGCCGCCGAAATCCAAAGGGCTGCTCCTGTAAAGGTAAGGCTTTTTAAATACACTACTCACCTCCAAGAAGACCCCTGCGCACCGCTGCCGCCGAAATCCAAAGGGCTGCTCCTGTAAAGGTAAGGCTTTTTAAATACACTACTCACCTCCCAGAAGGCCCCTGCGCACCGCTGCCTCCGAAATCCAAAGGGCTGCTCCTGTAAAGGTAAGGCTTTTTATATTCACTACTCACCTCCAAGAAGGCCCCTGCGCACTGCTGCCTCCGAAATCCAAAGGGCTTCTCCTGTAAAGGTAAGGCTTTTTAAATTCACTACTCACCTCCCAGAAGGCCCCTGCGCACCGCTGCCGCCGAAATCCAAAGGGCTGCTCCTGTAAAGGTAGGGCTTTTTAAATTCACTACTCACCTCCCAGAAGGCCCCTGCGCACCGCTGCCGCCGAAATCCAAAGGGCTGCTCCTGTAAAGGTAAGGCTTTTTAAATTCACTACTCACCTCCCAGAAGGCTCCTGCGCACCGCTGCCTCCGAAATCCAAAGGGCTGCTCCGGTAAAGGTAAGGCTTTTAAAATTCACTACTCACCTCCCTGAAGGCCTCTGCGCACCGCTGCCGCCGAAATCCAAAGGGCAGCTCCTGTAAAGGTAAGGCTTTTTAAATACACTACTCACCTCCCAGAAGGCCCCTGCGCACCGCTGCCGCCGAAATCCAAAGGGCTGCTCCTGTAAAGGTAAGGCTTTTTAAATACACTACTCACCTCCAAGAAGGCCCCTGCGCACCGCTGCCGCCGAAATCCAAAGGGCTGCTCCTGTAAAGGTAAGGCTTTTTAAATTCACTACTCACCTCCAAGAAGGCCCCTGCGCACCGCTGCTGCCGAAATCCAAAGGGCTGCTCCTGTAAAGGTAAGGCTTTTTAAATACACTACTCACCTCCAAGAAGGCCCCTGCGCACCGCTGCCGCCGAAATCCAAAGGGCTGCTCCTGTAAAGGTAAGGCTTTTTAAATACACTACTCACCTCCAAGAAGCCCCTGCGCACCGCTGCCGCCGAAATCCAAAGGGCTGCTCCTGTAAAGGTAAGGCTTCTTAAAATCACTACTCACCTCCAAGAAGGCCCCTGCGCACCGCTGCCGCCGAAATCCAAAGGGCTGCTCCGGTAAAGGTAAGGCTTTTTAAATACACTACTCACCTCCCAGAAGGCCCCTGCGCACCGCTGCCGCTGAAATCCAAAGGGCTGCTCCTGTAAAGGTAAGGCTTTTTAAATACACTACTCACCTCCAAGAAGGCCCCTGCGCACCGCTGCTGCCGAAATCCAAAGGGCTGCTCCGGTAAAGGTAAGGCTTTTTAAATACACTACTCACCTCCCAGAAGGCCCCTGCGCACCGCTGCCGCTGAAATCCAAAGGGCTGCTCCTGTAAAGGTAAGGCTTTTTAAATACACTACTCACCTCCAAGAAGGCCCCTGCGCACCGCTGCCGCCGAAATCCAAAGGGCTGCTCCTGTAAAGGTAAGGCTTTTTAAATACACTACTCACCTCCAAGAAGGCCCCTGCGCACCGCTGCTCCCGAAATCCAAAGGGCTGCTCCTGTAAAGGTAAGAGTTTTTAAATTCACTGCTCACCTCCAAGAAGGCCCCTGCGCACCGCTGCCGCCGAAATACAAAGGGCTGCTCCTGTAAAGGTAAGGCTTTTTAAATTCACTACTCACCTCCAAGAAGGCCCCTGCGCACCGCTGCCGCCAAAATCCAAAGGGCTGCTCCTGTGAAGGTAAGGCTTTTTAAATTCACTACTCACCTCCCAGAAGGCCCCTGCGCACCGCTGCCGCCGAAATCCAAAGGGCTGCTCCTGTAAAGGTAAGGCTTTTTAAATACACTACTCACCTCCAAGAAGGCCCCTGCGCACCGCTGCCGCCGAAATCCAAAGGGCTGCTCCTGTAAAGGTAAGAGTTTTTAAATTCACTACTCACCTCCAAGAAGGCCCCTGCGCACCGCTGCCGCCGAAATCCAAAGGGCTGCTCCTGTAAAGGTAAGGCTTTTTAAATACACTACTCACCTCCCAGAAGGCCCCTGCGCACCGCTGCCTCCGAAATCCAAAGGGCTGCTCCTGTAAAGGTAAGGCTTTTTAAATTCACTACTCACCTCCCAGAAGGCCCCTGCGCACCGCTGCCGCCGAAATCCAAAGGGCTGCTCCTGTAAAGGTAAGGCTTTTTAAATTCACTACTCACCTCCCAGAAGGCCCCTGCGCACCGCTGCCGCCGAAATCCAAAGGGCTGCTCCTGTAAAGGTAAGGCTTTTTAAATACACTACTCACCTCCAAGAAGGCCCCTGCGCACCGCTGCTGCCGAAATCCAAAGGGCTGCTCCTGTAAAGGTAAGGCTTTTTAAATTCACTACTCACCTCCCAGAAGGACCCTGCGCACCGCTGCCTCCGAAATCCAAAGGGCTGCTCCGGTAAAGGTAAGGCTTTTAAAATTCACTACTCACCTCCCTGAAGGCCTCTGCGCACCGCTGCCGCCGAAATCCAAAGGGCTGCTCCTGTAAAGGTAAGGCTTTTTAAATACACTACTCACCTCCAAGAAGGCCCCTGCGCACCGCTGCCGCCGAAATCCAAAGGGCTGCTCCTGTAAAGGTAAGGCTTTTTAAATTCACTACTCACCTCCAAGAAGGCCCCTGCGCACCGCTGCTGCCGAAATCCAATGGGCTGCTTCTGTAAAGGTAAGGCTTTTTAAATACACTACTCACGTCCAAGAAGGCCCCTGCGCACCGCTGCCGCCGAAATCCAAAGGGCAGCTCCTGTAAAGGTAAGGCTTTTTAAAGACACTACTCACCTCCAAGGAGGCCCCTGCGCACCGCTGCCGCCGAAATCCAAAGGGCTGCTCCGGTAAAGGTAAGGCTTTTTAAATACACTACTCACCTCCCAGAAGGCCACTGCGCACCGCTGCCGCCGAAATCCAAAGGGCTGCTCCTGTAAAGGTAAGGCTTTTTAAATACACTACTCACCTCCAAGAAGGCCCCTGCGCACCGCTGCCGCCGAAATCCAAAGCGCTGCTCCTGGAAAGGTAAGGATTTTTAAATACACTACTCACCTCCCAGAAGGCCCCTGCGCACCGCTGCCGCCGAAATCCAAAGGGCTGCTCCTGTAAAGGTAAGGCTTTTTAAATACACTACTCACCTCCCAGAAGGCCCCTGCGCACCGCTGCCGCCGAAATCCAAAGGGCTGCTCCTGTAAAGGTAAGGCTTTTTAAATACACTACTCACCTCCCAGAAGGCCCCTGCGCACCGCTGCCGCAGAAATCCAAAGGGCTGCTCCTGCAAAGGTAAGGCTTTTTAAATACACTACTCACCTCCCAGAAGGCCCCTGCGCACCGCTGCCGCCGAAATCCAAAGGGCTGCTCCTGTAAAGGTAAGGCTTTTTAAATACACTACTCACCTCCAAGAAGGCCCCTGCGCACCGCTGCCGCCGAAATCCAAAGGGCTGCTCCGGTAAAGGTAAGGCTTTTTAAATACACTACTCACCTCCAAGAAGGCCCCTGCGCACCGCTGCCGCCGAAATCCAAAGGGCTGCTCCTGTAAAGGTAAGGCTTTTTAAATACACTACTCACCTCCAAGAAGGCCCCTGCGCACCGCTGCTGCCGAAATCCAAAGGGCTGCTCCTGTAAAGGTAAGGCTTTTTAAATACACTACTCACCTCCAAGAAGGCCCCTGCGCACCGCTGCCGCCGAAATCCAAAGGGCTGCTCCTATAAAGGTAAGGCTTTTTAAATTCACTACTCACCTCCAAGAAGGCCCCTGCGCACTGCTGCCGCCAAAATCCAAAGGGCTGCTCCTGTGAAGGTAAGGCTTTTTAAATTCACTACTCACCTCCCAAAAGGCCCCTGCGCACCGCTGCCGCCGAAATCCAAAGGGCTGCTCCTGTAAAGGTAAGGCTTTTTAAATACACTACTCACCTCCAAGAAGGCCCCTGCGCACCGCTGCCGCCGAAATCCAAAGGGCTGCTCCTGTAAAGGTAAGAGTTTTTAAATTCACTACTCACCTCCAAGAAGGCCCCTGCGCACCGCTGCCGCCGAAATCCAAAGGGCTGCTCCTGTAAAGGTAAGGCTTTTTAAATACACTACTCACCTCCCAGAAGGCCCCTGCGCACCGCTGCCTCCGAAATCCAAAGGGCTGCTCCTGTAAAGGTAAGGCTTTTTAAATTCACTACTCACCTCCCAGAAGGCCCCTGCGCACCGCTGCCGCCGAAATCCAAAGGGCTGCTCCTGTAAAGGTAAGGCTTTTTAAATTCACTACTCACCTCCCAGAAGGCCCCTGCGCACCGCTGCCGCCGAAATCCAAAGGGCTGCTCTGGTAAAGGTAAGGCTTTTAAAATTCACTACTCACCTCCCTGAAGGCCTCTGCGCACCGCTGCCGCCGAAATCCAAAGGGCTGCTCTTGTAAAGGTAAGGCTTTTTAAATACACTACTCACCTCCAAGAAGGCCCCTGCGCACCGCTGCCGCCGAAATCCAAAGGGCTGCTCCTGTAAAGGTAAGGCTTTTTAAATTCACTACTCACCTCCAAGAAGGCCCCTGCGCACCGCTGCTGCCGAAATCCAATGGGCTGCTCCTGTAAAGGTAAGGCTTTTTAAATACACTACTCTTCTCCAAGAAGGCCCCTGCGCACCGCTGCCGCCGAAATCCAAAGGGCTGCTCCTGTAAAGGTAAGGCTTTTTAAATACACTACTCACCTCCAAGAAGGCCCCTGCGCACCGCTGCCGCCGAAAACCAAAGGGCTGCTCCGGTAAAGGTAAGGCTTTTTAAATACACTACTCACCTCCCAGAAGGCCCCTGCGCACCGCTGCCGCCGAAATCCAAAGGGCTGCTCCTGTAAAGGTAAGGCTTTTTAAATACACTGCTCACCTCCAAGAAGGCCCCTGCGCACCGCTGCCGCCGAAATCCAAAGGGCTGCTCCTGTAAAGGTAAGGCTTTTTAAATACACTACTCACCTCCCAGAAGGCCCCTGCGCACCGCTGCCGCCAAAATCCAAAGGGCTGCTACTGTAAAGGTAAGGCTTTTTAAATTCACTACTCACCTCCCAGAAGGCCCCTGTGCACCGCTGCCGCCGATATCCAAAGGGCTGCTCCTGTAAAGGTAAGGCTTTTTAAATTCACTACTCACCTCCCAGAAGGCCCCTGCGCACCGCTGCCGCCGAAATCCAAAGGGCTGCTCCTGTAAAGGTAAGGCTTTTTAAATTCACTACTCACCTCCCAGAAGGCCCCTGCGCACCGCTGCCTCCGAAATCCAAAGGGCTGCTCCGGTAAAGGTAAGGCTTTTAAAATTCACTACTCACCTCCCTGAAGGCCTCTGCGCACCGCTGCCGCCGAAATCCAAAGGGCTGCTCTTGTAAAGGTAAGGCTTTTTAAATACACTACTCACCTCCAAGAAGGCCCCTGCGCACCGCTGCCGCCGAAATCCAAAGGGCTGCTCCTGTAAAGGTAAGGCTTTTTAAATTCACTACTCACCTCCAAGAAGGCCCCTGCGCACCGCTGCTGCCGAAATCCAATGGGCTGCTCCTGTAAAGGTAAGGCTTTTTAAATACACTACTCTTCTCCAAGAAGGCCCCTGCGCACCGCTGCCGCCGAAATCCAAAGGGCTGCTCCTGTAAAGGTAAGGCTTTTTAAATACACTACTCACCTCCAAGAAGGCCCCTGCGCACCGCTGCCGCCGAAATCCAAAGGGCTGCTCCTGTAAAGGTAAGGCTTTTTAAATACACTACTCACCTCCCAGAAGGCCCCTGCGCACCGCTGCCGCCGAAATCCAAAGGGCTGCTCCTGTAAAGGTAAGGCTTTTTAAATACACTACTCACCTCCAAGAAGGCCCCTGCGCACCGCTGCCGCCGAAATCCAAAGGGCTGCTCCTGTAAAGGTAAGGCTTTTTAAATACACTACTCACCTCCCAGAAGGCCCCTGCGCACCGCTGCCGCCGAAATCCAAAGGGCTGCTACTGTAAAGGTAAGGCTTTTTAAATACACTACTCACCTCCAAGAAGGCCCCTGCGCACCGCTGCCGCCGAAATCCAAAGGGCTGCTCCTGTAAAGGTAAGGCTTTTTAAATACACCACTCACCTCCCAGAAGGTCCCTGCGCACCGCTGCCGCCGAAATCCAAAGGGCTGCTCCTGTAAAGGTAAGGCTTTTTAAATACACTACTCACCTCCCAGAAGGCCCCTGCGCACCGCTGCCGCCGAAATCCAAAGTTCTGCTTCTGTAAAGGTAAGGCTTTTTATATTCACTACTCACCTCCAAGAAGGCCCCTGCGCACCGCTGCCGCCGAAATCCAAAGGGCTGCCCCTGCAAAGGTAAGGCTTTTTAAATACACTACTCACCTCCCAGAAGGCCCCTGCGCACCGCTGCCGCCGAAATCCAAAGGGCTGCTCCTGTAAAGGTAAGGCTTTTTTTATTCACTACTCACCTCCAAGAAGGCCCCTGCGCACCGCTGCCGCCGAAATCCAAAGGGCTGCTCCTGTAAAGGTAAGGCTTTTTAAATACACTACTCACCTCCAAGAAGGCCCCTGCGCACCGCTGCTGCCGAAATCCAAAGGGCTGCTCCTGTAAAGGTAAGGCTTTTTAAATTCACTACTCACCTCCAAGAAGGCCCCTGCGCACCGCTGCCGCCAAAATCCAAAGGGCTGCTCCTGTGAAGGTAAGGCTTTTTAAATTCACTACTCACCTCCCAGAAGGCCCCTGCGCACCTCTGCCGCCGAAATCCAAAGGGCTACTCCTGTAAAGGTAAGGCTTTTTAAATACACTACTCACCTCCAAGAAGGCCCCTGCGCACCGCTGCCGCCGAAATCCAAAGGGCTGCTCCTGTAAAGGTAAGGCTTTTTAAATACACTACTCACCTCCAAGAAGGCCCCTGCGCACCGCTGCCCCAAAATCCAAAGGGCTGCTCCTGTAAAGGTAAGGCTTTTTAAATACACTACTCACCTCCAAGAAGGCCCCTGCGCACCGCTGCCGCCGAAATCCAAAGGGCTGGTCCTGTAAAGGTAAGGCTTTTTAAATTCACTACTCACCTCCAAGAAGGCCCCTGCGCACCGCTGCCGCCGAAATCCAAAGGGCTGCTCCGGTAAAGGTAAGGCTTTTTAAATACACTACTCACCTCCAAGAAGGCCCCTGCGCACCGCTGCCGCCGAAATCCAAAGGGCTGCTCCTGTAAAGGTAAGGCTTTTTAAATTCACTACTCACCTCCAAGAACGCCCCTGAGCACCGCTGCCGCCGAAATCCAAAGGGCTGCTCCTGTAAAGGCAAGGCTTTTTATATTCACTACTCACCTCCAAGAAGGCTCCTGCGCACCGCTGCCGCCGAAATCCAAAGGGCTGCTCCTGTAAAGGTAAGGCTTTTTAAATACACTACTCACCTCCAAGAAGGCCCCTGCGCACCGCTGCCTCCGAAATCCAAAGGGCTGCTCCTGTAAAGGTAAGGCTTTTTAAATTCACTACTCACCTCCCAGAAGGCCCCTGCGCACCGCTGCCGCCGAAATCCAAAGGGCTGCTCCTGTAAAGGTAAGGCTTTTTAAATTCACTACTCACCTCCCAGAAGGCCCCTGCGCACCGCTGCCGCCGAAATCCAAAGGGCTGCTCCTGTAAAGGTAAGGCTTTTTAAATTCACTACTCACCTCCCAGAAGGCCCCTGCGCACCGCTGCCTCCGAAATCCAAAGGGCTGCTCCGGTAAAGGTAAGGCTTTTAAAATTCACTACTCACCTCCCTGAAGGCCTCTGCGCACCGCTGCCGCCGAAATCCAAAGGGCTGCTTCTATAAAGGTAAGGCTTTTTAAATACACTACTCACCTCCCAGAAGGCCCCTGCGCACCGCTGCCGCCGAAATCCAAAGGGCTGCTCCTGTAAAGGTAAGGCTTTTTAAATTCACTACTCACCTCCCAGAAGGCCCCTACGCACCGCTGCCTCCGAAATCCAAAGGGCTGCTCCGGTAAAGGTAAGGCTTTTAAAATTCACTACTCACCTCCCTGAAGGCCTCTGCGCACCGCTGCCGCCCAAATCCAAAGGGCTGCTCCTGTAAAGGTAAGGCTTTTTAAATACACTACTCACCTCCAAGAAGGCCCCTGCGCACCGCTGCCGCCGAAATCCAAAGGGCTGCTCCTGTAAAGGTAAGGCTTTTTAAATTCACTACTCACCTCCAAGAAGGCCCCTGTGCACCGCTGCTGCCGAAATCCAAAGGGCTGCTCCTGTAAAGGTAAGGCTTTTAAAATACACTACTCACCTCCAAGAAGGCCCCTGCGCACCGCTGCCGCCGAAATCCAAAGGGCTGCTCCTGTAAAGGTAAGGCTATTTAAATACACTACTCACCTCCCAGAAGGCCCCTGCGCACCGCTGCCGCCGAAATCCAAAGGGCTGCTCCGGTAAAGGTAAGGCTTTTTAAATACACTACTCACCTCCCAGAAGGCCCCTGCGCACCGCTGCCGCCGAAATCCAAAGGGCTGCTCCTGTAAAGGTAATGCTTTTTAAATATACTACTCACCTCCAAGAAGGCCCCTGCGCACCGCTGCCGCCGAAATCCAAAGGGCTGCTCCTGTAAAGGTAAGGATTTTTAAATACACTACTCACCTCCCAGAAGGCCCCTGCGCACCGCTGCCGCCGAAATCCAAAGGGCTGCTCCTGTAAAGGTAAGGCTTTTTAAATACACTACTCACCTCCAAGAAGGCCCCTGCGCACCGCTGCCGCCGAAATCCAAAGGGCTGCTCCTGTAAAGGTAAGGCTTTTTAAATACACTACTCACCTCCCAGAAGGCCCCTGCGCACCGCTGCCGCCGAAATCCAAAGGGCTGCTCCTGTAAAGGTAAGGCTTTTTAAATACACTACTCACCTCCAAGAAGGCCCCTGCGCACCGCTGCCGCCGAAATCCAAAGGGCTGCTCCTGTAAAGGTAAGGCTTTTTAAATTCACTACTCACCTCCAAGAAGGCCCCTGCGCACCGCTGCCGCCAAAATCCAAAGTGCTGCTCCTGTGAAGGTAAGGCTTTTTAAATTCACTACTCACCTCCAAGAAGGCCCCTGCGCACCGCTGCCGCCGAAATCCAAAGGGCTGCTCCTGTAAAGGTAAAGGAAACTTTAATTTAAGGATCTTAACCTGTCGAACTACGCCAAGTTTGGGGGAAGCTTAGTTGATGAATCAAGTCCTGGCGCAATACGACAAGTTGTAAGATTTTTACTATTTGTAGACTGTGTTAAGTTGTTCGATTCCTTCTATTATTCGACTGTGTATAGTTGAAGGAATTTATATCATCTCTGCTATTCGGTTATCAGTAGCACTTTGCGAATACTGGAACTCAGCAGAAATTTGCAGTATAAACGCCTCAGGTGCCAAAAAGAATTGTTTTATTTGTAGTCGCTTGATTACAATTTAAAAGTCATTTAAAAGGCAATTCGTAGACATTTCGAAGCTTTCAGAGAATTACAGACATTATCTTTCTTTGCTTAGGCAGACAGCTCGAAAGTAACTTTTTAAAGGTCAAAGTCTGGCAATGAAACATGAAGAGAGAGAGAAAGCTAATCTTCAGCTAAACTCAAACTCAAAGTCAAAAGTGGACTAACATCGCTGACACAGACTGGTAGACTGACAGAACCCCCAAACCTAACCTAAAATGGAGACTATAAAGGACAAAACTGACTAAACTAAACACTAAAACAAAACTTAAGCTACAAAGACAATACTCACAAAGACAACAAAACCCAACCTAACCTAAAATGGCCGGGAGAAAACTTTTTAGTTATACACTTTCATATCTGCCTTAAGTCGTCTCATTACACCCCAATATAATCCTAATTGGATTGGGTTAGACTCAAACACATTTGATTTGATGGCAAGCCGTCCATCTTCAATGTGCAACATCAGCTTTTCTGACCCAGCTGTTATCTGCATTGTGAACAATGTTGCTGTGTATTCAGTCCCTGTCCTTGACAATTAGCACAAGACAGTGTCATTATCTTGAAAATATGCATTTGCCAGAACAACGGACTTCAGTAAAAGTGAATTATGCTGTATAAATGGGTATTTAAAACTGGGGCTCAACATTTATGCTTAAACAGCTATCTTTTACCTATGCTAGTTGTATTTGAAATACTTGGCTTCTACAGTCGGCCCTTTGATAAATCGAAAAATTGAGATATATCAGAAAAGATTAAAATACATCATTAATGCGATAGGATAGGTAAAAGCGCAAAGAATCGTTGCAGTTTTAAACAATACAATGGAATTAACATTGCAACAGGCATTTCAAAATAATTATTAAAATTATTATACAATGAAAGTTGAACATATGATCTAGTAATAAATGGTAAAATGATTATCAAAATTGATGTCAAGTCTTTGACATCTTCTGGATAATACACAAAAGCTTGTTGAAAGGGTTAATTTTCTTACAGAGACAAAACAGGCGTATAGCTTGGAATGATGCCATTCGCATCTTTAAACTTTTTTTTTTGTCACTCAAATGGCCTGGGAGTAAAAGTTGGATTGCTGCCAAATTCCCGTCATCAAATTTCTTTGAACAACCTGTTCTTTTGGCTTTTAATCAAAGATTGTTGGTTTTTTTTTTAAACCAGCTTCCACATTGTTTGAAGTTTTAATTTCCAGGCTAATTCCAAACATTTATTTTAAAATATCAAATACAATAACTTATTAAATATATAACTGAACCAATCTTGTGCTGTATCTTGATTTTCTGTAGATGAATTTGCCGATTCAGTTAAAGAAAAGGTAAGGCTTTTTAAATACACTACTCACCTCCAAGAAGGCCCCTGCGCACCGCTGCTGCCGAAATCCAAAGGGCTGCTCCTGTAAAGGTAAGGCTTTTTAAATACACTACTCACCTCCCAGAAGGCCCCTGCGCACCGCTGCCGCCGAAATCCAAAGGGCTGCTCCTGTAAAGGTAAGGCTTTTGAAATACACTACTCACCTCCAAGAAGACCCCTGCACACCGCTGCCGCCAAAATCCAAAGAGCTGCTCCTGTAAAGGGAATGCTTTTTAAATTCACTACTCACCTCCAAGAAGGCCCCTGCGCACCGCTGCCGCCGAAATCCAAAGGGCTGCTCCTGCAAAGGTAAGGCTTTTTACATACACTACTCACCTCCCAGAAGGCCTCTGATCACCGCTGCCTCCGAAATCCAAAGGGCTGCTCCTGTAAAGGTAAGGCTTTTTAAATTCACTACTCACCTCCCAGAAGGCCCCTGCGCACCGCTGCCGCCGAAATCCAAAGGGCTGCTCCTGTAAAGGTAAGGCTTTTTAAATTCACTACTCACCTCCCAGAAGGCCCCTGCGCACCGCTGCCGCCGAAATCCAAAGGGCTGCTCCGGTAAAGGTAAGGCTTTTAAAATTCACTACTCACCTCCCTGAAGGCCTCTGCGCACCGCTGCCGCCGAAATCCAAAGGGCTGCTCCTGTAAAGGTAAGGCTTTTTAAATACACTACTCACCTCCCAGAAGGCCCCTGCGCACCGCTGCCGCCGAAATCCAAAGGGCTGCTCCTGTAAAGGTAAGGCTTTTTAAATACACTACTCACCTCCAAGAAGGCCCCTGCGCACCGCTGCCGCCGAAATCCAAAGGGCTGCTCCTGTAAAGGTAAGGCTTTTTAAATTCACTACTCACCTCCAAGAAGGCCCCTGCGCACCGCTGCGGCCGAAATCCAAAGGGCTGCTCCTGTAAAGGCAAGGCTTTTTAAATACACTACTCACCTCCAAGAAGGCCCCTGTGCACCGCTGCCGCCGAAATCCAAAGGGCTGCTCCTGTAAAGGCAAGGCTTTTTAAATACACTACTCACCTCCAAGAAGGCCCCTGCGCACCGCTGCCGCCGAAATCCAAAGGGCTGCTCCGGTAAAGGTAAGGCTTTTTAAATACACTACTCACCTCCCAGAAGGCCCCTGCGCACCGCTGCCGCCGAAATCCAAAGGGCTGCTCCTGTAAAGGTAAGGCTTTTTAAATACACTACTCACCTCCAAGAAGGCCCCTGCGCACCGCTGCCGCCGAAATCCAAAGGGCTGCTCCTGTAAAGGTAAGGCTTTTTAAATACACTACTCACCTCCCAGAAGGCCCCTGTGCACCGCTGCCGCCGAAATCCAAAGGGCTGCTCCTGTAAAGGTAAGGCTTTTTAAATACACTACTCACCTCCCAGAAGGCCCCTGCGCACCGCTGCCGCCGAAATCCAAAGGGCTGCTCCTGCAAAGGTAAGGCTTTTTAAATACACTACTCACCTCCCAGAAGGCCCCTGCGCACCGCTGCCGCCGAAATCCAAAGGGCTGCTCCTGTAAAGGTAAGGCTTTTTATATTCACTACTCACCTCCAAGAAGGCCCCTGCGCACCGCTGCCGCCGAAATCCAAAGGGCTGCTCCTGTAAAGGTAAGGCTTTTTAAATACACTCATCACCTCCAAGAAGGCCCCTGCGCACCGCTGCCGCCGAAATCCAAAGGGCTGCTCCTGTAAAGGTAAGGCTTTTTAAATTCACTACTCACCTCCAAGAAGGCCCCTGCGCACCGCTGCCGCCGAAATCCAAAGGGCTGCTCCGGTAAAGGTAAGGCTTTTTAAATACACTACTCACCTCCAAGAAGGCCCCTGCGCACCGCTGCCGCCGAAATCCAAAGGGCTGCTCCTGTAAAGGTAAGGCTTTTTAAATACACTACTCACCTCCCAGAAGGCCCCTGCGCACCGCTGCCGCCGAAATCCAAAGGGCTGCTCCTGTAAAGGTAAGGCTTTTTAAATACACTACTCACCTCCCAGAAGGCCCCTGCGCACCGCTGCCGCCGAAATCCAAAGGGCTGCTCCTGTAAAGGTAAGGCTTTTTAAATTCACTCCTCACATCCAAGAAGGACCCTGCGCACCGCTGCCGCCGAAATCCAAAGGGCTGCTCCTGTAAAGGTAAGGCTTTTTAAATACACTACTCACCTCCCAGAAGACCCCTGCGCACCGCTGCCGCCGAAATCCAAAGGGCTGCTCCTGTAAAGGTAAGGCTTTTTAAATTCATTCCTTACATCCAAGAAGGCCCCTGCGCACCGCTGCCGCCGAAATCCAAAGGGCTGCTCCTGTAAAGGTAAGGCTTTTTAAATTCACTACTCACCTCCAAGAAGGACCCTGCGCACCGCTGCCGCCGAAATCCAAAGGGCTGCTCCTGTAAAGGTAAGGCTTTTTAAATACACGACTCACCTCCAAGAAGGAGCCTGCGCACCGCTGCCGCCGAAATCCAAAGGGCTGCTCCTGTAAAGGTAAGGCTTTTTAAATACACTACTCACCTCCCAGAAGGCCCCTGCGCACCGCTGCCGCCGAAATCCAAAGGGCTGCTCCTGTAAAGGTAAGGCGTTTTAAATTCACTCCTCACATCCAAGAAGGCCGCTGCGCACCGCTGCCGCCGAAATCCAAAGGGCTGCTCCTGTAAAGGTAAGGCTTTTTAAATTCACTACTCACCTCCAAGATTGCCCCTGCGCACCGCTGCCGCCGAAATCCAAAGGGCTGCTCCTGTAAAGGTAAGGCTTTTTAAATACACTACTCACCTCCAAGAAGGCCCCTACGCACCGCTGCCGCCGAAATGCAAAGGGCTGCTCCTGTAAAGGTAAGGCTTTTTAAATACACTACTCACCTCCAAGAAGGCCCCTACGCACCGCTGCCGCCGAAATCCAAGGGGCTGCTCCTGTAAAGGTAAGGCTTTTTAAATACACTACTCACCTCCAAGAAGGCCCCTGCGCACCGCTGCCGACGAAATCCAAAGGGCTGCTCCTGTAAAGGCAAGGCTTTTTAAATACACTACTCACCTCCAAGAAGGCCCCTGCGCACCGCTGCCGCCGAAATCCAAAGGCTGCTCCTGTAAAGGTAAGGCTTTTTAAATACACTACTCACCTCCCATAAGGCCCCTGCGCACCGCTGCCGCCGAAATACAAAGGGCTGCTCCTGTAAAGGTAAGGCTTTTTAAATTCACTACTCACCTCCCAGAAGGCCCCGACGCACCGCTGCCTCCGAAATCCAAAGGGCTGCTCCGGTAAAGGTAAGGCTTTCAAAATTCACTACTCACCTCCCTGAAGGCCTCTGCGCACCGCTGCCGCCGAAATCCAAAGGGCTGCTCCTGAAAATGTAAGGCTTTTTAAATTCACTACTCACCTCCAAGAAGGCCCCTGCGCACCGCTGCTGCCGAAATCCAAAGGGCTGCTCCTGTAAAGGTAAGGCTTTTTAAATTCACTACTCACCTCCAAGAAGGCCCCTGCGCACCGCTGCTGCCGAAATCCAAAGGGCTGCTCCTGTAAAGGTAAGGCTTTTTAAATACACTACTCACCTCCAAGAAGGCCCCTGCGCACCGCTGCCGCCGAAATCCAAAGGGCTGCTCCTGTAAAGGTAAGGCTTTTTAAATACACAACTCACCTCCAAGAAGGCCCCTGCGCACCGCTGCCGCCGAAATCCAAAGGGCTGCTCCGGTAAAGGTAAGGCTTTTTAAATACACTACTCACCTCCCAGAAGGCCCCTGCGCACCGCTGCCGCCGAAATCCAAAGGGCTGCTCCTGTAAAGGTAAGGCTTTTTAAATACACTACTCACCTCCAAGAAGGCCCCTGCGCACCGCTGCCGCCGAAATCCAAAGGGCTGCTCCTGTAAAGGTAAGGCTTTTTAAATACACTACTCACCTCCCAGAAGGCCCCTGTGCACCGCTGCCGCCGAAATCCAAAGGCTGCTCCTGTAAAGGTAAGGCTTTTTAAATTCACTACTCACCTCCCAGAAGGCCCCTGCGCACCGCTGCCGCCGAAATCCAAAGGGCTGCTCCTGTAAAGGTAAGGCTTTTTAAATTCACTACTCACCTCCCAGAAGGCCCCGACGCACCGCTGCCTCCGAAATCCAAAGGGCTGCTCCGGTAAAGGTAAGGCTTTCAAAATTCACTACTCACCTCCCTGAAGGCCTCTGCGCACCGCTGCCGCCGAAATCCAAAGGGCTGCTCCTGAAAAGGTAAGGCTTTTTAAATTCACTACTCACCTCCAAGAAGGCTCCTGCGCACCGCTGCTGCCGAAATCCAAAGGGCTGCTCCTGTAAAGGTAAGGCTTTTTAAATTCACTACTCACCTCCAAGAAGGCCCCTGCGCACCGCTGCTGCCGAAATCCAAAGGGCTGCTCCTGTAAAGGTAAGGCTTTTTAAATACACTACTCACCCCCAAGAAGGCCCCTGCACACCGCTGCCGCCGAAATCCAAAGGGCTGCTCCTGTAAAGGTAAGGCTTTTTAAATACACTACTCACCTCCAAGAAGGCCCCTGCGCACCGCTGCCGCCGAAATCCAAAGGGCTGCTCCGGTAAAGGTAAGGCTTTTTAAATACACTACTCACCTCCCAGAAGGCCCCTGCGCTCCGCTGCCGCCGAAATCCAAAGGGCTGCTCCTGTAAAGGTAAGGCTTTTTAAATACACTACTCACCTCCAAGAAGGCCCCTGCGCACCGCTGCCGCCGAAATCCAAAGGGCTGCTCCTGTAAAGGTAAGGCTTTTTAAATACACTACTCACCTCCCAGAAGGCCCCTGTGCACCGCTGCCGCCGAAATCCAAAGGGCTGCTCCTGTAAAGGTAAGGCTTTTTAAATACACTACTCACCTCCAAGAAGGCCCCTGCGCACCGCTGCCGCCGAAATCCAAAGGGCTGCTCCTGTAAAGGTAAGGCTTTTTAAATACACTACTCACCTCCCAGAAGGTCTGTGCGCACCGCTGCCGCCGAAATCCAAAGGGCTGCTCCTGTAAAGGTAAGTGGTTTTAAACTCACTACTCACCTCCAAGAAGGCCCCTGCGCACCGCTGCCGCCGAAATCCAAAGGGCTGCTCCTGTAAAGGTAAGGCTTTTTAAATACACTACTCACCTCCCAGAAGGCCCCTGCGCACCGCTGCCGCCGAAATCCAAAGGGCTGCTCCTGTAAAGGTAAGGCTTTTTAAATACACTACTCACCTCCCTGAAGGCCTCTGCGCACTGCTGCCGCCGAAATCCAAAGGGCTGCTCCTGTAAAGGTAAGGCTTTTTAAATTCACTACTCACCTCCCTGAAGGCCTCTGCGCACCGCTGCCGCCGAAATCCAAAGGGCTGCTCCTGTAAAGGTAAGGCGTTTTAAATACACTACTCACCTCCCAGAAGGCCTTTGCGCACCGCTGCCGCCGAAATCCAAAGGGCTGCTCCTGTAAAGGGAAGGCTTTTTAAATTCACTACTCACCTCCCTGAATGCCTCTGCGCACCGCTGCCGCCGAAATCCAAAGGGCTGCTCCTGTAAAGGTAAGGCGTTTTAAATACACTACTCACCTCCCAGAAGGCCCCTGCGCACCGCTGCCTCCGAAATCCAAAGGGCTGCTCCTGTAAAGGTAAGGCTTTTTAAATTCACTACTCACCTCCCAGAAGGCCCCTGCGCACCGCTGCCGCCGAAATCCAAAGGGCAGCTCCTGTAAAGGTAAGGCTTTTTAAATTCACTACTCACCTCCCAGAAGGCCCCTGCGCACCGCTGCCGCCGAAATCCAAAGGGCTGCTCCTGTAAAGGTAAGGCTTTTTAAATTCACTACTCACCTCCCAGAAGGCCCCTGCGCACCGCTGCCGCCGAAATCCAAAGGGCTGCTCCGGTAAAGGTAAGGCTTTCAAAATTCACTACTCACCTCCCTGAAGGCCTCTGCGCACCGCTGCCGCCGAAATCCAAAGGGCTGCTCCTGTAAAGGTAAGGCTTTTTAAATACTCTACTCACCTCCCAGAAGGCCCCTGCGCACCGCTGCCGCCGAAATCCAAAGTGCTGCTCCTGTAAAGGTAAGGCATTTTAAATACACTACTCACCTCCAAGAAGGCCCCTGCGCACCGCTGCCGCCGAAATCCAAAGGGCTGCTCCGGTAAAGGTAAGGCTTTTTAAATTCACTACTCACCTCCAAGAAGGCCCCTGCGCACCGCTGCTGCCGAAATACAAAGGGCTGCTCCTGTAAAGGGAAGGCTTTTTAAATACACTACTCACCTCCAAGAAGGCCCCTGCGCACCGCTGCCGCCGAAATCCAAAGGGCTGCTCCTGTAAAGGGAAGGCTTTTTAAATACACTACTCACCTCCAAGAATGCCCCTGCGCACCGCTGCCGCCGAAATCCAAAGGGCTGCTCCGGTAAAGGTAAGGCTTTTTAAATACACTACTCACCTCCAAGAAGGCCCCTGCGCACCGCTGCCGCCGAAATCCAAAGGGCTGCTCCTGTAAAGGTAAGGCTTTTTAAATTCACTACTCACCTCCAAGAAGGCCCCTGCGCACCGCTGCCGCCAAAATCCAAAGGGTTGCTCCTGTGAAGGTAAGGCTTTTTAAATTCACTACTCACCTCCCAGAAGGCCCCTGCGCACCGCTGCCGCCGAAATCCAAAGGGCTGCTCCTGTAAAGGTAAGGCGTTTTAAATACACTACTCACCTCCAAGAAGGCCCCTGCGCACCGCTGCCGCCGAAATCCAAAGGGCTGCTCCTGTAAAGGTATGGCTTTTTAAATTCACTATTCACCTCCAAGAAGGCCCCTGCGCACTGCTGCCGCCGAAATCCAAAGGGCGGCTCCTGTAAAGGTAAGGCTTTTTAAATACACTACTCACCTCCAAGAAGGCCCCTGCGCACCGCTGCCGCCGAAATCCAAAGGGCTGCTCCTGCAAAGGTAAGGCTTTTTAAATACACTACTCACCTCCCAGAAGGCCCCTGCGCACCGCTGCCGCCGAAATCCAAAGGGCTGCTCCTGTAAAGGTAAGGCTTTTTATATTCACTACTCACCTCGAAGAAGGCCCCTGCGCACCGCTGCCGCCGAAATCCAAAGGGCTGCTCCTGTAAAGGTAAGGCTTTTTAAATACACTACTCACCTCCAAGAAGGCCCCTGCGCACCGCTGCCGCCGAAATCCAAAGGGCTGCTCCTGTAAAGGTTAGAGTTTTTAAATTCACTACTCACCTCCAAGAAGGCCCCTGCGCACCGCTGCCGCCAAAATCCAAAGGGCTGCTCCTGTAAAGGTAAGGCTTTTTAAATTCACTACTCACCTCCAAGAAGGCCCCTGTGCACCGCTGCCGCCAAAATCCAAAGGGCTGCTCCTGTGAAGGTAAAGCTTTTTAAATTCACTACTCACCTCCCAGAAGGCCCCTGCGCACCGCTGCCGCCGAAATCCAAAGGGCTGCTCCTGTAAAGGTAAGGCGTTTTAAATACACTACTCACCTCCAAGAAGGCCCCTGCGCACCGCTGCCGCCGAAATCCAAAGGGCTGCTCCTGTAAAGGTAAGGCTTTTTAAATTCACTATTCACCTCCAAGAAGGCCGCTGCGCACTGCTGCCGCCGAAATCCAAAGGGCTGCTCCTGTAAAGGTAAGGCTTTTTAAATACACTACTCACCTCCAAGAAGGCCCCTGCGCACCGCTGCCGCCGAAATCCAAAGGGCTGCTCCTGTAAAGGTAAGGCTTTTTAAATACACTACTCACCTCCAAGAAGGCCCCTGCGCACCGCTGCCGCCGAAATCCAAAGGGCTGCTCCTGTAAAGGTAAGAGTTTTTAAATTCACTACTCACCTCCAAGAAGGCCCCTGCGCACCGCTGCCGCCGAAATCCAAAGGGCTGCTCCTGTAAAGGTAAGGCTTTTTAAATACACTACTCACCTCCCAGAAGGCCCCTGCGCACCGCTGCCTCCGAAATCCAAAGGGCTGCTCCTGTAAAGGTAAGGCTTTTTAAATTCACTACTCACCTCCCAGAAGGTCCCTGCGCACCGCTGCCGCCGAAATCCAAAGGGCTGCTCCTGTAAAGGTAAGGCTTTTTAAATACACTACTCACCTCCAAGAAGGCCCCTGCGCACCGCTGCCTCCGAAATCCAAAGGGCTGCTCCGGTAAAGGTAAGGCTTTTAAAATTCACTACTCACCTCCCTGAAGGCCTCTGCGCACCGCTGCCGCCTAAATCCAAAGGGCTGCTCCTGTAAAGGTAAGGCTTTTTAAATACACTACTCACCTCCCAGAAGGCCCCTGCGCACCGCTGCCGCCGAAATCCAAAGGGCTGCTCCTGTAAAGTTAAGGCTTTTTAAATACACTACTCACCTCCAAGAAGGCCCCTGCGCACCGCTGCCGCCGAAATCCAAAGGGCTGCTCCTGTAAAGGTAAGGCTTTTTAAATTCACTATTCACCTCCAAGAAGGCTCCTGCGCACTGCTGCCGCCGAAATCCAAAGGGCTGCTCCTGTAAAGGTAAGGCTTTTTAAATACACTACTCACCTCCAAGAAGGCCCCTGCGCACCGCTGCCGCCGAAATCCAAAGGGCTGCTCCTGTAAAGGTAAGGCTTTTTAAATACACTACTCACCTCCAAGAAGGCCCCTGCGCACCGCTGCCGCCGAAATCCAAAGGGCTGCTCCTGTAAAGGTAAGAGTTTTTAAATTCACTACTCACCTCCAAGAAGGACCCTGCGCACCGCTGCCGCCGAAATCCAAAGGGCTGCTCCTGTAAAGGTAAGGCTTTTTAAATACACTACTCACCTCCCAGAAGGCCCCTGCGCACCGCTGCCTCCGAAATCCAAAGGGCTGCTCCTGTAAAGGTAAGGCTTTTTAAATTCACTACTCACCTCCCAGAAGGCCCCTGCGCACCGCTGCCGCCGAAATCCAAAGGGCTGCTCCTGTAAAGGTAAGGCTTTTTAAATTAACTACTCACCTCCCAGAAGGCCGCTGCGCACCGCTGCCTCCGAAATCCAAAGGGCTGCTCCGGTAAAGGTAAGGCTTTTAAAATTCACTACTCACCTCCCTGAAGGCCTCTGCGCACCGCTGCCGCCTAAATCCAAAGGGCTGCTCCTGTAAAGGTAAGGCTTTTTAAATACACTACTCACCTCCCAGAAGGCCCCTGCGCACCGCTGCCGCCGAAATCCAAAGGGCTGCTCCTGTAAAGTTAAGGCTTTTTAAATACACTACTCACCTCCAAGAAGGCCCCTGCGCACCGCTGCCGCCGAAATCCAAAGGGCTGCTCCTGTAAAGGTAAGGCTTTTTAAATTCACTACTCACCTCCAAGAAGGCCCCTGCGCACCGCTGCGGCCGAAATCCAAAGGGCTGCTCCTGTAAAGGTAAGGCTTTTTAAATACACTACTCACCTCCAAGAAGGCCCCTGCGCACCGCTGCCGCCGAAATCCAAAGGGCTGCTCCTGCAAAGGTAAGGCTTTTTAAAAAACTACTCACCTCCCAGAAGGCCCCTGCGCACCGCTGCCGCCGAAATCCAAAGGGCTGCTCCTGTAAAGGTAAGGCTTTTTATATTCACTACTCACCTCGAAGAAGGCCCCTGCGCACCGCTGCCGCCGAAATCCAAAGGGCTGCTCCTGTAAAGGTAAGGCTTTTTAAATACACTACTCACCTCCAAGAAGGCCCCTGCGCACCGCTGCCGCCGAAATCCAAAGGGCTGCTCCTGTAAAGGTAAGAGTTTTTAAATTCACTACTCACCTCCAAGAAGGCCCCTGCGCACCGCTGCCGCCGAAATCCAAAGGGCTGCTCCTGTAAAGGTAAGGCTTTTTAAATACACTACTCACCTCCCAGAAGGCCCCTGCGCACCGCTGCCTCCGAAATCCAAAGGGCTGCTCCTGTAAAGGTAAGGCTTTTTAAATTCACTACTCACCTCCCAGAAGGCCCCTGCGCACCGCTGCCGCCGAAATCCAAAGGGCTGCTCCTGTAAAGGTAAGGCTTTTTAAAATCACTGCTCACCTCCCAGAAGGCCCCTGCGCACCGCTGCCGCCGAAATCCAAAGGGCTGCTCCTGTAAAGGTAAGGCTTTTTAAATTCACTACTCACCTCCCAGAAGGCCCCTGCGCACCGCTGCCTCCGAAATCCAAAGGGCTGCTCCGGTAAAGGTAAGTCTTTTAAAATTCACTACTCACCTCCCAGAAGGCCCCTGTGCACCGCTGCCGCCGAAATCCAAAGGGCTGCTCCTGTAAAGGTAAGGCTTTTTAAATTCACTACTCACCTCCCAGAAGGCCCCTGCGCACCGCTGCCTCCGAAATCCAAAGGGCTGCTCCGGTAAAGGTAAGGCTTTTAAAATTCACTACTCACCTCCCTGAAGGCCTCTGCGCACCGCTGCCGCCGAATTCCAAAGGGCTGCTCCTGTAAAGGTAAGGCTTTTTAAATTCACTACTCACCTCCCAGAAGGCCCCTGCGCACTGCTGCCGCCGAAATCCAAAGGGCTGCTCCTGTAAAGGTAAGGCTTTTTAAATACACTACTCACCTCCAAGAAGGCCCCTGCGCACCGCTGCCGCCGAAATCCAAAGGGCTGCTCCTGTAAAGGTAAGGCTTTTTAAATTCACTACTCACCTCCAAGAAGGCCCCTGCGCACCGCTGCGGCCGAAATCCAAAGGGCTGCTCCTGTAAAGGTAAGGCTTTTTAAATACACTACTCACCTCCAAGAAGGCCCCTGCGCACCGCTGCCGCCGAAATCCAAAGGGCTGCTCCTGTAAAGGCAAGGCTTTTTAAATACACTACTCACCTCCAAGAAGGCCCCTGCGCACCGCTGCCGCCGAAATCCAAAGGGCTGCTCCGGTAAAGGTAAGGCTTTTTAAATACACTACTCACCTCCCAGAAGGCCCCTGCGCACCGCTGCCGCCGAAATCCAAAGGGCTGCTCCTGTAAAGGTAAGGCTTTTTAAATACACTACTCACCTCCAAGAAGGCCCCTGCGCACCGCTGCCGCCGAAATCCAAAGGGCTGCTCCTGTAAAGGTAAGGCTTTTTAAATACACTACTCACCTCCCAGAAGGCCCCTGCGCACCGCTGCCGCCGAAATCCAAAGGGCTGCTCCTGCAAAGGTAAGGCTTTTTAAATACACTACTCACCTCCCAGAAGGCCCCTGCGCACCGCTGCCGCCAAAATCCAAAGGGCTGCTCCTGTAAAGGTAAGGCTTTTTATATTCACTACTCACCTCCAAGAAGGCCCCTGCGCACCGCTGCCGCCGAAATCCAAAGGGCTGCTCCTGTAAAGGTAAGGCTTTTTAAATACACTACTCACCTCCAAGAAGGCCCCTGCGCACCGCTGCCGCCGAAATCCAAAGGGCTGCTCCTGTAAAGGTAAGGCTTTTTAAATTCACTACTCACCTCCAAGAAGGCCCCTGCGCACCGCTGCCGCCGAAATCCAAAGGGCTGCTCCTGTAAAGGTAAGGCTTTTTAAATTCACTACTCACCTCCCAGAAGTCCCCTGCGCACCGCTGCCGCCGAAATCCAAAGGGCTGCTCCTGTAAAGGTAAGGCGTTTTAAATACACTACTCACCTCCAAGAAGGCCCCTGCGCACCGCTGCCGCCGAAATCCAAAGGGCTGCTCCTGTAAAGGTAAGGCTTTTTAAATTCACTATTCACCTCCAAGAAGGCCCCTGCGCACTGCTGCCGCCGAAATCCAAAGGGCTGCTCCTGTAAAGGTAAGGCTTTTTAAATACACTACTCACCTCCAAGAAGGCCCCTGCGCACCGCTGCCGCCGAAATCCAAAGGGCTGCTCCTGTAAAGGTAAGGCTTTTTAAATACACTACTCACCTCCAAGAAGGCCCCTGCGCACCGCTGCCGCCGAAATCCAAAGGGCTGCTCCTGTAAAGGTAAGGCTTTTTAAATACACTACTCACCTCCAAGAAGGCCCCTGCGCACCGCTGCCGCCGAAATCCAAAGGGCTGCTCCGGTAAAGGTAAGGCTTTTTAAATACACTACTCACCTCCCAGAAGGCCCCTGCGCACCGCTGCCGCCGAAATCCAAAGGGCTGCTCCTGTAAAGGTAAGGCTTTTTAAATACACTACTCACCTCCAAGAAGGCCCCTGCGCACCGCTGCCGCCGAAATCCAAAGGGCTGCTCCTGTAAAGGTAAGGCTTTTTAAATACACTACTCACCTCCCAGAAGGCCCCTGCGCACCGCTGCCGCCGAAATCCAAAGGGCTGCTCCTGTAAAGGTAAGGCTTTTTAAATACACTACTCACCTCCCAGAAGGCCCCTGCGCACCGCTGCCGCCGAAATCCAAAGGGCTGCTCCTGCAAAGGTAAGGCTTTTTAAGTACACTACTCACCTCCCAGAAGGCCCCTGCGCACCGCTGCCGCCGAAATCCAAAGGGCTGCTCCTGTAAAGGTAAGGCTTTTTATATTCACTACTCACCTCCAAGAAGGCCCCTGCGCACCGCTGCCGCCGAAATCCAAAGGGCTGCTACTGTAAAGGTAAGGCTTTTTAAATACACTACTCACCTCCAAGAAGGCCCCTGCGCACCGCTGCCTCCGAAATCCAAAGGGCTGCTCCTGTAAAGGTAAGGCTTTTTAAATTCACTACTCACCTCCAAGAAGGCCCCTGCGCAGCGCTGCCTCCGAAATCCAAAGGGCTGCTCCTGTAAAGGTAAGGCTTTTTAAATTCACTACTCACCTCCAAGAAGGCCCCTGCGCACCGCTGCCGCCAAAATCCAAAGGGCTGCTCCTGTGAAGGTAAGGCTTTTTAAATTCACTACTCACCTCCCAGAAGGCCCCTGCGCACTGCTGCCGCCGAAATCCAAAGGGCTGCTCCTGTAAAGGTAAGGCTTTTTATATTCACTACTCACCTCGAAGAAGGCCCCTGCGCACCGCTGCCGCCGAAATCCAAAGGGCTGCTCCTGTAAAGGTAAGGCTTTTTAAATACACTACTCACTTCCAAGAAGGCCCCTGCGCACCGCTGCCGCCGAAATCCAAAGGACTGCTCCTGTAAAGGTTAGAGTTTTTAAATTCACTACTCACCTCCAAGAAGGCCCCTGCGCACCGCTGCCGCCGAAATCCAAAGGGCTGCTCCTGTAAAGGTAAGGCTTTTTAAATACACTACTCACCTCCAAGAAGGCCCCTGCGCACCGCTGCCGCCGAAATCCAAAGGGCTGCTCCTGTAAAGGTAAGGCTTTTTAAATACACTACTCACCTCCAAGAAGGCCCCTGCGCACCGCTGCCGCCGAAATCCAAAGGGCTGCTCCTGTAAAGGTAAGGCTTTTTAAATACACTACTCACCTCCAAGAAGGCCCCTGCGCACCGCTGCCGCCGAAATCCAAAGGGCTGCTCCGGTAAAGGTAAGGCTTTTTAAATACACTACTCACCTCCCAGAAGGCCCCTGCGCACCGCTGCCGCCGAAATCCAAAGGGCTGCTCCTGTAAAGGTAAGGCTTTTTAAATACACTACTCACCTCCAAGAAGGCCCCTGCGCACCGCTGCCGCCGAAATCCAAAGGGCTGCTCCTGTAAAGGTAAGGCTTTTTAAATACACTACTCACCTCCCAGAAGGCCCCTGCGCACCGCTGCCGCCGAAATCCAAAGGGCTGCTCCTGTAAAGGTAAGGCTTTTTAAATACACTACTCACCTCCCAGAAGGCCCCTGCGCACCGCTGCCGCCGAAATCCAAAGGGCTGCTCCTGCAAAGGTAAGGCTTTTTAAGTACACTACTCACCTCCCAGAAGGCCCCTGCGCACCGCTGCCGCCGAAATCCAAAGGGCTGCTCCTGTAAAGGTAAGGCTTTTTATATTCACTACTCACCTCCAAGAAGGCCCCTGCGCACCGCTGCCGCCGAAATCCAAAGGGCTGCTACTGTAAAGGTAAGGCTTTTTAAATACACTACTCACCTCCAAGAAGGCCCCTGCGCACCGCTGCCTCCGAAATCCAAAGGGCTGCTCCTGTAAAGGTAAGGCTTTTTAAATTCACTACTCACCTCCAAGAAGGCCCCTGCGCAGCGCTGCCTCCGAAATCCAAAGGGCTGCTCCTGTAAAGGTAAGGCTTTTTAAATTCACTACTCACCTCCAAGAAGGCCCCTGCGCACCGCTGCCGCCAAAATCCAAAGGGCTGCTCCTGTGAAGGTAAGGCTTTTTAAATTCACTACTCACCTCCCAGAAGGCCCCTGCGCACTGCTGCCGCCGAAATCCAAAGGGCTGCTCCTGTAAAGGTAAGGCTTTTTATATTCACTACTCACCTCGAAGAAGGCCCCTGCGCACCGCTGCCGCCGAAATCCAAAGGGCTGCTCCTGTAAAGGTAAGGCTTTTTAAATACACTACTCACTTCCAAGAAGGCCCCTGCGCACCGCTGCCGCCGAAATCCAAAGGACTGCTCCTGTAAAGGTTAGAGTTTTTAAATTCACTACTCACCTCCAAGAAGGCCCCTGCGCACCGCTGCCGCCGAAATCCAAAGGACTGCTCCTGTAAAGGTTAGAGTTTTTAAATTCACTACTCACCTCCAAGAAGGCCCCTGCGCACCGCTGCCGCCGAAATCCAAAGGGCAGCTCCTGTAAAGGTAAGGCTTTTTAAATTCACTACTCACCTCCAAGAAGGCCCCTGCGCACTGCTGCCGCCAAAATCCAAAGGGCTGCTCCTGTGAAGGTAAGGCTTTTTAAATTCACTACTCACCTCCCAGAAGGCCCCTGCTCACCGCTGCCGCCGAAATCCAAAGGGCTGCTCCTGTAAAGGTAAGGCGTTTTAAATACACTACTCACCTCCAAGAAGGCCCCTGCGCACCGCTGCCGCCGAAATCCAAAGGGCTGCTCCTGTAAAGGTAAGGCTTTTTAAATTCACTATTCACCTCCAAGAAGGCCCCTGCGCACTGCTGCCGCCGAAATCCAAAGGGCTGCTCCTGTAAAGGTAAGGCTTTTTAAATACACTACTCACCTCCAAGAAGGCCCCTGCGCACCGCTGCCGCCGAAATCCAAAGGGCTGCTCCTGTAAAGGTAAGGCTTTTTAAATACACTACTCACCTCCAAGAAGGCCCCTGCGCACCGCTGCTGCCGAAATCCAAAGGGCTGCTCCTGTAAAGGTAAGGCTTTTTAAATACACTACTCACCTCCAAGAAGGCCCCTGCGCACCGCTGCCGCCGAAATCCAAAGGGCTGCTCCTGTAAAGGTAAGGCTTTTTAAATACACTACTCACCTCCAAGAAGGCCCCTGCGCACCGCTGCCGCCGAAATCCAAAGGGCTGCTCCTGTAAAGGTAAGGCTTTTTAAATTCACTACTCACCTCCAAGAAGGCCCCTGCGCACAGCTGCGGCCGAAATCCAAAGGGCTGCTCCTGTAAAGGTAAGGCTTTTTAAATACACTACTCACCTCCAAGAAGGCCCCTGCGCACCGCTGCCGCCGAAATCCAAAGGGCTGCTCCTGTAAAGGCAAGGCTTTTTAAATACACTACTCACCTCCAAGAAGGCCCCTGCGCACCGCTGCCGCCGAAATCCAAAGGGCTGCTCCTGTAAAGGTAAGGCTTTTTAAATTCACTACTCACCTCCCAGAAGGCCCCTGCGCACCGCTGCCGCCGAAATCCAAAGGGCTGCTCCTGTAAAGGTAAGGCTTTTTAAATTCACTACTCACCTCCAAGAAGGCCCCTGCGCACCGCTGCCGCCAAAATCCAAAGGGCTGCTCCTGTGAAGGTAAGGCTTTTTAAATTCACTACTCACCTCCCAGAAGGCCCCTGCGCACCGCTGCCGCCGAAATCCAAAGGGCTGCTCCTGTAAAGGTAAGGCTTTTTATATTCACTACTCAACTCGAAGAAGGCCCCTGCGCACCGCTGCCGCCGAAATCCAAAGGGCTGCTCCTGTAAAGGTAAGGCTTTTTAAATACACTACTCACCTCCAAGAAGGCCCCTGCGCACCGCTGCCGCCGAAATCCAAAGGGCTGCTCCTGTAAAGGTTAGAGTTTTTAAATTCACTACTCACCTCCAAGAAGGCCCCTGCGCACCGCTGCCGCCGAAATCCAAAGGGCTGCTCCTGTAAAGGTAAGGCTTTTTAAATTCACTACTCACCTCCAAGAAGGCCCCTGCGCACCGCTGCCGCCAAAATCCAAAGGGCTGCTCCTGTGAAGGTAAGGCTTTTTAAATTCACTACTCACCTCCCAGAAGGCCCCTGCGCACCGCTGCCGCCGAAATCCAAAGGGCTGCTCCTGTAAAGGTAAGGCGTTTTAAATACACTACTCACCTCCAAGAAGGCCCCTGCGCACCGCTGCCGCCGAAATCCAAAGGGCTGCTCCTGTAAAGGTAAGGCTTTTTAAATTCACTATTCACCTCCAAGAAGGCCCCTGCGCACTGCTGCCGCCGAAATCCAAAGGGCTGCTCCTGTAAAGGTAAGGCTTTTTAAATACACTACTCACCTCCAAGAAGGCCCCTGCGCACCGCTGCCGCCGAAATCCAAAGGGCTGCTCCTGTAAAGGTAAGGCTTTTTAAATACACTACTCACCTCCAAGAAGGCCCCTGCGCACCGCTGCCGCCGAAATCCAAAGGGCTGCTCCTGTAAAGGTAAGGCTTTTTAAATACACTACTCACCTCCAAGAAGGCCCCTGCGCACCGCTGCCGCCGAAATCCAAAGGGCTGCTCCTGTAAAGGTAAGGCTTTTTAAATACACTACTCACCTCCAAGAAGGCCCCTGCGCACCGCTGCCGCCGAAATCCAAAGGGCTGCTCCTGTAAAGGTAAGGCTTTTTAAATTCACTACTCACCTCCAAGAAGGCCCCTGCGCACCGCTGCGGCCGAAATCCAAAGGGCTGCTCCTGTAAAGGTAAGGCTTTTTAAATACACTACTCACCTCCAAGAAGGCCCCTGCGCACCGCTGCCGCCGAAATCCAAAGGGCTGCTCCTGTAAAGGCAAGGCTTTTTAAATACACTACTCACCTCCAAGAAGGCCCCTGCGCACCGCTGCCGCCGAAATCCAAAGGGCTGCTCCTGTAAAGGTAAGGCTTTTTAAATTCACTACTCACCTCCCTGAAGGCCTCTGCGCACCGCTGCCTCCGAAATCCAAAGGGCTGCTCCTGTAAAGGTAAGGCTTTTTAAATTCAGTACTCACCTCCAAGAAGGCCTCTGCGCACCGCTGCGGCCGAAATCCAAAGGGCTGCTCCTGTAAAGGTAAGGCTTTTTAAATACACTACTCACCTCCCAGAAGGCCCCTGCACACCGCTGCCGCCGAATTCCAAAGGGCTGCTCCTGTAAAGGTAAGGCTTTTTAAATACACTACTCACCTCCCAGAAGGCCCCTGCGCACTGCTGCCGCCGAAATCCAAAGGGCTGCTCCTGTAAAGGTAAGGCTTTTTAAATACACTACTCACCTCCAAGAAGGCCCCTGCGCACCGCTGCCGCCGAAATCCAAAGGGCTGCTCCTGTAAAGGTAAGGCTTTTTAAATACACTACTCACCTCCAAGAAGGCCTCTGCGCTCCGCTGCGGCCGAAATCCAAAGGGCTGCTCCTGTAAAGGTAAGGCTTTTTAAATACACTACTCACCTCCAAGAAGGCCCCTGCGCACCGCTGCCGCCGAAATCCAAAGGGCTGCTCCTGTAAAGGTCAGGCTTTTTAAATACACTACTCACCTCCAAGAAGGCCCCTGCGCACCGCTGCCGCCGAAATCCAAAGGGCTGCTCCGGTAAAGGTAAGGCTTTTTAAATACACTACTCACCTCCCAGAAGGCCCCTGCGCACCGCTGCCGCCGAAATCCAAAGGGCTGCTCCTGTAAAGGTAAGGCTTTTTAAATACACTACTCACCTCCAAGAAGGCCCCTGCGCACCGCTGCCGCCGAAATCCAAAGGGCTGCTCCTGTAAAGGTAAGGCTTTTTAAATACACTACTCACCTCCCAGAAGGCCCCTGCGCACCGCTGCCGCCGAAATCCAAAGGGCTGCTCCTGTAAAGGTAAGGCTTTTTAAATACACTACTCACCTCCCAGAAGGCCCCTGCGCACCGCTGCCGCCGAAATCCAAAGGGCTGCTCCTGCAAAGGTAAGGCTTTTTAAATACACTAAACACCTCCCAGAAGGCCCCTGCGCACCGCTGCCGCCAAAATCCAAAGGGCTGCTCCTGTAAAGGTAAGGCTTTTTAAATACACTACTCACCTCCAAGAAGGCCCCTGCGCACCGCTGCCGCCGAAATCCAAAGGGCTGCTCCTGTAAAGGTAAGGCTTTTTAAATTCACTACTCACCTCCAAGAAGGCCCCTGCGCACCGCTGCCGCCGAAATCCAAAGGGCTGCTCCTGCAAAGGTAAGGCTTTTTAAATACACTACTCACCTCCCAGAAGGCCCCTGCGCACCGCTGCCGCCGAAATCCAAAGGGCTGCTCCTGTAAAGGTAAGGCTTTTTAAATACACTACTCACCTCCAAGAAGGCCCCTGCGCACCGCTGCCGCCGAAATCCAAAGGGCTGCTCCTGTAAAGGTGAGGCTTTTTAAATTCACTACTCACCTCCAAGAAGGCCCCTGCGCACCGCTGCCGCCGAAATCCAAAGGGCTGCTCCTGTAAAGGTAAGGCTTTTTAAATTCACTACTCACCTCCCAGAAGGCCCCTGCGCACCGCTGCCGCCGAAATCCAAAGGGCTGCTCCTGTAAAGGTAAGGCGTTTTAAATACACTACTGACCTCCAAGAAGGCCCCTGCGCACCGCTGCCGCCGAAATCCAAAGGGCTGCTCCTGTAAAGGTAAGGCTTTTTAAATTCACTATTCACCTCCAAGAAGGCCCCTGCGCACTGCTGCCGCCGAAATCCAAAGGGCTGCTCCTGTAAAGGTAAGGCTTTTTAAATACACTACTCACCTCCAAGAAGGCCCCTGCGCACCGCTGCCGCCGAAATCCAAAGGGCTGCTCCTGTAAAGGTAAGGCTTTTTAAATACACTACTCACCTCCAAGAAGGCCCCTGCGCACCGCTGCCGCCGAAATCCAAAGGGCTGCTCCTGTAAAGGTAAGGCTTTTTAAATACACTACTCACCTCCAAGAAGGCCCCTGCGCACCGCTGCCGCCGAAATCCAAAGGGCTGCTCCTGTAAAGGTAAGGCTTTTTAAATACACTACTCACCTCCAAGAAGGCCCCTGCGCACCGCTGCCGCCGAAATCCAAAGGGCTGCTCCGGTAAAGGTAAGGCTTTTTAAATACACTACTCACCTCCCAGAAGGCCCTTGCGCACCGCTGCCGCCGAAATCCAAAGGGCTGCTCCTGTAAAGGTAAGGCTTTTTAAATACACTACTCACCTCCAAGAAGGCCCCTGCGCACCGCTGCCGCCGAAATCCAAAGGGCTGCTCCTGTAAAGGTAAGGCTTTTTAAATACACTACTCACCTCCCAGAAGGCCCCTGCGCACCGCTGCCGCCGAAATCCAAAGGGCTGCTCCTGTAAAGGTAAGGCTTTTTAAATACACTACTCACCTCCCAGAAGGCCCCTGCGAACCGCTGCCGCCGAAATCCAAAGGGCTGCTCCTGTAAAGGTAAGGCTTTTTAAATACACTACTCACCTCCAAGAAGGCCCCTGCGCACCGCTGCCGCCGAAATCCAAAGGGCTGCTCCTGTAAAGGTTAGAGTTTTTAAATTCACTACTCACCTCCAAGAAGGCCCCTGCGCACCGCTGCCGCCGAAATCCAAAGGGCTGCTCCTGTAAAGGTAAGGCTTTTTAAATTCACTACTCACCTCCAAGAAGGCCCCTGCGCACCGCTGCCGCCAAAATCCAAAGGGCTGCTCCTGTGAAGGTAAGGCTTTTTAAATTCACTACTCACCTCCCAGAAGGCCCCTGCGCACCGCTGCCGCCGAAATCCAAAGGGCTGCTCCTGTAAAGGTAAGGCGTTTTAAATACACTACTCACCTCCAAGAAGGCCCCTGCGCACCGCTGCCGCCGAAATCCAAAGGGCTGCTCCTGTAAAGGTAAGGCTTTTTAAATTAACTATTCACCTCCAAGAAGGCCCCTGCGCACTGCTGCCGCCGAAATCCAAAGGGCTGCTCCTGTAAAGGTAAGGCTTTTTAAATACACTACTCACCTCCAAGAAGGCCCCTGCGCACCGCTTCCGCCGAAATCCAAAGGGCTGCTCCTGTAAAGGTAAGGCTTTTTAAATACACTACTCACCTCCAAGAAGGCCCCTGCGCACCGCTGCCGCCAAAATCCAAAGGGCTGCTCCTGTAAAGGTAAGGCTTTTTAAATACACTACTCACCTCCAAGAAGGCCCCTGCGCACCGCTGCCGCCGAAATCCAAAGGGCTGCTCCTGTAAAGGTAAGGCTTTTTAAATTCACTACTCACCTCCAAGAAGGCCCCTGCGCACCGCTGCCGCCAAAATCCAAAGGGCTGCTCCGGTAACGGTAAGGCTTTTTAAATACACTACTCACCTCCAAGAAGGCCCCTGCGCACCGCTGTCGCCGAAATCCAAAGGGCTGCTCCTGTAAAGGTAAGGCTTTTTAAATTCACTACTCACCTCCAAGAAGGCCCCTGCGCACCGCTGCCGCCGAAATCCAAAGGGCTGCTCCTGTAAAGGTAAGGCTTTTTATATTCACTACTCACCTCCAAGAAGGCTCCTGCGCACCGCTGCGCCGAAATCCAAAGGGCTGCTCCTGTAAAGGTAAGGCTTTTTAAATACACTACTCACCTCCAAGAAGGCCCCTGCGCACCGCTGCCGCCGAAATCCAAAGGGCTGCTCCTGTAAAGGTAAGAGTTTTTAAATTCACTACTCACCTCCAAGAAGGCCCCTGCGCACCGCTGCCGCCGAAATCCAATGGGCTGCTCCTGTAAAGGTAAGGCGTTTTAAATACACTACTCACCTCCAAGAAGGCCCCTGCGCACCGCTGCCGCCGAAATCCAAAGGGCTGCTCCTGTAAAGATAAGGCTTTTTAAATTCACTATTCACCTCCAAGAAGGCCCCTGCGCACTGCTGCCGCCGAAATCCAAAGGGCTGCTCCTGTAAAGTTAAGGCTTTTTAAATACACTACTCACCTCCAAGAAGGCCCCTGCGCACCGCTGCCGCCGAAATCCAAAGGGCTGCTCCTGTAAAGGTAAGGCTTTTTAAATACACTACTCACCTCCAAGAAGGCCCCTGCGCACCGCTGCCGCCAAAATCCAAAGGGCTGCTCCTGTAAAGGTAAGGCTTTTTAAATACACTACTCACCTCCAAGAAGGCCCCTGCGCACCGCTGCCGCCGAAATCCAAAGGGCTGCTCCTGTAAAGGTAAGGCTTTTTAAATACACTACTCACCTCCCAGAAGGCCCCTGCGCACCGCTGCCGCCGAAATCCAAAGGGCTGCTCCTGCAAAGGTAAGGCTTTTTAAATACACTACTCACCTCCCAGAAGGCCCCTGCGCACCGCTGCCGCCAAAATCCAAAGGGCTGCTCCTGTAAAGGTAAGGCTTTTTATATTCACTACTCACCTCCAAGAAGGCCCCTGCGCACCGCTGCCGCCGAAATCCAAAGGGCTGCTCCTGTAAAGGTAAGGCTTTTTAAATACACTACTCACCTCCAAGAAGGCCCCTGCGCACCGCTGCCGCCGAAATCCAAAGGGCTGCTCCTGTAAAGGTAAGGCTTTTTAAATTCACTACTCACCTCCCAGAAGGCCCCTGCGCACCGCTGCCGCCGAAATCCAAAGGGCTGCTCCTGTAAAGGTAAGGCGTTTTAAATACACTACTGACCTCCAAGAAGGCCCCTGCGCACCGCTGCCGCCGAAATCCAAAGGGCTGCTCCTGTAAAGGTAAGGCTTTTTAAATTCACTATTCACCTCCAAGAAGGCCCCTGCGCACTGCTGCCGCCGAAATCCAAAGGGCTGCTCCTGTAAAGGTAAGGCTTTTTAAATACACTACTCACCTCCAAGAAGGCCCCTGCGCACCGCTGCCGCCGAAATCCAAAGGGCTGCTCCTGTAAAGGTAAGGCTTTTTAAATACACTACTCACCTCCAAGAAGGCCCCTGCGCACCGCTGCCGCCGAAATCCAAAGGGCTGCTCCTGTAAAGGTAAGGCTTTTTAAATACACTACTCACCTCCAAGAAGGCCCCTGCGCACCGCTGCCGCCGAAATCCAAAGGGCTGCTCCTGTAAAGGTAAGGCTTTTTAAATACACTACTCACCTCCAAGAAGGCCCCTGCGCACCGCTGCCGCCGAAATCCAAAGGGCTGCTCCGGTAAAGGTAAGGCTTTTTAAATACACTACTCACCTCCCAGAAGGCCCTTGCGCACCGCTGCCGCCGAAATCCAAAGGGCTGCTCCTGTAAAGGTAAGGCTTTTTAAATACACTACTCACCTCCAAGAAGGCCCCTGCGCACCGCTGCCGCCGAAATTCAAAGGGCTGCTCCTGTAAAGGTAAGGCTTTTTAAATACACTACTCACCTCCCAGAAGGCCCCTGCGCACCGCTGCCGCCGAAATCCAAAGGGCTGCTCCTGTAAAGGTAAGGCTTTTTAAATACACTACTCACCTCCCAGAAGGCCCCTGCGAACCGCTGCCGCCGAAATCCAAAGGGCTGCTCCTGTAAAGGTAAGGCTTTTTAAATACACTACTCACCTCCAAGAAGGCCCCTGCGCACCGCTGCCGCCGAAATCCAAAGGGCTGCTCCTGTAAAGGTTAGAGTTTTTAAATTCACTACTCACCTCCAAGAAGGCCCCTGCGCACCGCTGCCGCCGAAATCCAAAGGGCTGCTCCTGTAAAGGTAAGGCTTTTTAAATTCACTACTCACCTCCAAGAAGGCCCCTGCGCACCGCTGCCGCCAAAATCCAAAGGGCTGCTCCTGTGAAGGTAAGGCTTTTTAAATTCACTACTCACCTCCCAGAAGGCCCCTGCGCACCGCTGCCGCCGAAATCCAAAGGGCTGCTCCTGTAAAGGTAAGGCGTTTTATATACACTACTCACCTCCAAGAAGGCCCCTGCGCACCGCTGCCGCCGAAATCCAAAGGGCTGCTCCTGTAAAGGTAAGGCTTTTTAAATTAACTATTCACCTCCAAGAAGGCCCCTGCGCACTGCTGCCGCCGAAATCCAAAGGGCTGCTCCTGTAAAGGTAAGGCTTTTTAAATACACTACTCACCTCCAAGAAGGCCCCTGCGCACCGCTGCCGCCGAAATCCAAAGGGCTGCTCCTGTAAAGGTAAGGCTTTTTAAATACACTACTCACCTCCAAGAAGGCCCCTGCGCACCGCTGCCGCCAAAATCCAAAGGGCTGCTCCTGTAAAGGTAAGGCTTTTTAAATACACTACTCACCTCCAAGAAGGCCCCTGCGCACCGCTGCCGCCGAAATCCAAAGGGCTGCTCCTGTAAAGGTAAGGCTTTTTAAATTCACTACTCACCTCCAAGAAGGCCCCTGCGCACCGCTGCCGCCGAAATCCAAAGGGCTGCTCCGGTAAAGGTAAGGCTTTTTAAATACACTACTCACCTCCAAGAAGGCCCCTGCGCACCGCTGCCGCCGAAATCCAAAGGGCTGCTCCTGTAAAGGTAAGGCTTTTTAAATTCACTACTCACCTCCAAGAAGGCCCCTGCGCACCGCTGCCGCCGAAATCCAAAGGGCTGCTCCTGTAAAGGTAAGGCTTTTTATATTCACTACTCACCTCCAAGAAGGCTCCTGCGCACCGCTGCGCCGAAATCCAAAGGGCTGCTCCTGTAAAGGTAAGGCTTTTTAAATACACTACTCACCTCCAAGAAGGCCCCTGCGCACCGCTGCCGCCGAAATCCAAAGGGCTGCTCCTGTAAAGGTAAGAGTTTTTAAATTCACTACTCACCTCCAAGAAGGCCCCTGCGCACCGCTGCCGCCGAAATCCAAAGGGCTGCTCCTGTAAAGGTAAGGCGTTTTAAATACACTACTCACCTCCAAGAAGGCCCCTGCGCACCGCTGCCGCCGAAATCCAAAGGGCTGCTCCTGTAAAGATAAGGCTTTTTAAATTCACTATTCACCTCCAAGAAGGCCCCTGCGCACTGCTGCCGCCGAAATCCAAAGGGCTGCTCCTGTAAAGTTAAGGCTTTTTAAATACACTACTCACCTCCAAGAAGGCCCCTGCGCACCGCTGCCGCCGAAATCCAAAGGGCTGCTCCTGTAAAGGTAAGGCTTTTTAAATACACTACTCACCTCCAAGAAGGCCCCTGCGCACCGCTGCCGCCAAAATCCAAAGGGCTGCTCCTGTAAAGGTAAGGCTTTTTAAATACACTACTCACCTCCAAGAAGGCCCCTGCGCACCGCTGCCGCCGAAATCCAAAGGGCGGCTCCTGTAAAGGTAAGGCTTTTTAAATTCACTATTCACCTCCAAGAAGGCCCCTGCGCACTGCTGCCGCCGAAATCCAAAGGGCTGCTCCTGTAAAGGTAAGGCTTTTTAAATACACTACTCACCTCCAAGAAGGCCCCTGCGCACCGCTGCCGCCGAAATCCAAAGGGCTGCTCCTGTAAAGGTAAGGCTTTTGAAATACACTACTCACCTCCAAGAAGGCCCCTGCGCACCGCTGCCGCCAAAATCCAAAGGGCTGCTCCTGTAAAGGTAAGGCTTTTTAAATACACTACTCACCTCCAAGAAGGCCCCTGCGCACCGCTGCCGCCGAAATCCAAAGGGCTGCTCCTGTAAAGGTAAGGCTTTTTAAATTCACTACTCACCTCCAAGAAGGCCCCTGCGCACCGCTGCCGCCGAAATCCAAAGGGCTGCTCCGGTAAAGGTAAGGCTTTTTAAATACACTACTCACCTCCAAGAAGGCCCCTGCGCACCGCTGCCGCCGAAATCCAAAGGGCTGCTCCTGTAAAGGTAAGGCTTTTTAAATTCACTACTCACCTCCAAGGCCCCTGCGCACCGCTGCCGCCGAAATCCAAAGGGCTGCTCCTGTAAAGGTAAGGCTTTTTATATTCACTACTCACCTCCAAGAAGGCTCCTGCGCACCGCTGCGCCGAAATCCAAAGGGCTGCTCCTGTAAAGGTAAGGCTTTTTAAATACACTACTCACCTCCAAGAAGGCCCCTGCGCACCGCTGCCGCCGAAATCCAAAGGGCTGCTCCTGTAAAGGTAAGAGTTTTTAAATTCACTACTCACCTCCAAGAAGGCCCCTGCGCACCGCTGCCGCCGAAATCCAAAGGGCTGCTCCTGTAAAGGTAACCTTTTTAAATACACTACTCACCTCCCAGAAGGCCCCTGCGCACCTCTGCCGCCGAAATCCAAAGGGCTGCTCCTGTAAAGGTAAGGCTTTTTAAATTCACTACTCACCTCCCAGAAGGCCCCTGCGCACCGCTGCTGCCGAAATCCAAAGGGCTGCTCCTGTAAAGGTAAGGCTTTTTAAATTCACTACTCACCTCCCAGAAGGCCCCTGCGCACCGCTGCCTCCGAAATCCAAAGGGCTGCTCCTGTAAAGGTAAGGCTTTTTAAATTCACTACTCATCTTCCAGAAGGCCCCTGCGCACCGCTGCCGCCGAAATCGAAAGGGCTGCTCCGGTAAAGGTAAGGCTTTTAAAATTCACTACTCACCTCCCTGAAGGCCTCTGCGCACCGCTGCCGCCGAAATCCAAAGGGCTCCTCCTGTAAAGGTAAGGCTTTTTAAATACACTACTCACCTCCCAGAAGGCCCCTGCGCACCGCTGCCGCCGAAATCCAAGGGCTGCTCCTGTAAAGGTAAGGCTTTTTAAATACACTACTAACCTCCAAGAAGGCCCCTGCGCACCGCTGCCGCCGAAATCCAAAGGGCTGTTCCTGAAAAGGTAAGGCTTTTTAAATTCACTACTCACCTCCAAGAAGGCCCCTGCGCACCGCTGCTGCCGAAATCCAAAGGGCTACTCCTGTAAAGGTAAGGCTTTTTAAATACACTACTCACCTCCAAGAAGGCCCCTGCGCACCGCTGCCGCCGAAATCCAAAGGGCTGCTCCTGTAAAGGTAAGGCTTTTTAAATACACTACTCACCTCCAAGAAGGCCCCTGCGCACCGCTGCCGCCGAAATCCAAAGGGCTGCTCCGGTAAAGTTAAGGCTTTTTAAATACACTAATCACCTCCCAGAAGGCCCCTGCGCACCGCTGCCGCCGAAATCCAAAGGGCTGCTCCTGTAAAGGTAAGGCTTTTTAAATATACTACTCACCTCCAAGAAGGCCCCTGCGCACCGCTGCCGCCGAAATCCAAAGGGCTGCTCCTGTAAAGGTAAGGCTTTTTAAATACACTACTCACCTCCCAGAAGGCCCCTGCGCACCGCTGCCGCCGAAATCCAAAGGGCTGCTCCTGTAAAGGTAAGGCTTTTTAAATACACTACTCACCTCCAAGAAGGCCCCTGCGCACCGCTGCCGCCGAAATCCAAAGGGCTGCTCCTGTAAAGGTAAGGCTTTTTAAATACACTACTCACCTCCCAGAAGGCCCCTGCGCACCGCTGCCGCCGAAATCCAAAGGGCTGCTCCTGTAATGGTAAGGCTTTTTAAATACACTACTCACCTCCAAGAAGGCCCCTGCGCACCGCTGCCGCCGAAATCCAAAGGGCTGCTCCTGTAAAGTTAAGGCTTTTTAAATACACTACTCACCTCCAAGAAGGCCCCTGCGCACCGCTGCCGCCGAAATCCAAAGGGCTGCTCCTGTAAAGGAAAGGCTTTTTAAATACACTACTCACCTCCAAGAAGGCCCCTGCGCACCGCTGCCGCCAAAATCCAAAGGGCTGCTCCTGTAAAGGTAAGGCTTTTTAAATACACTACTCACCTCCAAGAAGGCCCCTGCGCACCGCTGCCGCCGAAATCCAAAGGGCGGCTCCTGTAAAGGTAAGGCTTTTTAAATTCACTATTCACCTCCAAGAAGGCCCCTGCGCACTGCTGCCGCCGAAATCCAAAGGGCTGCTCCTGTAAAGGTAAGGCTTTTTAAATACACTACTCACCTCCAAGAAGGCCCCTGCGCACCGCTGCCGCCGAAATCCAAAGGGCTGCTCCTGTAAAGGTAAGGCTTTTGAAATACACTACTCACCTCCAAGAAGGCCCCTGCGCACCGCTGCCGCCAAAATCCAAAGGGCTGCTCCTGTAAAGGTAAGGCTTTTTAAATACACTACTCACCTCCAAGAAGGCCCCTGCGCACCGCTGCCGCCGAAATCCAAAGGGCTGCTCCTGTAAAGGTAAGGCTTTTTAAATTCACTACTCACCTCCAAGAAGGCCCCTGCGCACCGCTGCCGCCGAAATCCAAAGGGCTGCTTCGGTAAAGGTAAGGCTTTTTAAATACACTACTCACCTCCAAGAAGGCCCCTGCGCACCGCTGCCGCCGAAATCCAAAGGGCTGCTCCTGTAAAGGTAAGGCTTTTTAAATTCACTACTCACCTCCAAGGCCCCTGCGCACCGCTGCCGCCGAAATCCAAAGGGCTGCTCCTGTAAAGGTAAGGCTTTTTATATTCACTACTCACCTCCAAGAAGGCTCCTGCGCACCGCTGCGCCGAAATCCAAAGGGCTGCTCCTGTAAAGGTAAGGCTTTTTAAATACACTACTCACCTCCAAGAAGGCCCCTGCGCACCGCTGCCGCCGAAATCCAAAGGGCTGCTCCTGTAAAGGTAAGAGTTTTTAAATTCACTACTCACCTCCAAGAAGGCCCCTGCGCACCGCTGCCGCCGAAATCCAAAGGGCTGCTCCTGTAAAGGTAACCTTTTTAAATACACTACTCACCTCCCAGAAGGCCCCTGCGCACCTCTGCCGCCGAAATCCAAAGGGCTGCTCCTGTAAAGGTAAGGCTTTTTAAATTCACTACTCACCTCCCAGAAGGCCCCTGCGCACCGCTGCTGCCGAAATCCAAAGGGCTGCTCCTGTAAAGGTAAGGCTTTTTAAATTCACTACTCACCTCCCAGAAGGCCCCTGCGCACCGCTGCCTCCGAAATCCAAAGGGCTGCTCCTGTAAAGGTAAGGCTTTTTAAATTCACTACTCATCTTCCAGAAGGCCCCTGCGCACCGCTGCCGCCGAAATCCAAAGGGCTGCTCCGGTAAAGGTAAGGCTTTTAAAATTCACTACTCACCTCCCTGAAGGCCTCTGCGCACCGCTGCCGCCGAAATACAAAGGGCTGCTCCTGTAAAGGTAAGGCTTTTTAAATACACTACTCACCTCCCAGAAGGCCCCTGCGCACCGCTGCCGCCGAAATCCAAGGGCTGCTCCTGTAAAGGTAAGGCTTTTTAAATACACTACTAACCTCCAAGAAGGCCCCTGCGCACCGCTGCCGCCGAAATCCAAAGGGCTGTTCCTGAAAAGGTAAGACTTTTTAAATTCACTACTCACCTCCAAGAAGGCCCCTGCGCACCGCTGCTGCCGAAATCCAAAGGGCTACTCCTGTAAAGGTAAGGCTTTTTAAATACACTACTCACCTCCAAGAAGGCCCCTGCGCACCGCTGCCGCCGAAATCCAAAGGGCTGCTCCTGTAAAGGTAAGGCTTTTTAAATACACTACTCACCTCCAAGAAGGCCCCTGCGCACCGCTGCCGCCGAAATCCAAAGGGCTGCTCCGGTAAAGTTAAGGCTTTTTAAATACACTAATCACCTCCCAGAAGGCCCCTGCGCACCGCTGCCGCCGAAATCCAAAGGGCTGCTCCTGTAAAGGTAAGGCTTTTTAAATATACTACTCACCTCCAAGAAGGCCCCTGCGCACCGCTGCCGCCGAAATCCAAAGGGCTGCTCCTGTAAAGGTAAGGCTTTTTAAATACACTACTCACCTCCCAGAAGGCCCCTGCGCACCGCTGCCGCCGAAATCCAAAGGGCTGCTCCTGTAAAGGTAAGGCTTTTTAAATACACTACTCACCTCCAAGAAGGCCCCTGCGCACCGCTGCCGCCGAAATCCAAAGGGCTGCTCCTGTAAAGGTAAGGCTTTTTAAATACACTACTCACCTCCCAGAAGGCCCCTGCGCACCGCTGCCGCCGAAATCCAAAGGGCTGCTCCTGTAATGGTAAGGCTTTTTAAATACACTACTCACCTCCAAGAAGGCCCCTGCGCACCGCTGCCGCCGAAATCCAAAGGGCTGCTCCTGTAAAGGTAAGAGTTTTTAAATTCACTACTCACCTCCAAGAAGGCCCCTGCGCACCGCTGCCGCCGAAATCCAAAGGGCTGCTCCTGTAAAGGTAAGGCTTTTTAAATTCACTACTCACCTCCAAGAAGGCCCCTGCGCACCGCTGCCGCCGAAATCCAAAGGGCTGCTCCTGTAAAGGTAAGGCTTTTGAAATACACTACTCACCTCCAAGAAGGCCCCTGCGCACCGCTGCCGCCAAAATCCAAAGGGCTGCTCCTGTAAAGGTAAGGCTTTTTAAATTCACTACTCACCTCCAAGAAGGCCCCTGCGCACCGCTGCCGCCGAAATCCAAAGGGCTGCTCCTGTAAAGGTAAGGCTTTTTAAATACACTACTCACCTCCAAGAAGGCCCCTGCGCACCGCTGCCGCCGAAATCCAAAGGGCTGCTCCTGTAAAGGTAAGGCTTTTTAAATACACCACTCACCTCCAAGAAGGCCCCTGCGCACCGCTGCCGCCAAAATCCAAAGGGCTGCTCCTGTAAAGGTAAGGCTTTTTAAATACACTACTCACCTCCAAGAAGGCCCCTGCGCACCGCTGCCGCCGAAATCCAAAGGGCTGCTCCTGTAAAGGTAAGGCTTTTTAAATTCACTACTCACCTCCAAGAAGGCCCCTGCGCACCGCTGCCGCCGAAATCCAAAGGGCTGCTCCTGTAAAGGTAAGGCTTTTTAAATACACTACTCACCTCCAAGAAGGCCCCTGCGCACCGCTGCCGCCGAAATCCAAAGGGCTGCTCCTGTAAAGGTAAGGCTTTTTAAATTCACTACTCACCTCCAAGAAGGCCCCTGCGCACCGCTGCCGCCGAAATCCAAAGGGCTGCTCCTGTAAAGGTAAAGGAAACTTTAATTTAAGGATCTTAACCTGTCGAACTACGCCAAGTTTGGGGGAAGCTTAGTTGATGAATCAAGTCCTGGCGCAATACGACAAGTTGTAAGATTTTTACTATTTGTAGACTGTGTTAAGTTGTTTGATTCCTTCTATTATTCGACTGTGTATAGTTGAAGGAATTTATATAATCTCTGCTATTCGGTTATCAGTAGCACTTTGCGAATACTGGAACTCAGCAGAAATTTGCAGTATAAACTCCTCAGGTGCCAAAAAGAATTGTTTTATTTGTAGTCGCTTGATTACAATTTGAAAGTCATTTAAAAGGCAATTCGTAGACAATTCGAAGCTTTCAGAGAATTACAGACATTATCTTTCTTTGCTAAGGCAGACAGCTCGAAAGTAACTTTTAAAAGGTCAAAGTCTGGCAATGAAACATGAAGAGAGAGAGAAAGCTAATCTTCAGCTAAACTCAAACTCAAAGTCAAAAGTGGACTAACATCACTGACACAGACTGGTAGACTGACAGAACCCCCAAACCTAACCTAAAATGGAGACTATAAAGGACAAAACTGACTAAACTAAACACTAAAACAAAACTTAAGCTACAAAGACAATACTCACAAAGACAACAAAACCCAACCTAACCTAAAATGGCCGGGAGAAAGCTTTTTAGTTATACACTTTCATATCTGCCTTAAGTCGTCTAATTACACCCCAATATAATCCTAATTGGTTTGGGTTAGACTCAAACACATTTGATTTGATGGCAAGCCGTCCATCTTCAATGTGCAACATCAGCTTTTCTGACCCAGCTGTTATCTGCATTGTGAACAATGTTGCTGTGTATTCAGTCCCTGTCCTTGACAATTAGCACAAGACAGTGTCATTATCTTGAAAATATGCATTTGCCAGAACAACGGACTTCAGTAAAAGTGAATTATGCTGTATAAATGGGTATTTAAAACTGGGGCTCAACATTTATGCTTAAACAGCTATCTTTTACCTATGCTAGTTGTATTTGAAATATTTGGCTTCTACAGTCGGCCCTTTGATAAATCGAAAAATTGAGATATATCAGAAAAGATTAAAATACATCATTAATGCGATAGGATAGGTAAAAGCGCAAAGAATCATTGCAGTTTTAAACAATAAAATGGAATTAACATTGCAACAGGCATTTCAAAATAATTATTAAAATTATTATACAATGAAAGTTGAACATATGATCTAGTAATAAATGGTAAAATGATTATCAAAATTGATGTCAAGTCTTTGACATCTTCTGGATAATACACAAAAGCTTGTTGAAAGGGTTAATTTTCTTACAGAGACAAAAGAGGCGTATAGCTTGGAATGATGCCATTCGCATCTTTAAACTTTTTTTTTTGTCACTCAAATGGACTGGGAGTAAAAGTTGGATTGCTGCCAAATTCCCGTTATCAAATTACTTTGAACAACCTGTTCTTTTGGCTTTTAATCAAAGATTGTTGGGTTTTTTTTAAACCAGCTTCCACATTGTTTGAAGTTTTAATTTCCAGGCTAATTCCAAACATTTATTTTAAAATATCAAATACAATAACTTATTAAATATATAACTGAACCAATCTTGTGCTGTATCTTGATTTTCTGTAGATGAATTTGCCGATTCTGTTAAAGAAAAGGTAAGGCTTTTTAAATACACTACTCACCTCCAAGAAGGCCCCTGCGCACCGCTGCCGCCGAAATCCAAAGGGCTGCTCCTGTAAAGGTAAGGCTTTTTAAATACACTACTCACCTCCAAGAAGGCCCCTGCGCACCGCTGCTGCCGAAATCCAAAGGGCTGCTCCTGTAAAGGTAAGGCTTTTTAAATACACTACTCACCTCCCAGAAGGCCCCTGCGCACCGCTGCCGCCGAAATCCAAAGGGCTGCTCCTGTAAAGGTAAGGCTTTTGAAATACACTACTCACCTCCAAGAAGGCCCCTGCGCACCGCTGCCGCCAAAATCCAAAGGGCTGCTCCTGTAAAGGTAAGGCTTTTTATATTCACTACTCACCTCCAAGAAGGCCCCTGCGCACCGCTGCCGCCGAAATCCAAAGGGCTGCTCCTGTAAAGGTAAGGCTTTTTAAATTCACTACTCACCTCCAAGAAGGCCCCTGCGCACCGCTGCCGCCGAAATCCAAAGGGCTGCTCCTGTAAAGGTAAGGCTTTTTAAATACACTACTCACCTCCCAGAAGGCCCCTGTGCACCGCTGCCGCCGAAATCCAAAGGGCTGCTCCTGTAAAGGTAAGGCTTTTTAAATACACTACTCACCTCCAAGAAGGCCCCTGCGCACCGCTGCTGCCGAAATCCAAAGGGCTGCTCCTGTAAAGGTAAGGCTTTTTAAATACACTACTCACCTCCAAGAAGGACCCTGCGCACCGCTGCCGCCGAAATCCAAAGGGCTGCTCCTGTAAAGGTAAGGCTTTTTAAATACACTACTCACCTCCCAGAAGGCCCCTGCGCACCGCTGCCGCCAAAATCCAAAGGGCTGCTCCTGTAAAGGTAAGGCTTTTTAAATTCACTCCTCACTTCCAAGAAGGCCCCTGCGCACCGCTGCCGCCGAAATCCAAAGGGCTGCTCCTGTAAAGGTAAGGCTTTTTAAATTCACTACTCACCTCCAAGAAGGCCCCTGCGCACCGCTGCCGCCGAAATCCAAAGGGCTGCTCCTGTAAAGGTAAGGCTTTCTAAATTCACTACTCACCTCCAAGAAGGACCCTGCGCACCGCTGCCGCCGAAATCCAAAGGGCTGCTCCTGTAAAGGTAAGGCTTTTTAAATACACTACTCACCTCCAAGAAGGCCCCTACGCACCGCTGCCGCCGAAATGCAAAGGGCTGCTCCTGTAAAGGTAAGGCTTTTTAAATACACTACTCACCTCCAAGAAGGCCCCTGCGCACCGCTGCCGCCGAAATCCAAAGGGCTGCTCCTGTAAAGGTAAGGCTTTTTAAATTCACCACTCACCTCCCAGAAGGCCCCTGCGCACCGCTGCCGCCGAAATCCAAAGGGCTGCTCCTGTAAAGGTTAGGCTTTTTAAATACACTACTCACCTCCAAGAAGGCCCCTGCGTACCGCTGCCGCCGAAATCCAAAGGGCTGCTCCTGTAAAGGTAAGGCTTTTTAAATTCACTACTCACCTCCAAGAAGGCCCCTGCGCACCGCTGCCGCCGAAATCCAAAGGGCTGCTCCTGTAAAGGTAAGGCTTTTTAAATACACTACTCACCTCCAAGAAGGCCCCTGCGCACCGCTGCCGCCGAAATCCAAAGGGCTGCTCCTGTAAAGGTAAGGCTTTTTAAATACACTACTCACCTCCAAGAAGGCCCCTGCGCACCGCTGCCGCCGAAATCCAAAGGTCTGCTCCTGTAAAGCTAAGGCTTTTTAAATTCACTACTCACCTCCCAGAAGGCCCCTGCGCACTGCGAGAGACAGCTACACCCCAGAGTGCAGTGGAACCATACAGAGAAACACATTGATAATTGGAACTGAATCACTGAATCATCTCAGTTACAGAGACAGCTAAACCCCAGAGTGCAGTGAACCCACCCAGAGAAACACACTGACAATTGGATGTGAATCACTGAATGGTCACAGTTACAGAGGCTGCTACACCCCAGTGGGCACAGGAACCACACAGAGTAACGCAATGACTAGTGGAACTGAATCAGTGAATGGTCACAGTTACAGAGGCAGCTACATCCCAGAGTGCACTGGAACCACCCAGAGAAACACACTGACAATTGGAACTGAAGCCCTGAATGGTCACAGTTACAGAGACAGCTACACCCCAGAGTGCAGTGGAACCACCCAGAGAAACACACTGACAATTGGAACTGAACCACTGAATGGTCACAGTTAGAGGCAGCTACACCCCAGAGTGCAGTGGAACCACCCTGAGAAACACACTGTCAATAGGAACTGAATCACTAAATGGTCACAGTTACAGAGACAGCTACATCCTAGGGACAGCTACAGCTAGGGATAGTCAGCACGGATTTGTGAGGGGTAGGTCTTGCCTTACAAATCTTATTGAATTCTTTGAGGAGGTGACCAAGCATGTGAATGAAGGTAAAGCAGTGGATGTAGTGTACATGGATTTTAGTATGGCATTTGATAAAGTTCCCCATGGTAGGCTTCTGCACAAAGTAAGGAGGCATGGGATAGTGGGAAATTTGGCCAGTTGGATAACGAACTGGCTAACCGATAGAAGTCAGAGAGTGGTGGTGGATGGCAAATATTCAGCCTGGATCTCAGTTACCAGTGGTGTACCACAGGGATCAGTTCTGGGTCCTCTGCTGTTTGTGATTTTCATTAATGACTTGGATGAGGGAGTTGAAGGGTGGGTCAGTAAATTTGCAGACGATACGAAGATTGGTGGAGTTGTGGATAGTAAGGAGGGCTGTTGTCGGCTGCAAAGAGACATAGATAGGATGCAGAGCTGGGCTGAGAAGTGGCAGATGGAGTTTAACCCTGAAAAGTGTGAGGTTGTCCATTTTGGAAGGACAAATATGAATGCGGAATACAGGGTTAACGGTAGAGTTCTTGGCATTGTGGAGGAGCAGAGAGACCTTGGGGTCTATGTTCATACATCTTTGAAAGTCGCCACTCAAGTGGATAGAGCTGTGAAGAAGGCCTATGGTGTGCTCGCGTTCATTAACAGAGGGATTGAATTTAAGAGCCATGAGGTAATGATGCAGCTGTACAAAACCTTGGTAATGCCACATTTGGAGTACTGTGTACAGTTCTGGTCGCCTCATTTTAGGAAGGATGTGGAAGCTCTGGAAAAGGTGCAAAGAAGATTTACCAGGATGTTGCCTGGAATGGAGAGTAGGTCTTACGAGGAAAGGTTGAGGGTGCTAGGCCTTTTCTCATTAGAGCGGAGAAGGATGAGGGGCGACTTGATAGAGGTTTATAAGATGATCAGGGGAATAGATAGAGTAGACAGTCAGAGACTTTTTCCCCAGGTGGAACACACCATTACAAGGGGACATAAATTTAAGGTGAAAGGTGGAAGATATAGGAGGGATATCAGAGGTAGGTTCTTTACCCAGAGAGTAGTGGGGGCATGGAATGCACAGCCTGTGGAAGTAGTTGAGTCGGAAACATTAGGGACCTTCAAGCAGCTGTTGGATAGGTACATGGATTACGGGAAAATGATATAGTGTAGATTTATTTGTTCTTAAGGGCAGCACGGTAGCATTGTGGATAGCACAATTGCTTCACAGATCCATGGTCCCAGGTTCGATTCCAGCTTGGGTCATTGTCTGTGCGGAGTCTGCACGTCCTCCCCGTGTCTGCGTGGGTTTCCTCCGGGTGCTCCGGTTTCCTCCCACAGTCCAAAGATGTGCGGGTTAGGTGAATTGGCCAATGATAAATTGCCCTTAACGTCCAAATTGCCCTTGGTGGTGGGTGGAGGTCTTGAGTTTGGGTAGGGTGCTCTTTCCAAGAGCTGGTGCAGACTCAAGGGGCCGAATGGCCTCCTTCTGCACTGTAAATTCAATGATAATCTATGATTAATCTAGGACAAAGGTTTGGCACAAGATCGTGGGCCGAAGGGCCTGTTCTGTGCTGTATTTTCTATGTTCTATGTTCTATCCCAGAGTGCAGTGGAACCACCCACAGAAACATATTGAGAATTGGCACTGAATGGTCACAGGTAGAGACAGCTACACCCCAGAGTGCAGTGGAACCAATCAGAGAAACTCACTGACAATTGGAACAGAATCTCTGAATGGTCACAGTTAGAGCTACACTCCAGGGTGCAGTGGAATCATCCAGAGAAACACACTGACAATTGGAACTGAATCACTGAATGGTCACAGTTAGACACAGCTACACCCTAAAGTGCAGTGGAACCACCCAGAGAAACACACTGACAATTGGAACTGAATCACTGAATAGTCTCAGTTCCAGAGACAGCTGCATCCCAGAGTTCAGTGAACCCAGCAAGGGAAAAACATTGACAATTTGAACTGAATCACTGAATGGTCACAGTTACAGAGGCAGCAAAACCCCAGAGTGCAGTGGAACTACACAGAGAAACTCACTGACAATTGGAACTAAATCACTGAATGGTTACAGTTAGAGACAGCTACACCCCAGAGTGCAGTGAACCAACCCAGAGAAACACACTGACAATTGGTCCTGAATCACTGAATGTTCTCAGTTATAGAGGCAGCTACATCCCAGAGTGCAGCGGGACCACCCATAGAAACACAATGACAATTGGAACTGAATCACTGAATGCTCACAGTTACAGAGGCAGCTACACCCCAGAGTGCAGTGGAACCACCCAGAGAAACTCACTGTCAATAGGAACTGAATCACTAAATGGCATAGTTAGAGAGGCTGCTACACCCCAGAGTGCAGTGGAACCAAACAGCTAAACACACTGACAATATGAACTGAATCACCGAATGGTCACAGTTACAGAGGCAGCTAAACCCCAGAGTGCAGTGGAATCACCCAGAGAAACACACTGACAATTGGAACTGAATCACTGAATGGTCACAGTTAGAGAGGCAGCTACACCCCAGAGTGCAGTGGAACCACCCAGGGAAACACACTGACAATTGGAACTGAATCACCGAATGGTCACAGTTACAGAGACAGCTACACCCCTAGTGCAGTGGAACCACCCAGAGAAACACACTGAGAATTGGAACTGAATCACTGAATGGTCACAGTTCCAGAGACAGCTACATCCTAGAGTGCTGTGGAACCACCCAGAGAAACACACTGACAACTGGAACTGAATCACTGAATGCTCACAGTTACAGAGACAGCTACACCCCTAGTGCAGTGGAACCACCCAGAGAAACACACTGACAACTGGAACTGAATCACTGAATGCTCACAGTTACAGAGACAGCTACACCCTAGAGTGCAGTGGAACCAATCAGAGAAACACACTGACAATTGGAACTGAATCACTGAATGGTCACAGTTACAGAGACAGCTACACCCTAGAGTGCAGTGGAACCACCCAGAGAAACACACTGACAATTGGAACTGAATCACTGAATAGTCTCAGTTACAGAGACAGCTACACCCCAGAGTTCAGTAGAACCACCCAGGGAAACACACTGACAATTGGAACTGAATCACTGAATGGTCACAGTTACAGAGGCAGCTACAAACCAGAGTGCAGTGGAACCACCCAGAGAAACACACTGACTATTGGAACTGAATCACTGAATGGTCACAGTTACAGAGACAGCTACACCCCAGAGTGCAGTGGAACCACCCAGAGAAACACACTGACTATTGGAACTGAATCACTGAATGGTCACAGTTACAGAGGCAGCTAGACCCCCAAGTGCAGTGGACCCACCCAGAGAAACACACTGAGAATTGGAACTGAATCACTGAATGGTCACAGTTCCAGAGACAGCTACATCCTAGAGTGCTGTGGAACCACCCAGAGAAACACACTGACAACTGGAACTGAATCACTGAATGCTCACAGTTACAGAGACAGCTACACCCCTAGTGCAGTGGAACCACCCAGAGAAACACACTGACAACTGGAACTGAATCACTGAATGCTCACAGTTACAGAGACAGCTACACCCCAGAGTTCAGTGGAACCACACAGAGAAACACACTGACAATTGGATCTGAATCACTGAATTGTCACTGTTACAGAGACAGCTACACCCCTAGTGCAGTGGAACCACCCAGAGAAACACACTGACAATATGATCTGAATCACTGAGTGGTCACAGTTCCAGAGGCAGCTACACCCCAGAGTGCAGTGGAACCACCCAGAGAAACACACTGACAATTGGAGCTCAATCACTGAATTGTCAGTTACAGAGACAGCTACACCCCAGAGTGCAGTGGACCGTCTAGGGAAACACACTGACAATTGGAACTGAATCACTGAATGGTCACAGTTACAGAGACACCTACACCCCTAGTGCAGTGGAACCACGCAGAGAAACACACTGACAATTGGAACTGAATCACAGAATGGTCACAGTTAGAGAGACAGCTACACCCCAGAGTTCAGTGGAACCACGCAGAGTAACACACTGACAATTGCAACTGAATCGCTGAATGAGCACAGTTACAGAGACAGCTACACCCCAGAGTGCAGTGGAACCACCCAGAGAAACACACTGATAATTGGAACTGATTCACTGAATGGTCACAGTTACAGAGACAGCTACACCCCAGAGTTCAGTGGAACCACCCAGCGAAACACACTGACAATTGGAACTGAATCACTGAATGGTCACAGTTACAGAGACAGCTACGCCCCAGAGTGCAGTGGAACCACCCAGAGTAACACACTGACAATTGCAACTGAATCACTGAATGGTCACAGTTACAGAGACAGCTACACCCCAGAGTGCAGTGGAACCACCCAGAGAAACACACTGACAATTGGAACTGATTCACTGAATGGTCACAGTTACAGAGACAGCTACACCCCAGAGTGCAGTGGAACCACGCAGAGAAACACACTGACAATTGGAACTGATTCACTGAATGGTCACAGTTACAGAGGCAGCTAAACCCCAGAGTGCAGTGGAACCACCCAGAGAAACACACTGACAATTGGAACTGATTCACTGAATGGTCTCAGTTACAGAGACAGGTACACACCGAATGCCGTGGGACCACACAGAGAAACACACTGACAATTGGAACTGAATCACTGAATGGTCACAGTTACAGAGACAGCTACACCCCAGAGTGCAGTGGAACCACCCAGACAAACACACTGACAATTGCAACTGAATTACTGAATGGTCATTGCAGCGCACAAAGACTCCGAGAGACGAATAGAGTGAAGTTGATGAGGCTATATTAAGCGTGACTGTTCCCCCGCAGTTCAGTAGTAGACTGCCTGCGGGGGAGGACTCCTGGTTCTTATACTCCGCTTTGAGGGCGGAGCTAGAGGTCAACGGCCAACCAGGACCCGGGATCTGTCAGCCAATGACATCACGGCTTCACAGTCCCACATGACCCCCAATGCATACTACCACATGGTCAGAGTTACAGAGGCAGCTACACCCCAGAGTGCAGTGGAACCACCCAGAGGAACACACTGACATTTGGATCTGAATCACTGAATGGTCACTGTTACAGAGACAGGTACACCCCAGAGTGCAGTGGAACCACCCAGATAAACACAATTGGAACTGAATCACTGAATGGTCACAGTTAGAGAGGCAGCTACACCCCAGAGTGCAGTGGACCGTCCAGGGAAACACACTGACAATTGGAACTGAATCTCTGAATAGTCTCAGTTACAGAGACAGCTACACCCCATAGTTCAGTGGAACCACCCAGCGAAACACACTGACAATTGGAACTGAATCACTGAATGGTCACAGTTACAGAGGCAGCTACACCCCAGAGTGCAGTGGAACCACCTAGAGATACACACTGACAATTGGAACTGAATCTCTGAATGGTCACAGTGGAGTGAGGGATATCACTGAAACAATCTGAGATGTCGAGATGGGACTGATGGTGTCTGAGTGGACAGCAACCTTTCTGTTAACGTTAGCTGAACAGTGTGACCAACACAGGCCTGTGTTTGGAAAGAGGTCACTCACTCACAAAAATAATATTTTATTTCACTGAACCGAATATCGTAATCTGTTTGTTCACATCTTTGAAAAATAAGTTAAACGATGTCACAACCACAATATCCCTGAGGTGGTTCCTCAGGGTATTAATTAAAAGCTTGGAGAATATATAACCTCAGAGTTTCAGACAGAGAGATTGCCAATCGCAGGAAGGGACACATCACCTCACAGTGAAAATGCTTTATCCAATTGAAATTGCTGAGAAAATAGTCTACCCAATCCTGGCTATTGTTGGTGTTCCTGGTAAGTGTCTGTCACCTTTGAAGTTGTGTAAATCTGTGTGTGAGCGGCTCTCTGATTTTAAACTGCGACTGAAAATATCTGATCCTGATCTCGTGCTCACTGTTATATAGACACCTGGGCAACGATATAATTCACTTAATTGAAATCCCGTTAATAATGTATATGGTTTGAATCCATTTCATCAACTAACAATATACCTGTTTGTACCTCACGGGATCGCTGATCAATAAAGTTGTCATATTGAGTGGAATCTTGTATAATGTTAGATTGGATCTCAGTGAACGCAATCTCTCTGAAGAAAGGTTTAGTGGGAGTAAGAATGAAATCACACTGACGGCGGATCGCTAATCAGATTGAAATATCTGACAGCAATGAACAAGGATTACTGGGAGTATCTGTCAGTTTAGAATTGTACTGAATGTGGGTATCTCACCAGACTGGAATATCTGATCCAATTATCTATCTATTACTGGGACTATCTGTCCGTGTGGAATTGTATTGTGTGTGGGTCAGTAACTGGACTGAAATTAGTTGGTTCTGTTTTGAAATGCTGTATTTTATTGGGCAGTGGCCGCTCCATTCTGTGGAGTTCTCGCTGTGTGTTTTAACTTTGGAATAGGTTGAAAACAGGAAGAGTTTGGCTGTGTTATGAAGATGTTTGATATTTATTGTATGAAGTGAAATGTCCCTCTCTCTGTTTACTATTGATCTACTCTAACAGGAACAGATATCATCCATACTCTAATATTTCATAAAACCCACAGCAGTGCAGTATTCCAATAGATTTTGTGATATTTTCTCATTTCTATTCATCCTGAAATGAACTCACATGTTTGATCAATTTTTATGGGTGTTTGTATATTGTTTTTCTGCTTCACACGATTTGTGAATCTATTCAACTGAACCCAGAAACCCCTCCAGTCCATTCACACACTAGTTTTCCAAGGAGTGATTGGGGGACTTATTGTTCTGATCAAAATGCAGCAGCGGGCACTGATCTGTCGGAACATTAATCTCCCATTGAAATACCCACTTTGCAAATTCATGATTAATGATGAATGTGTGAATGTAATTAGTTGTATTCTTCCTCTGTATTCACTATCACTCTCAATTTGATTTTGTCTGTAAATTGTGTAATTATCATTCTGCTTCCCGATCCCATACTGTTGATGGGAATGGTGAAGGAGAGTGATCCCAGTGCTGATCCTTGTGGAACACCACTTCCCACCTTCTACCAATCAGCCTAAATCCCTTCAACTCCTCTCCCTGTTTTCTGTGTGTGTCGCCAGCATGTGTCCATTCTGCTGCTGTGTCCCCTAACTCCACTGGCTCTGAGATTACCCATCAGTCTGTTATGTCGGATCTTACTGACGGCCTTTAGAAAATCCAATTGTTTAACATCTATCATACTACTCAGATCTATTATTTCTGGTAGTTATTGAAATAATTGGATGAAATGTGTCAGGAATAATGTTGACTTTGGAATATGTGCCGACTATTTAGTATACTCTGTGTTACGGGATTTCTTTTAACTCAGACTTCTAATTCCATTTTTCCAACTGTTGACATTGTGACTGGAAGATTTCATTATATTCTGTTCTAAATTCAAGAATAACAGAGACCGATTTCTGCTTTTCAATTCTTTGGTAATTATTCTGATGATGATCAGTGAATAGATAATATTGTCTCTGCTGTTTCTCACTGTCTATTTTATGAAAATCTGTTGTTGAAATCCATCCGCCTCCAGTAATCTCCCTCTACCTGGACCCCACCCTCTGGCCTCCTATCAGCTCTTGATCTTTTCATTGAGATCTGTCAGTGCGACATCGACCGTCTCAATTTCCCTGTGCCTCTCGCCAACTCTATCCTGACTCACTCTAAACTTGCTCCAATCCTCTCTCTAATATCCAACTCTGACATGGTGATCTGAGCTGCTCACAAGGGTGGTGCCATTATTGTCTGGTGTCCTGACCTCTTCCTCACAGAGGCTGACCGTCAACTCTCAGACCCATCCTGCTACCTCCCCCTGGACCAGCAGCACTCCACCAAACATCATGATATTGTTTCCTGGACTTTCACTGACCGCATTGACTCTGGATATCTTCTGTCCACAGCCTCGGACACCATAACCCCACAACCCCACACATCCTGCATCAACCTCCTTCCCAAAATCCACAGACAGGAAAGTCCCAGTACACCCTTATTTCGGCCTGTTCCAGCCCCACCAAGATCATTTCTTCCGATCTTAATTCCATCCGCTTTACCCTGTTCTGCCCCTACCCAAAGACATTGGTGTCACAGTGACACAGTGGTTTGCACGGCTGCCTCACAGCACCATGAACCCAAAATCAATTACCACCTTGGGTGACTGTGTGGAGACTGCACTTTTTCTCCGTGTCTGCGTGGGTTTCCTCCGGGTGCTCCGGTTACCTCCCACAGTCCAGGTTAGGTGGATTGGTCATGCTAACTTACTCCACAGTGTCCAAAAAGATGTGTAGGTTAGATTAAGGGGTTAATGAGATAGGCGGGGGAGTGAGCTTGGTTGAGGTACTCTTTCAGAGGTTTGGCACAGACTTAATGGGCCGAATGACCTCCTTCTGCACTGTAATGATTCTATGATTCCTGATTCCTCTGGTGCCGTATGTCATATAATCAATGTCCATTTCCCTGGCCCTAACCGCCCAATCTTCACAATGGGTGTCCAATCCCTCTGCACCTCCGTTCCCCAACACGAGGGTTGTGTACAGATCCTCATTCCCTGCTTCCTGTAAAGACTGCATCTCATTCTCCCACTTTCTCCGCCTCCATCGCCTCTGTTCTGATGGTGACGTATTCGAACATAGCCCGTCTGGCATGTCTGTCTTTTCCTTAACCGGGCTGTCCCCACCACCTTCCTTTGTTAACAGGCCTCTCAATCGTGTTCAATTCACTTCTCACACCTCTGTCCGCACACATCCCCCTCCCTCCCGGAAACATGATAGTGTCTCCCTCTCCTCACTTTCCACACCATCAGCCTTTCCATTGATAGGAAAATCCTCCTCCATTTCTGCCAACTCCAGCATGATGTCACCACCAAACACAACTTCACCTCTCTCCAACCAACCCCCTCAAATTCTGTATTCCTCAGGTACCGCTCCCTCCCCCTTGGCAATTCCCCCTCGCACCCCACACCCCTTTCCCTTCCCCCAGCACCTTTCCCTGCAATCACAGACGGTGCAACAACTGTCCCTTTACCTCCTCCCGTCTCATGGTTCTCAGCAGCAAACTCTCCTTTCTGGGGAAGCAGCGTTTCACTTCTGTGCCTTCAATTTGTTCTACTGTATTCGCTGGAGCCAATACCGTCTCCTCTACATTGGCGAGACTAAACGCAGACTGGGAGACTGCTTTGTGGAACACCTTCACTCAGCCCACAGCATGGCCCCAGCCTTCCTGTTGTGGCCATGTTGACTCAGCACCTTGCTCTCAGGCCCACATATCTATCCTTGGCCTGGTGCAAGAATGCAGTGAAGCCCAACGCAAGCTGGAGGAGCAATATCTCATCGTCCAATTAGGATGTTGCAGGACGTAACGTTAATTTAAACAACTTTAGTCTGGGAACTTTCTCCTCCATCTTAATGCTCTTGTTTTGGCATTTCCCTACTTTTGTGTCGAATGCAATGATCCGAATCTGGAGAGAGTCTATTCCGGCCAAATGAACCCTGAGGAATGTCCAATGCCGGAGCGGGAATATTCCTGAGAAAAGCTTACAACACCAGGTTAAAGTCCAACAGGTTTGTTTCGATGTCACTAGCTTTCAGAGCGCTGCTCCTTCCTCAGGTGAATGAAGAGGTATGTTCCTGAAACATATATATAGACAAATTCAAAGATGCCAAACAATGCTCGGAATGCGACCATTAGCAGGTGATTAAATCTTTACAGATCCAGAGATGGGGTAACTCCAGGTTAAAGAGGTGTGAATTGTATCAAGCCAGGACAGTTGGTAGGATTTCGCAGGCCAGATGGTGGGGGATGAATGTAATGCGACATGAATCCCAGGTCCCGGTTGAGGCCGCACTCATGTGTGCGGAACTTGGCTATAAGTTTCTGCTCGGCGATTCTGCGTTGTCGCGCGTCCTGAAGGCCGCCTTGGAGAACGCTTACCCGGAGATCAGAGGCTGAATGCCCTTGACTGCTGAAGTGTTCCCCGACAGGAAGGGAACATTCCTGCCTGGTGATTGTTGCATGGTGGCCGTTCATTCGTTGTCGCAGCGTCTGCATGGTCTCGCCAATGTACCACGCTTCGGGACATCCTTTCCTGCAGCGTATGAGGGAGACAACATTGGCCGAGTCGCACAAGTATGTACCACGTACCTGGTGGGTGGTGTTCTCACGTGTAATAGTGGTATCCATGTTGATGATCTGGCACGTCTTGCAGAGATTGCCATGGCAGGGTTGTGTGGTGTCGTGGTCACTGTTCTGAAGACTGGGTAGTTTACTGCAAACAATGGTTTGTTTGAGGTTGCGCGGTTGTTTGAAGGCAAGTAGTGGGGGTGTGGGGATGACCTTGGCAATATGTTCATCGTCATCAATGACGTGTTGAAGGCTGTGAAGTTCTTCATCCAGATGCATGAAACAGCCATGGGGACCAAATTCGCACCCCAATACGCCAACATCTTCATGCACAAGTTTGAACAGGACCTACTCACCGCACAGGACCTTTAACCGCCGTTATACACCAGATACATCGATGACATTTTTTTGCTTTTGGACCCACGGTGAAGAATCACTGAAACGACTACACGATGACATTAATAAGTTCCATCCAACCATCAGACTCACCATGGACTACTCTCCAAAATCAGTTGCATTCTTGGACACACTCGTCTCCATCAAGGACGGTCACCTCAGCACTTCGCTTTACCGCAAACCCACGGATAACCTCATGATGCTCCACTTCTCCAGCTTCCACCCTAAACACATTTAAGAAGCCATCCCCTATGGACAAGCGCTCCGTATACACAGGATCTGCTCAGACGAGGAGGAGCGTAACAGACATCTACAGACGTTTAAAGATGCCCTCGTACGAACGGGGTATGGCACTCGACTCATCGATCGACAGTTCCAACACGCCACAGCGAAAAACCGCACCAACCTCCTCAGAAGAAAAACATGGAACACAACCGACAGAATACCCTTCGTCGTCCAGTACTTCCCCGGAGCGGAGAAACTACGTCATCTTCTTCACAGCCTTCAACACGTCATTGATGACGATGAACATCTTGCCAAGGTCATCCCCACACCCCCACTACTTGCCTTCAAACAACCGCGCAACCTCAAACGAACCATTGTTTGCAGCAAACTACCCAGTCTTCAGAACAGTGACCACAACACCACTAAACACTGTCATGGCAATCTCTGCAAGACATGCCAGATCATCGACATGGATACCACTATTACACGTGAGAACACCACCCACCAGGTACGCGGTACATACTCGTGCGACTCGGCCAATGTTGTCTACCTCATACGCTGCAGGAAAGGATGTCCCGAAGCGTGGTACATTGGCGAGACCATGCAGACGCTGCGACAACGAATGCACGGCCATCGTGCAACAATCACCAGGCAGGAATGTTCCCTTCCAGTCGGGGAACACTTCAGCAGTCAAGGGCATTCAGCCTCTGATCTCCGGGTAAGCGTTCTCCAAGGCGGCCTTCAGGACGCGCGACAACGCAGAATCGCCGAGCAGAAACTTATAGCCAAGTTCCGCACACATGAGTGCGGCCTCAACCGGGACCTGGGATTCATGTCGCATTACATTCATCCCCCACCATCTGGCCTGCGAAATCCTACCAACTGTCCTGGCTTGATACAATTCACACCTCTTTAACCTGGGGTTACCCCATCTCTGGATCTGTAAAGATTTAATCACCTGCTAATGGTCTCATTCCTAGCATTGTTTGGCATCTTTGAATTTGTCTATATATGTGTTTCTGGAACATACCTCTTCATTCAACTGAGGAAGGAGCAGCGCTCCGAAAGCTAGTGATATCGAAACAAACCTGTTGGACTTTAACCTGGTGTTGTAAGACTTCGTACTGTGCTCACCCCAGTCCAACGCCGGCATCTGCACATCTTGAGAAAAGCTTGGCAGGGATTGTTTTCAAACAGGGAGAGAATGGATTCCTGGGAACAGTGATGTTGGGATGTTCCATACATGGCAATGGGGGATTCCTGGGAGCGGGAGCTGTACGAATGACTAAACCTGGGAGGGGTGATCCTTCGGGGTGTTCTGGAGACTGGACAGACCCTATTCTGGACAGGCTGGGCTGCACGGTAGCACAGTGGTTGGCAAAGTTGATTCACAGCTCCAGGGTCCCAGGTTCGATTCCCTGTTTGGGTCACTGTCTGTGCGGAGTCTGCATTTTCTCCCCCGTGTGTGCGTGGGTTTCCTCCGGGTGATCCGGTTTCCTCCCACAGTCCAAAGATGTGCAGTTTAGGTGTATTGGCCAAGATAAATTCTGTTTAGTTTCCAAACAATTTCGATGGGGTCACTGGGTTATGAGGATGGGGTGGGCTGAACTGGTTTTCTCTTTCCAAAAGCCGGTGCAGACTCGATGGGCCGAATGACCTCCTTTTGTACTGTACATTCTATATTTCTATTGCTCCCATGATTATGAAGTGGGAAGGTCCTGCGTTTGTTTTATTTTTTCTATTGATCGTGGAGTATTCAAATAAACCAGGAGTGGTGTCCAACCCCATCAGAAATCCAGTCCAGGGAACGGTCCAATCCGGGGGGTGTTCCAATAATTGAGCTGGGATGACAATCTCTGGTATGTTTGGATCCGGTTTGGGAAACCTGGCCGGCCTGAGTGAATCCTGTAAATCAGACTAAATGAGAAATGTAACCTCTCCCAAAGGTCTCTGAATTATAAACATTTTCCTACCACTGCCATCAAACTGACAGGGCTGCAATTCACACTTTCCCCCCATTCCCCACCTTTAACACTGGAGTTACATTTCCTACTTCCCTCTCTGCAATGCTAATCTCTGTGCCCACTCCTCTCCCAACACCCCCACCCGCCCACTGTCCATTATATTGATGCTGAAATTGTGTCCTGGTTCAGACAGGGAGATTCATTACCCATTAATTTCCCGTGTCTCTCCTTTCTCTCTCTGACAGTTAATATACTGGGAATTGTAATTCTGCGTCGGGGGAAGTGTGGCCTCTCTACCTGCACCACTCGCTACCTGGTGGCCATGGCAACGGCGGATCTGCTGTTTATTATCACTAAACCCATACTGAACAGGATCAATGGTTATTATTTTCCCGGGAATTTCCTGTCCCTCACCTCTGTGTGTAGTGTTAAGGGTGCCCTGATCTCTGCAGCCAGGGACTGTTCTGTCTGGTTCACCCTCACTTTCTCCTTTGATCGATTTGTGGCCATTTGCTGCCAGAAACTGAAAACTAAATATTGCACCGGGAAAACTGCGGCTGTGGTTCTGTCCACAAGCGGCCTGCTGCTCTGTGTGAAAAACATCCCCCAGTACTTTACATATGAACCTAGGGAGATAATCGACAATGTCCAGTTGAGCTGCGTCACAAAGATCAGCTATTTCACTGACCCTGGATGGGTTGGATATTCCTGGTTTGATCAGGTTTTAACCCCATTGATGCCGTTCTTCTCAATCCTGTTGACCAACGCTCTGACAGTCAGGCACATTTTACTCACCAGTCGGGTCCGGAAGGCACTGAAGTCTCAGAGTCAGGGAGACAATCGCACCGACCCAGAGATGGAGAGCAGAAGGAAGTCAATGATTTTACTCTTCAGCATCTCTGGAACTTTCATCCTCCTCTGGACTGTGTCCGTTATTAAATTTTTCTATATCGATGTGAGAGGATTAGTTTACATCAACCTATCTCAATATAATTTACAACAAGTCGGATTTATGCTGCAGGATTTAAATTGTTGCACAAACACATTTATTTATGTGGTGACTCAGTCCAGGTTCAGGGAGCAGATCAAAATCGCGGTGAAATATCCGGTTACATCAATTATTAAATTAATGAGAAAATAAAACTGACTCACAGCCTTTCAGCCAAGCAGCAGCTCCAGCTCCTGACTGACAGCATCTCAGCCAATCAAAAGCTCCAGCCGTTGACTCACTGCCTCTCAACCAATCAGCATGTCCAGAGCCTGACTGACAGCCTCTCAGCCAATCAGCAGCTCCAGTGCCTGACTGACAGCCTCCTGTCCAATCAGCATCTCCAGCCGCTGTGACAGCCCCTCAGCCAATCAGCAACTCCAGGCGCTGCTGACAGTTGTGGGGGGTGGTGAGAGCACTGGCATTGCTGGCTGTGGGGGGGGGGGGGGCACTGGCAGTGCTGGCTGTGTTGGGGGGACTGGCATTGCTGGCTGTGTGGGTGGAGCACTGACAGTGCTGAATGTGTGGGGGGAGCACTGACAGTGCTGGTTGTGTGGTAGGAGCACTGACAGTGCTGGCTGTGTGGGGGAGCACTGACAGTGCAGGCTGTGTGCGGGGGAGCACTGACAGTGCTGGATGTGTGGGGGAGCACTGACAGAGCTGGCTGTGTGGGTGGAGCACTGACAGTGCTGGCTGTGTAGGGGAGCACTGACAGAGCTGGCTGTGTGGGTGGAGCACTGACAGTGCTGGCTGTGTGGGGGGAGCACGGACAGTGCTGGTTGTGTGGTAGGAGCACAGACAGTGATGGTTGTGTGGCGGAGCACTGGCAGTGCTGGCTGTGTGCGGGGGCACTGACAGTGCTGGCTGTGTGGTGGGAGCACTGACAGTGCTGGCTGTGTGGTAGGAGCACAGACAGTGATGGTTGTGTGGCGGAGCACTGGCAGTGCTGGCTGTGTGCGGGGGCACTGACAGTGCTGGCTGTGTGGTGGGAGCACTGACAGTGCTGGTTGTGTGGTAGGAGCACAGACAGTGATGGTTGTGTGGCGGAGCACTGGCAGTGCTGGCTGTGTGCGGGGGCACTGACAGTGCTGGCTGTGTGGTGGGAGCACTGACAGTGCTGGCTGTGTGGTGGGACCACTGACAGTGCTGGCTACGTGGGGGGAGCACAGACAGTGCTGGCTGTGTGGGGAGCACTGACAGCATTGTCTGTGTGGTGGGAGCATTGACAGTGCTGTCTGTGTGGTGGGAGCACTGACAGTTCTGGCTGTGTGGGAGAGCACTGACAGTGCGGGCTGTGTGGTGGGAGCACTAACAGTCTTGGCTGTGTGGGGAGCACTGACAGTGCTGGCTGTGTGGTGGGAGCACTGACAGTGCTGGCAGTGTGGGGAGAGCACTGACAGTGCTGGCTGTGTGGTGGGAGCACTGACAGTGCTGGCTGTGTGGGGGAGCACTGACAGTGCTGGCTGTGGGGGGGGAGCACTGTCAATGCTGGCTGTGTGGTGGGAGCACTGACAGTGCAGTCTGTGTGGTGGTGGCACTGACAGTGCTGGATCTTTGGGGGGATCACTGACAGTGCTGGCTGTGTGGTGGGAGCACTGACAGTGCTAGCTCTTTGGGGGGAGCACTGACAGTGCTGGCTGTGTTGAAGGGAGCGCTGGTAGTGCTGCTTCTGGAGGGGAACACTACCACTACTGCACTTGGGTGGGAACACTGGCAGTGCTGGCATTGGGGGGAGCAAAGGAATTGCTTGCTGTGGGGTAGCACTGGCAGTGCTGGCTGTGTGGAATGGAGCACTGGCAGTTCTGCCTGTGGAGGGGAGGACAGCCACTACTGCACTTGTGTGGGCACTGGCAGTGCTGGCAATGGGGAGCACTGGCAGTACTGGCTGTGGGGAGCACTGGCAGTGCTGCTTTTGGGGGACCCACTGGCAGTGCTGGCTGTGGGGGAGCAGTGGCAGTGCTGGCTATGGTGGAGCACTGGCAGCCCTGGCTGTAAGCGGGAGCACTGGAAGTGCTGGCTGTTGGGGTGGAGCACTGGCAGTGCTGGCTGTGTCGGGGCAGGGAGCACTCACGGTGTTGGCTGTGTGGTGGGAGCACTGACAGTGCTGGCTTTGTGGGGGGGAGCACTGACAGTGCTGGCTGTGCGGTGGGAGCACTGACAGTGCTGGCTGTGGGGGAGCACTGACAGTGTTGGCTGTGTGGGGGGAGCCCTGATAGTGCTGGCTGTGTGGGGGGAGCCCTGATAGTGCTGGCTGTGTGGGTGAGAACTGACTGTGCTGGCTCTGTGCGGTGGGAGCACTGACAGTGCTCGCTGTGGGGGAGCACTGGCAGTGCTGTCTGTGTGGTGGGATCACTGACAGTGCTGTCTGTGTGGGGGAGCACTGACAGTGCTGGCTGTGTGGTGGGAGCACTGAAAGTGTTGTCTGTGTTGTGGGAGCACTGACAGTGCTGGCAGTGTGGGGGAGCACTGACAGTGCTAGCAGTCTGGGGGGAGCACTGACAGTGCTGGCTGTGTGGGAAGAGCACTGACAGTGTGGCTGTGTGGGGAGAGCACTGACAGTGCTGGCTGTGTGGGGAGAGCACTGACAGTGCTGGCTGTGTGGGGAGAGCACTGACAGTGCTGGCTGTGTGGGGGGAGCAGTGGCAATGCTGGCTGTGTGGGGGAGCAGTGGCAGTGCTGGATGTGAGGAGCACTGGCATTGCTGGCTGTGTGTGTGAGAACTAGCAGTGCTGGTTATTGGGTGCGCACTGGCAGTGCTGGCTGTAGGGGAGCACTGGCAGTGTTGGCTGTGTGGAAGGGAGCACTGGCAGTGCTGCATGTGGAGGGGAACGCTGCCACTACTGCACTTTGGTGGAACACTGGCAGTGCTGGCAATGGGGGAGCAATGGAAGTGCTGGCTGTGGGGGGGAGGGGGGAGCACTAGGAGTGCTGATGGGGAGCACTGGCAGTGCTGTCTGAGAAGGGAGCACTGGCAGTCCTGGCTGTGGGGAGCACTGGCAGTGCTGCTTGTGGGGGACCCACTGGCAGTGCTGGCTGTGTGGTGGGAGCACTGACACTGCTGGCTGTGTGGTGGGAGCACTGACAGTGCTGGCTGTGTGGTGGGAGCACTGACAGTGCTGGCTGTGTGGGGGGAGCACTGACAGTGCTGGCTGTGTGGGGGAGCACTGACAATGCTGGCTGTGTGTGGGGAGCACTGACAGTGCTGGCTGTTTAGTGGGAGCACTGACAGTGCTGGCCGTGTGGGGGAGCACTGACAGTGCTGGCTGTGTGGGGGATCACTGACAGTGCTGGCTGTGTGGAGGGAGCACTGACAGAGCTGGAAGTGTGGGGGGAGCACTGAGAGTGCTGGCTGTGTGGGTGAGCACTGACAGTGCGTGCTGTGTGGGGAGCACTGGCAGTGCTGGCTGTGTGGGGGAGCACTGACAATGCTGGCTGTGTGGTGGGAGCACTGACAGATCTGGCTGTGTGGTGGGAGCACTGACAGTGCTGGCTGTGTGAGGGAGCACGGACAGTGCTGGCTGTGTGGTGGGTGCACTGGCAGTGCTGGTGTGGGGGAGCACTGACAGAGCTGGCTGTGTGGGGGAGCACTGACAGTGCTGGCTGTGCGGTGGGAGCACTGACAGTGCTGGCTGTGGGAGCACTGGCAGTGCTGTCTGTGTGGTGGGATCACTGACAGTGCTGGCTGTGTGGGGGGAGCACCGACCGTGCTGGCTGGTGGGGGAGCACTGACGGTGCTGGCTGTGTGGGGAGCACTGACAGTGCTGGCTGTGTGGGGAGAGCACTAACAGTGCTGGCTGTGTGGGGGAGCACTGACAGTGCTGGAAGTGTGGGGGGAGCACTGACAGTGCTGGCTGTGTGGGTGAGCACTGTCAGTGCGTGCTGTGTGGGGAGCACTGGCAGTGCTGGCTGTGTGGGGGAGCACTGACAATGCTGGCTGTGTGGTGGGAGCACTGACAGGTCTGGCTGTGTGGTGGGAGCACTGACAGTGCTGGCTGTGTGAGGGAGCACGGACAGTGCTGGCTGTGTGGTGTGTGCACTGGCAGTGCTGGCTGTGTGAAAGGGAGCACTGGCAGTGCTGCCTGTGGAGGGAAACACTGCCACTACTTCACTTGTGTGGAACACTAGCAGTGCTGGCTGTGTGGTGGGAGCACTGACAGTGCTGGCTGTGTGGGGATCACTGGCAGTGCTGACTGTGTGGTGGGAGCACTGACAGTGATGGCTGTGTGAGGGACCACTGACAATGCTGTCTGTGTGTGGGGAGCACTGAGAGTGCTGCCTGTGTGGTGGGAGCACTGGCAGTGCTGGCTGTGTGGTGGGAGCACTGACAGTGATGGCTGTGTGAGGGAGCACTGACAATGCTGTCTGTGTGTGGGGAGCACTGACAGTGCTGCCTGTGTGGTGGGAGCAATGGCAGTGCTGGCTGTGTGGTGGGAGCACTGACAGTGCTGGTTGTGTGGGGAGCACTGGCAGTGCTGGCTGTGTGGTGGGAGCACTGACAGTGCTGGCTGTGTGGGGGAGCACTGACAATGCTGGCTGTGTGGGGAGCACTGACAGTGCTGGCTGTGTGGGGGAGCACTGACACTGCTGGCTGTGTGGTGGGAGCACTGACAGTGCTGGCTGTGTGGTGGGAGCACTGGCAGTGCTGGCTGTGTGGTGGGAGCACTGACAGTGCTGGCAGTGCGGTGGGAGCACTGACAGTGATGGCTGTGTGAGGGACCACTGACAATGCTGTCTGTGTGTGGGGAGCACTGAGAGTGCTGCCTGTGTGGTGGGAGCACTGGCAGTGCTGGCTGTGTGGTGGGAGCACTGACAGTGCTGGCTGTGTGGGGATCACTGGCAGTGCTGACTGTGTGGTGGGAGCACTGACAGTGCTGGCTGTGTGGGGGAGCACTGACAATGCTGGCTGTGTGGGGAGCACTGACAGTTCCAGCTGTGTGGGGGGATCACTGACAGTGCTGGCTGTGTGTTGGGAGAACTGGCAGTGCTGGCTGTGTGTGGGAGCCCTGACAGTTCCAGCTGTGTGGGGGGATCACTGACAGTGCTGGCTGTGTGGTGCGAGCACTGACAGTGCTGGCAGTGCGGTGGGCGCACTGACAGTGCCAGCTGTGTGGAGGAAGCACTGACAGTGCTGGCTGTGTGGTGGGAGCACTGACAGTGCAGTCTGTGTGGTGGTGGCAGTGACAGTGCTGGATCTTTGGGGGATCACTGACAGTGCTGGCTGTGTGGTGGGAGCACTGACAGTGCTAGCTCTTTGGGGGTGCACTGACAGTGCTGGCTGTGTTGAAGGGAGCGCTGGTAGTGCTGCTTCTGGAGGGGAACACTACCACTATTGCACTTGGGTGGGAACACTGGCAGTGCTGGCATTGGGGGGAGCAAAGGAATTGCTTGCTGTGGGGTAGCACTGACAGTGCTGGCTGGTGGGGGAGCACTGACAGTGCTGGCTGTGTGCGGGGGCACTGACAGTGCTGGTTGTGTGGAGGGAGCACTGACAGTGCTGGAAGTGTGGGGGGAGCACTGACAGTGCCAGCTGTGTGGGGGGATCACGACAGTGCTGGCTGTGTGTTGGGAGAACTGACTGTGCTGGCTGTGTGTGGGAGCCCTGACAGTTCCAGCTGTGTGGGGGGATCACTGACAGTGCTGGCTGTGTGGTGGGAGCACTGACAGTGCGGGCTGTGTGGGGAGAACTGACAGTGCTGGCTGTGTGGGGGAGCACTGACAGTGCCAGCTGTGTGGGGGGATCACTGACAGTGCTGGCTGTGTGGTGGGAGCACTGACAGTGCTGGCAGTGTGGGGGGAGCACTGACAGTGCTGGCTGTGTGGAAGGGAGCACTGGCAGTGCTCCCTGTGGAGGGGAACACTGCCACTACTGCACTTGGGTGGGAACACTGGCAGTGCTGGCAATGGGGGGATCACAAAAAGAGCTGGCTGTGGGGTAGCACTGGCAGTGCTGGCTGTGTGGAAGGGAGCACTGGCAGTGCTGCCTGTGGAGGGGAACACAGCCACTACTGCCCTTGAGTGGGAACACTGGCAGTGCTGGCAATGGAGGAGCACTGGCAGTACTGGCTGTGGGGAGCACTGGCAGTGCTGCTTGTGGGGGACCCACTGGCAGTGCTGGCTGTGGGGAGCAGTGGCACTGCTGGCTATGGGGAGCAATGGCAGTCCTGGCTGCAAGCGGGAGCACTGGAAGTGCTGGCTGTCGGGGTGGAGCACTGGCAGTGCAGGCTGTGTGGGGGCGGGGAGCACTCACGGTGTTAGCTGTGTGGAGGGAGCACTGACAGTGCTGGAAGTGTGGGGGGAGCACTGACAGTGCTGGCAATGGGGGGAGCACTGGCTGTGCTGGCTGTGGGGAGCAGTGGCAGTGCTGGCTGTGGGGGGTACCGGCAGTCCTGGCTGTGGGGGTGCACTGGCAGTGCTGGCTGTGTGGTGGGAGCACTGGCAGTGCTGGCTGTGTGGTGGGAGCACTGACAGTGCTGGCTGTGCGGTGGGAGCACTGACAGTGATGGCTGTGTGAGGGAGCACTGACAATGCTGTATGTGTGTGGGGAGCACTGACAGTGCTGTCTGTGTGGTGGGAGCACTGGCAGTGCTGGCTGTGTGGTGGGAGCACTGACAGTGCTGGTTGTGTGGGGAGCACTGGCAGTGCTGGCTGTGTGGTTGGAGCACTGACAGTGCTGGCTGTGTGGGGGAGCACTGACAATGCTGGCTGTGTGGGGAGCACTGACAGTGCTGGCTGTGTGGGGGAGCACTGACAGTGCCAGCTGTGTGGGGGGATCACGACAGTGCTGGCTGTGTGTTGGGAGAACTGACTGTGCTGGCTGTGTGTGGGAGCCCTGACAGTTCCAGCTGTGTGGGGGGATCACTGACAGTGCTGGCTGTGTGGTGGGAGCACTGACAGTACGGGCTGTGTGGGGAGCACTGACAGTGCTGGCTGTGTGGGGGTGCACTGACAGTGCCAGCTGTGTGGGGGGATCACTGACAGTGCTGGCTGTGTGGTGGGAGCACTGACAGTGCTGGCAGTGTGGGGGGAGCACTGACAGTGCTGGCTGTGTGGAAGGGAGCACTGGCAGTGCTCCCGGGGGAGGGGAACACTGCCACTACTGCACTTGGGTGGGAACACTGGCAGTGCTGGCAATGGGGGGATCACAAGAAGAGCTGGCTGTGGGGTAGCACTGGCAGTGCTGGCTGTGTGGAAGGGAGCACTGGCAGTGCTGCCTGTGGAGGGGAACACAGCCACTACTGCCCTTGAGTGCGAACACTGGCAGTGCTGGCAATGGAGGAGCACTGGCAGTACTGGCTGTGGGGAGCACTGGCAGTGCTGCTTGTGGGGGACCCACTGGCAGTGCTGGCTGTGGGGAGCAGTGGCACTGCTGGCTATGGGGAGCAATGGCAGTTCTGGCTGCAAGCGGGAGCACTGGAAGTGCTGGCTGTCGGGGTGGAGCACTGGCAGTGCAGGCTGTGTGGTGGGAGCACTGAGAGTGCTGGCTGTGTGGGGGAGCACTGACAGTGCTGGCTGTTTCGGGGAGCACTGACAGTGATGGCTGTGTGGGGGAGCACTGACAGTGCTGCCAGTGTGGTGGGATCACTAACAGTGCTGGCTGTGTGGGGAGCACTGACAGTGCTGGCTGTGTGGGGGAGCACAACAGTGCTGGCTGTGTGTGGGGAGCACTGACAGTGCTGACTGTGTGGGTGGAGCACTGACAGTGCTGGCTGTGTGGGGAGCACGGGCAGTGCTGGCTGTGTGTGGGGAGCACTGACATTGCTGGCTATGTGGGGCAGCACTGACAGTGCTGGCTGTGTGTGGGGAGCACTGACAGTGCTGGCTGTGTGGGGGAGCACTGACAGTGCTGGCAGTGTGGTGGTATCACTAACAGTGCTGGCTGTGTGGGGAGCACTGACAGTGCTGGCTGTGTGGGGAGCACTAACAGTGCTGGCTGTGTGTGGGGAGCACTGACAGTGCTGACTGTGTGGGTGGAGCACTGACAGTGCTGGCTGTGTGGGGAGCACTGGCAGTGCTGGCTGTTTGGGGGGTGAGTCACTGACAGTGCTGGCTGTGTGGTGGGAGCACTGACAGTGCTGGCTGTGTGGTTGGGAGCACTGACGGTGCTGGCTGTTTGGGGGGAGCTCTGACAGTGCTGGCTATGTGGTGGGAGCACAGACAGTGCTGGCTGTGTTGTTGGGAGCACTGACAGTGCTGGCTGTGTGGGGGGAGCACTGTCAGTGCTGGCTGTGTGGGGGGAGCACTGACACTGCTGGCTGTGTGATTTGAGCACCGACAGTGCTGGCTGTGTGAGGGGTGCACTAACAGTGCTGGCTGTGTGGTGGGAGCACTGACAGTGCTGGCTGTGTGGTGGTAGCACTGGCGATGCTGGCTGTGTGGGGGAGCACTGGCAGTGCTGGCTGTGTGGGGGGAAACACTGGCAGTGCTGCCTGTGGAAGAGAGCACTGGCTGTGTAGGGGAGCATTGCCGGTACTGTCTGTGTGGGGAGCACTGGTAGTGCAGTATGTGTGTGGGGATGAGCACTGGCAGTGCTGGATATGGGGAGCACGTGAAGTGCTGGCTGTGGGAGCACTGGCAGTGCTGGCTGAATGGTAGGGAGCACTGGCAGTGCGGGCTGTGGAGTAAAAACTGGTAGTGCTGGCTGTGTGTGGGTTGCACAGGCAGTGCTGGATGTGGGAGGAGCACTGGCAATGCTTGCTCTCTGTGGGAGCACGGGCAGTGCTGGTTATGGGGGGCGCACTGGCAGTGCTGGCTGTGGGGAGAACTGGCAGTGCAGACTGTGGGGGGAGCACTAGGAGTGCTGATGTGAGTTGAGCACTCTGCACTGCTGGCTGTGGGGGGAGTACAGGCAGTGCTGGCCGAGAGGGGGAGCAATGGCAGTGCTGTCTGTGGGGGTGCACTGGCTGTGCTGGTCGTGCGCGGATGCTCTGGCAGTACTGGTTTGGGGACCACTGGCTGTGCTGGCTGTGGGGGAGCACTGACATTGCTGGCTTTGCGGGGGTGAACTGGCAGTGCTGACTGTGGGAGCACTGGCAGTGCTTGCTGTGGGGAAGCACTGGCAATGCTGGCTGTGGGGAGCACTGGCAGGGTTGCCTGTGGGGAGCGCTGGCAGTGTTGGACGAGGGAACACTGGCAGTGCTGGCTGTTGTGAGGAGGCACTGGCAGTGATGGACGTGGTGGGGAGCTCACACACACACAGGCACACACACACACAGGCACAGGCACACACACAGGCACACACACACACACACACACACACACAGGCACACACACAGGCACAGGCACACACACAGGCACACACACGCGCACACACACACAGGCACACACACACAGGCACACACACAGGCACACACACTGCAATGAAGTTACTGACAAAATCCCCTAGTCGCCAAACTCTGGCGCCTGTTCGGTAACACTGAGGGAGAATTCATAATGTCCAATTCACCAAACCTTCGGGACGTCAGGGAGGAAACCGGAGCACCCGGAGGAAACCCACGCAGACAAGGGCAGAACGAGCCGACTCCGCACAGACTGTGACCCAAGCCGGGAATCGATCCTGGGACCTGGAGCTGTGAAGCTGCAGTGCTACCCACTGTGCTACCGTGTAACTTACAGTGCCGTGTAAAGAATGACACACATACACCCCCCCCCCCCCCCAGACACACACACGCGTACAGAAAAACACATGCTCAAACTCAGACAGGTTGGGTCAATACATCTTTCAAATGGAGAGAGATCACATCTCCACCTTTAACTTGGAGAGGTGTATCTGGCCTGTGTGTTACCCAAGTCACACACTGACTCTGAACATCCTCACAACAGCTTGGGGACAGGCATTTCTAAAGCACTTTTCATAACCTTTGGGTATCACAAACTGCTTCACAGGCAACGGAGCCCTTTTGAAAAGTGGTAATTTAGGAAATGGACCAGCTAATTTCAGAGAGAGAGAGACACACAGAAACAGGATGAGATTGTGCTGTACATGTTTCAGAGCTGTCACTGAGAAACACACGAGATATACAATATCAATTATTATTCTGAAGCATTTGATTAAATCACCCCGAGACTAAATTCCAGTGTTTCAGAGTAAAGCTTCATCTACACTGTCCATCAAACACTCACAACTGTCTGGGGTTAAATACACAGTAAAAATCCCTCTGGCCTGTCCAAGGAATTTTTCATTGCAGATAGTTATTTTTATTTTTTGGAAAAGCAGAACTTAAATTGCACAGAATCCCAGGGTGGACTCTTGTTTATTGCAATCATGAGTACAGCACTTCACATTTAAACATGAAGTTTAAGCTCCGATTACAGGTGTCTGCTTGTCTGGAAATTCAATGTTCCTGTAGCTTTTTCACTTGTCTGAAGCATTTGAATAATAGGCCTTGGTTAATCAATCCTTTCTCACAGCACATGGAAGTTGTGAATCTTCAAGGCTCTCAGTCCAATGTAGTTAACAAACAACTGCATCCTTTGATCAGCAATCCATTTCCCAACCCTAAATAGATCTCACACATTTCCATAATGCAGGAATATCTCCATCAAAACTTCTAATCAGTTCCCCATACACTTGTTCACACTTGCCTGTATGAAGTAAATTCCACTGACAGATTCCGAAAGCTGCACAGAAAAATGACTGGTTATTTTAAACTTTGAAACGGAACTATTTTAACTTGTCCATCAGTCATATTGAACAGAAATGTTGTCCCTGTGGGATGACAGTCTCTCAGTAAGATTGAAACATTGAGGAACCCCACGTACTGCATTTGACAACATCTGTGGCACTTCCAAAATCTACGATACATTGCTGTCGGCATAGTGTGAATCCAGCTGTGAAATATCTGTACAGTTTAAACTTCCACTGTTTCTGCCTTCTCATCATTTATAAAGAACACAGAGTTAATCTTTGTAAGTCTAAATTACATCATCTTACATTTCCCTACACTGAAATGCGTCCACCAGTTCAGTCTTCAGACAAAATATGAATATCTCTCTGCAATTTGGTTCAGCAATGTTGCTTACAATGCTGTCTACTGCTTGGTGTCATTGGCAAAATAGGATGCATTAAAGGGCTAATTTACATAACGAAACTGTGTATGTGCGTGTGAGCGCACGCACACATGTGTCTATGTAGGAGTGTATGTGTGTGTACACGTGTATCTGTACACGTGTATGTATCTGTCAGTGTGTGCACGCGCATGTGATTGTGTTTGACAAACTAATCCCACCGCAGTTTTCTCCACATAGCCCTGTATCAATCCCCACACTAATCACACTGCCCTTCTATCTCCCCATAGCCATGTATCAATCCAAGCTAATCCCACTGTCCCGCTCTATTCTCATAGCGCTGTATCAATTCCAAACTAATCCCACTGCCCCATCCTTTCCCCATAGCCCTGTAACAATACCCAAACTAATCACACTGCCCTACTATCTCCCCAGAGCCCTGAATCAATCCCAAACAAATCCCACTGCTCCACTCTACCCTGACAGTCCTGTATCAATCCCAAACTAATCCCACTATCTTCCCATAGCCCTGTTCCAATCCCAAACTCATCTCACTGCCCCACTCTTTCCCCGTAGCCCTATATCAATCCAAAACTAATCCCACTGCCCCACTCTCTCCTCATAGACCTGTACCAATCCCAAACTAATCTCACTGCCCCACTCTTTCCCCGTCGCCCTGTATCAATCCCAAACTACTCCCACTGGCCCATTCTCTCCCCATAGCCCTATCAATCGCGAAAACTATTTGCGTTGCCCCACTGTCTACCCAAAGCCCTGTATCAATCCTCAAACTAATCCCACTGGCCACTCTTCCCATAGCCCTGTGTCAATCCCCAAACTAATCCCACTGCCTCACTCTCCCCATAGCCCGATATCAATCCCAAACTAATCCCACTGCCTCACTCTCCCCATAGCCCTGTATCAAACCACAAAATAATCCCACTGCCCCACCCTCCGCATAGTCCTGTATCAATCCACAAACTATTCTTACTGCCTAACACTCTCCCCATAGTCCTTTATCAATCCCCAAACTAATCCCACTGCCCCACTCTCTCCGCATAGCCCTATATCAAACCTCATAAAATCACACTGCCACACTCTCCTCATTGCCCTGTATCAATCCCCAAACTAATCCCACTGCCCCACCCTCCGCATAGCCCGGTGCCAATCCCCAAACTAATTCAATCGTACCCTAGCCCTGTATCAATCCGCAATCTAATCCCACCCTCCCCGTAGCCCAGTGTCAATCCCCAAACTAATCTCACTGCCCCGCTCTCTCCACATAGCCCTGTATCAATCCCCAAACTAATCTCACTGTCCCACTCACTCCCCATAGTCCTGTATCAATCCCCAAACTAATTCCACTACCCCACTCTCCCCCCGTTGCCCTGTGTCAATCCCCAACTAATCCCACTGCCCCACCCTCCGCATAGCCCTGTATCAATCCCAAACTAATCCCACTGCCCCGCTGTCTCCCCATAGCCCTATATCAGTCCCCAAATTAATCCTACCTTCCCCGTAGCCCAGTGTCAAACCCAAAATTAACCCATTGTCCCGCTCTCTCCCCATAGACCTGTATCAATCCCCAAACTAATCTCACTGTCCCACTCTCTCCCCATAGTCCTGAATCAATCCATAAACTAATCCCACTGCCCCGCTCTCGCCCACCATAGCCCTGTATCAATCCACAATCTAATCCCACCGCCTGGCTGTCTCCCAGCATAGCCCTGTATCGATCCCCAAACAAATATCACTGCCTCACTCTCTCCACATAGGCCTGTATCAATCCCCAATCTAATCTCAGTGCCCCACTCTATCCCCATAGCCCTGTATCAATCCCCAAACTAATCCCACTGCCCCGCTCACTCCCCATAGCTCTGTATCAATCCCAAACAAATCCCACTGCCCGGCTCTATCTCCATAGACCTGTATCAATCCCGAAACTGATATCACTGCCCCGTTCTCTGCCCATAACCCTGTATCAATATCCAAACTATTCCCACTGCCCCATTCTCTCCCCCTAGCCCTGTATCAACCCCCAAACTAATCCCACTGACCACTCACTCTCCATAGACAGTACCAATCCCAAACTAATCTCACTGCCCCACTCTTTCCCCGTGGCCCTGTATCAATCCCAAACTAATCCGACTGACCCATTCTCTCCCCATAGCCCTGTATCAGTCCCGAAAACTATTCGCATTGCCCCACTGTCTACCCATAGCCCTGAATCAAGCCGCAAACTAATCCCACTGGCCGCTCTTCCCATAGTCCTGTGTCAATCCCCAAACTAATTCCACTGCCTCACTCACCCAATAGCCCTATATCAATCCCAAACTAATCCCACTGCCTCACTCTCCCCATAGCCCTGTATCAAACCTCAAAATAATCCCACTACCCCACCTTCCGCATAGTTTTGTATCAATCCCCAAACTAATCATACTGCCTAAATCTCTCCCCATAGCCCTGTATCAATACCCAAACTAATCCCGCTGCCCCACTCTCTCCGCAAAGCCCTATATCAAACCCCAAACTAATCCCACTGCCACACTCTCCTCATTGCCCTGTATCAATCCCCAAACTAATCCCGCTGCCCCACCCTCCCATAGCCCGGTGCCAATCCCCAAACTAATGCAACCCTCCCCGTAGCCCTGTATCAATCCGCAATCTAATCCCACCCTCCCCGTAGCCAAGTGTCAATCCCCAAACTAATCTCACTGCCCCGCTCTCTCCCCATAGCCCTGTATCAATCCCCAAACGAATCTCACTGTCCCACTGTCTCCCCATAGTCCTGTATCAATCCCCAAACTAATTCCACTGACCCACTCTCTCCCCGTCGCCCTGTATCAATCCCCAAACTAATCCCACTGCTCCACTCTCTCCCCATAGCCCTGTGTCTATCCCAAACTAATCCATCTGCCCCGCTCTCTCCCCATAGCCCTGAATCAATCCCCATAGTAATGGCACTGCCCCACCCTCCCCATAGCCCGTGTTAATCCCCAAACTAATCCCACCCTCCCCGTAGCCCAGTGTCATTCCCCAAACTAATCCCACTGCCCCACTCTCTCTCCATAGCCCTGTATCTATCCCAAACTAATCCCACTGCTCCACTCTCCCCATAGCCCTGTATCAATCCCCAAACTAACTCCATTGCCCCGCTCTCTCCCCATAGCCCTGTATCAATACCAAACTAATCTCACTGACCAACTCCCCCCCCATAGCCCTGTATCAATCCCCAAACTAACTCCATTGCCCCGCTCTCTCCCCATAGCCCTGTATCAATACCAAACTAATCTCACTGACCAACTCCCCCCCCATAGCCCTGTATCAATCCCAAGTAATCCCACTGCCCCGCTCTCTCCCCATCGCCCTATATCAATCCCCAAACTAATCCCACCCTCCCCGTAGACCAGGGTCAATCGCCAAACTAATCCCACTGCCTCACTCTCTCCCCATAGAACTGTATCAATCCCTAAACTAATCCCACTGCCACACCCTTCACATAGCCATGTATCAATCGCAAACTAATCCCACTGACCCGCTCTCTCCCCATCGCCCTATCTCAGTCCCCAAATTAATCCTACCCTCCCCGTATCCCAGTGTCAATCCCCAAAATTATCCCATTGCCCCGCTCTCTCCCCATAGCCCTGTATCAATCCCCAAACTAATCTCACTGTCCCACTCTCTCCCCATAGTCCTGAATCAATCCCCAAACTAATCCCACTGCCCCGCTCTCGCCCACCACTGCCCTGTATCAATCCCCAATCTAATCCCACCGCCTCGCTGTCTTCCAGCATAGCCCTGTATCGATCCCCAAACTAATATCACTGCCTCACTCTCTCCACATAGGCCTGTATCAATCCCCAATCTAATCTCACTGCCCCTTCTATCCCCATAGCCCTGTATCAATCCCCAAACTAATCCCACTGCCCCGCTCACTCCCCATAGCCCTGTATCAATCCCAAACAAATCCCACTGCCCGGCTCTATCTCCATAGCCCTGTATCAATCCGGAAACTAATATCACTGCCCTGTTCTCTGCCCATAGCCCTGTATCAATATCCAAACTATTCCCACTGCCCCATTCTCTCCCCATAGCCCTGTATCAAGCCCCAAACTAATCCCACTGACCACTCACTCTCCATAGCCATGTATCAATCCCAAACAAATCCCACTGCCCGGCTCTATCCCCATAGCCCTGTATCAATCCCGAAACTTATATCACTGCCCCGTTCACTGCCCATAGCCCTGTATCAATATCCAAACTAATCCCACTGCCCCATTCTCTCCCCATAGCCATGTATCAATCCTCAAACTAATCCCACTGCCCCATGCTCCGCATAGCCCTGTATCAATCCCCAAACTAATCTTACTGCCTAACGCTCTCCCCATAGCCCTGTATCAATACCCAAACTAATCCCACCGCCCCACGCTCTCCGCATAGCCCGATATCAAACCACTAACTAATCCCACTGCGACACTCTCCTCATTGCCCTGTATCAATCCCCAAACTAATCCCACTGCCCCACCCTCCTCATAGCCCGGTGCCAATCCCCAAACTAATTCAACCCTCCCCGTAGCCCTGTATCAATCCGCAATCTAATCCCACCCTCCCCGTAGCCAAGTGTCAATCCCCAAACTAATCTCACTGCCCCGCTCTCTCCCCATAGCCCTGTATCAATCCGCAAAGTAATCTCACTGTCCCACTGTCTCCCCATAGTCCTGTATCAATCCCCAAACTAATTCCACTGACCCACTCTCTCCCCGTCGCCCTGTATCAATCCCCAAACTAATCCCATTGCTCCACTCTCTCCCCATAGCCCTGTGTCAATCCCAAACTAATCCCACTGCCCCGCTCTCTCCCCATAGCGCTGTATCAATCCCAAACTAATCGTACTGCCCCACTGTCTCCCCATAGCCCTGTATTAATAACCAAATTAGTCTCACTGCCCCACCCTCCACATAGCCCGGTGTCAATCCCCAAACTAATCCCACCCTCCCCGTAATCCAGTGTCATTCCCCAAACTAATCCCACTGCCCCATTCTCTCCATAGCCCTGGATCTATCCCAAAATAATCCCACTGCTCCACTCTCCCCATAGCCCTGTATCAATCCCCAAACTAACTCCATTGCCCCGCTCCCTCCCCATAGCCCTGTATCAATACCAAACTAATCTCACTGCCCCGCTCTCTCCCCATAGCCCTGTATGAACCCCCAAACTAACTCCATTGCCCCGCTCTCTCCTCATAGCCCTGTATCAATACCAAACTAATCTCACTGCCCACTCACTCCCCATAGCCCCGTTTCAATCCCCAAACTAATTCCATTGCCCCTCTCTCCGCATAGCACTGTACCAATCCACAAACTAATTCCACTATCCACTCTCACCATAGCCCTGTAACAATCCCTAGACTATCCCAATTCCCCACCCTCCCCGTTGCCCAAAATCAATCCCCAAACTTATATCACTGCCTACTCACCCACATTATCCCAGTATCAATCACAAAATTAATATCACTGCCTCACTCTATCCTCATAGCCCGGTGTCAATCCCAAACTAATCTCAGTGCCCCGCACTCTCCCCATAGCCCTGCATCAATCCCCAAATTAATATCACTGCCTGACTCTCTCAACATAGACCTGTGTCAATCCCAAACTAATCTCACTGCACCGCACTCTCTCCATAGCCCTGTATCAATGCTCAAACTAATCCCACTGCCCCGCTCTCTCCCTATAGCCCTGTGTAAATCCCCAAATTAATCTCACTGCCCCGCTCACTCCCCATAGCCCTGTATCAATCCCAAACAAATCCCACTGCCCGGCTCTATCCCCATAGCCCTGTATCAATCCCGAAACTAATATCACTGCTCCACTCTCTCCCCATAGCCCTGTGTCAATCCCAAACTAATCCCACTGCCCCGCTCTCTTCCCATAGCGCTGTACCAATCCCAAACTAATCCCACTGCCCCACTGTCTCCCCATAGCCCTGTATTAATAACCAAATTAGTCTCACTGCCCCACCCTCCACATAGCCCGGTGTCAATCCCCAAACTAATCCAACCCTCCCCGTAATCCAGTGTCATTCCCCAAACAAATCCCACTGCCCCACTCTCTCTACATAGCCCTGTATCTATCACAAACTAATCCCACTGCTCCACTCTACCCATAGCCCTGTATCAATCCCCAAACTAACTCCATTGCCCCGCTCTCTTCCCATAGCCCTGTATCAATACCAAACTAATCTCACTGCCCCGCTCTCTCCCCATAGCCCTGTATGAACCCCCAAACTAACTCCATTGCCCCGCTCTCTCCTCATAGCCCTGTATCAATACCAAACTAATACCACTGTCCCGCTCTCTCACTGTAGCCCTGTATCAATACCAAACTAATCTCACTGCCCACTCACTCCCCATAGCCCCGTTTCAATCCCCAAACTAATTCCATTGCCCCTCTCTCCGCATAGCCCTGTACCAATCCACAAACTAATTCCACTATCCACTCTCACCATATCCCTAGACTAATCCCAATTCCCCACCCTCCCCGTTGCCCAAAATCAATCCCCAAACTAATATCACTGCCTACTCACCCACATTATCCCAGTGTCAATCACAAAATTAATATCACTGCCTCACTCTCTCCTCGTAGCCCGGTGTCAATCCCAAACTAATCTCAGTGCCCCGCACTCTCCCCAAAGCCCTGCATCAATCCCCAAATTAATATCACTGCCTGACTCTCGCAACATAGACCTGTGTCAATCCCAAACTAATCTCACTGCACTGCACTCTCCCCATAGCCCTGTATCAATGCTCAAACTAATCCCACTGCCCCGCTCTCTCCCTATAGCCCTGTGTCAATCCCCAAATTAATCTCACTGCCCCGCTCACTCCCCATAGCCCTGTATCAATCCCAAACAAATCCCACTGCCCGGCTCTATCTCCATAGCCCTGTATCAATCCGGAAACTAATATCACTGCCCCGTTCTCTGCCCATAGCCCTGTATCAACATCCAAACTATTCCCACTGCCCCATTCTCTCCCCATAGCCCTGTATCAAGCCCCAAACTAATCCCACTGACCACTCACTCTCCATAGCCCTGTATCAATCCCAAACAAATCCCACTGCCCGGCTCTATCCCCATAGCCCTGTATCAATCCCGAAACTAATATCACTGCCCCGTTACCTGCCCATAGCCCTGTATCAATATCCAAACTAATCCCACTGCCCCATTCTCTCCCCATGGCCATGTATCAATCCTCCAACAAATCCCACTGCCCCATGCTCCGCAGAGCACTGTATCAATCCCCAAACTAATCTTACTTCCTAACTCTCTCCCCATAGCCCTGCATCAATCCCCAAACTAATCCCACAGCCCAACTCTCTCCGCATAGCCATATATCAAACCACTAACTAATCCCACTGCGACACACTACTCATTGACCTGTATCAATCCCCAAACTAATCCCACTGCCCCACCCTCCCCGTAGCCCGGTGCCAATCCCCAAAATAATTCAACCCCCCCCGTAACCCTGTATCAAACCGCAATCTAATCCCACCCTCCCCGTAGCCAAGTGTCAATCCCCAAACTTATCTCACTGCGCCGCTCCCTCCCCATAGCCCTGTATCAATCCCCAAACTAATCTCACTGTCCCACTCTCTGCCCATAGCCATGTATCAATCCCCAAACTAATCCCACTGCCCAGCTCTATCCCCATAGCCCTGTATCAATCCCGAAACTAATATCACTGCCCCGTTCTCTGCAAATAGCCCTGTATCAATATCCAAACTATTCCCACTGCCCCATTCTCTCCCCATAGCCCTGTACCAATCCCAAACTAATCTCACTGCCCGACTCTTTCCCCGTAAACCTGTATCAATCCCAAACTAATCCCACTGCCCCATTCTCTCCCCATAGCCCTGTATCATTCCCGAAAACTATTCGCAATGCCCCACTGTCTACCCAGAGCCCTGTATCAATCCCAAACAAATCCCACTGGCCGCTCTTCCCATAGTCCTGTGTCAATCCCCAAACTAATCCCACTGCCCCGTTCCCTGCCCATAGCCCTGTATCCAGATCCAAACTAATCCCACTGCCCCATTCTCTCCCCATAGCCATGTATCAATCCTCAAATTAATCCCACTGCCCCATGCTCCGCATAGCCCTGTATCAACCCCAAACTAATCTTACTGCCTAACGCTCTCCCCATAGCCCTGTATCAATACCCAAACTAATCCCACCGCACCACGCTCTCCGCATAGCCCGATATCAAACCACTAACTAATCCCACTGCGACACTCTCCTCATTGCCCTGTATCAATCCCCAAACTAATCCCACTGGCCCACCCTCCCCATAGCTCGGTGCCAATCCCCAAACTAATTCAACCCTCCCCGTAGCCCTGTATCAATCCGCAATCTAATCCCACCCTCCCCGTAGCCAAGTGTCAATCCCCAAACTAATCTCACTGCCCCGCTCTCTCCCCATAGCCCTGTATCAATCCGCAAAGTAATCTCACTGTCCCACTGTCTCCCCATAGTCCTGTATCAATCCCCAAACTAATTCCACTGCCCCACTCTCTCCCCGTCGCCCTGTATCAATCCCCAAACTAATCCCACTGCCCCACTCTCTCCCCGTCGCCCTGTATCAATCCCCAAACTAATCCCACTGCTCCACTCTCTCCCCATAGCCCTGTGTCAATCCCAAACTAATCCCACTGCCCCGCTCTCTTCCCATAGCGCTGTATCAATCCCAAACTAATCTCACTGCCCCGCTCTCTCCCCATAGCCCTGTATCAATCCGCAAAGTAATCCCACTGTCCCACTGTCTCCCCATAGTCCTGTATGAATCCCCAAAATAATTCCACTGCCCCACTCTCTCCCCGTCGCCCTGTATCAATCCCCAAACTAATCCCACTGCTCCACTCTCTCCCCATAGCCCTGTGTCAATCCCAAACTAATCCCACTGCCCCGCTCTCTTCCCATAGCGCTGTATCAATCCCAAACTAATCCCACTGCCCCACTGTCTCCCCATAGCCCTGTATTAATAACCAAATTAGTCTCAATGCCCCACCCTCCACATAGCCCGGTGTCAATCCCCAAACTAATCCCACCCTCCCCGTAATCCAGTGTCATTCCCCAAACTAATCCCACTGCCCCACTCTCTCTCCATAGCCCTGTATCTGTCACAAACTAATCCCACTGCTCCACTCTCCCCATAGCCCTGTATCAATCCCCAAACTAACTCCATTGCCCCGCTCTCGTCCCATAGCCCTGTATCAATACCAAACTAATCTCACTGCCCCGCACTCTCCCCATAGCCCTGTATCAACCCCCAAACTAACTCCATTGCCCCGCTCTCTCCTCATAGCCCTGTATCAATACCAAACTAATCTCACTGCCCACTCACTCCCCATAGCCCCGTTTCAATCCCCAAACTAATTCCATTGCCCCTCTCTCCGCATAGCCCTGTACCAATCCACAAACTAATTCCACTGCCCCACTCTCTCCCCGTCGCCCTGTATCAATCCCCAAACTAATCCCACTGCTCCACTCTCTCCCCATAGCCCTGTGTCAATCCCAAACTAATCCCACTGCCCCGCTCTCTCCCCATAGCGCTGTATCAATCCCAAACTAATCCCACTGCCCCACTGTCTCCCCATAGCCCTGTATTAATAACCAAATTAGTCTCACTGCCCCACCCTCCACATAGCCCGGTGTCAATCCCCAAACTAATCCCACCCTCCCCGTAATCCAGTGTCATTCCCCAAACTAATCCCACTGCCCCACTCTCTCTCCATAGCCCTGTATCTATCCCAAACTAATCCCACTGCTCCACTCTCCCCATAGCCCTGTATCAATCCCCAAACTAACTCCATTGCCCCGCTCTCTCCCCATAGCCCTGTATCAATACCAAACTAATCTCACTGCCCCGCTCTCTCCCCATAGCCCTGTATCAACCCCCAAACTAACTCCATTGCCCCGCTCTCTCCTCATAGCCCTGTATCAATACGAAACTAATCTCACTGCCCACTCACTCCCCATAGCCCCGTTTCAATCCCCAAACTAATTCCATTCCCCCTCTCTCCGCATAGCCCTGTACCAATCCACAAACTAATTCCACTATCCACTCTCACCATAGCCCTGTAACAATCCCTAGACTAAGCCCAATTCCCCACCCTCCCCGTTGCCCAAAATCAATCCCCAAACTAATATCACTGCCTACTCACCCACATTATCCCAGTATCAATCACAAAATTAATATCACTGCCTCACTCTCTCCTCATAGCCCGGTGTCAATCCCAAACTAATCTCAGTGCCCCGCACTCTCCCCATAGCCCTGTATCAATGCTCAAACTAATCCCACTGCCTCACTCTCTCCCCATAGCCCTGTATCAATCCCGAAACTAATATCACTGCCGCACTCGCTCCCCATAGCCCTGTATCAATACGGAAACTAATATCACTGCCCCGTTCTCTGCCCATAGCCCTGTATCAATATCCAAACTATTCCCACTGCCCCATTCTCTCCCCATAGCCCTGTATCAATCCCCAAACTAATCCCACTGACCACTCACTCTCCATAGCACTGTATCAATCTCAAACAAATCCCACTGCCCGGCTCTATCTCCATAGCCCTGTATCAATCCGGAAACTAATATCACTGCCCCGTTCTCTGCCCATAGCCCTGTATCAATATCCAAACTATTCCCTCTGCCCCATTCTCTCCCCATAGCCCTGCATCAATCCCCAAACTAATCCCACTGACCACTCACTCTCCATAGCACTGTATCAATCTCAAACAAATCCCACTGCCCGACTCTATCCCCATAGCCCTGTATCAATCCCCAAACTAATCCCACTGCCCCACTCACTCCGCATAGCCCTATATCAAACCACTAACTAATCCCACTGCGACACTCTCCTCATTGCCCTGTATCAATCCACAAACAAATCCCACTGCCCCGCTCTCTCCCCATAGCCCTCTAACAATCACTGAACTAACCCCACTGCCCCACTCTCTCCCGTAGCCCTGTATCAATCCCAAACTAATCTCACTGCCCACTCACTCCCCATAGCCCCGTTTCAATCACCAAACTAATTCCATTGCCCCGCGCTCTCCCCATAGCACTGTATCAATACCGAAACTAATCCCACTGCCCCCACTCTCTCCCCAAAGCCCTGTATCAATTCCCAAACTAATCCCACCGCCACACTATTTCCCCATAGCCCTGTATATATCTCCAAACTAACCTCACTGCCCCGCTCTCCCCCCCATAGCCCCGTTTCAATCCCTAAACTAATCCCATTGCCCCGCTCTCTCCCCATTGCCCTGTATCAATCCCGAAACTAATATCACTGCCCCGTTCTCTGCCCATAACCCTGTATCAATATCCAAACTAATCCCACTGCCCCATTCTCTCCCCATAGCCCTGTATCAATCCCCAAACTAATCACACTGACCACTCACTCTCCATAGACAGTATAAATCCCAAACTAATCTCACTGCCCCACTCTTTCCCCGTAGCCCTGTATCAATCCCAAACTAATCCCACTGCCCCATTCTCTCCCCATAGCCCTGTATCAATCCCGAAAACTGTTCGCATTGCCGCACTGTCTACCCATATCAATCCCAAACAAATCCCACTGGCCGCTCTTCCCATAGTCCTGTGTCAATCCCCAAACTAATCCCACTGCCCCGTTCCGTGCCCATAGCTCTGTATCAATATCCAAACTAATCCCACTGCCCCATTCTCTCCCCATCGCTATGTATCAATCCTCAAACTAATCCCACTGCCCCAGGCTCAGCATAGCCCTGTATCAATCCCCAAACAAATCTTACTGCCTAACTCTCTCCCCATAGCCCTGTATCAATCCCCAAACTAATCCCACTGCCCCACTCTTTCCGCATAGCCCTAAAATCAAACCACTAAATAATCCCACTGCGACACTCTCTTCATTTCCCTGTATCAATCCCCAAACTAATCCCACTGCCCCACCCTCCCCATAGCCTGGTGCCAATCCCCAAACTAATTCTACCCTCCCCGTAGCCCTGTATCAATCCGCAATCTAATCCCACCCTCCCCGTAGCCAAGTGTCAATCCCCAAACTAATCTCACTGCCCCGCTCTCTCCCCATAGCCCTGTATCAATCTACAAACTAATCCCACTGCCCCGCTCTCTCCCCATAGCCCTCTAACAATCACTGAAGTAACCCCACTGCCCCACTCTCTCCCGTAGCCCTCTATCAATCCGAAACTAATCTCACTGCCCACTCACTCCCCATAGCCCCCTTTCAATCCCCAAACTAATTCCATTGCCCCGCGCTCTCCCCATAGCCCTGTATCAATCCCCAAACTAATTCCATTGCCCCGCTCTCTCCCCATAGCACTGTATCAATTCCCAAACTAATCCCACCGCTCCACTCTCTCCCCTTAGCCCTGTATATATCTCCAAACTAATCTCACTGCCCCGCTCTCTCCGCATAGCCCTGTATCAATCCCCAAACTAATTCCATTGCCCCGCCCTCACCCCCATAGCCCTGTTTCAATCCCCAAACTAATCCCATTGCCCCGCTCTCTCCCCATAGCCCTGTATCAACCCCAAACTAATTCCATTGCCCCGCCCTCTCCGCATAGCCCCGTTTCAATCCCCAAACTAATTCCATCTCCCCGCTCTCTCCCCATATCCCTGCACGAAACCTCAAACTAATGCCACTGTCACTCTCCCCATAGCCCTGTATCAATCCCGAAACTAATCCACTACCCCACATTTCCCGTAGACCAGATTCAATCCACAAACTAATATCACTGCCTACTCACCCACCATAGCCCTGTATCAATCCCCAACTTAATATCACTGCCTCACTCTCTCCACATAGCCCTGTGTCAGTACCAAACTAATCTCACTGCCCCGCTCTCTCCCCATAGCCCTGTATCAATCCCCAAACTAATCCCACTGCCCCGCTCTTTCCCCACTGCCCTGTATCAATCCCCAAACTAATCTCACTGCCGCTATCTCTCCCCATAGCCCTGTATCAATCCCCAAACTAATCCCAATGCCCCGCTCTCTCCCCATAGCCCTGCATCAATCCCCAAACTAATCCCAATGCCCCGCTCTCTCCCCATAGCCCTGTGTCAATCCCCAAACTAATCTCACTACCTCACAATCCCCATAGCCCTGTATTAATCCCCAATCTAATCTCACCTCCGCGCTCTTTCCCATAGCCCTTTATCAATCCCAAAATGATCCCACTGCCCCGCTCTCTCCCCATACCCCTGTATCAATCCCAAAATGATCCCACTGCCCCACTCTCTCCCCATAGCCCTGTATCAATTCCCCAACTAATCCCATTACCCAGCTCCCTCCCCATTGCCCTGTATCAATCACAAACTAATCCCACTTTCCCGCTCTCCCCATAGCCCTGTATCAATCCCCAAACTAATCCCACTCTCCCCACAGCCCTGTGTCAATCCTAAACTGATCCCATTCTCCCGACAGCCCTGTGTCAATCCCCAATCTAATCCCACTCTTCCCACAGCCCTGTATCAATCCCCAAACTAATCCCACTGCCCACTCTCTCCATAGCCGTCGATCGAACCCGAATCTAATCCCACTGTCCGTTCTCTCCCCAAGTCCCTCTATCAATTCCCCCAATTTTGTTGTTTAAATTTAGAGTGCGCAATTATCATTATTTTTCCATTTAAGGGGCAATTTAGCGTGGCAATCCACCTACCCAGTACATCTTTTGGTTGTGGGGGTGAAACCCAGGCAGACTCCGGGGGAATGTGCAAACTCGACAGAGACAGTGACCCAGGCCCGGGATTCGAACCCAGGTGCTCAGTGCCGTAGACTGCAGTGCTAACCACTGGGCCACGTGCCGCCCTTATCAATCCCAACTTTATGTGACTGTCCCACTCTCTCCACAGGCCTGTGTCAAATCCCAAACGAAATCCATACCCATAGCTGTGTCAATTCCAAAACTAATCCCATCACCCCATTTCCCTGCGTCAATGCCAAAACTAATCTAACTGCCCTGCTCTCTCCCCGTAGCTCTGTATCAATCCCAAAACGAATCCCACTGCACCGCTCTCTCCCCATAGCGCTGTGTCTAGCCCAAACTATTCTCAATGCCCCACTTCCTCCCCATAGCCCGATAGCAATCCCAAACTAATCTCACTGTCCACTCTCTACCCATAGCCCCTTTTCAATCCCCAAACTAATCCCATTTCCCGGCTCTTGTCCCATTGCCCTGTATCAATCCCAAACTAACCTCACTGCCCCGCTCTCTCCCCATAGCCTGTATCAATCCCAAACTAATCCCACTTCCCGACACTCTCCATATACCCCTGTATCAATGCCAAGCTAATCCCACTGCCCCACTCTCTCCCATAGCCATGTATCAATCCCAAACGAATCTCAATGCCCCGCTCTCTCCCTATAGCCCTGTATCAACCCGAAACAAATCCGACTTCCTGACACTCTCCATATACCCCTGTATCAATGCCAAGCTAATCCCACTGCCGCACTCTCTCCCATAGCCCTGTATCAATCCGCAAACTAATCCCACTGCCCCACTCTCTCCCATAGCCCTGTATCAATCCCAAACTTATCTCACTGCCCCGCTCTCTCCCTATAGCCCTGTATCAATCCTCAAACTAATCCCACTGAGCCGCTCTCTCCCCATAGCCCTGTATCAATGTCAAGCTAATCTCACTGCCCCACTGTCTCCCATAGCCCTGTATCAATCCCAAACGAATCTCAATGCCACGCTCTCTCCCCATAGCCCTGTATCAATCCCGAAACTAATCCCACTTCCTGACACTCTCCATATACCCCTGTATCAATGCCAAGCTAATCCCACTGCCCCACTCTCTCCCATAGCCCTGTATCAATCCCAAACTAATCCCACTGCCCCACTCTCTCCCATAGCCCTGTATCAATCCCAAACTTATCTCACTGCCCCGCTCTCTCCCTATAGCCCTGTATCAATCCACAAACTAAACCCACTGACCCGCTCTCTCCCCATAGCCCTGGATCAATGTCAAGCTAATCTCACTGCCCCACCGCCTCCCATAGCCCTGTGTCAATCTCAAAGTAACCCCATTGCCCCGCTCTCTACCCATAGCCCCGTTTCAATCCCCAAACAAATCCCATTGCCCCGCTCTCCCCCATAGCCCCGTTTCAATCCCCAAACAAATCCCATTGCCCCGCTCTCTTCCCATACCCCGTTTCATTCCCAAGCTAAACCCATTGCCCGGTTCTCGCCCCATTGTCCAGTGTCAATCCCAAACTAATCCCACTACCCAGCTCTCTCTCCAAAGCCCTGTATCAATCCCCAAACTAATCCCACTTCCCCACACACTCCATATACCCCTGGATCAATGCCAAGCTAATCCCACTGCCCCACTCTCTCCCAGAGCCCTGTATCAATCCCAAACTAATCCCACTGCCCCGCTCTCTCCCCATTGCCCTGCCTCAATCCCGAAACTAATCCCACTGAGCCGCTATCTCCCCATAGCCCTGTATCCATGTCAAGCTAATCCCACTGCCCCACCGCCTCCCATAGCCCTGTGTCAATCTCAAACTAACCCCATTGCCCCGCTCTCTCCCCATAGCCCCGTTTCAATCCCCAAACAAATCCCATTGCCCCGCTCTCTCCATTATCCCTGTATCAATTCCCAAACTAATCCCACTGCCGCACTCTCTCCTCATAGCACTGTATCAATCCACAAACTAATCCCACTGCCCCACTCTCTCCCCATAGCCCTGTACCAATCCCGAAACTTATCCCACTGCCACACTCTCTCCCCGTAGCCCTGTATCAATCCCCAAACTAATTTCACTTCCCCGCACACTCCCCATAGCCCTGTATCAATCCCCAAACTAATCCCACTGACCCGTTCACTCCACATAGCCCTGTATCAATCCCCAAACTAGTCCCACTGCCCCACTCTGTCCCCATAGTCCTGTATCAATGCCCAAACTGATCCCAATGCACCGCTCTCTCCCCATAGCCCTGTGTCTATCCCAAACTATTCTCACTGCCCCACACTATCCCCATAGCCCTGTATCAATCCCCAAACTAATCCCACTTCCCCACTCTCTCCCATAGCCCTGTATCTATTCCCAAACTAATCCCACTGCCCCACCCTCTCCACATACCCCTGTATTAATCCTCAAACTAATCCCACTGTCCCACTCTCTCCACGTAGCCCTGCCTCAATCCCCAAACTAATCCCACTGCCCCACTCTCTCCCGATAGCCCTGTATCAATCCGCAAACTAATCCCACTGAGCCGCTCTCTCCCCATAGCCCTGTATCAATGTCAACCTAATCTCACTGCCTCACTGTCTCCCATAGCCCTGTATCAATCCCAAACGAATCTCACTGCCCCGCTCTCTCCCCATAGCCCTGTATCAATTTCAAACTAAACCCATGGCCCCGCTCTCTCCCCATAGCCCTGTATCAATACCCAAACTAATCCCACAGACCCTCTGTCTCCCCATAGCACTGTATCAATCCCAAAACCAATCCCACTGCGCCGCTCTCTCCCCATAGCGCTGTGTCTAGCCCAAACTATTCTCAATGCCCCACTTTCTCCCCATAGCCCGATAGCAATCCCAAACTAATGTCACTGTCCACTCTCTACCCATAGCCCCTTTTCAATCCCCAAACTAATCCCATTGCCCGGCTCTTGTCCCATTTCCCTGTATCAATCCCAATCTAAACTCACTGCCACGTTCTCTCCCCATAGCCTGTATCAATCCCAAACTATTCCCACTTCACGACACTCTCCATATACCCCTGTATCAATGCCAAGCTAATCCAACTGCCCCACTCTCTCCCATAGCCCTGTATCAATCCCAAACGAATCTCAATGCCCCGCTCTCTCCCCATAGCCCTTTATCAATCCCGAAACTAATCCCACTTCCTGACACTCTCCATATACCCCTGTATCAATGCCAAGCTAATCCCACTGCCCCACTCTCTCCCATAGCCCTGTATCAATCCCCAAACTAATCCCGACTGCCCCATTCTCTCCCCATTGCCCTGTATCAATCCCCAAACTAATCCCACTGCCCCACTCTCTCCACATAGCCCTGTATCAATTCCCAAACTAATCCCACTGCCGCACTCTCTCCACATATCCCTGTAACAATTCCCAAACTAATCCCACTGCCGCACTCTCTCCACATAGACCTGTTCCAATCCCCAAACTAATCGCACTGCCCCACTCTCTCCCCATAGCCCTGTATCAATCCCCAAACTAATCCCACTGCCCCACTCTCTCCCCATAGACCTGTTCCAATCCCCAAACAATCCCACTGCCCCACTTTCTCCCCATAGCCCTGTACCAATTCCCAAACTAATCCCACTGCCCCACTCTCTCCACATAGCCCTGTATCAATGCCCAAACTGATCCCACTGCACCGCTCTCTCCCCATAGCCCTGTGTCTATCCCAAACTATTCTCACTGCCCCACACTATCCCCATAGCCCTGTATCAATCCCCAAACTAATCTCACTTCCCCACTCTCTCTCATAGCCCTGTATCTATTCCCAAACTAATCCCACTGCCCCACCCTCTCCACATATCCCTGTATCAATCCTCAAACTTATCCCACTGTCCCACTCTCTACACGTAGCCCTGCCTCAATCCCCAAACTAATCCCACTGCCCCACTCTCTCCCCATAGCCCTGTATCAATACCCAAACTAATCCCACAGACCCGCTGTCTCCCCATAGCCCTGTATCAATCCCAACACGAATCCCACTGCACCGCTCTCTCCCCATAGCACTGTGTCTAGCCCAAACTATTCTCAATGCCCCACTTTCGCCCCATAGCCCGATAGCAATCCCAAACTAATCTCACTGTCCACTCTCTACCCATAGCCCCTTTTAAGTCCCCAAACTAATCCCATTGCCCGGCTCTTGTCCCATTGCCCTGTATCAATCCCAAACTAACCTCACTGCCCCGCTCTCTCCCCATAGCCTGTATCAATCCCAAACTAATCCCACTTCCCGACACTCTCCATATACCCCTGTATCAATGCCAAGCTAATCCCACTGCCCCACTCTCTCCCATAGCCCTGTAACAATCCCAAACGAATCTCAATGCCCCGCTCTCTCCCCATAGCCCTGTATCAATCCCGAAACTAATCCCACTTCCTGACACTCTCCATCTCCCCCTGTATCAATGCCAAGCTAATCCCACTGCCCCACTCTCTCCCATAGCCCTGTATCAATCCCCAAACAAATCCCGACTGCCCCATTCTCTTCCCATAGCCCTGTACCAATCCCCAAACTAATCCCACTGCCCCACTCTCTCCACATAGCCCTGTATCAATTCCCAAACCAATCCCACTGCCGCACTCTCTCCACATATCCCTGTATCAATTCCCAAACTAATCCCACTGCCGCACTCTCTCCACATATCCCTGTATCAATTCCCAAACTAATCCCACTGCCCCACTCTCTCCACATAGCCCTGTATCAATTCCCAAACTAATCCCACTGCAGCACTCTCTCCACATAGCCCTGTACCAATCCCCAAACTAATCCCACTGCCCCACTCTCTCCCATAGCCCTGTATCAATCCCAAACTTATCTCACTGCCCCGCTCTCTCCCTATAGCCCTGTATCAATCCTCAAACTAATCCCACTGAGCCGCTCTCTCCCCATAGCCCTGTATCAATGTCAAGCTAATCTCACTGCCCCACTGTCTCCCATAGCCCTGTATCAATCCCAAACGAATCTCAATGCCCCGCTCTCTCCCCATAGCCCTGTATCAATCCCGAAACTAATCCCACTTCCTGACACTCTCCATATACCCCTGTATCAATGCCAAGCTAATCCCACTGCCCCACTCTCTCCCATAGCCCTGTATCAATCCCAAACTAATCCCACTGCCCCACTCTCTCCCATAGCCCTGTATCAATCCCAAAGTTATCTCACTGCCCCGCTCTCTCCCTATAGCCCTGTATCAATCCACAAACTAAACCCACTGACCCGCTCTCTCCCCATAGCCCTGTATCAATGTCAAGCTAATCTCAATGCCCCACCGCCTCCCATAGCCCTGTGTCAATCTCAAACTAACCCCATTGCCCCGCTCTCTACCCATAGCCCCGTTTCAATCCCCAAACAAATCCCATTGCCCCGCTCTCCCCCATAGCCCCGTTTCAATCCCCAAACAAATCCCATTGCCCCGCTCTCTTCCCATAGCCCCGTTTCATTCCCAAGCTAAACCCATTGCCCGGTTCTCGCCCCATTGTCCAGTGTCAATCCCAAACTAATCCCACTACCCAGCTCTCTCTCCAAAGCCCTGTATCAATCCCCAAACTAATCCCACTTCCCCACACACTCCATATACCCCTGGATCAATGCCAAGCTAATCCCACTGCCCCACTCTCTCCCAGAGCCCTGTATCAATCCCAAACTAATCCCACTGCCCCGCTCTCTCCCCATTGCCCTGCCTCAATCCCGAAACTAATCCCACTGAGCCGCTATCTCCCCATAGCCCTGTATCCATGTCAAGCTAATCCCACTGCCCCACCGCCTCCCATAGCCCTGTGTCAATCTCAAACTAACCCCATTGCCCCGCTCTCTCCCCATAGCCCCGTTTCAATCCCCAAACAAATCCCATTGCCCCGCTCTCTCCATTATCCCTGTATCAATTCCCAAACTAATCCCACTGCCGCACTCTCTCCTCATAGCACTGTATCAATCCACAAACTAATCCCACTGCCCCACTCTCTCCCCATAGCCCTGTACCAATCCCGAAACTAATCCCACTGCCACACTCTCTCCCCGTAGCCCTGTATCAATCCCCAAACTAATTTCACTTCCCCGCACACTCCCCATAGCCCTGTATCAATCCCCAAACTAATCCCACTGACCCGTTCACTCCACATAGCCCTGTATCAATCCCCAAACTAGTCCCACTGCCCCACTCTGTCCCCATAGTCCTGTATCAATGCCCAAACTGATCCCAATGCACCTCTCTCTCCCCATAGCCCTGTGTCTATCCCAAACTATTCTCACTGCCCCACACTATCCCCATAGCCCTGTATCAATCCCCAAACTAATCCCACTTCCCCACTCTCTCCCATAGCCCTGTATCTATTCCCAAACTAATCCCACTGCCCCACCCTCTCCACATACCCCTGTATTAATCCTCAAACTAATCCCACTGTCCCACTCTCTCCACGTAGCCCTGCCTCATTCCCCAAACTAATCCCACTGCCCCACTCTCTCCCGATAGCCCTGTATCAATCCGCAAACTAATCCCACTGAGCCGCTCTCTCCCCATAGCCCTGTATCAATGTCAACCTAATCTCACTGCCTCACTGTCTCCCATAGCCCTGTATCAATCCCAAACGAATCTCACTGCCCCGCTCTCTCCCCATAGCCCTGTATCAATTTCAAACTAAACCCATTGCCCCGCTCTCTCCCCATAGCCCTGTATCAATACCCAAACTAATCCCACAGACCCTCTGTCTCCCCATAGCCCTGTATCAATCCCAAAACGAATCCCACTGCGCCGCTCTCTCCCCATAGCGCTGTGTCTAGCCCAAACTATTCTCAATGCCCCACTTTCTCCCCATAGCCCGATAGCAATCCCAAACTAATGTCACTGTCCACTCTCTACCCATAGCCCCTTTTCAATCCCCAAACTAATCCCATTGCCCGGCTCTTGTCCCATTTCCCTGTATCAATCCCAATCTAAACTCACTGCCACGTTCTCTCCCCATAGCCTGTATCAATCCCAAACTATTCCCACTTCACGACACTCTCCATATACCCCTGTATCAATGCCAAGCTAATCCAACTGCCCCACTCTCTCCCATAGCCCTGTATCAATCCCAAACGAATCTCAATGCCCCGCTCTCTCCCCATAGCCCTTTATCAATCCCGAAACTAATCCCACTTCCTGACACTCTCCATATACCCCTGTATCAATGCCAAGCTAATCCCACTGCCCCACTCTCTCCCATAGCCCTGTATCAATCCCCAAACTAATCCCGACTGCCCCATTCTCTCCCCATTGCCCTGTATCAATCCCCAAACTAATCCCACTGCCCCACTCTCTCCACATAGCCCTGTATGAATTCCCAAACTAATCCCACTGCCGCACTCTCTCCACATATCCCTGTATCAATTCCCAAACTAATCCCTCTGCCGCAGTCTCTCCACATAGACCTGTTCCAATCCCCAAACTAATCGCACTGCCCCACTCTCTCCCCATAGCCCTGTATCAATCCCCAAACTAATCCCACTGCCCCACTCTCTCCCCATAGACCTGTTCCAATCCCCAAACTAATCCCACTGCCCCACTTTCTCCCCATAGCCCTGTACCAATTCCCAAACTAATCCCACTGCCCCACTCTCTCCACATAGCCCTGTATCAATGCCCAAACTGATCCCACTGCACCGCTCTCTCCCCATAGCCCTGTGTCTATCCCAAACTATTCTCACTGCCCCACACTATCCCCATAGCCCTGTATCAATCCCCAAACTAATCTCACTTCCCCACTCTCTCTCATAGCCCTGTATCTATTCCCAAACTAATCCCACTGCCCCACCCTCTCCACATATCCCTGTATCAATCCTCAAACTTATCCCACTGTCCCACTCTCTCCACGTAGCCCTGCCTCAATCCCCAAACTAATCCCACTGCCCCACTCTCTCCCCATAGCCCTGTATCAATACCCAAACTAATCCCACAGACCCGCTGTCTCCCCATAGCCCTGTATCAATCCCAACACGAATCCCACTGCACCGCTCTCTCCCCATAGCACTGTGTCTAGCCCAAACTATTCTCAATGCCCCACTTTCGCCCCATAGCCCGATAGCAATCCCAAACTAATCTCACTGTCCACTCTCTACCCATAGCCCCTTTTCAGTCCCCAAACTAATCCCATTGCCCGGCTCTTGTCCCATTGCCCTGTATCAATCCCAAACTAACCTCACTGCCCCGCTCTCTCCCCATAGCCTGTATCAATCCCAAACTAATCCCACTTCCCGACACTCTCCATATACCCCTGTATCAATGCCAAGCTAATCCCACTGCCCCACTCTCTCCCATAGCCCTGTATCAATCCCAAACGAATCTCAATGCCCCGCTCTCTCCCCATAGCCCTGTATCAATCCCGAAACTAATCCCACTTCCTGACACTCTCCATCTCCCCCTGTATCAATGCCAAGCTAATCCCACTGCCCCACTCTCTCCCATAGCCCTGTATCAATCCCCAAACTAATCCCGACTGCCCCATTCTCTTCCCATAGCCCTGTACCAATCCCCAAACTAATCCCACTGCCCCACTCTCTCCACATAGCCCTGTATCAATTCCCAAACCAATCCCACTGCCGCACTCTCTCCACATATCCCTGTATCAATTCCCAAACTAATCCCACTGCCGCACTCTCTCCACATATCCCTGTATCAATTCCCAAACTAATCCCACTGCCCCACTCTCTCCACATAGCCCTGTATCAATTCCCAAACTAATCCCACTGCAGCACTCTCTCCACATAGCCCTGTACCAATCCCCAAACTAATCCCACTGCCCCACTCTCTCCACATATCCCTGTATCAATTCCCAAACTAATCCCACTGCCGCACTCTCTCCACATAGCACTGTATCAATCCACAAACTAATCCCACTGCCCCACTCTCTCACCATAGCCCTGTATCAATCCCGAAACTAATCCCACTGACCCGTTCACTCCCCATAGCCCTGTATCAATCCCCAAACTAGTCCCACTGCCCCACTCTCTCCACATTCCGCTCTTTCAATCCCCAAACTAAACCCACTGCCCCACTCTGTCCCCATAGTCCTGGATCAATGCCCAAACTGATCCCAATGCACCGCTCTCTCCCCAAAGCCCTGAGTCTATCCCAAACTATTCTCACTGCCCCACACTATCCCCATAGCCCTGTGTCAATCCCCAAACTAATTCCCACTTCCCCACCCTCTCCCATAGCCCTGTATCAATCCCAAACGAATCTCAATGCCGCGCTCTCTCCCCATAGCCCTGTATCAATCCCGAAACTAATCCCACTTCCTGACACTCTCCATATACCCCTGTATCAATGCCAAGCTAATCCCACAGCCCCACTCTCTCCCATAGCCCTGTATCAATCCCCAAACTAATCCCGACTGCCCCATTCTCTCCCCATAGCCCTGTACCAATCCCCAAACTAATCCCACTGCCCAACTCTCTCCACATAGCCCTGTATCAATTCCCAAACTAATCCCACTGCCGCACTCTCTCCACATATCCCTGTATCTATTCCCAAACTAATCCCACTGCCCCACCCTCTCCACATACCCCTGTATCAATCTTCAAACTAATCCCACTGTCCCACTCTCTCCACGAAGCCCTGCCTCAATCCCCAAACTAATCCCACTGCCCCACTCTCTCCCCATAGCCCTGTATCAATACCCAAACTAATCCCACAGACCCGCTGTCTCCCCATAGCCCTGTATCAATCCCAAAACGAATCCCACTGCACCGCTCTCTCCCCATAGCGCTGTGTCTAGCCCAAACTATTCTCAATGCCCCACTTTCTCCCCATAGCCCGATAGCAATCCCAAACTAATGTCACTGTCCACTCTCTACCCATAGCCCCTTTTCAATCCCCAAACTAATCCCATTGCCCGGCTCTTGTCCCATTGCCCTGTATCAATCCCAAACTAACCTCACTGCCCAGCTCTCTCCCCATAGCCCTGTATCAGTCCCGAAACTAATCCCACTTCCTGACACTCTCCATATACCCCTGTATCAATGCCAAGCTAATCCCACTGCCCCACTCTCTCCCATAGCCCTGTATCAATCCCAAACTAATCCCACTGCCCCGCTCTCTCCCTATAGCCCTGTATCAATCCGCAAACTAATCCCACTGAGCCGCTCTCTCCCCATAGCCCTGTATCAATGTCAAGCTAATCTCACTGCCCCACTGTCTCCCATAGCCCTGTATCAATCCCAAACTTATCTCACTGCCCCGCTCTCTCCCCATAGCCCTGTATCAATGTCAAGCTAATCTCACTGCCCCACCGCCTCCCATAGCCCTGTGTCAATCTCAAACTAACCCCATTGCCCCGCTCTCTCCCAATAGCCCCGTTTCAATCCCCAAACAAATCCCATTGCCCCGCTCTCCCCCATAGCCCCGTTTCCATCCCAAACTAATCCCACTGCCCCGCTCTCTCCCCATAGCCCCGTTTCAATCCCCAAACTAACCCCATTGCCCCGCTCTCTCCCCATAGCCCCGTTTCAATCCCCAAACAAATCCCATTGCCCCGCTCTCCTCCATAGCCCCGTTTCCATCCCAAACTAATCCCATTTCCCGGCCCTAGTCCCATTGTCCTGTGTCAATCCCAATCTTTTAAAAAAATATATTCATTACATTTTTCAACACAGTTTTTGTCCCTTACAAACAATACCCCCCCCCCCCCCACCCCCACCCCCCACCCCCCCCCCCCCCCGGGAACAAAAAAAACCGAGAAATCGCGCAGAGCAAGATATATACATGGCAAAATGATATATTTACACAGCTTTGTACACTGGCCCTCACCCGTACGTGCCAGTTTCCCCAACCCTTCATGTTATCTCTTGCTCATCCACACCCACCCAGGCAGTCGCCCCTTCCCCCCCCCCCTTCCACCCCCCTCCCCGGACGTCCCCTCCACCCCCCCGCCACCTCCCCCCACCCCCAGTGCTGCTGCTGCTGACCGACCTTCCTCTAACGCTCCACGAGATAGTCTAGGAACGGTTGCCACCGCCTGTAGAACCCCTGCGCAGACCCTCTCAAGGCGAACTTAATCCTCTCCAACTTTATGAACCCAGCCATATCATTTATCCAGGCTTCCACGCTGGGGGGCTTCGCCTCCTTCCACATTAGCAAGGTCCTTCGCCGGGCTACTGGGGACGCAAAGGCCAGAATGCCGGCCTCTTTCGCCTCCTGCACTCCCGGTTTGTCCACTACTCTGAATATTGCTAGCCCCCAGCTTGGCTTGACCCGGACTTTCACCACCCGGGATATTGCTCCCACCACTTCTCTCCAGAACCCCTCCAGTGCCGGGCATGACCAAAACATATGGACATAGTTCACCGGGCTCCCTGAGCACCTCCCACATCTGTCCTCGACCCCAAAGAACCTACTCAACCTCACCCCCGTCAAGTGCGCTATGTGGACCACCTTAAATTGTATCAGGCTGAGCCTGGCACACGAGGAGGAGGAATTAAACCTACCTAGGGCATCGGCCCACAGACCTTCCTCCATCTCCTCCCCCAGCTCCTCCTCCCATTTACCCTTCAACTCATCTACCAGCGCGTCCCCCTCTTCTTTCAACTCCTGGTGTATTTCCGACACCTTGCCCTCCCCGACCCATACACCCGAGATCACCCTATCTTGAACGTCTTGTGCCGGGAGCAACGGGAATTCCCTCACCTGTCGCCTCACAAAATCCCTCACCTGCATATATCTAAAGGCATTTCCCGGGGGGTCACTCAAACCTCTCCTCCAGTGCCCCTCGGCTCGCAAACGTCCCATCGATGAACAGGTCCCCCATTCTTCCAATCCCCGCCCGATGCCAGCTCTGGAACCCTCCGTCCATCTTCCCCGGGACAAACCGGTGGTTACCCCTGATCGGGGACCACACCGATGCTCCCATTGCACCCCGGTGCGGTCTCCACTGGCCCCAGATCCTTAGCGTTGCCGCCACCACCGGGCTCGTGGTATACTTTGTCGGCGAGAGCGGCATGCTCGTTCCTTTAAAGGGCGCCATCTCCATCCTCTTCCATGCCGCCCCCTCTCCCTCCATAACCCACTTGTGGATCATCGCCACATTTGCTGCCCAGTAGTAGCTCCCCAGGTTTGGCAGCGCCAACCCTCCTCGGTCCCTACTGCGTTCCAGGAACCCTCTCCTTACCCTCGGGGTCTTTTTCGCCCACACAAACCCCATAATACTCCTGCCTACTCTCTTAAAAAAGGCCTTAGTGATCACGGTGGGAAGGCACTGAAACACAAACAGAAACCTCGGAAGGACCACCATTTTGACCGACTGCACTCTACCCGCCAGCGAGAGCGGTAACATGTCCCATCTTTTGAAATCCTCCTCCATTTGCTCCACCAACTTCGTCAGATACAGTTTATGTAGGGTCCCCCAACTCCTGGCTATCTGGATCCCCAGATACCGAAACTTCCCCTCCACCCTCCTCAGCGGTATGTCCGCTATCCCTCTTTCTTGGTCCCCCACCTGTAATACAAAGAGCTCACTCTTCCCTACATTGAGCTTATAGCCCGAAAACTCCCCAAACTCCCATAGAGTCTGCATGACCTCCACCATCCCCTCCATTCGATCCGCCACGTACAGCAACAGGTCAGCCACATATAGCGACACCCGATGCTCGTCTCCCCCTCGGACCACCCCCCTCCATTTATTAGACTCCCACAATGACATGGCCAATGGTTCGATCGCCAATGCGAACAACAGGGGGGACAGGGGGCACCCCTGCCTCGTCCCTCGGTACAGTCGAAAGTACTCCGACCTCCGCCGGTTCGTCACTATACTTGCCATCGGGGCTCTGTAAAGGAGTTTAACCCAATTGATAAACCCTACCCCGAACCCAAACCCACGCAGCACCTCCTAGAGGTACTCCCACTCTACTCGGTCAAAGGCTTTCTCCGCGTCCATAGCTGCCACTATCTCCGCCTCTCCCTCCTCCGATGGCATCATTATCACGTTTAAGAGCCGCCGCACATTGGTGTTTAGTTGCCTGCCCTTTACAAATCCCGTCTGATCCTCGTGGATTACCCCCGGGACACAGTCCTCGAACCTCGTGGCCAGCACTTTTGCCAGCAACTTTGCATCCACATTGAGGAGCGAGATCGGCCTGTACGATTGACATTGCAGTGGGTCCTTGTCCCGCTTTAGGATCAAATCAATTGTCGCTTCCGACATTGTCTGGGGCAGGGTACCCTCTTCTCTTGCCTCACCAGTAGCGGGGCCAACAGGTCTGCGTACTTCCTGTAGAAATCCACCGGGAATACGTCCGGTCCCGGGGCCTTCCCCGCCTGCATGCTCCCCAAACCCTTGCTCAGCTCCTCCAACCCAATCGGAGCCCCCAAAACAGCCACCTCTTGCTCCTCCACCCTCGGGAATCTCAGCTGATCTAGTAATCGTCTCGTCCCCTCTTCCCCCGCTGGGGGCTGGGATCTGTACAGCTCTTCATAAAAGGCCTTGAATACCTCGTTTATTTTCGTCGCACTCCGAACCGTGGCTCCCCTTCCATCTTTGACTCCCCCTATTTCCCTCGCTGCCATCCTCTTACGGAACTGGTGTGTCAGCATCCGACTAGCCTCTTCCCCATACTCGTAGGTCGCCCCCTGCGCTTTCCTCCACTGTTCCTCCACCTTCCCTGTGGTCAACAGGTCAAACTCCGTCTGGAGCCGTCGTCTTTCCCCAAGTAATCTTTCCTCCGGGGCCTCTGCGTATGTCCTGTCCACTCTCAAAATCTCTCCCACTAACCTCTCCCTTTCCATACCCTCTGTCTTCTCCCTGTGAGCCCGAATGGAAATTAGCTCCCCCCTGATCACCACCTTCAACGCCTCCCACACCACCCCCACCCGCACCTCCCCGTTGTCGTTGGCCTCCAAGTACCTTTCGATACACCCCCTCACCTTCCCACACACCACCTCGTCCGCCAGCAGTCCCACATCCAGCCGCAACAACGGGCGTTGGACCCTCTCCTCTCCCAGCTCCAGTTCCACCCAGTGCGGGGCATGGTCCGAAACAGCTATAGCCGAATACTCCGTCCCCTCCACCCTCGGGATGAGCGCCCTACCAAGAACAAAGAAATCTATCCGGGAGTAGGCTTCGTGTACATGGGAGAAGAAAGAAAATTCCCTGGCCTGCGGCCTTGCAAACTGCCATGGGTCCACTCCCCCCATCTGATCCAAAAAAAACCTAAGTACCTTGGCCGCCGCTAGCCTCTTTCCTGTCCTTGATTTGATGCGGTCCAGTGCTGGATCCAACACTGTATTGAAGTCCCCTCCCATTATCAGGCCTCCTATTTCCAGGTCCGAATTGCTCCCCAACATGCGCTTCATGAATCCTGCATCATCCCAGTTCGGGGCGTATACGTTTACCAACACCACCCACGTCCCTTGCAGCCGACCGCTCACCATAGAACATAGAACATAGAACATAGAACAATACAGCGCAGTACAGGCCCTTCGGCCCACGATGTTGCACCGAAACAAAAGCCATCTAACCTACACTATACCATTATCATCCATATGTTTATCCAATAAACTTTTAAATGCCCTTAATGTTGGCGAGTTCACTACTGTAGCAGGTAGGGCATTCCACGGCCTCACTACTCTTTGCGTAAAGAACCTACCCCTGACCTCTGTCCTATATCTATTACCCCTCAGTTTAAGGCTATGTCCCCTCGTGCTAGCCATTTCCATCCGCGGGAGAAGGCTCTCACTGTCCACCCTATCTAACCCTCTGATCATTTTGTATGCCTCTATCAAGTCTCCTCTTAACCTTCTTCTCTCTAACGAAAACAACCTCAAGTCCATCAGCCTTTCCTCATAAGATTTTCCCTCCATTCCAGGCAACATCCTGGTAAATCTCCTCTGCACCCGTTCCAAAGCCTCCACGTCCTTCCTATAATGCGGTGACCAGAACTGTACGCAATACTCCAAATGCGGCCGTACCAGAGTTCTGTACAGCTGCAACATGACCTCCTGACTCCGGAACTCAATCCCTCTACCAATAAAGGCCAACACTCCATAGGCCTTCTTCACCACCCTATCAACCTGGGTGGCAACTTTCAGGGATCTATGTACATGGACACCTAGATCCCTCTGCTCATCCACACTTTCAAGAACTTTTCCATTAGCCACATATTCCACATTCCTGTTTTTCCTTCCAAAGTGAATCACCTCACACTTCTCTACATTAAACTCCATTTGCCACCTCTCAGCCCAGCACTGCAGCTTATCTATATCCCTCTGTAACCTGCTACTTCCTTCCTCACTATCGACAACACCACCGACTTTAGTATCGTCTGCAAATTTACTCACCCACCCTTCTGCGCCTTCCTCTAGGTCATTGATAAAAATGACAAACAGCAACGGCCCCAGAACAGATCCTTGTGGTACTCCACTTGTGACAGAACTCCATTCTGAACATTTCCCATCAACCACCACCCTCTGTCTTCTTTCAGCTAGCCAATTTCTGATCCACATCTCTAAATCACCCTCAATCCCCAGCCTCCGTATTTTCTGCAATAGCCTACCGTGGGGAACCTTATCAAACGCTTTGCTGAAATCCATATACACCACATCAACTGCTCTACCCTCGTCTACCTGTTCAGTCACCTTTTCAAAGAACTCGATAAGGTTTGTGAGGCATGACCTACCCTTCACAAAGCCATGCTGACTATCCCTGATCATATTATTCCTATCTAGATGATTATAAATCTTGTCTCTTATAATGCCCTCCAAGACTTTACCCACTACAGACGTGAGGCTCACCGGTCTATAGTTGCCGGGGTTGTCTCTGCTCCCCTTTTTGAACAAAGGGACCACATTTGCTATCCTCCAGTCCTCTGGCACTATTCCTGTATCCAATGATGACATAAAAATCAAAGCCAATGGTCCAGCAATCTCTTCCCTGGCCTCCCAGAGAATCCTAGGATAAATCCCATCAGGCCCCGGGGACTTATCTATTTTCAGCCTGTCCAGAATTGCCAACACCTCTTCCCTACTTACCTCAATGCCATCTAATCTATTTACCTGGAGCTCAGCATTCTCCTCCACAACCATTACATATCGCCCTCCATTGTCCACCTCAATAGTCTTGGCCTCAAATGACACCCGCTTTCCCACCAATATTGCCACCCCTATATTCTTCACGTCCATTCCTGAGTGGAATACCTGTCCTACCCATCCCTTTCTTAGCCTGACCTGGTCCGCCACCTTCAGATGTGTCTCGTGGAGCATGGCCACCTCCGCCTTCAGTCCCTTTAAGTGCGTGAACACTCGAGCCCTCTTCACCGGCCCATTGAGGCCCCTCACATTCCACGTTATCAGCCGGATTGGAGGGGCTCTCACCACCCCCCCCCCCCATGCCCCGCCGACTAGCCATCTACTTTTCTGGGCCAGTCCCGTGTCCACGCCTCCCTCACCCACCAGTCCCCCAGAGGGGGGACCCCGGTCCCGTCTACCTCTTCTGGGTCCCATTCCCTTTCGTCCAGTGCAGCAGCAACCCTTTTTCTCCCCCTTCCTCCCCTCCGCTAGACCCCTGTCGAGCTTTTTTGCTCCCCCCATGTCACTCCCATAAGTCAGCTGACACCTGCTGACCCCGGCTTCCCCCGCCGTCCCATTGACCTCCCCACGTGGTAGTCTCCCAATCCATATGCATTCCTTTGTTCCCCTTCCCGCCTTTTTTCCCGCGTGCGGGAAAAAAAACCGTGCTTTCCAAAGCCCGCTCCGCCCCCTCTGGCGCAGCTCCTGTCGCGGCCTTGTCTCTCTCCCCCAGCCCATGTAACATTTCCTGCGCATGATTGACCCCTATATACAACAACCATCACACATCAAACCCCAAAGCATCCCCCCCACCCTCACAAACCCTCAGTTGGAGTCCAACTTTTCGGCTTGTACAAAGGTCCACGCCTCTTCAGGCGTTTTGAAGTAATAGTGTTGGCCCTTGTATGTGACCCACAGTCGCGCTGGCTGCAGCATTCCGAATTTCACTTCTTTCCGGTACAATGCCGCTTTGGCCCGGTTGAAACCCGCTCTCCGCTTTGCAACCTCCGTGCTCCAGTGCGGGTATAGTCGGATCTCTGCATTGTCCCATTTACTGCTCCGCTCCTTCTTGGCCCATCTCAGGACCCACTCTCTGTCCGTGAACCGGTGGAACCTCACCACCATCGCCCTTGGCAGCTCATTTGCCTGGTGCTTCTTCGCCAGCACCCGGTGTGCCCCGTCCAACTACAGCAGCCTCCAAGGGGCCTTCATGCCCATCATCGCCTCGAGCATCGTGCTCGTGTATGCCCCAGCATCAGCCCCCTCCACTCCCTCAGGGAGACCCAGGATTCACAGATTATTTCTCCTCGACCTGTTCTCCAGGTCCTCGAGTCTTCCCGCCCACCTCTTGTGTAGCGCCTCGTTCTGCTCCCCTCTCACCACCAGGCCCACGAGCTCGTCCTCGTTCTGACTGACTCTTTTCTGTACCGCCTGGATCTTAGATTCGTGGGCCTTCTGCGTGATCCCATGACTTTCAATTGCCGAAAGCATAGGCGCCAACATCTCTTTGCGCATCTCCTCGCGCTGCTCCTCGAATCAGCGCTTGATGAACTCCTGCAGCTCCCCTTTGTCCCTGGTCGCCGCCATTTTGTTTTCTTTCCCTCGCTTCTCCCGTTGCTCCAGTGCCGCTCCTTTGGCCGTTACACTTCTGGTCCTTTTCATAGAAGTTGGCAGTGTTTGCTTCACCAGTCTGCCCCAAAAAGTCTATGGAAACTCCTGAAAAAGGTCTGAGAGTCGGTTCCAGACGGGAGCTGCCAAATGCGCGACCTACACCTCCATGGCCGCGACCAGAAGCCTCGTCCCTGCTTCTTCAATGGCCCTGGTAGATCTTTTCACAGTTGTTCCCTCTGCTGCTAGGATTCACCTTTGATAGAGTCAAGTCAGATTGCAGCTTTAAGCTTCCCCTTCCCCCTCCTGCATGCTGGAAGAGGCCTTTGTCTATTGCTGCAGCTCAAGCCAAATCTTTTACTGTTTCTGCCGGGTCTGGTAGTCAAAAGGCTTAACATTCCTGGGGGACACTGTCAGGGGAATGCTGCAGTCTTCTTCCCACGCCGGGAAATGTCAAACAAATGCCGTGGGGGCCCTGGAAAAGAGCCCAAAAGTCTGTTCCAAGCGGGAGCTGCCGAATATGCGACCTAGCTCTGCATAGCCGCACCCGGAAGTCAGTGTGTATGTAAAATGTACACTGCTGGAAGGAAAGTCAGTGAAAACAGTGCCTTACAGTAAACAGAGAAATTAAACCCTACACTACTGGAAACAGTCTATGTAAAACTTACCTCCAGTAAACAGTATTTAAACAGCACCATACAGTAAACAGAGTGAAAGTAATCCTTACATTAAAGTGAACAGACCCTTTGTAAACTGTGCCTTCCAGTAAAACGTGTTAATGTAAACCATACACTGCTGTAAACAAAGACTATGTACACAGTGCACTAACGTAAACAAAATTTAACCTGTGCCCTACAGTAACAGAGTCTATGTAAACAGTGTCCTACAGCAAAGAGGGTGAAAGTTAACCATACACTTCTGTAAACAGAATCTATGTAATCAGTGCCCTACAGTAAACAGTGTTTCTGTAAATCGTACACTGCTGTAAACAGTGACTATGTAAACAGTGCCCTACGCTACACAGTCATCCTAACAGGGCGCTATAGTAAACAGTGTTTCTGTAAATCGTACACTGCTGTAAACAGTGACTATGTAAACAGTGCCCTACGCTACACAGTCATCCTAACAGGGCGCTATAGTAAACAGTGTTTCTGTAAATCGTACACCGCTGTAAACAGTGACTGTGTAAACAGTGCCCTACGCTAAACAGTCATCCTAACAGGGCGCTATAGTAACCAATGTTTCTGGAAACCGTACACTACTGCAAACAATCTTTGTGCATGTGCCCTGTAGTTTATATAGTCTATTTAAATAGTGTCCTGCATTAAACACTATACTAAAACCGTACATTTCTGCAAACGAAGGCTATGGAAACAGTGCCTTACAGTAAACAGTCTCATTGTAAACCGTACACTGCTGTAAATAGTCTCTGTAGACAGTGACCTACAGTTATCTGTGTTTATGTAAACCGTACATTACTGTAAACAGAGTCTATGTAAATATAGCACTACAGTAAACAGTGTTTATATAAACGGTATACACTGGAAACAGACTATATAAACAGTGTCCTGCTGTAAACAGGCTGCATAAACAGTGCCGGATAGTTAACAGTCTTTTTGTAAACCGTACACTGCTGTAAATAGTCTATGTAAACAGTGTCCTGCTGTAAACAGTGTTAATGTAAACCGTACACTGTTGTAAACAGTCTATGTAAACAGTGCCTAATGTAAACAGAGTCAATTTAAACAGTGCCCAACAGTAAACAATATTTAAACCGGACATTGCTGTAAACAGAGTCTATGTGAACTGGACCTGCAGTAAACAGTGTTTATGGGAACAGTACCACTGTTGTCAACATCGTCTATATAAACAGCGTACTGCAGTCAACAGTGTGTATGTAAACCGTACACTGCTGTAAAGTCGTCGTAAACAGTGCCCTACAGTAACCAGTGTTTATATAAACCGTACACTGCTATAAATAGTATGTGCAAACAGTGCGTACTGTAAACAGTGTTTATCAGAACCGCACCCTGCTGTAAAAAGAGTCTGCGTAAACAGTGCCATACATGATTGCTGACCATACAACTGTAGTGGGCAGGATCTCAAACAGCGATGAGACAGAATACTGGACGGAGATAGAGAACCCAGTGGTGTGGTTTAACGACAATAATCTCACCCTCAATGTCAGCAAAACTGAAGAGCTGGTCATTGACTTCAGGAGGTGAAGTATTTTATACACCCCTCTCTGCATCAACGACGCAGTGGTGGGGATGATTTACAGCTTGAAATTATTAGGTGTGCACATACAGATCATATGTCCTTGCTCGACGCTAAGACCAAGAAAGCACTGCAGCGCCTATACGTCCTCAGGAAACTAAGAAAATTCGGAATGTCCAAACTGACTCTTACCGATTTTAGTAGGTGCACCATAGAAAGCATCCTATCTAGCTGCATCACAGCCTGGTATATCACCGACTCGGCCTAAGAACGTAATAAACTATACACAGTCGTGAACACATCCAGTCCATCACACAAACCCGCCTCCCGTCCATTTACTCTGTCTACACCTACCGCTGCCTTGGGAAAGTGGGCAACAGAATCCGATACCCCTAACACCCGGTCTACTCACTCTTCCAACCTCTTCCATCTGGCAGGAGGTACAAAAGTCTGAGAACACGCACGAACAGACTCAAAAACAGCTTCTTACCCGCTGTTACCAGACTCCTAAACGAACCTCTTATGGACTGGTCTGATCTATTCGCACGCTTCTCTACTGAGTAATACTACACCTGTATGCTTTACCCGATGCCAGTGTCTATGTATTTACATGGTGTAATTTATGTTTACCCGATGTATTTTCTTTTCATTTCCGGAATAATCTGTCTGAACTGTACGCAGAACAATGCTTGTCACTGTGCCCCGGTACATGTGACAATAAACCACCCCAATCCAATCAGCTCTGCCCAATAACCAAAAGCCTGTGTTCCAGGGTGTGCACGACTGCTGCAGTCATGGAGAAAGAAAAATCTTAGGTTGAAATGCAATTAGGCATTGTAAAAGCTTGGGCGAATGCAATTTTGTTTGGATTAAGGAGATTCCCTAATTTTTAATTGAAGAAGAGGACGTTTACTCAAGCAAATTAATGAATCCATTTTGTGTTTTCACGTGACACACTGTACCCCATATCTGCAAGAACACTCAAGACGTTCTGAAAATTGAAAAAAATGAAAATCGCTTATTGTCACAAGTAGGCTTCACATGAATTTACTGTGAAAAGCCCCTAGTCGCCACATTCTGGCGCCTGTTCGGGGAGGCTGTTACGGGAATTGAACCGCACAGCTGGCCTGCCTTGGTCTGCTTTCAAAGCCAGCGATTTAGCCCTGTGGCAATCAGCCCCTGAACCATCCAGGACCAAGCATCCCGCTTGATTGCGCCCACTTCCGGAAGCACTGACACCCTCCACCGCGGACGCACAGTAGCAGCGCTGCAATCCATCCCAAAATGCACTGCGGTAACTCATCAAGGTTTCTGAGCCAGAACCTTCCAAATCCACAACCACTATCCTCTGGAAGGACAGCAAAAGGCCGTAGGTGGAGGTCTTCCCTCAAGTCACACACAACTCCCACTTGGGATCATAGAATCGTTCCTTCACGGCACCGGGAAACATTCCTGAAACTCCCTCCCTAAAAGTACGGTGGGTGCATCTGCATCTCATGGATTGCAGCGGTTCAAGAAGGCAGCTCACCACCTCCTTCTCGAGAAGAACTAGAGATGGGAATTAAATACTGCCCGAACCAGCAACTCGCAAATCCCATAACAGTGATCTCTCTAATGCTTTGAATTCATGGGAGCTGGTTTAGCACAGTGGGCTAATCAGCTGGCTTCTAATGCAGAACAATGTCAGCGGCGCGGCTTCAATTCTGGAACCGGCCTCCTCCAACAGGCGCCGGAATGTGACAACTAGACGTTTTTCACAGTAACTTCATTGAAGACTACTTGTGACAATAAGCGATTGCTTTTATTATGAACTGTTCTCAATTATTCCGGTGGAGTGCATCAAGTTACTTCAGCTTCGGAGGAATCTGGTTCTAAGGTATTCCTAACAACAGGACTCCTGGTACACAGAAACAATGTGCTTGATGCAGTAAAGTGGAAGGGTGTGTGGTGCAATCTAACCTGGCTTCAAACGCTCTCCCCCTTTCTCTCTTTAACACTCTCCTTCGTTCTGTTTCTGTTTCTGTTTTCTTTCTCTTGGTATCGGGTGAAGGTTTGATTTGCTGCAGTTCCCCTGAGCAGAATATTCTTCCACATCGTTTTCCAGTCAGACACATTCTGTGACATTGTTGCTTTTTGGAACCACTGCAAACATGAAGTGTACTTGGAATTTCACAACAGGATATTTTCTCCATCATTACTGTGTCTGTGCCCATCATTACTGTGATACAGACACATGGTTAGGATATTGAATACAGGAGTTGGGACGTCTTGTTGAAGTTTTAAACGACATTAGTAAGGTCACACTTGGAATACGGTGTATAGTTCTTTTATTCAAACGACATTATTAAACCAGAAAAAGGGCTGAAAAGATTGACAAGGGCGCTATCGGTACTTAATGGTTTGAGTTGTCAGGAAAGACTGGATCGAATGGGTCTTTTTCCCGAGGATCTTTGGAGGTTCAGGGGTGAACACACAGAGGTCTATAAAATAATGAAGGGCATAGATAAGGTACATAGACAACACTTTTCCCCCAGAGGTAGGGAGTTGACAACTAGAGGGAATAGGTTTCAGGTGAGACGGGAGATATGCAAAAGTGTACAGACGGCAATTTGTTCACACTGAAGGCGGTGAGTGTCTGGAACTGTAATTGGCAGCAATCGAGGCGGTTACAATTTTGCTTTTTACAAAGCGTTTTGATAGTTATATTGGTAAGATGAGTACAGCGGGATATGGGCGAAATGAGGGCAATTGGGACAGGCTTAGTGGTAAAAACTGAGCGACATTTGCAAGTTGAACCTCCGGGCCTGTTTCTATGCTGCAAACCTGTCTAACTCTATCCCACCTTCCATCTCTGGAATGCAGCAGATTCGAGCACACCCTCTGTCTGGCCAAATCGGTTTGAAATGTTGCTGTGGGTGTCTCCATCCATTATTTTTATGACAATGATCTTTAACAGAATGAAAGGATCTGAGGAACAGGCAGGGAATGACATTCAGGCAGAAGCTCAGCTATGATCAAGTTGAATGGTGGAAGAGGAGTCAGTGGCCGTGCAGTCTCCCCATGTTGTCATTGGTTATCAGTTCCAGTTGTCACATTACTTGCTGATGGATATGGCTGCAAGATAAGATTTCTAAGTTACATCCAAGAGTTATTTCTATATTCATGGATACAGTTCATTTTTAGTCACATTATGCGGACCTAACGTAATTTTAGATGTGTCGAACGGATCTCACATCTTCACCTTTTATATCCAATAACGCAGCCCCAGCGTATCCCAGCATCCCGAACGGGGAACTACTAACCGATTCCCACAGCCAGTGGTTCTGATCTGGTCTGCACGGCCTGGGATTTCGGTGGAGGCAGATACAACAGTGGTTTCAAAACGGAATGGGAGTGACAAGAATCAAATGCATCCCTCTGGGTAAAGGCGGTCGAATGAGATTGAATGATCTGATAAATCTATATTGGCGCTGAGGTCAAACGGAATGAATGTCCCCCGTCGCTACGTCACGCACTTTTAAGTTGCTTGGTGTCGCCTGGCTGTGAGATGGTAGGGACCAGCACCTGGAGTTTCCCCTCGATGTTATCCACCACGTGAGTATGATCACGGCAATGAGACCATAAGACCATAATACATTGGAGCAGAATTAGGCCACTCGGCCCATCGAGTCTGCTCCGCCCTTCAATCATGGTTGATATTTTTCTCAGCCCTATTCTCCTGCCTTCTCCCCATAACCCTGATCCCCTGATTAAACAATAATCTATCTATCTCTGACTTAAAGACACTCAGTGAATTGGCCTCCACAGCTTTCTGTGGCAAAGAGTTCCCCAGATTCACCACCCTCTGGGTGAAAGAATTCCTCCTGATCTCTGTTTTAAAGGATCGTCCCTTCTATCTGAGATGGTGCCCTCTGGTTTTAGTTTTTCCTACAAGTGGAAACATCCTCTCCACGTCCACTCTATTCAGTCCTCGCAGTATCTTGTACGTTTCAATGAGATCACATTTCATCCTTCTAAACTCGAACGAGTACAGACCCAGAGTCCTCAAACGTTCCTTATACGACAAGTTGTTCATTCCAGGGATCATTCTTGTGAACCTCCTCTGGACCCTTTCCAAGGCCAGCACATCCTTCCTTAGATATGCCCAAATCTGCTCACAGTACTCGAAATGTAGCCTTATACAGCCTCATAAGTACATCCCTGGTCTTATTTTAACCCTGTTGACATGAATGCTAACATTGCATTTGCCTTCTTAACTGTTTTTCAAACTTTTTATACATGGACTCATTTTTAGCAAACGACCAACCTTCGGGACCCATTGCGGCCGACCTTCGTGGCCCAGGAAGGCAGTCATTCGTGACCCACCATTTGTGCTTACCTTTAATGCGAGAGCTGAGCTTGCTTGGTCCTCACAATCTCACTCCAAGCAGGTTCACAGGGGGAGAGGTCTCTGCACATTCCGGGTGCTGGATTCAGCCGGGTCCTTTCGTAGAATTTGCAGTGCAGAAGGAGGCCATTCGGCCCATCGAGTCTGCACCGGCTCTTGGAAAGAGCACCCTACCCAAGGTCTACACCTCCACCCTATCCCCATAACCCAGTAACCACACCCAACACTAAGGGCAATTTTGGACACTAAAGGCAATTTATCATGGCCAATCCACCGAATCATCACATCTTTGGACTGTGGATGGAAACCGGAACACCCGGAGGAAAGCCACGCACACACGGGGAGGATGTGCAGACTCCGCACAGACAGTGACCCAAGCCGGATTCGAACCTGGAACCCTGGAGCTGTGAAGCAATTATGCTATCCACAATGCTACCGTGCTGCCCCTTTGCGCCGTCATCTTAGTGAGGACGGAAAATCCAACCTCGTACACGGAGGTCGTTGTGAAGGGCAAAAGCAACAAAATGCTTGTTTTACTCAGCTCCGGAGACTCCTCGGAGACGCTACTCCAAAATGCTGACAGTTTGATTGACTCGTGCCGTGATTTTAATGCGCTGTCAAAACTGAGGCGCAGAAGTTCAATCAGCTTCATTTGGAATCAGTCTATCCAGTCCATCTACACTTTCCTTACTAATGCTGTTTTCTTTGACGTCCCGGTGCAGTGTGGGGGACATCTGGTGATGTTGGCTTTGCATCGCAATTCCAAACTTTCAATGGGTTTTGGAAAGCTGCGATATCTTCACAGAGCCGAAAGCAATCACCATCCTTCTCTTGTTCTTTGAGGTCCAGTTCATTTGGAATTGAAAAGATGATAGTTAGCCTCCAAATTTCATCAGCAATCGAATCAGCAGAGAGGACAATTTCTCCAGGAGGAAAGTGTGGAATTCGTACCTCAGTTCGTAAACTCTGAATATCTCCCCTGTTCAGTGATCATTACTTCAAGCGGATGATGTCAACCGTCATTGGGATTGACTGATCGCTGTATCGATTCAATGCTTTAATGTAGTTTTAATGGGCATCAAAACACTTTCAGCCACCCTTCGAGGGCGACGATGTGATGAATTCCAATGGCTCTCATTATATCCCTTGCCAACCGTTCAGTTCAGTGCATGGTGAGACCATGAGGGATATAGACACTCTCCAGATCACTTGAGTAATGTTTAGGGATGCCAAAAAGATCAAGATAATAGCCGTGTTCAACATCAGTGATCACCGCGCCTTCAGCTGCCGCCATCCGCGATCGCACTTTGACCCCAGGTTCAGGTCCCAACACTCCGGGCCTCATGAGTACTGATGAACGCCGCAAAGGCTGGCCCCGTGACCCTCCCGTCACCTGCCCGCGACCCACCTGCGTGTTGCCACCTCGACTTTGAAAATGCCTGCTTTATGTGCATTGTATCCGTGCCGGAATCCAGCGTCAACTTTAGCTGACTGGCTACTTCACAGCATCAACGTAATTGTAAGTTAAAACCTGTCTCGCCATGAGCGCTGTCTGGCGTTTTTAATATTTCCAAAACATGTGTTTGCAACGATTAAAAGCAGACCCAGATTTCTAAATTAGAAGTAGGTGTATTTTTTAGAGGTTGCACTACAATTAGTTTTAATGCGGCTTTTAGAACATAGAACATAGAACAATACAGCGCAGTACAGGCCCTTCGGCCCACGATGTTGCACCGAAACAAAAGCCATCTAACCTACACTATACCATTATCATCCATATGTTTATCCAATAAACTTTTAAATGCCCTCATGTTTACTTTCAATGCTTTACTTTCCACGTGTTTACTTTCTGGTTCTCACTGAGGAAAGGCAAGTTCGAATCTAGCTCTGCACAATAACTGACCTCTTTGATTTGATTTATTAGTCTCACATTATTAGTCTACAGTGAAAAGAATTGTTTCTTGCATGCTATACAGAGAACGCATACCGTACATAGGGAAGGAAGGAGAGACTGCAGAATGTAATGTTACAGTTATAGCTCTGGTGTAGAGAAAAGATCAACTTAATACAAGGTCGGTCCATTTAAATGTTTGATGGCAGCAGGGAAGAAGCTGTTCTTGAGCTGGTTGGTACGTGAACTCAAACTTTGGTATATTTTTATAGCCGGAAGAAGGTGGAAGATGGTATGTCCGCGGTGTGTGGGGTCCTAAATTATGCTGGCTGCATTTCCAAGACAGCGGGAATTATAGATAGAGTCGATGGATGGGAGGCTGGTTTGCGTGATGGATTGGGCTACATTCACATCCTTTTGTAGTTTCCTGCGGTCTTGGGGAAAAGCAGGATCCGTACCAAGCTGTGATACAACCAGGAAGAATGCATTATATAGTGCATCTGTAAAGGTTGGTGAGAGTCGCAGCTGACATGCCAAATTTCCTTAGTCTTCTGAGAAAGTAGAGTCTTTGGTGAGCTTTCTTAACTATAGTATCGGCATGTGGGGACCAGGGCAGGATGTTGGTGATCTGGACACTTAAATGATTGAAGTTTTTGTACTTAATTCCCATTGATGTAGACCGGGGCATGTTCTCCACTACGCTTCCTGAAGTCGATGACAATCTCCTTCGTTTTGTTGACATTGAGGGAAAGATTATTTTCGTGCACGAGTTTACCATATTCTCTATCACACTTTATCAATTATTCACAACTTAAATGGAGGAAAAGTGCATTAGCAAAACTTACTTTATTGATTATCTGATTTTATAATTTAGAAACAATATTATGTCGTGGGAGTGTGCCTTTAAGAAAGGTTTTTGCCTCATCACATGGCTTCAGTGATGTCATTTTGTGGGTGAAGCTGAGCTGTGGCTGTGTGATGTTTTTACTTTCGCTTTCAATTTTGATTATTGTGGACTCAGACAGAGAAAAGAAGTGTTTTCGTCAGTTTATCTATTTTCACTGTTAATATCGGACTTAGTACAAGAAAAACATTGGTTATAGTTATCTGCTTTGGTAAATCAAAAACATATAGTTTTCTCTCCGGAATGGTTTTAAACCTGCTGGTGAGACGAAATTAAATTCTCAGGAAAAATCAGTCTTATTCAGGTGAGAATGCACAGTGCTGCCACGGCCTTGAAATTTGTTTTTTCGTTCATGGGATTTGGATTTGGATTTGGAACAGTTAAGGGGGGTTTCATTATGTATTATGCATAGGTTACTGTAGGTATATGGTATCGTTCTGTTTGTAATTGATAATCATTCTTGCTGTGTTTGTTTATATACATATGTTAACTAAGCTGCATAGATTATCATAGAATTTACAGTGCAGAAGGAGGCCATTCGGCCCATCGAGTCTGCACCGGCTCTTGGAAAGAGCACCCTATCCAATGTCAACACCTCCACCCTATCCCCATAACCCAGTAACCCCACCCAACACTAAGGACAATTTTGGACAGTAAGGGCAATTTATTATTGCCAATCCACCTAACCTGCACATCTTTTGACTGTGGGAGGAAACCGGAGCACGCGGAGAAAACCCACGCACACAGGGGGAGGATGTGCAGACTCCGCACAGACAGTGACCCAAGCCGGAATCGAACCTGGGACCCTGGAGCTCTGAAGCAATTCTGCTACCCACAATGCTACCGTGCTGCCCCACGGGTTTTTAGAATAAAGCTTGTGTTGATTAAAGTGTTTAGGAAGACTGTTGAATCACACCTGAAGGGGAGGCTCTTTTGTTCATCCTAGCCAAATTCAACATAAAGCTTGTCGGTCAGTTGGACTTCATAACATTGTTTGGAGTTTCTTAACCCTGGCCTATAACAATTATTTACTCAGGCAAATGCAATTATCTATTTTGTGTTTTGTACATGATACAGTATTCCACATATCACGAAAAGCACTCAAGTAGTTCGACACTATCCTGGACCAAGTATCCCGCTTGATTGCTCCCCCTTCCAGAAACAATCAATCCCTGCACCACAAACGCCCTGTTTACCATCCCAAAATGCACTGCAGTAACTCACCAAGGTTCCTTAGACATCAACTTCCAATCGTACAAACACTCTCATCTTGAAGGACAAGAACTCCATAAAAGCACGTTGGATGTACCCACACCTCACTGACAGCAGCGGATCAACAAGGCAGCTCACCGCCACCTACTCAAGGGCAATTCGGGCTGGGAATTAAATGCTGCCCGAACCAGAAACTCGCAAATCCCGTAAAAGTAAACTTTTTATAGCATTGATGCTTTGAATTTCTGGAACATGGGATGAACTGATTCCCATTTTTACGGTAGAGTTCATCATATATCTTCTGCTTCAGAGGAACCTGGATCTAAGGTATTTCTAACAGCATGAATCCAGGAAAACAGAAACAATGTGGTTGCGGAAGTAAGGTGGAACGGAGTGTTGTGCAATCTATCATGGATTTAAACACTCTCTTCACCTTTCCTCTCTTTAACACTCTCCTTTGTTCTGTTTCTGTTTTGTATCTCTTGGTTTCGGGAAAAGGTTTATGTTGAGCAGAATATTGTACCATATTTTCTGTTCAGTAAGACATATTTTACGACTTTGTTACTTTGTGGAACCATTGCAAACATGAAGGATAATTGGCACTACATGACACGAAGGTGGGTATTTGCTCCATCATTACTGTGTCTGTGCCCATCATTACTATTATACAGACATATGGTCAGAGCATTGAATATAGGAGTTTGGACGCCTTGTTGAAGTTGTACAAGACATAAGTAAGTCTACACTTGGAATACTGTGTACAGTTCTGGTCTCACTATTATAGAGATGATATTATTTAACTAGAAATAGTGCTGAAACGTTTTACCAGGATGCTACCGGAAATTGATAGTTTGAGTTATAAGGTGCGTTTGGTCCGCTGGGACATTTTCTCCTGGAGTGTAGGAGGCATAGGGGAGAAATTCTCGAGGTCTATCAAGTTAATAGGGCAGAGGTAATGTAGATCGTCAACATATTTTCCCAAAGATAGGGGAGAGTAAAACAAGTGGGTGTCGGTTTAAAGTTAGAGAGGAGGCACACAAAAGGGTCCAGAGAGTAATGTCTTCACAAATAGTGCGCTGAGTGTCTGGACAGAGTTGCCAGAGGAAGTAATAAAAGCGGGTACAATGTTGTCTTATTAAAGGGATCAGGGGTTATGGGGAGAATGCAGAAGAATGGCGGCATGGATAAGTTGGGCCGAAGGGCCTATTTACATGCTGTAAACCTCTCGCACTCTGTGACCCTATCCCATCTTCCAGCTCTGTCACGCTGCAGATTCGAGCACTCCATCTCTATGTCCAAGTGATTTTGAAATTTTCCTATGGGCGTCTGCCTCTATCTTTCTCATGGACAATGATCCCTGAGTGATTGAAAGGATCTGAGGAACAGGCAGGAAATGACATTGAGGCCGAAGCTCAGCTGCGATCAAACTGGATGTTGGGTCAGGAGTGAGTGGCCGGGTCGTCTCACTATGTTGTCATTTACTACCAGTTCCAGTTGCCACAGCACTCGCAGATGATTATAACTGCGCGATAAGATTTTTAAGTTACATCTTTCCATCAATTAATTCAATGTTCGGGGATACAGTTCAGTTATCTAGTCTGCACAGCCTCTGAGGTTGGTGGAGGCAGATACAACAGTGGTTTTCAAATTTCACTGTGAGAAACGACAGCAAACAATTGCATGCCTCTGGGAAAAGGTCGGCCGAGTGGGATTGAATGATCTGCTAATCTACAGAGCCGCTGAGGTTAAACGGAATGAATGGCCTCTGTCGGTACTTCACGCACTTTTAGGTTTTTGGTCACGTCTGGCTGTGAGATGATGTGCACCAACACACTGGAGTTTCCCTCAATGCTACCCACTACGGCGAGTGTGATCACGGTAATCCTTCATATACAATGTGGCCATGTTCGAAGCCAGAGTCAGCTTTAGCTCACTGGTTACTTCATAGCATCAATTTAATTGTAAGTTCGAACCTGTCTCACCGTGGGCGCTGCCTGGAGCTTTTATTATTTCCAAAACATGTGTTGCATAAATAAAAGCAGCAGCACATTTATAATTAGAAGTGGGTGTATTTTGTTTAGAGGTTGCATTGATCTGTTTTAAAAAGAGACTTGTGCCACGTGTTTACTTTCTGATCTCACACTGCGGAAACACAAGTTCGATTCCAGCTCTGTTCACTTTGAAGGTGGTTTGTGGAGGAGCTGTTGTCAAGTGACAGTTAACCCGAAACATTTCTTCAGTGTTTCCCTCCCTACCTCCTCCTCTAACCGAAAGAAAGACAATCACTGTAAGGATCCCAGCCGTGTAAAGATCAAGAGGGAGACTCGAGGGCAGGAAGAAGTGGAAAGGAGTTAAACTTTGACGTCACAGCCTGCAGTAAAAGAGCGCGAGGAGAGCGGCGGAGACTCAGTGAAAGAGCGCGAGGAGAGCTGCGGAGACTCAGTGAAAGAGCGCGAGAAGAGCTGCGGAGAGTCAGTGAAAGAGGGCGAGGAGAGCGGCGGGGACACAGTGAAAGAGCGCGAGGAGAGCGGCGGAGACACAGTGAAAGAGTGCGAGAAGAGCTGCGGAGACTCAGTGAAAGAGGGCGAGGAGAGCGGCGGGGACACAGTGAAAGAGCGCGAGGAGAGCGGCGGAGACTCAGTGAAAGAGCGCGAGGAGAGCGGCGGAGACTCAGTGAAAGAGCGCGAGGAGAGCGGCGGGGACGCAGGATAAAAGAGTGCGAGGAGGGCTGAGGAGACTCAGTGAAAGAGCGCGAGGAGAGCAGCGGAGACTCAGGCAAAGAGCGCGAGGAGAGCGGCGGGAACTCAGTGAAAGAGCGCGAGGAGAGCTGTGGAGACTCAGTGAAAGAGGGCGAGCAGAGCGGCGGAGACTCAGGGAAAGAGCGCGAGGAGAGTGGCGGGAACTCAGTGAAAGAGCGTGAGGAGAGAGGCGGAGACTCAGTGAAAGAGTGCGAGGAGAATGGCGGGGACTCAGTGAAAGAGCACGAGGAGAGCGTCGGAGACTCAGGGAAAGAGTGCGAGGAGATCTGCGGAGCGCGAGGAGAGCGGCGGGGATACAGTGTAAGAGCACGAGGAGAGCGGCGGAGGCTCAGTGAAAGAGCACGAGGAGAGCGGCGGGGACTCAGTGAAAGAGCGCGAGGAGAGCAGCGGAGACTCAGTGAAAGAGGGCGGCGAGGAGAGCGGCGGAGACTCAGGGAAAGAGTGCGAGGAGAACGGCGGGGACACAGTGAAAGAGCGCGAGGAGAGCGGTGGGTACTCAGTGAAAGAGCGCGAGGAGAGCGGCGGAGACTCAGTGAAAGAGCGCGAGGAGAGCGGCGGAGAATCAGGGAAAGAGCGCGAGGAGAGCGGCGGGGACTCAGTGAAAGAGCGCGAGGAGAATGGCGGAGACTCAGTGAAAGAGCGCGAGGAGAGCGGCGGAGACTCAGTGAAAGAGCGCGAGGAGAGCGGCGGTGACTCAGTGAAAGAGCGCGAGGAGAGCGGCGGGGACTCAGTGAAAGAGCGCGAGGAGAGCGGCGGAGACTCAGGGAAAGAGCGCGAGGAGAGCGGCGGGGACTCAGGGAAAGAGCGCTAGGAGAGCGGCGGGGACTCAGTGAAAGAGCGCGCGGAGAGCGGCGGAGACTCAGTGAAAGAGCGCGAGGAGAGCGGCGGAGACTCAGTGAAAGAGCGCGAGGAGAGCGGCGGAGACTCAGTGAAAGAGCGCGAGGAGAGCGGCGGAGATTCAGTGAAAGAGTGCGAGGAGAGCGGCAGAGACTAAGTGAAGGAGCGCGAGGAGAGCGGCGAGGACACAGGATAAAAGAGCGTGAGGAGAGCTGCGGAGACCCAGTGAAAGAGCGCTAGGAGAGCGGCGGAGACTCAGGGAAAGAGCGCGAGGAGAGCGGCGGGGCCTCAGTGAAAGAACGCGAGAAAAGCTGTGGAGACTCAGTGAAAGAGGGCGTGGAGAGCGGCGGAGTCTCAGGGAAAGAGCGCGAGGAGAGCTGCGGGGACTCAGTGAAAGAGTGTGAGGAGAGAGGCGGAGACTCAGTGAAAGAGCGCGAGGAGAATGGCCGGGACACAGTGAAAGAGCACGAGGAGAGCGTCGGAGACTCAGGGAAAGAGCGCGAGGAGATCTGCAGAGCGCGAGGAGAGCGGCGGGGACACAGTGTAAGAGCGCGAGGAGAGCGGCGGAGGCTCAGTGAAAGAGCGCGAGGAGAGCGGCGGAGACTCAGGGAAAGAGCGCGAGGAGAGCGGCGGGGACTCAGTGAAAGAACGCGAGAAGAGCTGTGGAGACTCAGTGAAAGAGGGCGTGGAGAGCGGCGGAGACTCAGGGAAAGAGCGTGAGGAGAGAGGCGGAGACTCAGTGAAAGAGCGCGAGGAGAATGGCGGGGACTCAGTGAAAGAGCACGAGGAGAGCGTCGGAGACTCAGGGAAAGAGCGCGAGGAGATCTGCAGAGGAGAGCGGCGGGGACACAGTGTAAGAGCGCGAGGAGAGCGGCGTAGGCTCAGTGAAAGAGCGCGAGGAGAGCGGCGGGGACTCAGTGAAAGAGCGCGAGGAGAGCAGCGGAGACTCAGTGAAAGAGGGCGGAGAGGAGAGCGGCGGAGACTCAGGGAAAGAGTGCGAGGAGAGCGGCGGGGACACAGTGAAAGAGCGCAAGGAGAGTGGTGGGGACTCAGTGAAAGAGCGCGAGGAGAGCGGCGGAGACTCAGTGAAAGAGCGCGAGGAGAGCGGCGGAGACTCATGGAAAGAGCGCGAGGAGAGCGGCGGGGACTCAGTGAAAGAGCGCGAGGAGAGTGGCGGAGGCACAGTGAAAGAGCGCGAGGAGAGCGGCGGAGACTCAGGTAAAGAGCGCGAGGAGAGCGGCGGGGACTCAGTGAAAGAGCGCGAGGAGAGCGGCGGAGACTCAGTGAAAGAGCGCGAGGAGAGCGGCGGTGACTCAGTGAAAGTGCGCGAGGAGAGCGGCGGAGACTCAGTGACAGAGCAAGAGGAGAGCGGCGGAGACTCAGTGAATGAGCGCGAGGAGAGCGGCGGAGGCTCAGTGAAAGAGCGCGAGGAGAGCTGCGGAGACTCAGGGAAAGAGGGCGAGGAGAGCGGCGGAGACTCAGGCAAAGAGGGCGAGGAGAGCTGCGGGGACACACGATAAAAGAGCGCGACGAGAGCGGCGGGGAGACAGTGGAAGAGCGCGAGGAGAGAGGCGGGTACACAGGATCAAAGGGCCCGAGGAAGGGAGCGGGGAGAGAGGATACAAGAGCGCGAGGAGTGCGGCGGGGACACAGCTGCCGGAGAAGTGGCCGTCAGATTTTCGGCAGGAGCAGTGGCCAGGGGTCTGTCAGGAAGGTAAGTTTTCCTCTTTCAAAACTTTAAATACTTACCTTGAAGAGTGACATCACAGCAAAGCAGTGACCTGATTGGCTGGGAAGGAAACTGCTCCAATTAGCAGTAGCTGGGAGAAACTTAACTCTTCGTGTGTTGGTAAGTGTGGAAGGGAAGTTAATGAGTTACCAATTTAGAAGCATGCTGGGAATATTAACTATATTTTAACACTATTTTTGAGCGAGAATAAGGAGGTCAAGTAATGTAAACCAAATACTGCTTAGTATGTGGTACTGGCCTTATTATGATAATAAGTTATTCTTCCGAAGGACCACAAAATGCGGACTCGGATTGTTTTTAAACCAAGAGCAAAACATTCATATTTCCTCTTGCATATGTTCCCAAGCTTTATCTCTTCAAAGTTGTTTATTTCAACCTATAAATATAATGGTTTTTGACTGCATAACTCAGAGCGCAGTGCCTTGGCTTTGCAGCTGAAACACTCTCTCTCCACAAGTATATTTGTGTCAATAAATTTCCTGAAATCGAACCTCGAGGAATTTATCTTTATTATGATTTTCACGACAAATTTAGTCAATTTCCAATGATTGATTTTATAGGCATTAGCTATTCTTCGAGACGTATATTTTTTCTTTGTCAATTCAGGAAAGAATTGCAGTTTTCCTAATTTAACTCCTAGTGAACCCCGAAACGAATCTCTAAACAGGACTATCTCAGCCGAAAGGGAGAGAGCTATAGCGCGACCCCAGCTGAAAGGGGGGGTCTGCGGCTCGGCAGCCTTAATTACTGGCCAGTGACTCATGCTCGGAGAGTTATCTTAGTTGATAAATTAATGATAGCTGCATGGGAAGAAAAAGGTGCCTTAGAGACTGAAATAAAATAAAAAAAGACTTCGAGGTTCGAGAAATGATAAACAGCGGTGTACGCTCCCTGTAGTATTTGTAAATGATTTCCGATTTCCGCGGTTGTTGTTATTGTTATATATATGTTCTAAAGCATTTTGCAGAACGAACGATGAGCACTAAATTCGCCACTCTCTCACAGGTCGTCCCAAAGCCTCGGTAAAGATATCCGGAGCGAGAAAGAAGGTGAACTCCTGAAAGAGGACAGATAAGGGAGTCAAAATGAGTAAGAAAATGAAAAGAAACAATCGTAAAGCAACGGAATGAGGTTGGTAAACCTATATGTCCGGCATAGGAATCTAATGAAGCTGATCCCCTTTCGGAGAAAAAAACAGGGGAGTAAAAGTAAATCGAAGATTAAGGTAAAAGCGAGATTTGTTTGTCGCCGTGAGATAAGGCTAACGGTTAACTGTGATATTTGTGAGCTGTGAGGATCTGTGTGTTTTGTTTAACCAATTAAGTTTAGTCAAAGCATGAAGTGGGTTGTATTTTTTATCGTTTGTCATTGTGAGTCAGAGTCAGAGATTATAATTTAAGTGATTTTTGTTGAGATTACTCTAATGAACGGAAACATTGGAAATTAAAATCCGTTTAAAAGAAAGAAAGTACCTTTACGAATAAAAGTAATTGAATATGAATACGTTTTTAGATTACGTGAAAAAACGTAAATGGCATCATGCCAAGTTCTCTGCCCCTTAGATTCTGCAGGAAACATTAACCATTTCAGCAGACAGTTGATCTTTTCTGAATTGGCAAAGAAAAAATATACGTCTCGAAGACTAGGTAATGCCTATAAAATCAATCATTGGAAATTGACTTAAATGTGTACTATGTATAGCCTCCTCCCAGGGGATGTGTTGCTGCTTCTAAAGTACTCTTATGGTGCATCTTTGCTTTGAAGCTTTGGGATTGCAGTCCCACGCGACATAAATGGGGGCTGGGTTCCCAATAATGATAATCGTTTGAATGAAGGAAATGAGTCCCTCGAACACTGGTTGGAAATAAAGGGAAAGAGGCTATCGTGCAAGGGGCCAAGGAGCAATTAACCCCCAGGAAGGATGTACCGCAACTAGCGACACCTGACCCTATTAGGCAGACAGACGCTCTGCAAATTAGGAAGGGTAATACATCGCATTGGTAATGGAATGTTTATAGAACTGTCTCAAATATGAGCTCATCAGCTGAAAAATGTAATAACTTCTGAGACTGCGCCCGATCGCTCTGTGTCTGTGTTCTATGCTGGAAGCTGAACTTGAACCCTTACAGTACCACTGTTAAAAAAAAAATTAAAAACTGCAGGAAGTCTTACAAAAGATTAATGTCCCTTGGGCACAGCTACTAAAACACTTGTTAGAGTCCAGATGAGAGAATATAGTGACCCATTGCACGGCTTGGTATGCTCGTGAGGATTAACACGCATACAATTTACAAACACAAAGTCACTTAGGAAAGCAGACCTCATTACATGTCACTCCTTTTTATTTTTCGGTGTTGTGGGATTAGGAATGTTAGTACAGTTGACCTATAGTCAGAGGGACCTTTTTAGGATGGGTTTACCTTCAGAACCCCATTTAACATTGGCCGTAAGACATCCCGCTAAATCAAAGCAAATAGGAGAAGTGATCAAAGAGGCCAAAGGACAAAAGTAATACATGGGATTTATATTGAAATGGACGGACGAAATTGCCTGATAGAATTTGATGGCAAACAGGAGGGCAAAGTGACCTTCAAAGAGGAGCAATGACCCACTACATTTGAAAGACAACAACCTCCCCGAGAGAGCCATCATTTACTCCCTTCAATCCTGGCCCAGGTACTGGAACATCTACGGGCCCCAACATAAAAATCATGTTGGAAAAGTACATTCTGCCCCAGCGCATAGGGTGCAGATACAGAAGAACGTTGCCCTGCCCTGCCTAAAACTATACAGGTTGGCACCGGAAGCAGAAAAAGAGATAGAGGGAGTGACCAATGCACTATTACAGCAAGGGGTGCTGAAGAGAACACAAAGCCCTTGTAACACACATATACTCCCCATTCCAAAGGTAGGAAGACCCAACGAGAGGTGGTCTGTGCAAGATCTTTGAGCCATCAATAAAATTGTTATCACTATTTTCCATTGGTGCCGGACATAAATGTCATTTTGTCTTCTATACCACCAACATGGATACTTTCTCAGCCTTTTTCTCCATACCATTGCACCCGGAAAGTCAACATCAATTTACCCTACATATCGGAATTAACAGTATTAAAAGTGACTTGGACGAGTGCCAGTTGTCTGCAGGCTCAACAGTCCCTCAATATGATGACAATTTATTGATAGCCTCAGAGGGAGGGCTAGTTTGTCAACAGAATACCCTTGTGTTATTCTGCCACATCTGGCAGAAAGAGGGCATAGGGTCTCAATTGACAAGTTGCAATTCTGTCAGGAGACAGTTCCGTATTTTGGATTTCAGCTGCAGCAAGGACAGCGGAGGCTTGGGTCTGAAAGAATACTGGCTGTAGCAAGGGTACCAACACCACGCACGGAAAAGGAAACCTTTACCTTCCTCGGAATGGTGGGCTATTGCAGGCAGTGGATACCGGACTATAGAGCGATGGACACAGTATTGCGAAAGGCTACCCTACAGGATGCCCCTTCAGTTGTTACCTGGATCCCAGAGAGGGAGCAAGCATTTCGTAATTTGAAACAAGCCATGATTAGCGCCGCTGCCTTGGGACTTCCTAATTTCAGCAAACCCTTTACTCTTTATGTGAATGAAGCAGGGGGATTTGCAACAGGGGACCTGGTGCAAGAGCATTGAGGAGGGAAAAGACGCCTTGCCTATTACCCGGTGTGGTAAAGGGTATGTCAAATTGCTTAAGAGCAGTAGCAGCCACAGCGGCCATAGTAGAAAAAAAATCAGTTTTCCTGCTGCTTAATTCATCCGCAACGTAGCATTTTACTGCGGCTCGACACACTGGGTACGAAGTAATCCTCTCTAAAACCAACTTTACCTACAAGCGAGCGCCAGCTGTCAACCCTGCTACACTCTTACCCGCGCCCTCGGAAACAGAACATATGGATGATCAAGACTGTTTACTATTGGTTGAAGCCACCACAACCTCTCGACCTGATTTATTGAGTCACCCACGAGAAAATCCAGACATCATCTTTCTCACCAATGGGTCAGCAAACCGACCAAATGATCTGACCCTCCTGGCCGGTGATGCAATAGTAACTCCATTCAAGATTGTGGAAGCTTTTGCTCTGCTTTCGGGAAAGTCTGCTCAAGCGGCCGAATAGTTTGCCCTTACTAAAGCATGTATTCGAGCTAGAAATAAAACAGTCAATAGTTATACTGATTCCCGATCCGCTTTTGGGGTAGTACATGATTTTGGCCAGTTATGGAAAAATAGGGGATTCATAACTTCCTCCGGCCAACCTATTAAACATGCTAAACTGGTTTTAAATTTACTAGATGCTGTTCAGCTGCCCAGCAAGATAGCCGTTTTAAAGTGTGACGCGCATACTATCGCAGACGATGAAGTCTCATGCGGCAATAGATTTGCTATAATATAGCAAAGGAAGGGGCTCTCAAACATCAGCCACAACTGCCAGCGGCTGTAATTGAACTTCCATCCACCATAACAGAACCAAAGTTAAAACAGACACAGGAGCAAGCCTCCCTACAGGAGCATCACTCTTGGTTAAAAGCAGGTTGCTATCTAGACAATTTTGTTAGGTGGTTAAGGGCTTTGAAAATAGACCAAACGTATGAAGCTCACAGAGAAATTAGACTTTTGGAGGAGTTTAAAAATTCAATTCCTGATGTAGTGAGAACTCATATGGAAGAACAGAGGGTTAAAACTGCGAGATTAGCAGCAGAAATGGCAGATGATTATGAATTAGTTCATAAATCAAAGCTTGGTTTTCGACATCAATTTCAGCTGGTGAGGGATAGAAACGGGGGACATGAGAAATACTCAAGTGGCAAAGGTAAAGGTGATGTGATGGGAGACAATAAAGAGAGTGTACCTCAGATTAAAAAAGAAATCCAGGAGGGTGGAACATAAGTGAAAATATTCAATTATTTTCACTGTAATAAACTAGGCCATGTGAAGTCACAGTGTTGGTGGTTGAAGAAAAGCACTGGGAAGGCTGATATGGTAAAACAGGATAAGACAGTGGGGTTTGATAAAGTGGTAAAGGAAAGCCCAAGTGAAGCGAAGGAGGTGCAAAATATTGTACAGCCTGTTCAAGAGGTGATTGATAAGAAGGTGCCAGATCTTTTTAAATAATTTACTTGTGTGGGGAAAGTTTACTCATGTGTATCAGGTGCTGTAGGCAAAGAAGTCACAATTTTAAGAGATACGGGAACTAGTCAATATTTGATGGTAAGAGATGAGGAGTTATGTAGTCTGGGATCAAAGTTGCCAGAAAAGGTGGTAATATGTGGAATTCAGGGTGAGGGGAGTAGTGTTCCATTATATAAGGTGAGGTTGGAAAGTCCAGCGAAGAGTGGCGAAGTGGTAGTAGGAGGAATAGAGAAATTATCGTGTCCAGGAATACAGTTTATCTTGGGTAATGATAGAGCTGGATCGCAGGTGGGAGTTGATAAGCCGATGGAAAATCAGACAACTGACGTGTTAAAGGACGAATATCCTGCGATTGTGATACCAATGGGTATTAACAGTGACAGGGAAACTCATTTCACTAGCAAATTGACCCAAGCCCGAACAGAAGCCATGGGATTTGATTGGAAATTGCATATCCCCAATCAGCCCCAATCCTCAGGAACGGTGGAAAGGGCAAATGGAATAATTAAAACTGCAGTTACAAAAGTGTGTCAACAAAATGGGCTGCTGTGGCCAGATGCCATACCCATAGTAATGTATGCCCTGAGAAATCAGAGAAATCGTAATACGGGTTTAACCCCGGATGAGAAAATAATTGGAACGTCCCATGTCAACTGGAACTAAACCCCCAATGACTCCAGCGGCATCACCCATAATATGGGCAGATGAGGCATCACTAAAGTATGCCCAGGCCATGTGTGAAATCGTTGAAAAAAAAACATGAAAAGGTGCAAAATGTTCAGATGCGTCCAAAAGAGGGAAATACACACCCTGAAAACCTGGAGATCAAGTGTATGTGAAAGCACTAAACAAAGATTATTTTTCTCCCAGGTGGAATGGACCCGACCAAGTGCTGCTAACAACCCGAACAGCAGTTAAAGTAAAAGAAAAGCCAGATGGGATCCACGCAACTCGTGTAAACTACATCATACAGAACTTTGAGAGTACTAGTGAGACGCTAACCTGAAGATAATGACGGCGTTGATGTTTTTATATTATCATATTACTCCAACATCATGTAGAGGGTAAACTGAACACTAACACCTTGATATACATGTCCCACTCTTACGCAGAGAGGGTAAATAAATTCAGTTGTTGGGTTTGGACACAAATTTCCAGATGCTTGGAGGAGGGCTTCCCTGTGCGACCTATCCCCTTCGGCAGTAAAGAGATAGCAGAATGGACTCTAAGACAAAATAGTACAGGACGTGGAGAAGATACACAGATATGTTAGATTGGAGATCAGCTGGATACGAGATGATTAGGTTTAAAGGATGGTGGTGGCCTAGATTTAATGTGACACGCCAGCCGCCCTGTTTGATCCTTCCCAATTATACTGGAGTTCCAAAAGGTAGCATATGCTTTAGGAAACATAAAACAGATGGTACCTACCCAGTCGGCACAAGTTAGTGCGGCCAGATCTTGAATTGGCAACCCCATATGCCCCGCCTTACAGTTAAAGGGCTATTCATCTTTGACTGGTCAGCGGTTGAAAATCGTACTAATGGAGGCTCTTGGGGAGGGGATCCGATTAGACTAATGATGACTGATAGTAAAGGAAACCTGACCGCATATAACGGCACATACTGTATCTGTGGACGCAAGGCGTATCCATGGTTACCAGAAAATTGGGAGGGCTCCTGCTATTTGGGATACGTAGTCCCTTATGTACATCACGTCCAACAACTAAAGGACCATCCACATCACAGGACGACACGCAGTGTTATGACATGGGCACAAATGCTGGGAATCATGATGCCACCATAGGGATGCATACGAACTACGCGAATTAAGAGACATCCTTGAGCAGGTAGCTAATGACACTGCGGAAGCTGTTCACCAAATAGAGACTGAGATGGTTGCTATAAGAGCAGTTGCCCTACAGAATAGGATGGCCCTTGATTTATTGTTAGCAGAGAAGGGAGGTGCTTGTGCCCTGATTGGCAGTGACTGCTGCACATACATCCCTGATAACTCAGAGAAAATTGATAACCTGGTGGATCACATTCGTCGAGAGGTAGCACGATTGCATGAGGATGAGGGATGGGACTTTGGCTTTGGATGGTTGGGAACATTCGGAAAGAGGATTGTGATTTGGATTGAAATCATTATTGTAATGCTGATTGTCGTATGGTTACTGTTTAAATGTTGCTCAGGATGTTGTCAGGACATGGGGGCGCGGATGTCAGCTTTGCCTCCATGGTCCCAGCCTCTTAACAAACAGGTGTCTATCATACGCCCATTCCCCGTACATTATAACCCACCCTTTGCTGCTGAGGACACTGTGATGTACTAACAATGTGTTGATCATATGATCAACAAGGAGGGAATTGTAGAAGGAACTTTAGTTGGCGGATTAATTGCCTTAATACCCTGTATTCCTTCTTAACTGGCTGCTTGACTATATTTCATGGCAATAGGCACTTGGCAAAGCATGATGGATATATTAGCTTTATTTCAGTCAAGAAGTTCTGCATGCAATAGGCAGAAGGTCAGACTATCTAAACAAGTGCACAGCTGCACATTTTGCTGAGAGTAGACAATTATTATTGTTCTTAGGCTGGGAATTCAAGGCCTGTTGTTTAATCCTGCTCGCTTTTCTGTGTCTGGACTTATCAAAGGAATGCCTCGGTTTTTCTAAATATTGCTTATTAAACCATATTAAGTACTGCTATACTCTTGTAAGGTGGGGACAATTAGAAGGACGGTGGTCACTCTAACTCCCTCCGCGAACTTCGTGTTATAATAAAAGACCTTTGAGAAACCTCGAAGTTTTGGCTAGTTAGAAGAGTGAGTAAGCCACTCGGGGATCTTTGATTATGCTGCCCGCTTCACTTCGCCAATGCAGCGGCAGCTGTCGACAGAGTCAATGGATGGGGGCAGGTTCGTGTGATGGACTGGGCTGTGTTCACGACTCTGTAGTTTTCTGTGGTCTGAGGCCGAGTAGTTGCCATACCAGGCTGTGACGAAGCCAGACCAGATGCTTTCCATGATGAATCTGCAAAAATTAGTAAGAGTCAACATGCCGAGTTTCCTTAGTTTCCTGAGGCAGCATAAAACCATAAGACCATAATGTGGAGGTGCCAATATTGGACTGGGGTGTGCACAGTAAGAAGTCTTACAACACCGTGTTAAAGTCCAACAGGTTTGCTTCTAATCACTCGCTTTCGGAGCGCAGCTCCTTGATTCACCTGAGGAAGGAGCAGTACTCCGAAAGCTAGTGATTCGAAACAAACCTGTTGGACTTAAACCTGGTGTTATAAGGCTTCTTGCTATAAGAAAATAAGACATAGTAGCAGAATTAGGCCACTCGGCCCATCGAGTCCGCTCCGCCATTCAAGAATGGCTGCTATTTTTCTCATCCCCATTCTCCTGCCTTCTGCCTAGAACCCGTGATCCACTTATTAATCAAGGGCATATCCATCTCTGTCTTAAAGACACTCAGTTATTTGGCCTCCACATCCTTCTGCTGCAGAGTTCCACAGATTCACCACCCGCTGGATGAAGAAATTCCTCCTCATCTCTGTTTAAAAGAATCACCCATTTAGTCTGAGATTGTGTCCAATGGTTCTAGTTTTTCGTACAAGTGGAAACATCTTCTCCAAATCCACTCTATGCAGGCCTCGCAGAATCCTGGATGTTTTAATAGAGACTGAGACTGTGCTGTAATTCTCACTGACCTGTGCTGACCCAGTTCAGCACCCTCTGAAACAGACAGAGAGAAGCAATGGAACACGGAGAATGCGCAGTAGTTCTGAATGGCATGTGCTGTCCCAGCAAATACCCCTCTGAAACAGTACGAAGTCTTACAACACCAGGTTAAAGTCCAACAGGTTTGTTTCGATGTCACTAGCTTTCGGAGCGCTGCTCCTTCCTCAGGTGAATGAAGAGGTATGTTTCAGAAACACATTTATAGACAAATTCAAAGATGCCAGGCAATGCTCGGAATGCGAGCATTAGCAGGTGATTAAATCTTTACAGATCCTGAGATGGGGTAACCCCAGGTTAAAGAGGTGTGAATTGTGTCAAGCCAGGACAGTTGGTAGGATTTCGCAGGCCAGATGGTGGGGGATGAATGTAATGCGACATGAATCCCAGGTCCCGGTTGAGGCCGCACTCATGTGTGCGGAACTTGGCTATAAGTTTCTGTTCGGCGATTCTGTGTTGTTGCGCGTCTGAAACAGACCGAGAGAAGCAATGGAAGACGGAGAAGGCCCAGTCATTCTGACTGACCAGTGCTGTGCCAGTAAATATCCCTCTGAGTAGTACCGGTTTCAGACGAGGCTGCACTGGGTAACACAGCGCAATGAGAACTACTGGACAGTCGTTGTGTAAATATCTATCGCACAGGACCATTGCTTCTCGCAGGTTGTCCTCAGGGGAGCTGACTTGAGACAGCAAAGGGCAGTGGGAATTTCTGGACAGTCTGTAACTTTGTAAATATCGATCACATAGTATCATTGCTTCACTCTTATTGTTACAGAGAGGCACCGCGACAGCACAGGACGGTGAGAAATACTGGGCAACGTCTGTGTAAATATCTATTACATAGCATCGTTGCATCTCTCTAACTATTGCTGAGGGATCTGTACCAGGACTGCAGAGGACAGTGCGAAGCACTTGACACTACATGTGCAAATATCTATCTCATTGTATCATTGCTTCTCTCTGGCTGTCTCATGGACAGCTGTTTTGGGACAACAGAAGACAGTGAAGATTACTGGACAGCCTGTAACTGTGCAAATATTTATCGCGAGATATAACCCGCTAAAGCTATAAAATATAAGAGCTTCATAGAACCAATCATCCCAACGACTTCATTATCTTTCCATCTCTGTCTTAAAGTTCAGAGAATTTTGAAGGTGGCAAAACAAGTGGAAAGGTAGTCAAGAAAGCATATGAAATGCTTTCCTTCATTGGACGGGTCATCGAATATAAAAACTGGCAAGTCATGCTACAGTTGTCCAGAAACTTGGTCTGGCCGATTTGGAATATTGTGTACAATGCAGGTCGCTAAGCGGAGAGGCTGAATAGACTCGGATTGTTTTCATTAGGACGGCGGAGGTTGATGTGTGACCTGATACAGGTCTACAAGGTTATGAGAAGCATCGATAGAGTGGACTTGCAGGATCTCATTCCCAGGGTGGAGAGGTCAGTCACCAGAGGCCATAGCTTTAATGTGGGTGAGTCAATTTTTACAGCAGCTGTGCGAGGCAGGTATTTCGCACAGAGGGTGGTGAGTGACAGGAGGATGTGGACGCAGATAAAGGCCGAGTTAGACATTGATGTCTGGGGCAATTTAGGGATGGATAAATTATGCTGGCCATGTGTAAGATGGCACATGGCAGAAGGAACAAAAAACAGCTCGTTATATTCTGTTCACAGCAGTAAACGATAAAAATAACTCTTTTCTGGGAGCCCATTCAGACAGAGACAATGATGCCATGAGATAGATGGTTCCACAAGGGGGAATCTCCTGTAACATGACTGATCTAGTTTATGGGCTTCAACGCAACTGCAGTTAGCCACTGTGCCGAGAAAATCTCTCTTTCCTTATTGTTTAAAGTAATGATTGGCTCCTGCTCTGGACTACATTTGAGTGCAGGTTCCCAGAATCCTGGTTAATATTTCCTTTTCTCTGAAATGGCCGAGTTGGACAATGAGTTCTCGGGAAATTTAGGGATGGACAAGTCATGCTGGCTTGCGTGACACAGCGGATGGCAGAAGGAACACAAAGCAGCTCATCGTATTCTTTTTCACAACTAGAATATAAAAACATACCTCTTCCCTGGGAGCCCTGGTGATGCAATTCTCCAAGCGCCAGTCTGTAGAAAAACACCAGAATCAATCAAACACAATGTATTCAAATCAAATATATATAGTTCCAAACTCATCTGTCCCACAACAATTCTCAAACATTCTGGACAATTGCAAGATTTGCACAGCACATGGAGACGGGTGAACTGAACTTTCCACTGCACGGAGCAGGTTTAATAATAACGGTTCAATTCAAACCCACATACTGGAGATCTGACACAGTAATAACACATACTTGAGCAGTTCAGCAGGTCAGGCACGTCGGTGAAGATAAACCTGGTTAAAGATTCAGTTCAAGATGTGCTTCCATCATAACTGAAGAATTTAAGAAATGTCAGAGGAAATAAACTGGCGGAAGTGAGCAGTGGTCAGGATGAACAAAGGAGATCTGTGAGAGGGTGGAGACCAACAACATTGAAGAACAAAATATTTCATGATAAAAAGAGAGAGAAACGACTTCGCCAAGGGGTAGTTGTGCCTACCAAATCTGTTAGAATTCACCGAGGAGTTGGCGAGGAAGTTGGACAGAGGAGAACAAGTGGACGTGATGTACTAGCATTTCCATAAGGCCTTTGACAAGGTGCCGTACAGGAGGTTGCTAAATAAGATAATAGACTATGGTGTTGCGGGCAAGATACTGGCGTAGATAGATGATTGTCTGATTGGCAGAAGGCATAGTGTCAGGATAAAGGGGTCTTGTTCAGGATGGCTGTCGGTGGGTTTTTTGTCATGGGATACTGATGCAGTTACAGACTGTCCAGTAAATCACTCTGGCATGTGCAGTTCCAGTGCCGCTTCCTCTAAAACAGTTCCAGAAAACAATGATATTATGGGATAGATATTTACAATTTTTAAAGACTGTCCTGTAATTCTCACTCAATTGTGCTCTCCCAGTGCAGCACCAACTGACACTGTATCCCTCCATTACCCGCCCGTTCATCAGCCTATCAAGATACATCTGAAACACTGCTATCGTTCCGGACTCCACCACCTCCACTGGCGACTCGTTACAGCGACCCACCAATATTTAGGTGACAAAACGTTCCCCGAACATCGCCCCTAGGCATCGCCCTCTCACCATGAACTTGTGCCCGCTTGTAATTGAGGCTTCTGACTATTCACATTGTCTATACCTCTCGTAATTTTGAACCTCAGTCATGTGACTCCTCAGCCTCCGTCTTTCCAATGGAAAAAAGACGAATTTATTCAAACTCTCTACAACAGCTAACACCCTCCAGACCAGGCAACATACTCGTAAAGCTTGTGTGTACTCTCTCATAGGCCTCCACGTCCTTCTGGTCGTGTGGCGAGCACAACTGCTGCGATATTCCAAATGTGGACTAGCTAACGTTTAATACAACAGTAACATGACCTGCCAACTCTTGTACTCAATGCCCGTCCCATGAAGGCAAGCATGCTGTATGTCTTGTTCGCCACATTATCCACCTGCTTTGCCACTTTCATGGAAGGGTGGACCTGAACGCCCAGATCCCTCTTATGACAATCGTCCCAAAGGTCTAATTTAATGCATAATTCACAGCTGGATTTTATGTTCCAAAATGCATTACCTCGCATTTGACCGGATTGTACTCCATCTGCAATTTCTCAACCCAACTCTCCAATCTCTCTCTATTTTGCTGCATTCTCAGACAGTCCACTTCACGACCTCAATTCTCAAACAATCTGGACAATTGCAAGAATTGTACAGCACATGGAGACGGATGAACTGACCTTTTCCACTGCACGGAGCAGGTTTAATAATAACGATTCAATTCAAACCCACATACTGGAGATCTGACACAGTAATAACACATACTTGAGCAGTTCAGCAGGTCAGGCACGTCGGTGAAGATAAACCTGGTTAAAGACTCAACTCAAGCTAGGTAATGTCATCTGCAAACTTTCCAATCAGACCATGTACATGTTCCTCCAGATTCTTTATATGTATTACAAACAGTGGTGCCAAAACTGATCCCTGTGGAACACCAGTGGCTACAGATCCACATTCAGAAAAGCTCCCTTCCACTGTTCCTCTCTGTTTTCTACATCCAATCTAGTTCTTTCTTCAACCAAACCTCTAGATTACCTAGTCTTTTCGACATGGACCTGATTCCCGAGATTTCATTGAGACAGGGCAGCAGGCCAAGCAGAGAAGTTCACAGTTTGAACAAGGTAGAGAATTAAATGAATCGGAAGCTCACAGCCAAGCTTGTGGTCTGAATGGAGGTGTTGCGTGCCGTTTCACCACTTCCACGACTGTGATACACTGTGTATCCTCAGCTGCCGCCTCTGCCCCAGAAGCATCAATTTAAACACGGATGCTTAACTGAAAACAGACTTCCACGTCCAAAATTTGGAGCAGACCTCAAAATCTGGTTGCGCGTGAATTTATGCCTGATAACTTAGATGTGGAAAACAAAAAGGGATTGAGGAGAATTGATTCCAAACGTTCGTTCAGTGAAAGATTCGTCAAATATCACCACGGGTGGAGAGTGGTTTAAAGAATAGGTTAGAAGCAAACAAAGACAAAGGACACTAACTTTCAGTATCTGTCAGTAACAGACAATGTTGACACTGCCTGTCAGTATCTGTCTGGAACAGACAATGTTGGACACTATCAGTCAGTAACTGACAATGTTGAAAACTATCTGTCAGTATCTGTCTGAAACAGTCAATGTTGGAAACTATCTGTCAGATTCTGTGAGTAACAGACAATGGTGGACACTATCTGTAAGTAACAGACAATGTTGGACACAATCTGTCAGTATCTGTGAGTAACAGACAATGTTGGACACTATCTGTTAACATCTGTCAGAAACAGACACTAACAAGCAAGAATAATAACACTTGCTAACTTGGTCATCTTCGTTAGTGATCAAAACATGAGTCATCATCGTGATCGTCCTTGCGAGTCTGATGACCAATGTGTAATCTTCAGCGAAATCTACGAGACAAAAATTCACCCGAGCTGCCCATGATTTATGTGATTCATCCAACCTGATGTGGGCGAAAAAACAACACTTAAAGTAAAATTCAGCAGATGATAAAAAATGAATAACAAAAGAACAAAACACGGACACAATGCTAAGTATCTGAGAACTGAATTCACTACTACAATATATAGAACTATTAATTTCATATTTATTTGGAAGGAGTAGATACAATATTTTCCAGGTGCCAGAGTTTCCAGATGAGGGCAGGTTGTTTCCACTGGCGGGTGAAAGCAAAATTAGGGGGCATGGCCTCAAAATTAGGGGAAGTAGATTTAGGACTGTGTTTAGGAGGAACATCTTCACCCAAAGGCTTGTGAATCTATGGAATTCCTTGCCCAGTGAAGCAGTAGAGACTCCTTCATTAAATGTTTTTAAGAAAAAGAGAGATAGTTTTTTGAAGAATAGAGGGACTAAGGGTTATGATGTTGGGGCCGGAAAGTGGAGCTGACTCCACAAAAGATCAGCCATGAACTCATTGAATGGTGGAGCAGGCTCGAGGGGCCAGATGGCCTACTCCTGCTCCTAGTTCTTATGTTCTTAATATGAGTGTAAGTTAGCTATCAACATAGAATAAAGTTGCATGCGTTTTATTCTAAATATAAAAGATAAGAGATCTCAGAATAGACATTGGACAACTGGAAAATGACGCTGCGGAAGTACTAATTGAGAAAAAGGAATTGGAAGAGAATCTGAAAGGTACTTGGCATCCGTCTTCACAGTGGAAGACACCAATGAGACACGAGAACGGCTAGAGAATCAGGGGGCAGAAGTGAGTGAGGGGCCATTACTAAGGATACAGTGTTTGGGAAAAGAAAAGGTGTGGGGACGGATTAGTCACCCAGACCGTTTCCACCACACACTTGCTTTCTGACGGGGACAGTTGAGGAGATTGTGCAGGCATTGGTGGTGATCTTTCAGGAATCATTATCGGCAGTGAGGTCCACTGCGGAGGTTAAAATTGCAAATTTAACACTCTGAATAAGGAGGGAGGGAGGCAGAAGACGGAAAATTATCGTCCGTTTAGCCTGATTTCGGTTATTTGTAAGGTTTTAGAGTCATTTATTAAGGATAACATTGAGGAGTACTACAGCTTCGCCTTCAATACCATAATCCCAGCCAAACTCATATCAAAGCTCCAAAACCTAGGACGTGGCTCCTCACTCTGCAATTGCATGCTCAAGTTTCTGACCACAGACCACAATCAGTAAGAATAAACAACAACACCTCCTCCACAATAGTCTTCAATACCGGGGCCCTGCAAGGCCGCGTACTTAGCCCCCCCTCCTATACTCTCTGTTCACACACAACTGCGTGGCACAATTTGGTTCGAACTCCATCTAAACGTTTGCTGACGACACGGCAATGGTGGGCCGGATCGCGAATAGCGACGAGTCAGAATACAGGAGGGAGATTGAGAACCTACTGGAGTGGTGCAACGACGTCAATCTATCTCTCAATGCCACCAAAACTAAAGAGCTAGACATTGAATTCAGAACGCAAAATACTGTACACAACCCTGTCAGCATCAAAGGGACCGAGGTGTTGATGGTTAACAGCTTCAAATTCCTAGAGGCACACATCACCAAAAATCTGTCCTGGTCCACCCACATCGAGGCTACCACCAAGAAAGCACAACAGCGCCTATACGTCCTCTTAAAGCTAAGGAAATTCCGCATGTCCACAGTAACTCATAGATTATCATAGAATTTACAGTGCAGAAGGAGGCCATTCGGCCCATCGAGTCTGCACCGGCTCTTGGAAAGAGCACCCAGCCCAAGGTAAACACCTGCACCCTATCCCCATAACCCAATAACCCCACCCAACACTAAGGGCAATTTTGGACACTAAGGGCAATTTATCATGGCCAATCCACCTAACCCGCCCATCTTTGGACTGTGGGAGGAAGGCGGAGCACCCGGAGGAAACCCACGCACATACGGGGAGGATGTGCAGACTCCGCACAGACAGTGACCCAAGCCGGAACCGATCCTGGGACCCTGGAGCTGTGAAGCAATGGTGCTATCCACAATGCTACCATGCGGCCCCCTTTTATGGATGCACCATAGAAAGCATCTTATTTGGCTGCCTCACACCCGGTATGGTAACTGCTCGTCCCAAGACCTCATGAAACTTCAGAGAGTCATGAAGACAGCCCAGTCCATCACACGAACCTGCCTCCCATCCATTGACTCCATGCACACCTATCGCTGACTGGTGAAAGCGGGCAGCATAAACAAAGACCCCGCCCACCCGGCTTATTCAAATCTTACAACTTCTTGCATCGGGCAGGAGACACAAGAATCTGAGAACATGCACGAACTCGATCAAAGATAGCTTCTTCCCAGCTGTTACCGACTACTAAACGGCCCTATGATGGACTGAACTTATTAACACTACACCACTGTATGCTTCACCCGACGCCGGTGTCTATGTATTTACATGTGCATCGTGTGTTGCCCTATCATGTATTTTCTTTTCTTTTACTTTATTTCTTATGGACTTAATGATCTAGTTGAGCTGCTCGTAGAAAAATACTGCACCTCGGTCCACATAATAATAAACAAATCCAATCCAATCTAACTGCATGGGAAATAGGACTGAGTCACCATTGCTTCGTTAGTGCGAAATCATGCCTGACAACTCTCTTATATTTTCATAAGACGCACCAAGTAAGTTAGACAAAAGAGAACCTAGGACTGGAGCCATTTAGATTTCCAGAAGACCTTAGGTAATGTGCCGTACAGAAAGCCGCCAAATCAGAGCCCATGTCATTAGGGCAAGTTACTGGCATGGATAGATGCTTGGATAGTTGGCATTGACAGAGAGTGGGGACAAAGTGATCTTTTTCAGGATGGCACATGGTGATGACGCTTGTTCCGCAGGGGACAGTGTTGGGACGACAACTATTCGTGATATACACAAGCGATCTTTGAGAAGGAAGTGCGTGCATTGTTGCAACGTTTGCTGATGATTCCAATATATAGAAAGGGACAAGTAACTTTTTCTAAGTGGGAGGCTGCAGAAGGACTTTACCAGGCTGGGAGAGTGGGTAACGAAGAAGCAAATGAAATATGATATGTAACATCGTGCTTTTAAATACTTTGGCGGGGCAAATATTTTCTGGCACCATTTTCTCAATGGGAAAAATCGTTGGCTATCAGAAGCATAAAGAGAAGCCCCAGTTAAATATTCGGTGTAAGTTACCATTGAAGCTCAGCTGGTAGTTGGGAAGGCAAATGTACATGTTAGATTTCATGTTGAGGTGGCTACAATACAAGACACGGATGTACTGTTGAGTCTGTATAATGCTCTGCTCAGACTCCATTTGCAATATTGTGAGTAGTTTTAGGCGTCTAAAAGGGCCATCCTTTAGGGCGCTTCACAAAAGGCTCTGGGGCAAACTCAGAGAGTGTCCTTAAGACATAGATGAATATGTTATTGATAAATAACGAGACCGACGGCAGAATTGACAATACAGCTCATATTTCTTACCTGGTTAAATTACGGAATAGATATTTAAACAGTTACAAACTGTCTAGTGATTCTCACTGACCTGTGCTGTCCCAAAACTGCTCCCTCTGAAACAGCCAGAGAGAAGTAATGCTAAACTGGGATAAATATTTACACATCTCCGATCGAGTGATTCGTACAGTCCTCTGTGATCCCAGCACAGCTCCCTCTGTAACAGTCAGAGAGAAGCAATGATACCATGGGTGGATATCTGCACAGAGACTATCCCGTAATTCTCACTGAGTTATGCTGACCCCGTACAGCTCCCCCTGAAAAAGACAGAGCGAAGCAGTGAAATAATGGGACATATATTTAGACGGAGGCTGTCCAGTAATTCTGGCTGACCTATGCTTCCCCAGTACAACTCCCTCTAAATCATTCAAAAGAGCCGATGATACAGTGTTACATCAGAGTTAACAAACCAGGGGATGTGAGGAGTGGGAATAATTTTAAAAATGATCACAGGATCATAAATTTACAGTGCAGAAGGAGGCTCTTCGGCCCGTCGTGTCTGCACCGGCGCTTGGAAAGAGCGCCCTACTTATGTCGTCGCCTCCACCCTATTTACCAGTAACCCCACGTCACTGTGTGTACACTAAGGGTCAATTTCGCATGGCCAATCCATCTAACCTGCACACCTTAGGAACTTGGGAAGAAACCGCAGCACTTGGACGATACCCACTCTGACGAGAGGGGAAAGTGCAAGCTCCACACAGACAGTCAACCGAGGCCAGAAATTAACCGGGGTTCTCTGGAGTTGTGGGAGAGCAGTGCTAGCCATTGTGCCACCTTGTCGCCGTGCCGAGAAGTTGTGTGTGAGGGTGGAACCCAATAAATATTGAAGAACAACACATTTCTGTATGGAAAGACAGGGGGACTGTTAATGGATGGAGTCATGAAACAAAGATTGTGCCGAAATGAGGTCTGATTAATACACGAAACTCATCTGAATGTAACATGATGAGCGAAAGAAACAAAACAAGACCAGCGAAGTGAAACACAAATCAAACACAGAAAGAAAGATGGAAACAGAGGTTTTGGGGTAAAGTTGTTTCACTCAATTTTGAGTCCAGAAATACAAAGAACCAAGGACAAATAACATTGCAGCGTAGGAACAGGCTCCTCTGTCCACCAAGCCTGCGCGTATCCAGATTCCTTATTTCGGTCTACTACATATTGCCCAAAAGATCTGTACCCCACCATTACCCACCCGTTCACCCGTCTATCAAGATACATGTGTTCCCCGCACAGCCTCCCGAACCTTACCCCCTGTGCCCGCCGCGCGTAACTGAGACTTCCACCCTGGGAAAAATACTTCTGACTATTCACCCTGTCTATATCACCGGTAATTTTACAGGCATCAGTTAGGTCTCCTGTCAGCTCCCGTCTTTACAATAAAACAGTCCGAGTTTATTCAACCTGTCCTCACAGGTAACACGCACCGGACCAGCCAACATCCAGGAAAAAAATATTTGCTCTCGCTGCAAAGCAACCACCTGGTGTGGAGATGAGAATTGCACGCAATATTCCAAATGTGGCCCAGCTTAAGTTTATACAACTGTAACATCACCTGCTAACTCTTGTACTCAATGCCAGTCCCGATTAAGGCAAGCATGCCGTATGCATTCTTGATCACCTTATCCAACTGCATTGCTAATTTCTTGGAACTATGGACCTGATGCCCAGATCTCTCTGTATGTCAATGATGAAGGATTGTGCCATTTGCTCTTCTAAAATGCATCACCTCGCATTTCTCCGGATTGAACGCCATCTGTTAATTATCTGCCTAACAGTCCATTCTATCTGTATTCTGTTGTATTCCCAGAGAGACCCTTCACGATCTGCAACTCTAGCTATCGTAATGCCATCTGCATACTTGCTAATCAGACCATCGACATTTTCGGCCAGATATTTATATGTATTGCAAACAACAGTGGTCCCATCTCTGATCGCTGTGGAACACCACAGGCTACAGATCTCCATTCTGAAATACTCCCGTCCACTCTTACTCTCTGTGTTCTACAGCCAAGCCAGTTTCTATTCCATCCAAAGAGGAGGATTGGGAGTCTGGACGAGAAGGAGCTGATTCTCGAGATTGCATTGAGCTTCACTGGAACATTGAAGCGGACAAAAAGCAGAACGGTTACAGTTAGAGCAAGGTGGAGAATTTAAAGAATCGGAAGCTCATGGCCAAGCTTGTGGAGGCTTAGATGAATTGTGTGCCTTTGCCACAACTTCCTTGTCTGCGAAACTCTATGTATCCTCAGCTGCCACCTTTACCCACGAGGCACCAATTTAAATACGCTTCCTTAATTGCATACACACTCCGAACCCCAGAATATGGATAAGCCCTCTGGTCTCGCCTGAATTTATAACTGATAATATCGACAATGTAAAAGAAAAAGGGAATTAGGTGAATTAATTCCAAAACATTATTTCGGAGTGTCCTTGAGACAGACATGAATAGGTTATTGATTAATAAGGAAATCCAGCAGCCGAATGGCCCAATGTTGCTCACATATCTTCTGCTCATACCGGATTATATCACGGGATAGATAATTCCACACTTACAGACTGTCGAGCAATTCTCACTGACCGGTGTTGTCCCAAAACAGCTCCCGCTGGAACAGCCAGAGAGAATAAATTATACCATTGGATAAACACTTACAATGAGACTGTCCAGTGATTCTCATTGTTCTTTCCTGTTCCAGCACAGCAGCCTCTGAAAAATTCAGATAGAAGCTATGATATCATGGTATATATATTTGTACAGTGGCAGACTGTCCAATAATTCTCACTGACCTGTGCTGTGATAATACAGCTTCCGCTGAAACAGTCAGAGGGAAGCAATGAGACCATGGGATAGATATTTGCTCAGTTATAGACGGTCCAATAATTCTCACTGACCTCTGCTGTCCCAATTACAGTTCATTTTGGAACAGTCAGATAGAAGCAATTGTACGTGCAGTAGATATTATCACAGAGACTGTCCAGTAATTCTCACTCACCCGTGCTGAACCTGATGGACTCCTCTTAAACAGACAGAGAGAAGCCATTTAATACTGGGAGAGATATCTACACGGAGACAGTCCAGTAATTCTGACTGAACTGCGGTGTCGCAGGACAGCTCCCTCTGAAACAGACAGCGAGAAGCAATGATACAATGCACATCTATTTGAACAGAGGTTGACCTGTAATTCTACCTGACTGTTCTGGCCCAGTACCGCTCTATCTGAAACAGACAGAGAGACGCAATAATATCATGGGATAGATAATTACACATTGCCTGTCCAGTAAATTTGACTGACCTGAGTAGTCCCAGTACAGCTCGCTCTGAAACATTCAGAGAGAGAACAATGAAACTATGGAGTAGTTATGTCCACATATGTGTCCTGTGCTGTAACTTGACTGACATGGTTTATGGATATCCAGCAGAGGGCAGCAGATCGGAGCCGCTGATTGGCTGTTGCGGGGAAAATTTGCATCATGCATTGCGGTCACTGTATCCAGAAGGTGTACCTGAGCAAGATACCCTCCCTGTTCAAGTGAAGGCAAGCATCCAGCAGAGGGCAACAGAGCGGAGCCGCTGATTGACTGTTGCGGAGAAGATTTGCATCAGTGCATTGCGGTCACTGTATCCAGAAGGTGGTTGTGGAGGAGCTGTTGTCAAGTGACAGTTAAACCGTAAACACTTCTTCAATGTTTCACTCCCTACCTTCTCCTCTTACCAAAAAAACCCAATCACTGTAAGGATCCAACCGAGTAAAGATCAAGAGGGAGACTCGAGAGCAGGTAGAAGTAGAAAGAAGTTGGACCGTGACGTCACACAGCTGGAAAGTGATTGGCTGGTGACTGGTAAGTAGTTTTTCTATTCACTGAGGTGTGTTGATAAGGTAAGGTTTTTCTATTCCAATTTTCTTTTTCATCGTGTAATTGATAACAATTTTTCTCTTTTTTTCCTTTTTCATTTATCTATTATTTGATATTACAGTTGGATTAAGTTAAGCTTAAGATTAAAAATGGTAGAAGATCTCAGACCCATGTTATGCTCCATTTGCTCAATGCGGGAGCTCAGGGACATGGCTGATGTCCCTGGCTCCTTCACGTGCCGGAAGTGTGTCCAGATTCAGCTCTTGTTAGACAGAATTAGGGCTCTGGAGCTGCCGATGGACTCACTTTGGAGCATTCGCGGTGCTGAGGAGGTCGTGGATAGCACGTTTAGCAAATTGGTCACACCACAGATTAGGATTGCTGAGGGAGAAAGGGAATGGGTGACCAAAAGGCAGAGGAAAAGCAGGAAGGCAGTGCAAGTGCCCCTTGCGGTCATCTCCCTCCAAAACAGGTAAACCGTTTTGGATACTGTTGGGAGAGATCGCTCACCAGGGGAAGGCAGCAGTCGCCAGGTTCATGGCACCCTGGCTGGCTCTGCTGTACAGAAGGGCGGGGAAAAGAGTGGAAGGGTTATAGTCATAGGGGATTCAATTGTAAGGGGAGTAGATAGGCGGTTCTGTGGTCGAAAACGAGACTCCCGAATGGTATGTTGCCTCCCAGGTGCACGGGGATGCCTCAGATCGGCTGCGGGACATTCAGAAGGGGGAGGGTGAACAGCCAGTTGTGGTGGTGCATATAGGCACCAATGATATAGATTAAAAAACGGGATGACTTCCGACAAGCAAAATGTAGTGAGTTTCGAGCAAAGTTACAAAGTCGGACCTCAGAGGTAGGAATTTCAGTATTGCTACCAGTGCCACGTGGTAGACAGAATAGAAATGAAAGAATAGGCAAAATGAAAGTCTGGCTTGCGAGATGGTGCAGGAGACAGGGGTTCATATTTTTGGGACATTGGGACCACTACTACAGATTGGACGGTCTACAGCTGGGCCGGACTGGAACCAATGTCCTTGGGGGTGCTTTTGCTAACGCTGTTGGGGAGGTTCTAAACTAAAGCCGCAGGGGGATGGGAACCAAATGAGGAGGTTAATGGACAGTAAGGAGGTGTAACTAAAGACTGTAAGAAATTAGATCATGAAGTCACCGTGACTAAGGGGAAGATTAGGCAGGGAGCAGATGATGAACGCAAAGTGACTGGTGGTCTGTGGTGCATTTGCTTTAATGCAAGAAGTGTAGTAGGTAACGCAGATGAACTTAGGGCTTGAATTAGTACCTGGAAGTATCATCTTATTGCTATTACTGAGACTTGGTTGAGGGAAGGGCATGACTGGCAACTAAATATCCCAGGGTATCGATGCTTCAGGCGGGATAGAGAGGGAGGTAAAAAGGGGTGGAGGAGTTGCATTACTAGACAGAGAGGATATCACAGCTGTGCTGAAGGAGGGCACTATGGAGGAGTCGAGCAGTGAGGCGATATGGGCAGCGCTCAGAAATAGGAAGGGTGCGGTAACAATGATGGGGCTGTACTACATACCTCCCAACAGCGAGAGTGAGATAGAGGTACAAATATGTAAACAGATTATGGAAAGATGTCGGAGCAACACGGTGGTGGTGATTGGAGATTTTAATTTTCCCAACATTGACTGGGATACACTTAGTGTCAGAGATCTAGATGGAGCAGAATTTGGAAGGAGCATCCAGGAGGGTTTTCTACAGCAATATGTAAATAGTCCAACTCGTTAAAGGGCATTAATGGCCCTAGTGTTGGGGAATGAGCCCGGCCAGGTGGTTATAATTTCAGTGGGGGATTAATTTGGGAATACCGATCACAATTCCGTAAGTTTTAGAATACTCACGGACAAAGACGAGAAGGGTCCTAAAGGAAGATTGCTAAATTGGCGGAAGGCCAACTAACTATACCAAAATTCGGCATGAGCTGGGGATTGTGGTTCGGGAACAGCTGTTTGAAGCTAAATACACATTTGATATGCGGGAGGCTTTTAAAGAGAGGTTGATTAGAGTGCAGGACAGACATGTTCCTGTGAAAATTAGGAATAGAAATGGCAAGATAAGGGAACCATGGATGACAGGTGAAATTGGGAGACTAGCTATGAAGAAAAAGGGAGCATAGATAAGGTCTAGGCGACTGAAGACAGACGGAGCTCTGGAAGAATATCGGGAATGTAGGACCAGTCTGAAACGTGGAATTAAGGGGACTAAAAAGGGTCATGAAATATCTTTAGCAAACAGTGTTAAGGAAAATCCCAAAGCCTTTTATTCATATATAAGGAGCAACAGGAGAACTAGAGAAAGGGTTGGCCCACTCAAGGACAAAGGAGGAAAGTTATACGTGGAGTCCGAGAAAATGGTTGAGATTCTTAACGAGTACTTTGCATCGGTATTCACCGAGGAGAGGGACATGACGGATGTTGAGGTTAGGGATAGATGTTTGATTACTCTAGATCAAGCCAGCATAAGGAGGGAGGATGTGTTGGGTATTCTAAAAGGCAGTAAGATGGACAAGTCCCCAGGTCCGGATGGGATCTATCCCAGGTTACTGAGGGGAGTGAGAGAGGAAATAGCTGGGGCCTTAACAGATATATTCGCAGCATCATTGAACACTGGCGAGGTAGCAGAGGACTGGCGAATTGCTAATCTTGTCCCCTTGTTTAAGAACGGTAGCAGGAATAATCCAGGTAATTATAGACCGGTGAGCGTGGCGTCAGTGGTAGGCATGCTGTTAGGGAAGATATTGAGGGAGAGGATCTGTTCCGATTTGGAAGGAAATGGGGTTATCAGTGATAGGCAACATGGTTTTGGACAGGGAAGGTCATGTCTTACCAACTTAATAGAATTATTTGAGGAAGTGACAAAGTTGATTGATGAGGGAAGGGCTGTAGATATCATATACATGTCAGTAAGGCATATGATCATGTTCCCCATGGTAGGCTAATGGAGAAAGTGAAGTCTCATGGGTTCCAGGGTGTACTAGCTAGATGGATAAAGAACTGGCTGGGCAACAGGAGACAGAGAGTAATAGTGGAAGGGAGTTTCTCAAAATGGAGAAACCAGTGGTGTTCCCCAGAGATCCGTGCTGGGACCACTGTTGTTTCTGATATACATAAACGATCTGGAGGAAGGTAGAGGTGGTCTGATTATCAAGTTTGCAGATGACACTAAGATTGGTGGAGTAGCAGATAGTGAAGGGGGCTGTCAGAGAATACAGCAGAATATAAATAGATTGGAGAGTTGGGTGGAGAAATGGCAGGTGGAGTTCAATCCGGGCAAATGCGAGGTGATGCATTATGGAAGATCCGAATCAAGAGCGAACTATACGGTAAATGAAAAAGCCCTGGGGAAAATTGATGTATAGAGAGATCTGGGCATTCAGTTCCATTGTACCTGAAGATGGCTGCGCAGTTCGATAGAGTGGTCAAGAAGGCATACGGCATGCTTTCCTTCATCGGAAGGGGTATTGAGTACAAGACGGAGGTTGAGGGGGGAACCTCATTGAGGTCTACAAAATCATGAGAGGTATAGACAGCGTGGATAGCAAGAAGCTTTTTCCCAGAGTGGGGGACTCAATTACTAGGCGTCACGAGTTCAAGGTGAGACGGGAAACGCTTAAGGGAGATATGCGTGGAAAGTTCTTTCCGCAGAGGGTGATGGGTGCCTGGAACGCATTGCCGGAGGAGGTGGTAGAGGTGGGCACGATAGCGCCATTTAAGATGTATCTAGACAGATACATGAATGGGCACGGAGCAGAGGGATACAGATCCTTAGAAAATAGGCGACAGTTTTAGATAGAGAATCTGGAGCGGCGCAGGCTTGGAGGGCCGAAGGGCCTGTTCCTGTGCTGTAATTTGTATTTGTTCTTCTTTCTTTGTTCTTTGAAACACAAACTGCAGTCAGCCCCCATGCCGATGAAATATTTCTATCCTTACTTCTTGGCGTGATGATTCGCTCCTGCTCTGGTCTACATGTGACCGAATATCCACAGAATTCTGGATGAATATGACCTTCCCTATGAAATTGCCGAGTTAGACACTGCATTCATGGGAAATCTAGGGAAGGATAAATCATGCTAGCCTTGTGTGAGGTGGCACATAGCAGAATGAACAGAACAAACAGCTCATTATTTTCCAATTCCAGTCACATCCATCCCACAACAATCCTCAATCCATCTGGACAGTTGCTAGAGTTGGAGACCACATAGAACATAGAACATAGAACAATACAGCGCAGTACAGGCCCTTCGGCCCACGATGTTGCACCGAAACAAAAGCCATCTAACCTACACTATGCCATTATCATCCATATGCTTATCCAATAAACTTTTAAATGCCCTCAATGTTGGCGAGTTCACTACTGTAGCAGGTAGGGCATTCCACGGCCTCACTACTCTTTGCGTAAAGAACCTACCTCTGACCTCTGTCCTATATCTATTACCCCTCAGTTTAAAGTTATGTCCCCTCGTGCCAGCCATATCCATCCGCGGGAGAAGGCTCTCACTGTCCACCCTATCCAACCCCCTGATCATTTTGTATGCCTCTATTAAGTCTCCTCTTAACCTTCTTCTCTCCAACGAAAACAACCTCAAGTCCATCAGCCTTTCCTCATAAGATTTTCCTTCCATACCAGGCAACATCCTGGTAAATCTCCTCTGCACCCGCTCCAAAGCCTCCACGTCCTTCCTATAATGCGGTGACCAGAACTGGACGCAATACTCCAAATGCGGCCGTACCAGAGTTCTGTACAGCTGCAACATGACCTCCCGACTCCGGAACTCAATCCCTCTACCAATAAAGGCCAACACTCCATAGGCCTTCTTCACAACCCTATCAACCTGGGTGGCAACTTTCAAGGATCTATGTACATAGACACCTTGATCCCTCTGCTCATCCACACTTTCAAGAACTTTACCATTAGCCAAATATTCCGCATTCCTGTTATTCCTTCCAAAGTGAATCACCTCACACTTCTCTACATTAAACTCCATTTGCCACCTCTCAGCCCAGCTCTGTAGCTTATCTATATCCCTCTGTAACCTGCTACATCCTTCCACATTATCGACAACACCACCGACTTTAGTATCGTCTGCAAATTTACTCACCCACCCTTCTGCGCCTTCCTCTAGGTCATTGATAAAAATGACAAACAGCAACGGCCCCAGAACAGATCCTTTTGGTACTCCACTTGTGACTGTACTCCATTCTGAACATTTCCCATCAACCACCACCCTCTGTCTTCTTTCAGCTAGCCAATTTCTGATCCACATCTCTAAATCACCCTCAATCCCCAGCCTCCGTATTTTTTGCAATAGCCTACCGTGGGGAACCTTCTCAAACGCTTTACTGAAATCCATATACACCACTTCAACTGCTCTACACTCGGCTACCTGTTCAGTCACCTTCTCAAAGAACTCAATAAGGTTTGTGAGGCATGACCTACCCTTCACAAAGCCATGCTGACTATCCCTGATCATATTATTCCTATCTAGATGATTATAAATCTTGTCTCTTATAATCCCCTCCAAGACTTTACCCACTACAGACGTGAGGCTCACCGGTCTATAGTTGCCGGGGTTGTCTCTGCTCCCCTTTTTGAACAAAGGGACCACATTTGCTGTCCTCCCGTCCTCTGGCACTATTCCTATAGCCAATGATGACATAAAAATCAAAGCCAAAGGTCCAGCAATCTCTTCCCTGGCCTCCCAGAGAATCCTAGGATAAATCCCATCAGGTCCCGGGGACTTATCTATTTTCAGCCTGTCCAGAATTGCCAACACCTCTTCCCTACGTACCTCAATGCCATCTATTCTATTAGCCTGGGGCTCAGCATTCTCCTCCACAACATTATCTTTTTTTCTGAGTGAATACTGACGAAAAATATTCATTTAGTATCTCGCCTATCTCTTCAGACTCCACACACAATTTCCCATCCCTGTCCTTGACTGGTCCTACTCTTTCCCTAGTCATTCGCTTATTCCTGACATACCTATAGAAAGCTTTTGCGTTTTCCTTGATCCTTCCTGCCAAATACTTCTCATGTCCCCTCCTTGCTCGTCTTAGCTCTCTCTTTAGATCCTTCCTCGCTACCTTGTAACTATCCATCGCCCCAACCGAAACTTCACACTTCATCTTCACATAGGCCTCCTTCTTCCTCTTAACAAGAGATTCCACTTCCTTGGTAAACCACGGTTCCCTCGCTCGACGCCTTCCTCCCTGTCTGACCGGTACATACTTATCAAGAACACGCAGTAGCTGATCCTTGATCAAGCCCCACTTATCCAGTGTGCCCAACACTTGCAGCCTACTTCTCCAACTTATCCCCCCCCCCCAAGTCCCGTCTAATGGCATCATAATTGCCCTTTCCCCAGCTATAACTCTTGCCCTGCGGTGTATACTTATCCCTTTCCATCATTAACGTAAACGTCACCGAATTGTGGTCACTGTCCCCAAAGTGCTCTCCTACCTCCAAATCCAACACCTGGCCTGGTTCATTACCCAAAACCAAATCCAACGTGGCCTCGCCTCTTGTTGGCCTGTCAACATATTGTTTCAGGAAACCCTCCTGCACACACTGTACAAAAAACGACCCATCTATTGTACTCGAACTATATCTTTTCCAGTCAATATTTGGAAAGTTAAAGTCTCCCATAATAACTACCCTGTTACTTTCGCTCATATCCAGAATCATCTTCGCCATCCTTTCCTCTACATCCCTAGAACTATTAGGAGGCCTATAAAAAACTCCCAACAGGGTGACCTCTCCTTTCCTGTTTCTAACTTCAGCCCATACTACCTCGGAAGAAGAGTCCCCATCTAGCATCCTCTCCGCCACCATAATTCTGCTCTTGACTAGCAGCGCCACACCTCCCCCTCTTTTGCCTCCTTCTCTGAGCTTACTAAAACACCTAAACCCCGGAACCTGCAACATCCATTCCTGTCCCTGCTCTATCCATGTCTCCGAAATGGCCACAACATCGAAGTCCCAGGTACCAACCCATGCTGCCAGTTCCCCTACCTTGTTTCGTATACTCCTGGCATTGAAGTAGACACACTTCAAACCACCTACCTGAACACTGGCCCCCTCCTGCGACGTCAAATCTGTGCTCCTGACCTCTATACTCTCATTCTCCCTTACCCTAAAACTACAATCCAGGTTCCCATGCCCCTGCTGCATTAGTTTAAACCCCCCAAAGAGCTCTAACAAATCTCCCCCCCCCCCCAGGATATTTGTGCCCCTTAAGTTCAGATGTAGACCATCCTGTCTGTAGAGGTCCCACCTTCCCCAGAAAGAGCCCCAGTTATCCAAAAATCTGAGTCCCTCCCGCCTGCACCATCCCTGTAGCCACGTGTTTAAATGCTCTCTCTCCCTATTCCTCATCTCACTATCACGTGGCACGGGCAACAACCCAGAGATAACAACATGGAGACGGGTGAACTGAGCTGTTCCACTGCACGGGTCAGGTTTAATCATAAAGATTAAATTCAAAACCTAATCCTGTGTGGACTGGAAATCTGACACAGGAACAGTACATACTTGGGAAGTTGAGCAGGTCAGGCAGCATCGATGAAGATACACCAGGTTAACATTTCAGTTTAAGATATCCTTCCATCAGAACTGAAGAATGATATAAGTGTCAGAATTAATAAACTGGGGGAAATAAGGAGGGATCAGGGTGGACAAATGAGAAGCTCTGTGAAAGGGTGGGACCGGCAACCATTGGAGAACAAAGTATTTCAAGATACAACGCCAGAGGGAATGGTCAGAGAACTAATAACGAAACAAGTTGTGTCTAAACGAAGTGTTATTGATAGGTGGAACCGATTCGAATGTAATAGGATGAGATAAATCAACAAAACAAGACGTGAACCCCAAAAAGTCAAACAGAAATCGAAAACATGCAACAAGATGGAGACCGAGGTTATGAGATAAAGTTGTTGAACTCAGTGTTGGTTCCAGAAGCCTGGAGATTGCCGAGTCTGAACAATAACGCTGATTATCGAGCTTCCTTTGAGCTTGACTGGAACAGTCCAGAAGACCATGGAACGGAAGGTCGGAGATGGAGCAAGTTGGAGAATGAAACTGAGAAAGAATCGGAAGTTCATCGTCCAGCTAGTGGATTGGATGAAGATGTTGTGTGACGTTCTGCACCACCTCCTCGGCTGCGATGCTCTGTGTATCCTTAATTGCCACCTTTTCCCATGAAGCACCAACTTGAACATGGAAAACTGACTGCATAGACGCTCCCAAGTCCAACATCTGGATAACCCCTCAAATACCTGTCGTCAGCCTGAATTAATTCGTGACAAAATGGACATGATAAAAGATAAAGGGAGATAGGAGAATTGATTCCAAAACGTTTTTTCAGGGAACAATTTGACAAATAATGCCACAGGTAGATAAAAGTTGGAGGTATATTTTGGGTTAGACAGAGATTATTTAATAATAAAAACAGATGTTACCTTGATCGGCCTATTCTAGTGATTAAAACATGGGAGGCATCGCGTTAAACGTCCATGAGATTCTAATAACCAGTGTGTAGTCTTCAGAGGAATCGACCAGACAAGGACTCACCCCGAGTAAACCAGGATAGATGTGGTTCACCCACGAGAGCGGGTGATGAATCATACTCACAGTAAAATCCGGCAGATGATAAAAATATAAGTAATGCAAGATCAGAACATGGAGACAGATGATAACCGACAGTTGACAGCTGAGCAGTTGATAACCGAAGGGGCGACTAAAAACCTGTAGGGATCAACTTTATATTAAATAGTGGGATAGGTAGGCACATAAATGTCAGCCAGCTAGTAATATAAATTAAGATTGTGGTAGTTTTGGATATTTAAACGAAAAGAGAGAATTAGTAATGGATATTGGACCATTCGAAAATGATGCTGGAGAAGAGGTAATGATGAACATTGAAATGACAGAGGAACTGAAGTTGTACATTGCATCAGTATTTACGATGGAAGGTACCTAAGAACAAAGAACAATATAGCACAGGAATAGGCCATTCGGCCCTCCAAGTCAGTGCCGAACATGATACCTGCCGAAGCTAAAGCCGTATGGACTTACAGAGTCCGTATCCGTCGTTCCCATACTATTCATATATTTGCCTAGATGCCCTTAAATGCCGCTATCGTACCTGCTCCCACCACCTTCCCAGGCAGCATGTTCCTTATATTTACCACAATCTGTGTAAAAACCTTCCCTCGCACATCTGTTCTAAACGTTTCCCCACGCCCTTTAAACCCATGTCCCCACGCACATGACTCTCTTACCCTAGAATAAAACTCTGACTGTCCACTCTGCCGATGCCACTGAATCTCCGAGACCTCAATCAGTTCGCCTCTCAACCTCCGTCATTCCAGTGAGAGCACAGTGTCTATCCACTCTCTCTTTACAGCTAATGCCCTTTATCACTGACAACGTCCGAGTAAACCGCTTCTGTAGCCTCTCCAAAGCATCCACCTCCTTTTGGTAGTGTGGCGACCAGAATTGTACACAAATTCCAAATGACGACTAACTGAGTTCGTTTACAACTCCAACATGACATGCCAATTTTAATATTCAATCCCTCGATCTATAAAGGCCAACATGCCGTAAGCCTTCTTGACCACCTTATCCACATGTTCGTTGATCGGTGGACATGCACGCACACATCTCTCTGCCTGTTAGTACTCGCAAGTGTTCTACCATTTAATGTGAAATTTCTACATGCATTGGACGTTCCAAGTGCATTACCTCGCACTTGCCCAGATTGAACTCCATCTGCCATTTTTCCACCCAAGACTCCAACCAGTTCATATCTTGCTGTTCCCACGGACAATCCTCTTCACTGCCGCAACTCCACCAATTCTTGTGTCGTCTGCGAACATACAAATCAGGCAAGCTACATTTCCTTCCAAATCATTCAGATGTACACCACAAACAACAAATGCCCCACAATTGATCCCTGTGGAACGCCATTACTCACAGCCTTCCATTCAGAAAAGCACCGTTCTGCTGCTACTCTCTGTATTCGGTATCTGTTATAACCTGCCTGCTTACCATTGGCTGGGGACTAATGACAATCCCACAATCCTGTGGGAGTATGAGCTTCCCCAATGAGGGGGGCGGAGAAACCATTAGTAAACTCCTAGTATAAATAAAGCTGGCCAGTTTAAGAACCAGCAGGAAGGAGTGTGTAGCAAGGGAAGTTGCTGCTGCTGTTATATATATATGTTATTGTAAATAAATGTTATTACTTTGTATCCTTAAAACTCGTGCTGGATTCTTCGTGGCCCTCACAAAAGTATCCAAGCCAGCTCTGTGTCCCACTTGACAGCTCTCTTCTGATGCCATGTCACTTCACCTTTTGTTCCAGTCTACCATTAGGTACCTTGTCAAAGGCATTCCTGAAGTCGATGGATGCAAAAACACCTGCATTTCATTCATCTACCATCTTTGTCACTTTCTCGAAAAACGCGGTCAAATTATTGACGCACGACCTCCCATTCACAAAACCATGCTGTTCTCCACTAAAACGTATATTTGTTTCCAAATATAAGTTAACCCTGCCTCTACGAATCTTTTCCAATAATTTCCCTCTCACTGACATAACACTCACCGGTTTATAATTTCCTGGATTATCCCTTCTGCTCTTCCTAAACAATGGAACAATGTTGGCCACTTTCCAGTCCTCTGCCACTTCACCTGTAACCAATGAGGATACAAAGATTACTGTCAAGTCCCCAGCAATTTTCTCCCTTGCCTCGCTCAGTATTCCGGGGTGGATCCCATCAGGCCCTGGGGACTTAAATACATGAGTGCTTTTTAATATGCCCAACTCCTCTTTATTAATATCAACATGACAGAATATTTACGCACACTTTTCTATACTCCTCATCCAACAAGTCCTTCTCTTGGTTGAATTCTGAGGGCAAGTATTAATTTAGTGTCTAACACATTTCCTCTGGTTCCATGCATAGATTTCCTCCAATGTCCTTGAATGGACCAAACATTTCTCTGGCTACAGTCTTTCTCTTTACGTATCAACAAAAGGCCTTAGGATGTTCCTTAATCCTGTTTGCCAACGGTATTTCATGACCACTTTTCGCCTTCCTAATTCCTCCCTTCAGTTCCTTACTACTTGTGTTATATTCTGCGAGGGTTTCGTCTGTCCCCAACATTGTAGACATTATAAATACTTATTTTTTTCTTTTTGACACGGTTCATAATATCTCTCGATATCCAGGGTTCCCTATTTAAAAGCCTCCTGACATTTGAAAGTCTCTTACATGCCGGATTTTGATTTTCCCTCAAAAAGCCTCTCCCAGTCAACACTCTCCAGATTCTGCCTGATGCTGTTGTAATTAGCTTCCCCGCAGTCTAACACCTTCACTCGAGGACCACTCTTGTCCTTTTCTATAAGCAGCTTAAAACTTACAGAATTATGATCACTGTTCCTGAAATGATCTCCTTTTGAAACTTCGATCACGTGGCCGGGCTCATTCCACCGCACTCGGTCTCATTTGGCCCCTTCCCGAGTTGGGCTATTTAAAAATTGTTTCAAAGAACCCTCCTGGACGCCCCTGAAAAATTCTGCTCCATCCATGCCTCTAGCAGCAAGTGTGTCCCAGTCAATATCGGATAAGTTAAAATCACCCACAACAACAACCCGATTGTTTCCAAGATGTCTCTCCATATCTGCTCCTCTATGTCCCTCTGGCTGTTATGATGCATGTAGTAAACCCCAAACATTGTGACAACGCGCTTCCCATTCCTGAGCTCTACACATATAGCCTCGCTACCTTAACCCTCCAAAGTGTCCTCCCTCATCACAACAGTGGAATTCTCCTTACCAATAATGCAACTTACCCACCCAATTTGCATATCCCCCCATCCTGCCTGAAATCCTAGAATGTTCAGTTGCCAATCCTGTCCCTCTTTCTACCAAGTTTTTGTAATAGCAACAACATCATTATTTCACGTACTAATCGAAGTTCACCTGTGTTCCCTGAAATACTCCTCGCATTGAAACTGATGCACTTTAGCCCACCAACCCCATTGCGTTGTCCATCCACTTCCGGCCTACTCATCCTTTTAATCTTACTTGCGTTGGTCTGTAGCTCTCCCTTAGTTGTTTTTCTCGCTGACCTACTGCTCTGGTACCCACCCGCTGCCATACTAGAAAGTTCAATCTGTTCCTCTGTCTTCCACTTTTCTCCTTACTAGATTTTGTTTTTCTCCCCTCTTTACTACCCCGACTACCTATATCGGTTCCATCCCCTGGCAACATTATTTTAAACCTTTACCAACACCGCTAGCAAACAACCCCCCATTGGTTCCAGCCCTGCCCAGGTGCAGACCGTCCGATTTGTAATGGTCCCACCTCTCCAAGAACCGGTCCCAATGTCTCAAAAATCGCAATCCCTCCCTCTTGCACCACGTCTCAGGCTACATATTCATCCAGTCGATCCAGTCATTCCTACTCTGATTGTCACGTGACACCGATGGCAATCCCGAGATTACTACTTTTGAGGTCATACTTTGTAGTTTATCTTCTAACTCCCTAAATTCAGCATGTAGAACCTCATCCCGTTGTTTACCTACATCGGTGGTGCCTATATGCACCACCAGCTGGCTGTTCAACCCCGCCTTTAGGATGTCCTGCAGCCAATCTGAGACATCCAGCACCCTTCCTGGAGACTCGTTTGCGTCCGCAGAAACATCTGTCTACTCCCATTTGAACCGAATCACTATTGCTGTATTTCTACCATGCGTTTCCCTGCCCTCCTGCGGAGAGGGCCAGCCAACATGCCATGAACCTCGCTACTGCTGCCTTCCCTTGGTCAGCCATTTCCCCCAAAAGTATACAAGACGGTGCACCTGTTTTGGAGAGAGATGACAGCAGGGAACTCCTGCACTGCCTTCCTACTCTTCCTCTGCCTGGTGCTGATTAATTTCCTATCTCCCTCAGTACGCTTTATCATCCGTGTGACCAGCTCATTAAAAGTGCTGTCCACGACTTACACAGCATCGTGGATGTTCCAACTCGAGTCCATCCGCAGCTCCAGAGCCGTGAAGCGGTCTGACAGGAGCAGCAGCAAGACACACCTCTTGCACGTGAAGGAGCAAGGGACCGTGGCCACTTCTCTGAACTCCCACATCGCACAAGAGGAGCATGACAAGGGTGTGTGATCTCCTGCCATGTCTTAACACTTAAGTTAACTTAGAACAACAAAAACTACAATGCCAAGAGAGAAAGAGAAAATTGAAAGGGAAAACATCTTTCCAACCACCAGCCAATCACCTGCTGGTCGAGGTGACTGAGTTGACTTCTCGCAGAATGAATCTTGCTTGTCCTTCTCACAGAGCCTTTTCTTTTTGTTAGAGGAGAAGGGAAACACTACTGTAGTGTTTCGGGCTTCACCACTCCTCGACACCCTCCTCGGCTACCACAGTGCAGTCGAGGTGGCTGAGTTGACTTCGGCCAGAATACACTTCTGCCGCCTCTATTTGACGATGACCTTCCTCTTGTTTGTCACTGGAGGGGTTCTTTGGCTACCTACAGTACAGTCGAGGTGACTAAGTTGACTTCTAAAATAATCCTCTTTTGCCTAATCTATTGAACGATCACAGACAGAAGGGGAAGTTTTATTTTTTATATTGAGCGAAGAAACAGTAGCAATTCATGAGTGGGTGGCCTGGGAGACATTTTCTTTCACTTGTCTGAATATTTGATAGTAAAATGGTCTCGTCTCTCCCTCTGAGTCCCTACCTTTCTCCCCGATTAAGAGAAATGGGTGGGTGTATTAATTGTACGAGGGAAGAGGGAAAAGATAGCAGAGCTTAGGAGGGGTTTGTGGGGGTGCGGTGAGGGGTGGGAAGAGGCATAGAGTGCGTGGGAATCCCATATGGAGTCTGTGCCTAGGAAGTGTAAGGTTGGTGATTAATATTAAAGACCACACAACAATTCAGGAGTGAAAAGGGAGAGTTGTTGAGCTGGACAGTGAATAGAAGGTGAGGTTAACCACTAATACTGGAGTCAGCATGTAAAGTGGGTGAGTTAGGCAGTAACTGGGAGAGTTTCGGAGGTGGCAGATTAAACACACGAGGGAGACACGTGCCTTGGGAGTGGGTCTCCAGTCTTTATTCGCTGACCATCCTCTGATGTACCTAACCCTCCCTCCCACCATCCATCCCCCCATTCCCAGGGTGCTTTAATGTTTTTTTTATGAAACTGTTCCATTCTCCAGAAGTGTTCATAAAATGGGTTTTACAAAACTGAGATTGTGACTATCAAAGGTGGAGAAGCAACGGGATCCTGCTGTGTCGTTTTATTTCAAAAATGATTGGCTGTAATCAAATTATCTTTCTCAGTTGATTTAAAGCTTGGAGGACGCAACGAGAATCTTAACTCAGCGGGTAATCAGAAATGAGCTAGAAACTGAGAGAAACAGAATAAATGTCAATACGTCATCGTCATGTATTATTAACCCCCCCCCCCCCGTTCCCCTCAGAATAGACTTGTGGGATAATAACTCAAGACATGGGGTCTGTTTGTGGAGGTGTAGGAGTCTCAGTGTCTCTGATGGGAGTGAGTGACAGGGCTTATAGATCAGGGACATTTTCACACCCAGCGTTGGATGACTTATTACAGTTTCGGAGATGGAGTGTGGGAGGAGGAGGGAACACAGGCTCGGTGCGGGGTGGGGGTGGGGGGGGGGGAGGTTGCAAATATCCTGAGGGTGGGCTAACATTTTTTTTGAGGGTGTGGAATTTGGGGTGGGCAAATGTGGGAGCGCGGCAAATTTGGAGGGGCAAAGAAAATTCTTCATGATAAATTTTGTGGAGAACTGTTGTATTAGGTAACGTGACTACAAGGCGGAACCCACAGCCTGAGAGATATGCCTGGAGGCTCCAGCCAGAAGACCTTTGGTGACCATCCAACTAATACATTCAGGACAGCGCACCTTAGAAAGACAGTGAATTGGAAAAACAACTTCGACATTCAACGGAGGAAACTTGTTTTTCATCACACATTAATCATCATCTGTTTTTCTCTTTCCCATCCCTCTGCATGTTCTATGTCTTGTGTGTGAACGTAGAGGAGGAGGGGCGGGGCGGTAGAAGGTGAGAGTAGTAGATCAGTTATTTTATTGTGATTATTGCATGTTTTATATCTAGTTTTTGTAATACAGTGTTGTGTTTCACTTACACGTCTGGTGACTGTAATTCACCAACAATCTCATGAATGATTTATGAATTATTGGTTACTTAACTTTTGGAGGGACTCCAGGCCCTGTGAACCGCACACTCACTCAGAGAGTTGCAGAAGATTGTGCGGTACATCATATTAAGATATAGTTATGTGTAAATGTATTACTAATATGGTGCAGTACATAACAATGAGAGATAGTTCTGTGCGGAGTGTCTTGCTGAGGTCGAACTGTATGTAACACTGCGTGCTAATTATATGTGAAGCTTCTTGCTAATCCATACTGTACACAAAAGTGAGAGATAGTACTTTGTGAAGTATTTTGTTAAGTTTGTATCGACAGAACACTGAGAGATAGTTCTCTGTGAAACCTCTTGCTAATCTGTACTGTATATAAAACTGAGAGATAGTTCTATGTGAAGCTTCTTGTTAATCTGTACTGCGCATTACTCTGAGAGATTGTTCTCTGTGAAGCCGCTTGCTAATCTGTACTGTAAGCAACACTGAGAGATAGTTCTATATGAAGTCTCTTCTTAAGGTCATACCATACAGCACACAGAGAGATAATTCTATGTGATGCCTCTTGCTAAGTTTGTGCCGTACAGAAAACAGAGACCACTTAATTTAGAAGCTTATTGCTAAGGTTGTGCTGTACATTACACTGGGTGAGAGTATTAAATGAAACTTTTAATGAAGGTCGTGCTGAATATTACACTGAAACATAGTTCCATGTGAAACTTCTTGCTAACATGTTGCTGTACATAGCAGGTAGAAATAGTTCTATGTGAAACCCCTTGCTAAAATGATGCTGTACATAACACTGAGAGATAGTTTTATGTCAAGACCCTTAAGAATTTTGTTTAATACACAACGCTAAGAGTTGGTTTTGTGTGAAGCCTCTTGCTGAGGTTGTACTGAACATAACAGTTAGAGATAGTTATAAGTAAACATCCTTGATATTATTGTGCTGTACATAAGACAAAGAGATAATTCTATGTGAAGCGGCTTGCTGAGGATCGACTGAACATAACACTGATAATTCTATGTGAAGGTCCTTCCAATTGTTAGATGACAGTAACATAGTGGGGCAGTAAGCTGCAATGATGAAATAAGACATTTACACGTGGATATCGATCGGTTAGGTGAATGGGCCAAAATCTGGCAGATCGATGTAAATGTGGAAAACCGTGAGGTCATACATTGGGTCGGAAAAATCGAAAGACAACTTGCTATCCAGACGAGGAGAGAGTGTGGAGTGCTCTGGTGCAGCGGAGGTGACTATCCTCGTGCATGAGTCGCTGAAAAATATCATGCATGTCCAGCAGATAATAAAGAAGTAAAGGGAGCGTTGGCATTTATTGATGACGAGAGGATAAGGGTAAGTAAATGTTGTTGCAACTGAACAGGGTATTGGTGAGACAGTATTTGGAGTATTACACAAAGTTTTGGTCACCGAATTTGAGGAACGATGAAGTGACTTGGGGGCAGTTCATGGAGTTTCACTATATCGATTGCAGGGATCAGGAGTTTGTCATACGAAGAGATTGAGCAGTTTCGGACAATTCTCTCGAGAAGTTAGAAGAATGAAGAGAGATGAAAATGAGGTATTTACGACGATAAAATATGTGGATGAAGTAGACGTGAGGTGGACGTTTCCTCTTGTGGAGCATTCTAGAACGAGAGGTCATAGTTTCGGTGGAAGTGGTTGCAAATTTAAAACAGAGACAAGGAAAAACTCCTCACAACGGGTTGTGAATCTGCGGAATTCGCGAACCCAGTGTGCTGGTTGCTGGGACAGTGAGTAAATGTAGGGAGGAATGAGACAGATTTAACGGGGAAGCACGTTCAAGAGGATAAATGTCCCAGTCCTGCTACTAGTTCTAAAGTGCTAATGTTCCATGAAAGTAATATAATGTCTATTTCCACCTTCTAGCTCATGGTCAGCAGCCCTGTACGTAACTGCATCTCAAGAACAAACCTTGTGTTCTTGGTTAATACGAGTTCTCCTTAATTAATTATGGCATCATTGGTTTGGGGGAGAAGCAATAGAATTTCGATGAGGAACATATCAGACACGACTGACTGGCGTAGCCGACGTTTTGGGCCGAATTTCCGAACTGCGCTCCTATATCTTATATTCTTATGGAAGACACTTGCTAACGTTGAATTGTATATAACCCTGATCGGATTATACTGTCCAACGTGAAGCTTCCTGCAAAGATGTGATGAACATAACCTTGATAATTCTATGTGAAACGTCTATAAAGGGTGTACTGTAATTCATAGTGAGAGATTGTTCAATGTGAAGCCTCTTGCTAAGTTTTTGCTGTACATAACAGTTATTCAACAAATGTAACGTTTCACGTAATCCGACATTTAAGCAGTATCTATCATTCTGAAATAAATATAACCTGCTCTAACACCATGTTAACAAAAGGAGCACTCAGATTTCCAAGGAAAATTGAAAGATTATTCAGTCCCTCAACCATTATCACTTTTCCATCCCTCACTGACGCATAACGCCAATCCATATGGATCAATATTCTCCTCTGTTATGAAATAAAACATGTTGGATTAAAAGGAGTTAACAGAACCTGTTTGTTTAGTAACCGTCATTAATGTCAGTCTCCATGGATCTTTATCGTATCACTAGAGGGTTTCCATCTTCTATTAATAAGGGATTATATTCAATGTGTTATCCCAAACTGTCAGCTTGAGTGTGAACTCCAACACGAACAGAGATCAGCGGCTCCAGATAGACGGAGAGGGAGCGTCAGAATCTGAGAGCAACCGAGTGGAATGTTACAACAATGTGTCAGAATTTAAGAACGACCAATCAGAACGTTACAGAAGTCGATCAGAATCTTGGAACAATCAATTGGAACGTTTCAACAACGGACAGGAATGTATTGTGGAGTATGACGACTATTTCCCAAATACTGATGCCATTCACATTCACGATTCGAGAAGTACTTCTGATTACTCAAAAGGTATATTATCCGATCCTGGCTTTTATTGGTGTCCCTGGTAAGTCTCTCCATCCAGACTATCATTCTACAAATCCTGTTTAACTGCATTAGTGTTCTTGCTGTTTACTCTGCCTTGCTTTTCTAATGTTTTAGTTGAACCTCTGAATCAATTTATTAAATCTACGAAACGTGCTAACCCTTTAGTGTTTTTTTTTAAACTTCACTCTGTCTCCTAGTGGAATTGCTGCTGAGTAGAAAATGCAGCATTTATATTCACAATCCACTTTTCATTGAATTTCTGTCCTTTTGAATATAAGTAATGGAAACATGGACAATGCCTTGAATTCATCTCACAAACTTTGTTCCGTATCCAATGACTGCCTTCCTGTACCTAAGGATGGACCAGGATCATTATCCCCTCTCGTCCCCTTTATCCTGGAGCTGATTTTTGAACCCACATGCACTCCATCATTATTAATACCCGCTGTCACCTTCAGAATATCGTCCTCTGGCTCACCCAGTTGTCAATGTGGTTTTCAGACTCGGCTATTCCAGTATCAAATCTCATCGCAGAATTTGCTCTCCATATGCAATCATCTCAGCAAATCCACTTGAACCATCTTCCTTGTGCTCACTGGACTCTCTCACCATTCGCTCTGACAAAGCGATAATTTGCTCACTAATCTGCCCAAATCCCTGCATGGCTTTCACCGTCTTATTCTCCCATTCTGCGTCCATTTACCCAAATGGTTCTGCCTTTTCATGTTTAAACAGCGCCGAAAACACACTGGGGACCCCCACCCCACCTCGCCACCCCAATCTTCGCGTTGCCATCCCCACGCCATATCTCTCCCTAATACCAGTTTTCGCTGATACTTGTCCCTGTGCTGTGAAATGTCGATTCATAAAGGGTGCAGTCACACGGCTTGTCACTTCCAGAGTGGCCTGTCCATCTCCCGAATCTGGACGGACAACGTGTCGAGGTATATCGAGCTTCGGCAGGTAATATGAGGTAGCTTCTGAATGTAACATCAGTTAGTTGTTTCAATCAGCCCAGTAGTTTCTGAATTTTAATATTCCCTTTCTTGTCTTTCAAAGCCCCGCTTCCCCCCCCCCCCCCTAATGTATAACAGACCATTTTCTCATACCTCCACAGCCTATCCCCGCTAATTGAGTGTAGAAATTCCAGTTGAAAGTGAATTAATGTCCCTCCGTATCTATCCCTGGTTTTGAATTTGTCTCCGTAGAGTCACTGGTGCTGGTGTGACAGGGTTCATAAAACATGAAATCCGTTGTGTTCAGTTTCTGGCGTCTCCCGTGTCGGGCTGTATGTTGAACCGAGGATTTCAGAAGCTCTGACACATGTTTTTGAAATTTAGGCTGTGGCTGTTCACTGAATTTCTGTGTTAGACACTCTCAGCTGAACATGCGTTCAGCAACACGAGGAGCATCCTCTCGTGTCCATGATCCAGGGATATAATTTGTACCTGAGTCGCTTGTAACTTCCTTCTGTTACTTGTGAATGGAGATGTTGTGCATGGGTTTCTGGAGGTTGTGCTGAGATGCTGCGTACATTCAGGGAGGACAGAGCATTTGGTGACCCAACTCTTGGACGAGGAATGGGGACTGTAGTTACTGTGTATCTGGATCAGTCACAGGCCCAACAAATGGAGCAGATGCTGCAGGGAGGGGAAGTTCTGTAAAGAGAGAGATTGAGGACGGCTCTTCGCTACCGACCCCAATTCTGCAAGAACGCAGCGGTATTGTCGCTGAACTGGTTATTCAGTGATAAAGAGACAATTCTCGAATAGTCACAGGTTCCAATTCGACCAGGGAAATTGTTGAAATTTAAATTTAATATGACACAAAGTACGGAATTAAAAGTCTAATGATAACTTTGTACCCATTGTCGATTGTTGTGAAAGCATATCAGGTTCACTAATGCCCTTTCGGAAAGGAAATCTGCAGTCCTTACCTGGACTGGCCCTCATGCAACTCCTGAGTCACTGCAATGTGGTTGAATCTTAACTTCCCTCTGAAATAGCCGAGAATGTTACTGAGTTGTATCAAAGTTCTCTAAGTATGTACATAAATAACACTGGAAGGACCACCCGACATCGATATTGGAACGAGAGATAACAACGGCAAATTCAGCAGTGTCGATCCTGCTAAGTCCTAATTATTAAAATCTGGGGCTTGTTCTCGCAAATAAGTCAAGCATCAGCCTGACGCCATCATAGACATTATTTTAGAGGGATGGGAATTGATGCAGCTACTGAAGATGGATGGGTCCAGGACACTACCTGGGCTGATATTCCAACCAGACATACAGAGGCCAAGACAGAAGTGGAAGAAACGTAAGGAAGAGTAGGAGACAGAAATGTATTTTCCGGAATGTATTCCACCCTGAGCGACTCTGTTCCCATTGAACAACTTCCCTTTTCCACCATGGATACCCCAATCTCCACTGTTACAACTGCACGAGACCACCCCATCACAGCGTTCTCTTGCCCACCATTCTGTAATAAAAAAACAGCAACCAAATGTTTTCATTCTCTTTTTACCAGCCAACAGAACCAGGTGGTTGAAGGATGGGCAAGATTGGCAGCTGAACGTTGGTAGATATAAATGTTTCAGGACAGATAGAGGAGGATTTAAAAGCGGCGGGCAAGGAGCATTACTTGTTAAAGAGAATAATATCGCCCTACTGCGGGAATGCACCTCAGAGCGTGTAATCTGGGTAGAATTTAGGAAGAGTAAGGGGGTAACATTGTTGAGAGTTTATTACAGGCCCGCAAACTGCCAGCGAGAGATAGAGGTCTATATAGGTAGATAAATTTTGCATACATGCTAAAATAACAGGGTTGTTGTCGTGGTGGAATTGAGCTTCCCCGACATTGACTGGGACTCAATGAGTGCTGGAGGTTTCGATGGGCAGAGTCTGTAATGTGTACCCAGGAAGGCTTCTGATGCAGATAGTCCAACTCGGGAAGGGGCAATACTGGACCTGGTATTGGGGAATGAGCCTGGACAGGTGGCTGAGCTTTCAGTAGGGGAACATTTTAGGAGTATTAACCACAATTCCGTGCGTTTTAGGGTACATTTGGACAGGGATGCGGGTACCACTCGGGTTAAGGTGCTTAATTGGGGAAAGGCAAATTGCGATAACATCAGACAGGAATTGAAGAATTTGGATGGGGTGCGGCTGTTGGAGGGCAATTCTACATGGGACATGGAGGAGTTTTCAAGGGACAGTTGATTGGATTCGGAAAAGTCACTTTCCTGAGAGAACGAGGGATAAGTATGGGAATTTTAGGGAGCCTTGGATGACGAGTGGTATTGTGATTAACGCCATTAAGGAACAAAATAGCCTATTGTACGATCTAGAAGGGTGGTGACAGACAATAGCCTTAAGGAGTATAACGAAAGCAGGAAGGTACACACACGGGAAATTAGGAGGGCTCGGGGCGGGGGGCGGCGGGGGGGGGGGGGGGGGGGGTCATGAAAATTCCTTGGCAAATAGGACTCACTTGAATCCCCAAAATGTTAATTCGTATGTAAAAAGAAAGTGGATGGCCAGGGAAACGATTGGACCAATTAAGGAGAGTGGGGGGAATTTCTGTGTTGAGCCAGAGAAAATGGCCGAGATACTAACTGAATACTTTGCATCTGTGTTCACCACAGAAAGGGACTTTGTGGATGATGATTCTTGGGTAGGGTGTGTCGTCAGTCTCGGTCACATTGACATCGAAAAGGAGGAGATATTGGGTATTTTAAAAAACATTAAGTTAGATACGTCTACTAGGCCGGATGAGATTCTCACCGGATTACTGAGGGAAGCAAGGGAGGGAATTGTTGGGGCCCTGACTGACATCGTTGTATCCTCATTGAGATCCCAGAGGACTGGAGAATAGCTCATGCCGTACCGCTGTTTAAGAAAGGTAGCAGGGATAATCCATGAAACTATAGGCTGGTAAGCCTCAGATCGGTAGCAGGTAAATTATTGGAGGTGATTCTCAAGGACATAATTTATACACATTTGGAAACAAATGGACTCGTCAGCGACAGACAGCATGGTTTTGAGAAGGGGAGGTCGTGTCTCACTAACTTGATCAAGTTTTTTGATGAGGTGACAAAGGTGATTGATGAGTGGAGGACAGTGGATCTTGTATACATGGACTTCAGTAAAGCCTTTGACAAGGTGTCTCATGGCAGTCTTGTACAAACGGTGAGGCCCAATGGGATTACAGGTGAGGTGCTAAGATGGATACAGAACTGGCTCGGTCACAGAAGGCAGAGTTGCAGTGGAAGGGTGTTTTTTTCTGAAAAGAAGGTTGTGACTAGTGGTGTCCCATAGAGATCTGTGCTGGGGCCTCTGTTGTTTGTAGTATACATAACCGATTTGGAGGAAGGTGTAGTTGGTCAAATTAGTAAATTCGCGGATGACACCCAGGCATAGAGTGTGAGGATTGTCAAAGGATACCACAGGACACAGACAGGTTGGTCACAGAAATAGCAAATGGAGTTTAACCTGGACAAATATTAGGGAATGCATTTTCGTAGATCGAGGTGAAATATTGATTAAACGGCAAAACTATTAGGTATATAGAAAATCAGAGCTATCTAGGCGTACAGGTCCTTTGAAAGTGGCAACACAACTGGACAATGTATTCAAGAAATCATATGGAATGCTGAGCTTGATTGGACGGCTCATCGAGGATAAAAACTGACAAGTCATGTTACTGTTGACTGGAAACCTAGTGAGGCTGCACTTATAATATTGCGCACAATTCTGGTCGCCACACGAGCAATGGATGTGGGGCCTTTGGTGAGGGTGCAGGGCAGGGTTACCAGGATGTTGCCTGGTCTGGAGGATGTGGCTATGTGGTGAGGCTGAATAGACTCTGACTATTTTCATTAGTACAACGGAGGTTGAGGGTGATTTGATAGGGGCCTGCAAGATTCTGAGGAACATGGATAGAGTGGATGGGCAGGCACACTTTTGCAGGGTGAAGGGAGCAGTCATCAGGGGGCATAGATCTCAGGTCCGTGGGGCAAAGTTTAGAGTAGATGCGAGAGGAAGGAGTTTTTACACAGAGGGTGGTGCCTCAACGCCCTCACAGAGGATGTTGAGGAAGCAGACACATTAAAGGCGTTCAAAGGGCACCTCGACGAATCTGTAGATAGGATGGGTATAGAGGGATACGGCTCAAGGAAGTGCTGAGGTTTTTGGCCAAAGTTGGTGTCATGACCAGCACAGGCTTGGAGAGCCGAATGGCCTGTTCCTGTACTGTATTGTTCTGTGTTCTTTGTTAACCCTCTCCTCCGGCCACACGTGTATTCCCATCGTCCCTTTCTTGTGAATTCTCTAAATTGCCGAGTGCTCCTACACAGTGCTTCCCCAGTGAGTGCAGCTCAGCTGGGCGTAGTCTGCTGGCTTTCACTGGGGGGGAACGGCAGACCGCCTTTCCGTTCATCCTAGCCGGGGGGTATCGGTGGGCATGTATGGGTGGCTGGGCGTGTGTTTATTTATATTTGGGAAGTGAGTGCTAGTGCGTGAGTGTGTAGCTGTGTGTGGGAGGGGTGTGGTTGTGCGTGTGCGTGTTAGTGCATCTGTGTATCTAGGCCGGTATATATGTGTTTGCTTCTGTGTGTGTGTGTGTGTGTGTGTGTGCAGGTGTTTGAGTGAACGTGTAGTTGTGCATGTTTAGATGTGGGTATGTGGGCGAGTGTGTTGGCGTGTGTATACGTGTGCATGTTTGTTGATGCGTGTGTGTGGGGGGACTGTGATTATGTGTAAGCACGTGTGGTTGAGTGTGTGCTTGGTTGCCTGTGTAAGTGTGCATTTGGGTCTGTGATTTCTGTTTCTTGGTCTGTGATTGTGGCTGTGAGTATATATGTGTGTGTGTATTTGAGTGTGCGTGTGAATGTACGTGTGGTGACAATCTAGGTGTGTGTGTGTGAGTATGATTGTTTGTTGTGGAAGACTGTGAATGTAAGTGTGTGGGGGTGAATGTGTGGGTCTATCAGGATTTGTATGTGGCTATGTGTGTTTGACTGAGTTCGTGTGTGTGGGAGAGTGGCTGTGTGTGTCAGTATCTGTGCGTGGGGGTTGTGCGTGTTGTCTGTGTGGGTGTGTTTGTGTGTCTGTAGCTAAGAGTATATATGTGTGGGTGCCTTTCAATGTGTCTATGGTAGAGTGTGAGTAGGTGAGCGTTTGGGTCGCCATGTGCTTCTGTCTGTGTGGGCGTGTGAAGTAGTGTTGGTGAATGTGTGTGTATGTGTCTGTGCCTGGAGGCGTGGCTGTTTGTGAGTGCGTGTTTTAATGGGTATGTGAATGGGTGTGTGTGCGTCTGTGTAGGACTGTGTGTCTGTGGGTGAGTGAGTGGGTGAGTGTGTCTGTTGTGAATGTGTGTCAGGGGTCTTTCGGTGTGTGGGTCTGGGTGAGTGGGGATCTATGTGTGTTTGTGGGCGAGATTGGGTGCGTCTGTGGGGCGTATGTGTGGTTTCATGTGCGCGTGCGCCTGTGTTAGTCTGAA